>NW_024543070.1:48728035-49337857 GCF_018167655.1 Microtus oregoni | reverse complement strand
ACACAGCACCGCTGGGAAGTGAGGAAGAGAAACACAGCCAGCAGTGGTGGAGGGACGTGTCCTTTGGGGACTTCTGCTTGTGGCAATCTGGCGAGAGAAGGCTACATGAGCCAGGGAAGTCAAATAATGCCTAAGAGTGGTAATGGCCCTGGAGCTGAAGAGTCCGGAACCAGGAGGTGACAGGCTTGTGGCTTGTCTCCACCTGGGCACTCAGACTCAGTGTCCATACGGTGGACAAACACTGGCCGGGTGGAGAGTGAAGCCGGGAGCTTCGGTTGTGTTATTGTGGATTTAAAATAGTCCCACAACAAATTGACTGATTTGGTCATTCTCTCCTCATACTAATGTGTACATTGTCACCTGCCTCGCAGAAGGGACACCCCTCACATGCTTCAAATGCTGGCTTGCCCCCAGTACTCCTGGAGCACACAGCTCAGAGACTAATGTGCCAGAAGTATCTGAGTTCTTTTCACAACCGTGGTTTCTCTCGCCCTTTGTGCTACCGCCGTAGTCTGTCCGACACTTTGTGTCAGGTGTGGGTGTACCCTGATGGGTTTCTTTAGCATGCCTGGCCATTGCTCTTTATCTGAAAGAAAGAGCGTCAAGAATTCAATGGCTTGTTTATTAAACAGCCAGTCCTGCCTTGAGAGATTTTTTTTTTCCTTTTGAGTGTTTAATAATGATTCTTCTGTTGAATGCTCAGTGCATAAAAGGAGTTAGAGCACTGAAACACTTGAACCATTTTAAAATAATATACTTTAGAACTCTGAGTTGAGATACAGTAGGCTTTTATTAACAAACAGCAAATCTCATTTTCTCAATGTTTTTCTTCTGAGAAGTCAAAACCAAGACTTGGGGGCCATGTGTGGGCCACCGCAAAACCAGGTGACATTAACACAGCATTGGCTGTCCTGCTCATGAAGCCCAGAAGGTGTCTCTGTCTTCTGACCCCCAAGGGGGAAACTAGGTCCTGTGTGAATGCTACCCCCTTCCAGTGTGGCTGTTGAGCAGCACACAAAAGCAGTTTCCCTATCACGATTTGAAGGTGGGATCAGTGGGAAGCTCTTGCTGCTGACACCAGGTCTAACAGCTCTAAGTGGCCAGGTGTAATTATTTGCTTAGTTTGACAGGCATTGAGTCACTTACCCCAGGTTAAACAACTCCAGCTACCAAGTGACAGCATCGCACAGACTGTCTTCAAAGTACAGGTCTCCAGCCAGAGTGGCCTTGCTGTAAACTATCTGAGGGAAGAGAGGTTGTTCTGACAAGAAAGCAGTCAGAGAGCAGGTGAGGGGAGTGAACCATGTCCTGACTGAGCGTGTACTGTGGGCAATAGCACACTGCCGCCATGTCAAGGACTCCAACAGCTCAGGCCCATGGAAATGGCAAGGCCTTCTCCAGGTCAGCTCAGAGCAATGTCTAGCTCTTCCCCCATCCGAGGATGGATATTGGCAGCACATACAGCAGCAGCATCTGAGGCTTTCAAGGCAGGGTGCTGAGCATGTGTAATGATGGTGGGGAGGCTGCCCCACTACAGAACAGAGGCCTCCTACAGGGACCAGGTAACCCAGCTCCTCCTCATTTGTGCTCTTTCCAGTAAACACACGGAGGTCCCCAGCTGCTGTGAGTCCATCAGCGTGCACAGCCCGCCCACCCCAGCGTTCCTGAACATCTGTTGTTATGCCCATGTCATGAGACCCTTCAATGAGACCCCCGAGGAGACAGTTTCTGATGCAAACATACAAGAGTCTTTGTTGACAAGCTCGAGTGGGGTCCACTCTCCAGACACAGTAGATGGATGGAATGCAGTCCCGAACTTGAGGGAGGGTGAGTTTTTAAAGGCAAAAAGACACAAGCAGGGAATTGCATGTGTTGGTGGTTCAGGCTTGGGTCAGGGCTATGGGGCAAGGCGGTTTTTAAAATAATTGGTTAGGCTATTGGTGTGAAACCACAGACTGCGGACTTGACTTCTGCAAGAACATCTGGGCCTTGTAAAGTTTATTGCCCTGTCTTCTGATTGGCTGTGCCTAGGGTTTTGTTTGTTTGTTTTAGCTGCTACAGCACATTCTATGGAACTGAGTTCAACCCCCAAATCATCAGATATCTTAAGATGGAGGCCCTTTTTCAAGATGGAGACTGTGAGGCTAAGTGGGTTTTCCTAGGTCATCGCACTGTTGTTTTTTATTCTTTTCACCCCAGTCGGGTCAACCGCCAAACCATGCAGGTCTCAGCACAATGAGTTGGGTTCCAAACAGCAACAATCACAGCATGAAAAGTGCCTGCATGTCGTAGACCAATCATAATAGTGGGTGGTAATTGTTAGGTCACCAGAGGCAGCCATTAGGGTCATTAGTGCACATCTATATTGGGTATGACTTATTGTAATTTGCCATAAAATTAGATCTCTTTCTGGATGTTGTTGCAAGGAATTGTGCCTGTTAATTCATAAAAGACAGAGAAAAAAAAGATATTTAGGACTAAATCCTGCAGGAAATGACAGCTTGTTGGGAATTATAGCTTTTGTAAAAAGAAAAAAAAAAGCCAGAGACAAATCATTGTACTTTTCAAGCTTTCTGCTTCCCAAAATAGAGTGCCTGCCTTTCTAAAGATAAACATTTTCAATATCTGGATTTAAATGGATAAAGCGTCTAATAATCTTCAGCCAACATCTGGGTGTGACTTGCTTTTTAAAAGGATGCTGTTTAGTCAAGGATACATTTTAGAAACTTTCTTGGAATTCCCCCCTCAGCATTATTGATATGTAATTGATAAATGTTGATTGTATAGTGAGATAGTCTAGTTAGTTAAAATCTTTATCACACATAGTGGCTGTGTGTGTATGTGTGTGGTATGTGTGTGATATGTGTGTGTATGTGTGGTATGATGTGTGTGTGTGGTGTGGGATGGGGTGGACTGTGTGTGTTTGTGTGTGTGTGTGTGTGTGTGGAGAACACCCCAGGTCAACTCTCTCAGCAAATTTTAAGCAAATAATAGGTTAACTAGAGTCTGCCCTGTATCTGGAGGAGCTCCACACTTACCCAGCAAATGGAGCAATTCTTCACACAAGCTATGGAAGAGGCCAGTGTCTTGTTCTATATAACAAGAAGAAAGGAGACACTGAGAGCAGGAAGGAAAGAATGCATCCCCACCCTCCTGAGACCCTAAATTGTCTGGTCTGAAGAGAGCCATCTCTAGCTAGGAGTGGGAAGTGCAGGTCACACCAGCCATGATGAAGCCCAATGTGGGGGAAGGTCCAGGACTCTTACTGCCAGGTCTGCACTCGGCACTGCCTTCCTCCCACCAGTGCTGTAGGGTAGGGAGCAGACACGGGATGCTCATGCAAGGATGTCAGCTAGGATACCAGAGGCATGTTTACCCTGGGGATTCCCAGCACTCAGCAGAACCTGAGGGCCACATACCCAGGCCAAGACCCACAAGGAGCCCTAAGGGCCCAAAGCTTCAAGGTTGCCCTGTTTTTTCCCAGTCTAGAAGATGGCTGGGGACACACTAGCTTTCTTCGGAGACCTTGCAGCCCCTGTAACTGAGAATGGGGCTCTACCAAGCTAAGCAGCATGAAGCTTCCTCTAGATGAAAAGTAGGTATGCAGGGTCATACTCGGTACTCAGGGTCATACTCAGTACTAGGGGTCATGCTCAGTACTCAGGGCCATACTCAGTACTAGGAGTCATGCTCAGTACTCAGGGTCATACTCAGTACTAGGGGTCATGCCCGGTACTCGGGGTTATACCTGGTACTCAGGATCATACTCAATACTCACTCAGGGCCATACTCAGTACTCAGGGTCATACTCAGTACTCAGGGTCATACTCAGTACTCAGGGTCATACTCAGTACTCAGGGCCATACTCAGTACTCAGGGTCATACTCAGTACTCAGGGCCATACTTAGTACTCAGGGTCATACTCAGTACTCATGGTCATTCTCAATACTCTGGGTCATTCTCAATACTCTGGGTCATTCTCAGTACTGGGGTCATACTCAGTGCTCAGGATCATACTCAGAATGACTGGACCATGTGTAGGTCTGTGTCCAGTTTTCTGGGAGCCCCACGCCATTTCCCACAATGATGGTGCCAATTTACATCCCTTAACAGTGTAAGACTCTGGCTCTCCTCACGGTTTTCAGCACTTAGAATCTCTTAGCTTGTGGCAGGATCCATCCTCACAAATGTATAGGGTGATGTTCCATCGTGGTTTGGGGGTAGTGGTGTTGAACCCATTTTATGGGCCTGTTGTCATGTGTGTCTTCTTTTGAGAAGTAGTTATTCAATGACTTTGTCCATTTGATGAAGTTTAAATAGTCACATAATAATTAAATATATTAATGGGGTCTTATGTGACAATTGGCTTGTGCATATGTAGTGTCCTGACAAAGCTAGAAGAGCAGCCATTTCCATCCCCTTATATGACTGTCCTTCCTTTTCCTACTTTAATTAAAGTTGTCGTTTCAGGTTTTGGGTATTGAGTTGCAATTCCCAATTATTTCAGATATCAACCTGTGATTAGATCAATCTTCAAATCTAACACTCTGTGGTTGCTAGAGGCCAGTTTATTTTAACCTCTGCATCATCATGTATTGATTTTAGGTGATAAAAATAACATATCTCCTTTGATTCTGAGCCTATTGTACCTGCCCATCTGTGCTTTGCTCTAGTTAATGATTCTGTGTTGATTTATTGCACAAATAGAAGACTTGTTAGACAGATCATTAGCTGATATATGTAAGATGTCTGCTTTGTTTTGTTGTTTTAAGACAACTTTTCTCCATGTAGCCCAGGTTGGTCTTATACTTGATGTGTAGCATAGACTAGCCTCAAATGAGCACACTTGTAAAAGTTAGCTTGATTCAGGAAATAACCAAGTTAGCTAAAAGATTAAACAATTATATTTTTAATTTATTATAAGGGGAAAACTCATGAAACAGGAACGAGAAGTTCAAGCTCATATGGGCCATGTGCCATTTTTCTCTGGGACCCAGAAAGTCACACCCAAACTTGGTCCCACTCTTAAAGATAATTGGTTGGCAAAGATTCCCTATCACCTTCCCCTTTTGTCTAAAGTGATCTAAGAGTGATCCAAACCCAATACAAAACTATATACAATAGGAACAGATATCAAGTATAAAATTACAACCAACACAAACAATATTAAACAAGGAACACATTACAAATGTTTTAATAAACATTCTCTTCCAAAGAGTTTAAGTCTTGCCTCGGAAATAGGCTTAGCTAAACCATAAAAGGACGGCAACTATGACTATATAATCTTCAACCCCATTGAAGGTCTGAGAAGGGAGATGATATTACTTGAGTAGGCAGGAAGTACAATCAAGCAGCTTCCAAAGCAAGCAGTATATGATGGAGACAATTGGCTACCTAAGTAATCACCCAAAGTTTCATATGCAATGTTGAAGCAACCAACTTTGGCTAAGGCCTAGCATAACTGAGAGACCATTTTCAGAGGCAGGAAAATTTTCAGAACTGTTTTACCCTGTGTTGGCAAGGTTTGGCTTATCCAGTCCAGATACCATGTACTTTGTCAGTGTTGAGGTATGAGCAGTTCCTTGCCTAAAGTCCAGTTGTACCAAGAAGAAAACAAACTCCAAGTGGAGTGTCTTAGGTGCTCAACATTTTCTTAGGAATGGATTAATGCTGTCAGAAGCAATCCTGTCTCATGTCAACAGAACCCTAAGTTATTTAAATGTCATGTTCTACATATCCTTGAAGTGGTTGAAGATTACCTGTCTAGGTAGAACACAATCTTTATGTATCTAAAGAACCTAATTTATCTGACTATATGTATAACAAATATGAACAACTATTGACCTGTAATATTTAATACCTGTGTAACTTAAAGACTAAGACTTCATGTCAGAATATAATAATCTGTAAACAAATGTGCAGCAAATGAGGGCAATGATCTCAAAATGTAAACAATGTATAATTATCTTGATCAGAGGTAAGAATAATATATAATACAATACAAAAATATATCCTAAAGGTTGTATTAATATACAAAATGTCCTAAACAGAGGTAGAAACATGTATGTATACAATCTGACAGAATAACTTTGCATAGGTTTACAAATATTGTAAACAGCAATAACAAATATAATTTGGACTTGTATCAATATATAAAAACTATACCAATGTAAATTATGCATAAAAAGTAGTTCACAAGTATTTATTCTTTTAACCACTATTATGATTAGTGTGAATGAGTTCACATTAAATTATTTATTATCCCATTCGATTTTTCCCTTTTTTTTTCTACCCCAACCCTCTACCTTATACAAGCAATAATCAACATCCCCTAAACGGTGTTCCCAACCCTGAGGACAAAATGTTGGGAGAGGGGACATTGTCTTCTAGAATTGCTTCCAGCTGTCATGGGGGCCATGTTCTTTTTATGGGATCCTGTAAAAGTAAAGTGATGGTTTACTTTCAAGATTACTGTCTAGTATAGTTGCAAATGATTTCTGAGCAGCTGATAGGGTTTTTTCCAAAGTTCTTATTTGGAGTTCTAGCCAGAATGTCATGAGAAGGTGCACCATTTCAGCAGCTGGTACCCCCAAACTGGTCTTGTTTGCTCATTATTGGTGTCTCTTCACTGAGCATTAGCTCCGTGGGTTTAAAGTGCTGGTTAGCTTTGTTCCCCCACTGAATGGCAAGTACCTAAAGTAAGGAAAAGCACACAGTAAATGTGTGGTCCAAGTTGATTGAATATATATTATCAATAAGCAGTTACAAATAGAAAGCCCCATGTCACTTAAACTTCCACGGATGTGTTTTCTCTCAGGGGTATCCCCAATATCTTGGAGAGGGCTTTCCTGCTATATTCAGACTTCCAATATAAACTTGAGGACTAGGTAGATGAGAAGTGTTACTGAAACTACAGGGAGGATTATTGGGTTTAAAGGGAACAGAGAGGAAGGAAGAGTGGGCACGTGGGTTCATCAGTGCCTGCTCCCATGTCATACTGGTTTTATGGCAATTCCACATAGTTTATTATATTAAAACTACAATGTCAAATGCAATTTGCAATTCTGTTCAGAAGATATGAATCAAATTGTGGATGAATATAGCTCATCTTAGAGCCTCTGGGTGATTCCAGTTGGATGTTTTTTCAGTTCAGCACTGGTCTCTCTGATGTGCGTGTTTGACCACATGGTTCCTGAGTCTGGGTTACTCTAATCACATTCTACTATCTGTAGATAGATTGGATTCATATATAATGCAGTAACCACTTATGCAGCATGGAAAATAAGATTACACTTGCCATACCCATTCCTTGTGGATTCAGGAGCAAAACAACACATCAGTCAGGCTCTGAACCAATTTTCCTCTGGGAGAGTACAGGGGAGGCAAAAAGTAAGATGGGTTTTAGTAATAGGCTGAACCTGACATTAGAAGGCCTGCTTGTTACAGAAACAGGAAAGGTTCAAAGTTATTCTATCTGCCGGTCAAGCCAGAGTTGAGCAGAGAAGAGAAAAGTGGCTTTGACGGAAGCATGTGCCCACTGCCCCTTCTGCAGTCCTCCTCAGAATTACCAGGCTCTGGGCCTGCATGCCTACATGCTTCACCCCAGAACTCGCTCCTGGATCTCTAGAGGTGGGGTATATACTTGCTCTGTTGTAGATCCCCTGGGACATTTTGTATTACCCCAAATCTAAGAACCATTAGCTAAGTGTCTTACTTAAGATTAAAGTGCAAGCCAGGCAGTGGTGGCACACACCATTAATCCCAGCACTTGGGAGGCAGAGGCAGGTGGATCTCTGTGAGTTCGAGGCCAGCCTGGTCTAGTTCCAGGACAGACTCCAAAGCTACAGAAAAATCCTGTCTTGAAAAACAAAAAACAAAACAAAACAAAAAAAATGAAGAAGATTGAAGTGCAAGAGTGGACAGGCAGGGAGAAGCTAGGAGGCTGTGTTTAGAGTAGACAGGGAAGGAGAAGCTAGGAGGCTGTGTTTAGAGTAGACAGGCAGGGAGAAGCTAGGAGGCTGTGTTTAGAGTAGACAGGGAGGGAGAAGCTAGGAGGCTGTGTTTAGAGTAGACAGGGAAGGAGAAGCTAGGAGGCTGTGTTTAGAGTAGACAGGGAGGGAGAAGCTAGGAGGCTGTGTTTAGAGTAGACAGGGAGGGAGAAGCTAGGAGGCTGTGTTTAGAGTAGACAGGGAGGGAGAAGCTAGGAGGCTGTGTTTAGAAGCCAGAGCCTTGTTCCTGGCTCCACACCTCACCAACTGGAGGTTCCGTGCCACTCTGGTTTGTCTAGTTGTATTTCGTGTGCCTTTGTTGGATGACAGCCACCCTGTCTCCCCTGAGGATGTATGATCTCACCACTAAGATGGCTCTGGAAACTGAAGTACACTGTGCAAGTGGAAATCTAGCTATGGGCCATGTGTGCTGGGCAGTGGGCTCAGTCCCCGTGACAGCAGACTGGGTGAGCTGAAATAACTCAGCCCGTGCATAGGAGAGCAGGCTTGGTCTCATCAATGCTAATTTCATTTGGCTCTTTTAATAAACGATTAGAAAACAATTTAGGGATTATTCAAGTCTAGAGATGGCTTAATGTCTAAAGCCCATCAGCTTTAAGCTGCTGAGCAGGGAGAGCAGGCATATCCTTGTTGCTGCCTAAGAACTGAGATCCTTGGAGAAGTCAGGAAAACAGAAGTTGGTTATTACGGATGCATGGAGACTCCTCACCCGCTCCTACGCCCCTAAGACCGGGTATTTCCTCAGTGTTGCCTGGTGCCTGGCATAGTACCAAGCCCTCGGATGGCAGCCATCTCCCCAGAGAGGACTGTTAGTCTGTTTTGCCATGCAGAGTGGAAGCCGAGAGTCGCAGCATTGCTTTGCCCAAGCGCTTCCTCTTATCAGTGAGCAGTGAGGAGGGCAAACTGGGAAGGAGCTCCTGCCCAGGTCCAGAGCCTTGGCTTGCACAGAGCCATTGCTTGCCTAGCGTCTCCGTATGAAGCCGACTTTGGCACTAGGGGGATGACTTGAAAACACAAGATTTGTCACTTTTATTTTTAAATTTGATTATTTGTTTTATTTTATAAATTTAATTGTTAAAAAAAAACCCTCTCGAATGGGTAAAAATATCACTTCTACAACCAGAAAAATAGCAGTCCTGTGTGAAAGTTGTTAACCTGAATTCTGGACATTCTACCTAAAAGAACGAGAAACTATAAGGCAGAAAATTGAAAAAAAGAAAAGAAATCCAAGAAATTTCTGAGGTGCCACCTTCTAACTCCACACTGAGAAGCACCACCACGTCGCCGCAGAAGCGTGTGATTGCTGCACAGCTGTGCATAGACTCCAGTTGAAGGTGTGGAAGAAAATAGCTGCCAGCCTTCGGGGTTGCTAATGTCACTGGATCTAGTTACAATTCTAAGACGAGGACAGTGGAACACAGCTACCGCTGCCAAATCCTTCTCGCAATTATAAAGCTTTTTAAAATGGGCATGCGGCATCTTTTAAAATGCCATCCTTGATTTGCTCATCACTAGAACCCAAAATAATTCCTGGAGGGAGGCACGCCGGAGGAAATGGTCTCCAGTCGGGAGCACCCACCCCACCTCCACACTTGTAGTTTACAGTCTCAGAGTGCTGACTCATAGCTGTGTGCCTGAAGATCTGATGGGCTGCGTGCTCTTATCTAAGGTGTGTCTCGGGGGGGAAAGAAGGCAGGGTAGCAATCCAAACTCCCTGCATGCTAGCCCTGGAGGTGTAATTGATAAACAGTAACTTTCCCTCACCCCGTCTCATGGACTTGGGGTTTGTAACACATCATCTTCCCACCAAAGCATCTGTGATTCTCAATATTCAGAATTCCACAGAAGCAAAGCTGATATCCAGCCCAGGCTGCAGAGTGGAACACAGACTTGTCAGAACAAATGGGTGCGTATAGAGACCTGGACCCAGAACTGACTTCCTGTTCTTTCTCCTCTCCTCCTCTTCATTTCCCCCTTCTGTTTGCCCCTTCCTCCCTTCCTCTAACTTTTCCAGCAAAGGAGCAAAAGCATGGTTTGGTGAGAAGCAGGGAAGGTAATATGGCAGAGACCAAACACAGCCGTAAAAATAAACAAGCCTCTTTCTCAAACTACATAACAAGTGACAAAGAATCTGAGTTCCCCCTGCCACTTTTTAAAAAGAGCATCGCAGACTTGTTCTTCCTTTCCTTGTTGCTAGCTGTGTGCCCAGGGTCCTATAAGCTTCACTCATGCCCCCAGGCTCCGGCAGATCTCGAGGTTCTGGAATGGGGACCCTGCCCTGGCCATCTGTGTTGGTGGACTCGGGCTAGAGCACTGCTGTCCCTGTGTGGGTGACGGCAAACCCTTCTGGCTGACAGACTTCCAAGTCAGAATCTGAGTGATGCTGAGCACCAAGTCCCATCTTCTGTCACGCGGTGCCTGTCAGCCCGAGCTGCTGGAGAAGATGCAATAGCTGGTCCCGTTATAAACTCACAGCCTTCAGTTCCAACTGGACCCTCAGTGTGAACGGATCCTGGACCCTCAGTGTGGATGGATCCTGCTCCAGCTAGTTCTCAGTATTTTCAGGACACCCTCTTTTCTATTCCTGTTGTCTTAGGCAGGTGGTTTTCAACCTGTGGGTTGTGACCCCTTCTGGGGGGGTCACATATCAGATATCCTGCATATCAGATTACATTACAATTCATAACAGTAGGAAAATGGCAGTTATGAAGTAGCAACAAAAATAATTTATGGCTGGGGTCACCCTAACATGAGGAACTGTGTTAAAGGGTCACAGCATTAGGAAGTTTGGGAGCCACTGGCCTAGGCAATGATTTCTTCTCTAGAGAAAGCAGGAGGTAGAGGAGTGGAGTATCTGTCTATCTTTCAAGCTTCATGTCTTTTTTCTCCCAACCACACTTGTATATACTGGGTTGTCCCTTTCTCAGAACAGTGTGATGTTGACGGTTTGCCCTCCCCTTCCTCTGTCATCTGTAAGGCCTGTCCCCTTGGACCCTTGGTGGTGAGTGGCATGTAAACATAGTCTGATTTTCCCACCCCATACTCTGTTCTCCCTGAACATTCTCACAGCTCATGTCTCTCCCTCCACTTTTAAATACCACATGAGAGATGGTGACTTTCCTTTAGCCATAAATTCTTTTAAAAATTAATACGCAGTACACAATTTTCTGGGGTACAGTATAATATTGTAACACATGTCTCATGCACCAATTAAATCAACTAGTTAGCATTGCCATTTCCTTATCGATCCTTTATGTTTGGAACCTCCAGTCTCCCATCTTCCAGATCCTCATCAATGTCTGTACATTACATAGCTGTGATTTCCACTGTGTTGTAGAGAACATACTTCTGAATTAGTGTGTTGTGCACAGGAATTTTCGTTGAGATCACTGATACAAGCCGGACTTCTAGGAACTGTCTTTCAGTCTTTGTAAACTCACACATGGAGATTGACCTAAGGTGACCTTTCTGTCCCTGTTGTGATGTGGGATTCCCCTCTGTATTCTATGAATATGTTTTATTACCATTCACTAATAAAGAAGCTGATTTGACCTGTGGCAAGGCAGAATATAGCCAGGCTGGAAGAGATATAGAGAGAGTAGGCAGGGTTAAGACAGACAACATGTAGCTACCAAAGGAGAAGGATACTGGAACCTTACCAGTAGACCACAGCCTCATGGTGATTCACAGATTAATAGAAATGGGTTAATTTAAGATGTAAGAATCAGTTAATAAGAAGCCTGAGTTAATAGGCCAAGCAGTGTTGTAATTAGTATTGTTTCTGTGTGATCTTTCGGGTCTGAGCACCCGGGAACGAAAGAGCAGCCTCCATTTACATAATGGTGCCCAGTGTGGGACAGCTACATGATTATTTGGGTCTGAGCAGCCAGGAAACAAATGAGTGGTCTCCGTTTACACTGTTGCCAACGTTAACAAGCTCAACAAACCAGGTAAGGCAAAGTCTGTGAGCTGCCAAGTTTCACAAAGGGTTATCATTCTCCATTCTCTTTGAAGGTTCATGCAGACATAGAAAATATCCATTTGGTCACAGGGAAGAGGTAAGAATTAAAGAATGGGCAAGAAAAACTAATTTCAGAGTGCATGGTCCATCCATTTTGGCCTCAAAAGATTCTAGGAATAATACTCTTTAGAACTGTTTCTCAGCCGGTCGGGGGGAATCACTGTGTCCCTTTTCTCAGGACTGTGGTGAAAACACAATAGCCAACTTCATTAATAGAGATTCAGTGAAAAAAAATATGAAAAGAATAAAAAAACTCCAGACACCAAAGCCACCTGCCTTTGATAGCCTGGGGCGGCCATTAGATGGGTGGCCTATTCCATTTTCTGTGTCTCCCACTCTCAGGATGGGGGGGCTTTGCATTCTGAATGTGTTCCAGAGCCTGTGTCCTAGCCAGCGCCCATGCTGTTGTGTACAGCCCTCTCCACGCACCTGAAACTGGGAGCCAGGGCACATGCAGAAGATGGACGTGAACAATTCACTCTGCATCCCATTGTGCATGGGAAGTCGCTTTCTGCAACTGTCAATGTCAGAAGTGGAATGAACGGTTTCATAACACTTGTCTGATTGCTAATAGTCATAATAAATCTAGATATTTTTTTCCTGACCTCTGCCTTGGAGCACTTCCTAAGTATATAGAGGAATACAAGCTTCCTACAAAGATTACACAGTCAAACCCATTTCCTGTGAAACAGTTCTTGCTATTATACAGCCTGTGGACACCGTAGACAACAGGTAAGGCCATCACATCCAATTGTAACAAAGGCCTGATTGATGTGGTTGGAACGCATTGCTTCAAATGCCCCTGTTCTCCAGTTCACGCACCTTGTGAAGAGCAGTGGAATCACGTCCCAGTGGAGCGCTTTGTGGCCTTCCTTCTGATGCAGAGCAGAACAGCCAAATGCAGCCCAGAAGCAGGAAAGCTGTTTGCTTGACTTCAGGGCGTGGAGCTGGGTACATACCACCAAAGATGCCCCTTCGTTTAAACCATAGGTACTCTCTCTTTAGGCTGAAAACTCATTTTGTGAGTGTTCACCTTTGTTTGTCTCTTGCGTTCATTGGTTAATCTGTCTTGAGGCTTGACTAAAGTGACTGCTTTCCTTTTCTTGCTCAGGGCGTTTCAGTAAACTCAGTTTTGGGTGAGTCTTATGCCACGCAGTACAGAGTGGGAGTCTGCTTGTGTCCTAAACTGTCAATCCCAATTGATTTGTGGGGAGCTAGGCTGGTGGGCGCTGTCAAGGACCAAAAGCCAGAGGACATTTGCACCCTAAGCCATCCACCCTGATTGATATGTGGGGAGAGTAGAAGAAAGTGTCTGGGATTGACTCCTAAAATGACACCGTGGAAGCGCCTGCCTCTCTGTGAGAGGGTTTGTAGAGGATTGGTCATAACCAAATACGTGGAGCGGTTATTGATGCAGAAACAGCAGGTGATTCCTCCAATTCCTTCCAGTCTCTTCTTCTTGCATCCCGGCCTCCTGACCCCAACTTCAGTCCTCTGTGAGAATTCTGACTGCTTGTACCAGGGGCCTTTTTCAGACACACTGGCTTTGGAGACCTTTGCTACTGAGCTTCGCAGGCACAATATACCCAATACAAGGTTCCCTCAGCCCTGCCACACCCCGACAGCCTTGTCTGTGTGTGTGGTCTTTGTTCAGAGGTGGATTAACTTTTCTCCATACTGGGTCAGGTCTCATAGGAAAGATTTAGATCTTGCAGGACTGGATTACACTTAGGAGCAGGCTGTGCCGGGGCAAGCCTTCTCTCTCATTTGCTTCCTATCCATGTGTGCCTGCTCCCTCATTCTGCTTTTCTGCTCTGAGGGTCACACCAGAAACTGAGCAGATGCCAGTGCCCCACTCTCAGGGCCGTCAGAAAGGGAAGAGTAATAAACCACACCCCTTTTCTTTATAAATGACTCAGCCTTGGGTGTTCTATTATAGCAACAAGAAGCAGAATAAGTGTCAATCATGTCCCAGAAACTGTGGTAGGGAGCGGGACTGCAGCCCACAACAGCAGCAGCTCCAGAGGGCAGTGAATTGTAACCATGCTCTGAGTGTACCCGTGTGCAGAATGAGCAATTTGGCATTAGCTGAGGTGCCATTGGGTGAGGAGAATGCAGAGCCTGTGGAGGACTGATGACACTCAGTTGTTAAGTTAGCGATTAGGGGACTTAGGAGTTTGGAAAGGTTAAGAGCACTGTCTGCTCTTGCAGAGGACCTGAGTTCAGTTTCTAGCACTATTTTGGATAGCTCACAACCACGCAGAACTCTAACACCAGGGAATCTGACCCCCTCTTCTGGCTCCCATGGGAACTGCACTCGTATGCACACAGACTCACAGGAACTTTGTCCTGTGACAGATGTTTCCTGGGGTGATGCAACATAGAACACACACATTTACTCACCCCAAATGGGGATCCACAATAGACGACCACCAGTGTCCAACTTGGTGAACCATGAGTCTTATTTAGGTTACTGATAGGAATATCAGTGAGGGGTTACTTACATGAGCAAAACTTACTCAAATGCAGCTGGATCACTAAGGCCCAGCCCAGCATGGTGACAGCATGCACGAGCTGGAAACCTGGAGCACACAGCAGAGTTCTGGCTGCTCACCAGGTTGGAGAGAGTCCTTTCCAGGGGGTTGGACCCCTCTAGGCAGCTTGGCTAGTCTCTGCTCCTTCCAGGAGGCTGGTCTGGTCTCAGAGTCTTCTTTGCAGTTTGGCTTGTCCGAGTGTGATACTTAGCAGTCTGCCCTGTTTGGTCTTGGGGAGACGTGTGAATCTGGGCAGTTTCAGGGAGTTCCTGAGTGATTCCAGATTGCTTACTTTCTGTCTGAAGGGGCTGTCCTGCAGAGATGTCTCAGACTGCTACATGACAAACACATAGAATTATTTTTTTAAAAAAAGAAATTAGTAAGGTTGACAGGGTAGCTGGAGAGGATACTTGAAAAGCCTGAAGAGGTAGATCAAGAATGTCCTTACACTCCAGGCAGAGCAAAACACACACGGGTTACACAAATGGTGTGCACAGCAGACATTACTAGCCAATTACTGTAGGATTTAGTATTGAATCAGTGCACGTAGCAGGCATTACTAGTCAGCTGCTGAAATGTTTGCTACAGAGTCCAATGGGAAATGTGTCTGTGCCCCTTTCCCAATCCTTCCATACATGATAAGAAAGGGCTACTGTTTTCCAGGCAACGTGTGCATGTGAAGAACCACTATGGAGGGACCTCAGTGACCAGAGGACTGAGTCTAGAAAAGCAACTAAGTGATAGGAAATATTCTAGTGTCCTTTCTGTTGTGGGAAAACACTCTGATCAAAGGCAGCTAATGAGAAAAGAGGGCTTATCTGGCCTATACTTCCAGGTCAGGGTCCATCACCAAGAGACATCAAGGCAGGAAATCAAGCAGGAACCATGGAAGGAAGCTGCTTGCTGGCTTGCTCTCTGGCTTGATTTGCTTCCTTCTATAATCCAGGATGACCTGACTAGGGAATGGAACCCACACGTGGGTTCCCACCACCAATTAATACTCCAGACAGTCCCTCGCAGACACAGCAGCCATAGCAACCTGATAAAGACAACTACTCAATTGTGCCTCTTTTCCTAGGTGACTCTAGACTGTGTCAAGTTGACAATTATTGCTAATTTGGACAGAAAGTACAACTGCCTAGAAAAGAGATGTGGAAAGACTAGTCGGGAACAGCTTCTACTAATTATGTTATTTAATTATGGAGCAGCTATGATGAAAACTCATGCATATGTAAATGATATTTCCCATAGTCAGTGACTCAGGTTTACATTACCGTGTTTATCGCTGAGGAAGCTGGACTCCCTGGAGGCTAAGCAGTGTGGCCTCTGTGAGATGGGTGGTAAGTAGCTGAGCTGACCCTTGCCCTTTCAAGGCTGGGTATTGTGTGTCCCCTGCTCCCTCGTGGAACTTCATTTCCTAAATGGTGCCCCTTTTCTGTGTTCTAGTCACGCTAGTCTTTTTTTTCCCTCCTGTATGTACCCCCTTAATGTAGGTCCTTGGCAAGAATGTGCATTTCCCTGCCACTGTGATAGCCTTTCTCCTGTCTTCACCCTCTGAACTCTCTCATCTAAGGTGCCACTTCTTGGAGACTCACATCAAGGTTTTTTCAGGACTCTTCCCTCTTGGCAAAGCCCTCACCCATCTTGGTAATAACTTGCTTAATTATTTATTGCTATAGTTTCTATCTTGAATGCCCTCCAAGGGCTCATGTGTTAAATGCCCAGTCCTGAGCACATGGGGTAATGGAAATCAATGAAGTGTTAGAAGGTGGGGTCAGGTAAGGTTGTCCTTCTCTGCCAATGCTTCCTCTGTGATGTGCTGCCTTGTCACAGGCCAACTACAGATGGAAGCATTCAGAACTGTAAGCTAACACATGCTTTCCTCCTTATCGGTGACTTCTCTCAGGTACTTCACCATTTTGGTAGGACACTGGCCCACTTATGTCATTATTAGATTAATGTCCACCCTGGGGGCTGACAGTGGTTACAGAATCATTAGCCAAGAGTGGGAGAAGACAACAGGCAAACCATGAACAACCATCATCATCTAGATGCTTCTAGAGACTGTGAGTAGAAAGGCACCATCTCTTTTGGGTGTTAAAAGATGACTGTTCTGGGATGTTGTCAAGGAATTTGATCCCACTGGGTCTCCTTAGGAAGCCATCAGACAGATTAAATCATCATCAATTCATCAAATGGAATGATATGGTGTAGAGAGAAGTTTCTCTTCCACCCAGTCCCTCAGCTGTTCAAAGAAACACACAGAAGTTTATATGAATTATAAACTATTTGGCCTATCAGCCCAGCATTATTACTAATTAGCTCTTATGACTTAAATTAACCTATAATTCTTGTCTATGTTTAGCCATGTGACTTAGAACCTTTTATCAGTGAGGCATTCTCATCTTGTATCTTCTGCTTCTGGCTGGTGACAGACTCTCTACCTTTCTTCTTCCCAGAATTCTCTTAGTCTGGTCACCCTGCCTATATTTCCTGTCTGGCTACTGACCAAGCAGCATTTTATTAAACCACTATGAATGACAAATCTTTATAGTGTATGAGAGCATTGTCCCACAGCATTTCTCCTTTTTAAATTTCAAAACAAGAACTCTGAATCCAATTTCCTTTGTTTAGCTTTTTTTCTTGATCAGTATCCATAGCCACTTGTAACCAACATTCTAAACAAAAACAAACATCCATAATCTCTTTTTGGGAATGCAGGTATAGTTTTCTAGGATACTTCCTGCTGATTGGGGGTACCAATAGTCTTATAGGGACCCAAAGAAAATTTTGGATTATGGTCAAGTCCTGACTGGAATATTCTGTGAGCCTGGATCATCTTAACCAGCAGTCTTAAAGCTATTCTGGATGTAGAACTCAGAGGAAATTTCAACAGAGGTGCTCTGAAAAAAAAGGATCATTTGGTCCATCCATCCCCATTAGATGAGGCAAGACATCAAGTCGTTCTTAAGCATAAGCCACAAACCCAAATTTTATAATCAGAAGTAAGGTGGGACAACAAGAGAACAAGAGCGCAGCATCCCCTACTACTCAGTGCATCCTTTCCCTGCCATTGGACTACCTTCACACCCCTCCAACATCTTCATCCTTTCCCTGCCATTGGACTACCTTCACACCCCTCCAACATCTTCATCCTTTCCCTGCCATTGGACTACCTTCACACCCCTCCAACATCTTCATCCTTTCCTGCCATTGGACTACCTTCACACCCCTCCAACATCTTCATCCTTTCCCTGCCATTGGACTACCTTCACACCCCTCCAACATCTTCATCCTTTCCCTGCCATTGGACTACCTTCACACCCCTCCAACATCTTCATCCTTTCCTGCCATTGGACTACCTTCACACCCCTCCAACATCTTCAATGGCAGTATTTTACTTAACAGGCAAACACATAAGGGTTTCTATGTGGCTGTACAATTATGTTCTGATTCAGATGTGGGAGCCCAAAATAAAAATACTTTACATCTGCACGGAGAATGCCATCGTTGGGTGCTTCTGCATGATAGAGTACTAATTTGGGAAATCAGTTTCACTTAACCACATATGTGTACCAAGCATCCTGTTCTTAAAGGATGATATTTTGGGGTTGGTCTTGGCTCAGTAGTTAGGGAGTCATGTATACCACACACATGTAGACGCACCATTTCCCTTCTTTAATGCATTTGGATGTGTGTTGTACAGGCACAGATTTGCGTGTAGTCACAAACCCAAACACGTGAAAAGAAGAAAAGTGGTAGTGAAGTCTAGAGTCATGTGTGTTCGCTCTCAACCTTTCACTGACTTGAATGAGTGAAAGATAAAGACAACTTTCCCTGAGTGTCCTGTACCCGCCTGAAGCTTAGACTCTTTGGAAGTGACCTTACTGATCCTGAGCATTTAGTGTGATCTTCATCCCTGTGGATGATGGATCTGCAGTGGGGACAGAATAATCAGTCCAGTGACTGGCTGCTGAGAGAACTCTTCCACAGCACTGAAGTCGGGCTCCTTGCTCATGTGCATGCACACACGAACACATCTTGCTCATATATATATATATGTATATGTATATGTATATGTATATGTATCTTGCTTGCATATGTATATACTTATGCACACATACATACATATACACACATAAGGTATATATGGTACACACACACATCAAAATAGATTCTAGGTCTGAGTAGTATGGTGAAAAATGATCACACAATTAGAAGAAGATATGAGAAAATATTTGTGACCTGAGGTTAGGGAAAGCCTTCATCAATATGCTGCAAAGACTTGCATAGATGTAAGAAACAAAAAGAATCATTTTTCTGAAATGTCCAGAGCTGGCACATCTACAGGATGGAAAGCAGATTAGAAGCTGCCCCCGGCTGTGGGGAGGAGTTGAGGAGGAGGGAAGTGACTGCCAACGGGTCTGAGCTTTCATTTTCTGTAGATGAAGTGTTCTCAAGTTGATGATGGTGATGGTTGCGTGACTGGGTATAATAGAAGCCATGAATCATGCACGCTCAATGTGTGGACTGAATGGGATGTGAATTATGTTGCAATAAGACTTTTAAAGTAGAGAAGAGTTTGCTGTGTACATTTATACATATATTTCTGTGCTGCAAGCGGGCATTGCTGTGCACATGTCTGACATAAAACAAGAGTAATCCAGAGTAATTTATTCTTGATTTTCTTTTATCTACTAGTATACTTAAGCTATTTTATAAGGATCTTTATCTTTTTATATGGCAGTACTAAATTTTCTAAAGGATATGCCATAATTTGTTTAGCTAGTTCCCTGGTTTTGGCTATTTAGGTTGTTTTGATATTTTTCTCTATAACAAAGTACATTATTATAACCATCAATAAATTAAACATATGAGCTTATGTGTGGGGCCTTCAGTAGGCTGAATTCTTACCAGCAAAGCTGCCCAGTAATCAGGGATTCTGCATGTTGCCTGTTAAGTAAATCTTGTCCATCTCCAAAACAGCTTAAAGTTTCTCCAGTTCAGTGTCTCGTGTTTTCTGCTAGCATCTCGCAGCTGTTTGCAGGACCCGCAAACACCGGTGAAGGGGACCGTCATCACCTTTCGCTTCTACTCTAGGATACATCTTTGGTTTGAGTAGACAGCTTTTGGCACTGCGTAGTGGTGTAGCTGAAGTAGTTTTATTTTTTTAAATCCTATTCGAAATGTCTCACCTTGCCATGATTTGATTGTGTCTTACTAGGAAGGGTTTGGCATCGCTCCCTCCCCCACTTTCGATCTTTGCTTCCTCCTTCCTTTCTTTCCTTCCTCCTCTCTCCATCCCTGTCACTGCCTCGTACATTGGAGGACACAGGCAAACATCCCTCAGCGGATGCTGGTTCCCATGCCAGACCACTCAGCCTTCAGCTGTCTGAGAACCTGATGTGAGTGACCCAGTCTTGTGTGCTGTTACAGCTCGTTATCCGCCAAGAGGTGACACTCTACTGTTGAGTCCAAGAGAGGGAAGTTACGCTAGTCCAAAATATCACGTTCTTGCCAGTTTTGTTGTGTACACCAGGTATGAGGACATCACACTGTGGAATACACACAATAAATAGTTTTTATACTAACAGATATTGACCAGCCTGTCATCTTAGACATTTACCTGTTTGTACGTGTGGTAAGAACAGCTAGAGGATACTCAGTTAGCAAAATCCCCAGGACAGCACAGCATTTTAAACTCCAGTCCTCACGGCATACCGTGGAAATGAGGACTTATGGTTTCTCTTAGACATTTGAATGTAGTAATCGTCGCTGTGGGAACTATGGCTAAGCTGGTTTGAATGCTTGCCTGGAGTGCTGGAAGCCCTGAGCCCAAGCCCTGGTGCTGCACAAACCAGACACGGTGGCGCATGTCCATAGTCTAAGCACTCAAGAGGGAGAAGCATCAGGACCTGGTGTTCAAGGTTCAAGGTTCTCAGGTTCCTTGGTGAGTTTGAGGCTAGCCTGAGCTACCTCAGACCCTGTCTTAAAACAACAGCGACAAAATAGGAGAAATTGCACGTAGTTCTACTGGCTATCATCTCAGTTTTGATTCTCATGCTTGGAGCATGTTATTCTGTGGTGGGATAACCAATTTCCAGGTCAGATACCGGATTTCTGGGTCGATACCGTATTTCCTTCAGGAGATGAGCTGCTTCCTTCAAAAGTAATGTATGAGGGAGAATATTGACATCGAGAATGTGGTGGGCGATGTGGTGCTCCACGTCAGGGGTAGATGGGAATACCCTGGGAAATGTTTCCTCATCACTGCGCTGTGGGCTATAAGGCAAAAGTGTTTCTCATAACATGCTAATTAATTTTTAATTAATTTTTAGTACCTGTGCAAATGATGGATTTCTTTTTGTTTTATTTTATTTTTTGTAATGAAACAAGTGTACCCAGGGTCAAGTTTATGCTAAGCAAGTACTCTACCACTGAGCTACATTCCCTGCCCTAATACAATGGATTACTAATAAATGTTAATTTTTTCATAAACTTTAGTTGTATGAATATTTGTCTCACCCCTCCCGCCTCTTTTGTTCCCACTCTTGTTGACTGGTCCCCTTCATTACCAAAATTAGTGTACATACCACACCACACACACACACACACACACACACACACACTCTCATGTGTGCGTGCATACAGAGCTATAAATCTATTTAACTCTATTAAAGACACTCACTAGAAATGACAGGAAAACAGTTTCTGGAGGAGAGTTAAGGTGGCTTGCACAAGAATGAGTTCTACTCTGCCCCTGTTCACTTTCCTTGTTGATGGAGGAAAGTCATTGGCTAATAAAGGAACTGCCTTGGCCCATTTTATTGGTTAGAAGATAGGTGGGAGGAGTAAACAGAACAGAACGCTGGGAGAAAGAAGAAGTGAGCTCAGACTCCACAGCTCTCCTCTCGGGAGCAGACGCCTGAGAGAGACGCCATGCCCCGCTCCTGGGCATACACACACCATGAAGCAAGCTGCCAGGTTAGACATGCTGAACCTTTTCCGGTAAGACTGGTGCTCACAGATTATTAGAGATGGGTTGATCGGGATATCAGAATTAGCCAGTAAGGGCTAGAGCTAAAGGGCCAAGCAGCGTCTAAAAGAATATAGTTTGTGTGTTGTTATTTCGGGGCATAAGCTAGCCGAGCAGGCGGCTGGGGTGCTGGGAACGCAGCCCGTCGCCCTTATTACTACAGATTGGCGCCCAGACATGTGGACAACTGAATCCACTGAAAGCCTGAGAAAGCTTGGGAAGGAGAAGAGCATGTTTTCTTGGTAGCTGCAATTTAATAGAGGCTTCCTGACTCAGCTTTAGCTGCAAAACCCTGCAGCTCATTAGGAGGTCCTGCCACGAAACACTTAAATGGTGTTGACAAAAAGCTGAATGCATGCTTTTCAGTTTTCAGCTGTAGCAGGAAAAAAGCTGTGCCATTTAAAAATGCCGGCTTTCTGGGCTGTCCTGCCAGGGCAAACTCTGACTCTTTTACACAGGTGGTTCATGCGGTTTGCAAGCACAGGCTGCTGAATCTCGCTTGCTGGCAGGGACCTTGAAATGCCATAGAGTTGTGGCAGTAAACATGCCTACAGCTGGTACCTCAGCCATGAGGCTGGAAAGCTAAGGAATGGACTGGATCTAGCTGGCAAAGCCACGCCTTTAATCCTACCCATATTGCTCAGTAATTTAAAGGCTCGTGTGGTCAGAAAAAGAGAGATAAACAGTAAAGAGAGATTCAAAGACAAAGAAAATTTCTAAATGGTTTGAAGTGTGTTAAAAATATATGCAGACTAAAATTTAAAGTTCTTAAAGTAACAAAAAAAAAAGGAAGAGAGTTGTTGTGTGTGGTACACACCTTTAATCCCAACACTTGATAGGCAGAGGGAGATAGACCTCTGTGACTTCAAGGTGTGGTAGCACACGCCTTTAATCCCAATGCCTGGGAGGCAGAGACAGGCGGATCTCTGAGAGTTCAAAGACAGCCTGGTCTACAGAGTTACTTCAGGTCAAAGATACAGAGAACCTTTCTCAAAAAGCAAAGAGTTAAAAGTAAAAATAAAGAAAATAGAGGTTAAAACAAAGCTGCACAAAGATGGAAAATACACAGAGAATTTTGATACTGTATGCTACTATGCTCTCTTTAAATTATTTAAATGCTGAGGAAGGAGCAACAGATGCTAAAAGATATCTATTTATAAATGCTGCTGAACTAATCCAACATAGATATTTTGATGCCTTGACTTTGAAATTTGGATCTAAGGACATGATGCTTTGGAAAGGAGTTTCTTATTTTGATTTCACAGAGGATGAGACCTTGTTCATTTCTTCTATTCCTATTTGGTATGATGGACCACGCCCTCCTAAAGGGTTGTTGTGAACATCTTCAGAAAATTGCTTCGCTCAACTGCCAACTGAGATGAAACTAGCATACAGGTTATACCGTGAAAGACCTAATTAATGACGCCCCCATTCAGCAGGAAGCATTTTGGAGAGAACAAACTGTGCCCATGTTCCCAAATATGGTTTATAAACGTTCTTTTACATTTAAAGGGGGATATGATATAGATATGAATAATTTGCATTAGTATAGATTTTGCTTTATTGATAGAGATTTAAGGACAATTTTATTATATGTACATGTATTTCTGATATTGATTAAGGTATTGTGATTGTGTAGTTCATTTAAAAATGTAATGTATATAGGTAGTTAATAGATAATCATAGTACTCAGGTTTGTAGTCATGTTAGTTAAGATTTTCTAGATGTACATAGATATATTTTAGATAGGCATTCTTCATATCTTTCAAAGATTATAGAATATGCTATTTAATGTTTTAATAACTTAGGACTTTTCATGACAATGAGACACTCTGCTCCTGGCAGCACCAATGTACTTCAAGAGGAAGATGGGCATCGAAGAGGCACCTTATGGAGTTTGATAGCAATTTGGGCAAGAAACTGCTCTTGCCTGGACTATTGCATAAACTGGACACAGAGAACCCACAGAGAGAGGACTACTGAACTTGCCTAAGGTGAGATGATCTTTTGGGGTTCCTGATTCATGAAAGAGTCTGTGAGACATTCTGCAGGACACAACAGATAGTGACTGAACTGACTTTTAATTTTCCTGCTTTATGGAAATGTCTGCTGGATACCATGGGCCTGAAGACTGAAGATGGATGCCCCAACGGTACAGAGGAACCTTGGGTGACTGTCCAGGCAGCGAGATGTCTCTGTCATTTCTAGAGTTTTAAAAGTTGCTTTTTTCTTGTTTGCAACTTAGGTAGTATTGTATCTTTCTGGAGTCTTTGATGGAGTTAAGAATAGTTAGTTAGTTATAGTTATAGTTTTCCTTAGTTATGATAAGGATTATTGTAACTTTTACTTGATAACTGTTTTGTTATATGTAATTTTGCTATGTTAAAGTTAAACCCTTTTTTTTTTGTTTAAACAGAAAAAGGGGAAATGATGGAGGAAGGTCATTGGCTAATAAAGGAACTGCCTTGGCCCATTTTATTGGTTAGAAGATAGGTGGGAGGAGTAAATAGAACAGAACACTGGGAGGAAGAGGAAGTGAGCTCAGACTCCACAGCTCTCCTCTCGGGAGCAGATGCCTGAGAGAGACGCCATGCCCCGCTCCCGGGCAGACACACACCATGAAGCAAGCCGCCAGGTTAGACATGCTGAACCTTTTCCGGTAAGACTGGTGCTCACAGATTATTAGAGATGGGTTGATCGGGATATCAGAATTAGCCAGTAAGGGCTAGAGCTAAAGGGCCAAGCAGCGTCTAAAAGAATACAGTTTGTGTGTTGTTATTTCGGGGCATAAGCTAGCCGAGCAGGCGGCCGGGGTGCTGGGAACGCAGCCCCGTCGCCCTTATTACTACACCTTGTGGCTTTGATCAGCCCGTGAGTCCTGGCTGATCTGCTTCTGGGGAGTGTGGGCCATTAACCCTGAGAAAGACCCTTCTTTTCTGACCAGGGGAGCTGTCTTAGGGTTACTGTGATGAAACACAAAAGCAACCTGGAGAGGAAAGTGTTGATTGAACTTGTACTTCCATATCATAGTCTATCCCTGAAGGAAGTCAGGGCAGGAACTCAAACAGGAACTCAACCCTGGAGATGGGAGCTGATTCAGAGACCATGGAGGGGTGCTGCTTACTGGCTTGCTCCCTTTGGCTGGCTTAGCCTGCTTTCTCATAGAACCCAGGAGCACCAGTGCAGAGATGGTAACACTCACAAGGGGCTGTGCCCTCCCTCATCAATTGCTAATTAAGAAAATGCCCTACAGGCTTGCCTACAGACAGATTTTAGGGAGGCGTTTTCTTAGTTGAGGTTCCCTCCTTTCATATGACTCCAGCTTACAGCAAGCTGACATAAAAACTGTCATGTTCAGCTAGTCCGGATTTATCCCATGCTTTTTCAGACCTAGGCCAGCTGGCCTTGGTGAGTTCCCAATAGAACATCCCCATTGTCTTAGTGTGTGGGTGCACCCCTCGTGGTCCTGAGTTCCTTGCTCGTGCTCCGTCTCCTTCTGCTCCTGATTTGGACCTTGAGATTTCTGTCCAGTGCTCCCATAGCGGACAATGAGGAATACTGAGAATTCAAGAACAATTGCAGTGGGTTTTTGATCCTACTGCACGTACTGGCTTTGTGGGAGCCTAGGCAGTTTGGATGCTCACCTTACGAGACCTGGATAGAGGTGGGCAGTCCTTGGGCTTCCCACAGGTCAGGGAACCCTGATTGCTCTTCAAGCAGATGAGGGAGGGGGACTTGATCGGGGGGAGGGGGAGGGAAATGGGAAGCGGTGGTGGGGACGAGGCAGAAATCCTTAATAAATAAATAAATTTAAAAAATAAAAAAAACAAAAAAAAAAACAAAACAAAAAACTGTCCTCACAGGAATCAGGAAAAGGAGGCCTGCGGTTCCCAGTGCTAGGCAAGTCCATTGGAGAACGTTGTCCATGGTAGCTCAAGCAGTGAGGACACCCAAAGAAACCCCATCTCTTTATGGCTAGAGGGATGGGAAAGTGGTCTCTGTGGATTGAGGTGGTTTCAGGGCATGTAGATGTTCCAAGCTAACCTCTGAGCTGTATACAGGTAGGAAAAATGAGGGGTGTAGCCATCTGTTTGAGAAATGAGCCCCAATCAAATGACAAGGATCTGAGAACTCAGAAAGGACGATTTAAAGCACTGTCGTGTTCCACAATGACCTGTGAGTAGCACTTAGCCAGGACAGAGTGCAGCAGCAAAGTAAAGACTTTCAAATGATAAAGGGGCCCTTCACAGACTGGGAGACTCAAGATGAGATCATTTAACTTTAGAACTAATATCTTCTACTTCCTCTCTAGGAATGCGGCAGAAATCGGGATCCTCAGAACGTACAATTCAATGTATTCAGACTATAGTTTAAAGTTATATGAAATACAAGGAGCCAGAGATGCGTGATCAACTCTCAAGAGGGCTAAGCATTCAACAGTTCCTCTCAGCACTTAGTTGCTGTAAGTCCCCTCAGTAACCAGGAGCCAAAACACAAAGAGCTTCTCTGCTCATGGCTGAGAGCAGCAGTAATTTATAGGCACAACAACAAATTTTTAAAAAGCGGTTTTATGGGCACAGCATGTCTATTTAACAAAACAGCAGCACTGGTTTCCAGCTAGGGGCTATGACCTCCCTACCCACAAGCTTTTCATCAAGTTTACAGTAATAGTCATGAATTCCCTCCTCGAGGAGTGGGTCTCAAACCCAACCAGGAAGTAATTGCTTCCTCCTGCTGTCTTCTGGATAGGCTACATACATGTGGATATTGCACACAAGAACTCACAGCAGCTGTGATTACCTGCCCAAGACCTGCTCAAAATTTGACTTGCTATTATTCTGTAGTATTCGGGGACTCATTGGGAAGGAGGACCCACGTAGTTAATGGATGCTTGGGAAGGAAGAAGCGTTTTCATCAGTGGTGTAGACATTGGTGAGTTGTTCAGGATCAGATAGATTTTGTCTGAAGTGCTCATATAAGCAACTCCAATTCTGCTCACCGAGTTACACCTGCCATGAACGTAGAAGAAGTTCTAGTAGGGATGAGGAAGGGATTGATGGAATAGAAGAGGACCAGATGTAGGGTAAAATGCCCGGCCAAAGAAACCCACCTTGACCCTGAAAACAGAGCTAGTGAAAGAAATATGTCATGGATCTGAAACCCAAGCCAGTGAAACACTTTAGCCAAGAAACACACCCTGACTCTGACACTAGAGTCAAAGAAACACACTTTGGTCCTGATACCAGAGCCAGTGAAAGAAATATGCTCTGGCCCCATAACTAGAGCCCAAAATCTAAAAAAGGAGCCACTGAAAGAAACACACTTTGGCCCTGAAACTAGCGCCAACTCTGTCCCTGACCAACTAAACTCGCCAGTCCCTGAGCAGGAAAACTAACCAATCTCTGAGCAGAAAAATCTTCTCCCTGGGGAAAACTCTGCCTCTAAGAAGCCATCCATAAGTCCCTCTGCCTGTTTAGTTGTGGGCTTCCCTTCACCACCCTGGCAGAGGCAGCCTCTCTCCTGAACTCCTTCCCAGATAAATCTATTTCTTAAAAGAGTTTTTGGTGAAGATCTTTTTCTGGAGTGGAAGAAACTTTGCTGAGACATTCCCTTAGGGGGACTGAACAAAAAATAAAAAGAAACATTTACATCTGCTGGGAAACTCCCTTAGGAGCAGAGCAGGGAAAAGTAGCATTTCACCAGAGCTGGAGGAGATTGCTACATTTCTGCTGGGGTCCCCTTTAGCAGAGTGACACAGAAGAAGTAACATCTTGGCCTGGAGCTGAGCAGAGCAGAAGAAATGGATAGCTCTGTTAGGACGTTCCCTTAGGGCAACTGAGCAGAGCTCGGCTGTGCCACCTCTGTCTAGAGAGGAGCAGGATGGCTACATCCCACAGGGATGCCATCCCCCACTGCACCACAGCTTCAGGTGTTGTCCTGACTTCCGAATGAGTCAGGATAGATTTCCCTTCAAGGATGCCCCTTCACAACTCCAGGGATAGCCTGACTTCTCAAGTTAGGATACCTTTCTCTCCAGAGCTGTAACGTCACCAGAGAGGATAGTAGAGGGTGACTAGCTGAAAAACCATTGTACACATACATGAAGTGATATAAAAAGAAAGGCTATTAACTTTTAAAAACTAAAAACAAGAGAAATATCAAAGAAAATGAGATGTATCCTTCAGCAATGTGTGCAAAGTGAAGACCTTCTCCAACAAAAGAAAAGCCTTCACGCGTGCTGGGTGACAAAAACTGTCAGCATGATGAACATGATGGGTGATGACAACTGTCAGCCTGATGGACGTGATGGGTGACAAAAACTGTCAGCCTGATGGACGTGATGGGTGATCACAGCTGTCAGCTGATGGACGTGATGGGTGACGACATCTGTCAGCCTGATGGACGTGATGGGTGACGACAACTGTCAACCTGATGAACATGATGGGTGATGACAACTGTCAACCTGATGAACATGATGGGTGATCACAGCTGTCAATCTGATGGACGTGATGGGTGATGACAACTGTCAGCCTGATGGATGTGATGGGTGACAAAAACTGTCAGCCTGATGGACGTGATGGGTGATCACAGCTGTCAGCTGATGGACGTGATGGGTGATGACAACTGTCAGCCTGATGGACGTGATGAGTGATGACAACTGTCAGCCTGATGGATGTGATGGGTGATGACAACTGTCAACCTGATGAACATGATGGGTGATCACAGCTGTCAATCTGATGGACGTGATGGGTGATGACAACTGTCAGCCTGATGGATGTGATGGGTGATGACAACTGTCAACCTGATGAACATGATGGGTGATCACAGCTGTCAATCTGATGGACGTGATGGGTGATCACAGCTGTCAGCCTGATGGACGTGATGGGTGATGACAACTGTCAATCTGATGGACGTGATGGGTGATGACAACTGTCAATCTGATGAACGTGATGGGTGATCACAGCTGTCAGCCTGATGGACATGATGGGTGATCACAGCTGTCAGCCTGATGGATGTGATGGATGATGACAACTGTCAATCAGATGGACGTGATGGGTGATCACAGCTGTCAATCTGATGGACGTGATGAGTGATGACAGCTGTCAGCCTGATGGACATGATGTGTGATGACAGCTGTCAGCCTGATGGACGTGATGGATGATGACAACTGTCAATCTGATGGACGTGATGGGTGATCACAGCTGTCAATCTGATGGACGTGATGGGTGATCACAGCTGTCAGCCTGATGAGGTCTGGAATCACCTGGGAGACACCACTGAGCATGCCTCTGGGAGATGTGTTGACTTTTGGGAAGAAGAATTCTCAGGTGAGAAAACCCCTCTATAAGACTAGAAAATAGGCAAGGCTGTCAGGCTTCTCCCTGATTAATGATTGATGTGTGAGGGGCCCAGCCCACGGGTAGTGCCAACCCTGGGTAGGTGGTCTTGGCGTGTCTAAGAAGGCAATTTCATAGCAACAGAAATTCAAACTAAGATAGGAGATTGCCTGGATAGGGCTAATTGATCCCTAAATGAGTAGATCATTCCATGAGGTAGAAAACCAGGCTGAATAAAAAGGTGGTCTGAGCAGAAGCATTCATTGCTTCTTCAAAAATTTGTTATTGTTGTTATTGTGTGCACATGTATACATGCATGTATGCATGGTTGTGTGTGTGCCTATATGTGTGGAGGTCAGAGGACAACTTAACTTCCAGAAATTGGTTATCTCCTTTTAGCATGTGGGACATGATGGTTAAACTCAGATCATCAGGCTTAGTGGCAAGCGCCTTCACCCACTGAGCCGTTTTGCTGGCTCCATTCTCTGCATCTGTCCCAGGCTCTTTCGATAAGACCATGCCTCCTAATTATTCCTAAATGGTTCCACTAACAGGGGACAAAGTATTGAAACACATGAGTCTATGGGTGGCATTTTTATTCAAAGCACCCCATGATGGTTGTCACTTAGGCTGCCATGTTGGACTTTAGAGACCAGATCATAGGTAGGCCGTGTTGGGAAGTTAGTCTACCTCTGATTTTTGTGCTTGGAAATTGACCACTAGATTGTTAATCAGACAGTCCTAAGTAGAAACATGTTAATGAATTGTTTCACTCCTGTAGAATATGGAGTTGGAAAAGTTAGTCTAAAATGCTCCGTTCTCAGGATGTTTCTGTCATGGAATTTGTTTGAAAGCCATGGTGGAGAAATAAAAACTCTCTTCCAGGGGTCCTCTGTGGTTCCCTTGGCAAATGAGCGTATTTCAAAGCAATCACAGGTTAGTGATAAAACTGTTGGGCAAATCTTCCTTGGATAGTGGACAAATCAGTCCCAACTCATTCCATGTATAAAACTTACAAAGACCGTGCCAGGAAACATGGTGAAGGTAATCTTTTTAGTAAAAGAAGGTGTCAGAGCAGCGTCTTGAATGGGTGCATGTCCACTGTGGGTGTGTGAGCGGCAAGGATGAGAAGATCAACAACATGGTAATCCCACAGACACATTGGCTCAGGCTGCCAGTGGGATATGCCTTGTGCTCTTTCCTGGTTTCACATCCTAGTTTCTTCCCCTGTGCAAACAAGGGTGCAGTGACACCCCTAAACTGGACTGACTATCTATGGGTGGTAAGTATGGAACTGCTGTATGGTTATCTCTCAGGAGGTAGAGAGAGTTGCCAGAGGCATCTTGGGGAGTCGAAAGCTTTCATATCCACCTCTCAGGGCAGAGAGAGCATAGAGACCAGGAATGTCATGACTCTTGGGAACAGAGAAGCGGAGTGTGTGTGATGGTGTCGGGAGAGCCTTGCTGGTTTGAAAGAGAAGCGTGTAGCTATAGAAGGGAGTAGACTCTGGAACAGGCTGAGTTTGGGGGCCGGGCAGGTCATGAGCTAAAAGAGCACCGTGGCTTTGATATGCATCACAGGTATATGGCAAGGAGAGATGAAGGAGCTGCTCTTCCTGGCAGACAGAAACCCATTTCCCAGGTTTCTGAGGACTACTGATGAAAGCAGTCTTTGATCTATGACAACAGTCCTTCGGTTTACCCTGTTAGCGTTCCGCCGGAGCTGAGCCCAGACTGTCATTTCGGGATGCAGTTGGTGGCATTCTCTTTAATTTGTGTGTGTGTTGAGGGGATGAGACCTAACATTCAGCACCTTAGCTTACGGTTTTCCTAAAGCAGCGAGGTTCTGTTCCTGCTGCAGCTATTAATCCACAGCGGTGAGCTGAGCAATGAACTCACCGCTGAGCAGAGGACGGTCAGGAACTACCTTACACATTTTGAATTCAGAAAAAAAAATACTATGTTACTGTGGCAGCTACTTCATGGCTTCCTGGTGGTACAGGTCAAAGATTTTATCTTCCTAGCTTTTCACCTGATCCTGCCACTCTGGAAGCAAAGGCCATTGGTTAAATGGCAGCCCAACATCCATATAGATCTCTCATGGAGCCATTTTCCTAACCACCAGACCCAGGACACTCTTTCCTGAGAGCACCCTTTGCTGCCTGAGGTGAGACCTGGGGATTGGTGGCTTCCAGTGCCTCACCCATGTAGCATTTGGCTATCTCCCAAGCAGTTGACATCTGGGAAAACTGTTTGTTGTATGTTCTTCATGGACCAGGAAATTAAGGCAGTGGAAGGTTCCCTACTGTTGCCCAACCTCCGAGAGTACTTCATTTTTAACTAACCACATAAAGGAAACACACTATCTTTATAACCTTTTTATTACTCAAACAGCATGTTTACTGTAGAAAAATTAGAAAAGCATAGATAAGCAAAGTGAACAAATTAAAGTCAACCTCTGTGCCTGAAGGTAATTATTATTAACAATTTGGGTGGCATCTTTTCTGAATTTTTCTGTGTGTTTTAAGTGTTTAGATTGAATCACACTGTTTGTATTTTATAACATGACTTAATATATGAATAAAATATTGGTCAATAAAACCTTATCACATTTTAAATGACTATATAGATAATGGAAATTCATGTATGTCTATTCATTTAATTGAATCAACTATTGGTAAACATTTATAGAATTTCCTATTTAAGTATTATAAAATATGTTACAGTAAAAATTAATGAAATATTCATAGGCATAATAATGATTACTTGCCAAGTAAAAATAACAAAGTTTAAGAGCTTTATGAGAGTCAGAATATTTTATATATTTTTACATATTATGAAATTGTCTCCCAGAAAAGTCATCCCAATTTGTACTCACAAGAATATAATATTTCATGACTCCTCTTCTTTCCTTACTCTTGGCAACCTTAAGGTAGATTACTGGTAATTTTCCTTTTCTGTCACAGAACACACGACAGAAGCAGCATAGAAAAGGAAGGATTTATTCACGTGCTGGCCCACAGATTCAGAGAATATCAGTTTACCATGGTGGTGAAGGCATAGCAAGTAGAGAGTCTTGGTCCCTGGGGGCAGGAGCTTGTGTGTAGCTTGTTTAGATTCAAATATCAAGAAGTGGAGAGCTTGGGCCAGAACCAGAAGTGGTATAATCTTCCTCATTACCCATGGGCTCCACTTCTGCCAGCCGAGGCCCATGTCTCAGTGATTCTGCAACATCTGAAATGGTACCAGAAGCTAAGAACAAACTCATGAGACCGTAGGCATCTCACACTTAAAATAAGACAGTCTGTTCTTGGTTCCCATAGGCTCATGACCGTCTCATGTTATAAAGGACATTTATTTCAGCCTCAAAATCCTCATGATAATAACAGCCTTAACACTGTTGAGACTTCTCAAATATCTCTGAGCAGGCTCTTCACTCTGAGGCCCTATAAAAGTGAGAAACAAGTTATGGCTGTATATGGAATGGTACCGAGAAAAGATCTGGTTCTACAGGTGAGGGCTAGAATGTAGTAAGCAAGCAAACAAACAAACAAAAAGCCACCAGGCCAAACAAGACTGAAACCAAAACACTAACTCTAGCCACCTCCATGTCAGGCATCTGGAGCCTGTGTGGCACTGGCTGAGCTCCAGCCTCCTGGGTTCTCTGGCAACTTAGGCTTCGCCTTCATAGCCCCATCACTGACCCTCAGCGCCTGCCTGCATGGAGCCTAAATTCTGAAGCACAAAGCCTGGTCTCAGCATTTTTATTTGTTTGTTTGTTTGTTTGGCTTTTGTTGTTTGTTGTTGTTGTTTTGTTTGTTAAGCTATAGTTGCAAGTTTCCATGACCTTGCGCCTTGTACATTTTGCATGTCTGAAAAATCATAATCACACAAAAGATGCCGGGTTCTGAGAGTAGCCTGAGCTGTCACTGTTAGCAGTTGCTGTCGGCTTTGAGCTCTGGTGCAGCCAGACTTAGGAAAACATTCCCTTCAGCATCCCCGTGAGCAGGGCATCACCGCATCGGGGGTGGCACTCTTTTCTCCAGCTCTGTGCTTGCAGCGGGATTTTCATTTTGTGTCCTGGAGCCTTCAATAGCAAAGATTTCGCCCTCAAGATACTCTTGCTGTTGTCTCCATTCAAAGTCCTAAATTTTCTTCAATGGTGCTAATTTCTAACAATCAAAGGCTTGTCCGTGACTCTAAATTCATGACTCTTCCTTTCCTCACCGAGCAGCACGTTTTCCATGTCTTCCTCCCAGCTCTTTGTTTTCAGTTCTCACTGTACAGCCTGACGAGAAACAGCCAGCAGCAACCACGCTAAGGACTTGTACTACAGCGTTGCGCTGTCTCGAGACCTCTTCCGTTAAGGCCTAATTCATGCTTTCATTTTCAGCACAGGGTAGATTTAAGGCAAATTCTGTCCCAAGGTGTAATAGGAATGACCTTGTCTAGTTCCCAGCAGAGACTTGCTCCTCTCTGAAGCCTAATGTCCTCACAGTTTACATTTCTACTAGTATCCTGTCCTTCCAAACTTTCAGCAAAAGCGCCCCCAAGCCCCGCTCTTAGTAGTCAAGAACTCTGACCCACTCCAAAAAACTCCTCCACATTCCTCCTGCAAACCGTTCTCCATGCATAGGAGCCACCAAGCTTATCACTACAGTGACCCCACTTCTCAGTATTGTTCTTCTGTTGGTGTCTGTCCATAACCGAGTATCTGGCAGGAGCAGCTCCGAGGAAGGGGGTTATTTTGGCTCGCCGCCTTACTTGGTATCCCTCCCTCCTGGAGAGGAAGGCTGGCAGCTGAAGCGGGTTTGTCTCCAGGACTTACAGCTGCTGCTTCTTGTATTTCATCAGCTCACAGAGCTGGTGTCAAGCTTCAAGGTCCACTTCTAGTCACTCGGGGCTGCAAACTACACCCCAAAGCAAAGACCAACCTCCTGGGTAGCATCATCATCAGCTGGGGGGCCCAAGTGTTCCTTCACGTGAGCCTGTGTGGGAGATTTCCTATTCAGACCATGGCATGCAATATGACTTCAGAAATCTCGCCAGCTCTGATCAATCAAATGGGCATTTAATAGTTCAATGTGATGCCTTGGTCACTGTGGGCTTTAATAATTTTGTGACTATTTCCCATTTGACTTATTTTCTTGTAACTACCTCTTCACCTCCTTTGCCTATTTACTGTTGATAAAGCTCTTTTCTATTTTGTGAGGGACAAGTAGTTCTCCTAGCAAAACATCAGCACCTGTTCCCCTTTACTCAGTGGGACCATGGTACCAAGTGAGTGAAGACCAAAACACTTCCTTCTTCCTCTTCCTCATCCTCCAAGTATTCTTTCCTCAAGCTGAATGGGGACCAGCGGTAGATGCTCATGATGTCTTTTGTTTGGGCTCAGTAGTTCCCAGCTCCCTTCCTCCCCTGGCAGCCAGTGCCCACATCTCTAGGTAAAGGCTGGCTTGTAGTGCCATGGCCTTGGGTCCCCTGGGGCATGCCTTAAACAACCCTGTGACTGCACAGTCTGCCTGTGCTGAGATGGGCAACTGTGGAGCCCCCCCGTGGGACCGAGTCAGAGTTCTTCGTGGGACTGTCGGTCATCACCACCTAGTGTAACTCCCTTTCTCCTCAGATGCCCTGAACGACTGCTCGTGAATCTCTTTTTCCCAAATCCCAATGTTGAATCTGGTCTGGCCAGCACATGCTAAGTACATATAACAATTGTTACAACTTGAACTTTTATATTAGGAAAGCTCCATCCATGGAGGACTCTGAGGGCTAATAATATTTGTGGTGCTTAACCTTTTTTTAAAAAAAAAAAAAACTATAAATCTAGTGCTGTGACAAGCAAGTTCGCTTTTGCTATCTTATCAAATCCATTGTCTCCTGATAAGAAAACTAAGATCGATATGTTTATATTTGTACTGAGTCTCAGTGGACAAAGTGTGTTCAGACTTTGGGCTCCAGACTCTGCACCCCACACTCTGAACCACAGTGCTTTCAGAGGCTGAGGGATTCCTGAGGCAAGTTCAGAAAGCATTCTGGAGATCGAGCCCTCTCAGGGACCCTGAGCACTTTTCCCACAGCTAAGGAAATGTAGGGCAGCTTCTTTTCCATGGAAACCTTCCCACCAGAGCAGAGGGAGAGTCCTGAGCCTCCAGAAGCAAACAGAAACCTTCCCACCAGAGCAAAGGGAGAGTCCTGAGACTCCAGAAGCAAACAGGTCATATGTCTGGGGCAGCAAAAACTTGAACATTCTTAAAGGCCCCTCCCCTGCTTTATTAGAAAAGTAACTGCTGAGGGAGGGGTCTGCTGCCCTGCAGAGGAGGGCACCTGCAACCCCTGTGGAGAGCTCCAGAGCTGTAGCAGTCCTGTGTTGGGGTGGCCTTTGTGGTGACCAGGTGCCCTGAGTCATCACTTACCCATCTTCCTCTTAGTAACCCCAATAAAATGCATCAGTGCATCAGATTGGACGTTGGTGAAGTCCTTACTTTGGTCTGTTGTGAGTTTCCTTTCTGGACTGAGTGGAATTGGGAAAATGTGTGAAAGTCTGTCACACGACAGTTGTGTGTAAGGTAACACTCGTCCCCATGTTCTGATTGTTCTCACTTCGGCACAAATTAACTAGAAAGGACTAGCTTTGTTTTTGGCTCATCCCAGCCTTTTAAGAAAAAAAAATAGAAATGCCTGTTGGACAAAAAGGATAGAGACAGATATTTGGATGGTATAGGGCGCAGGTCATTGGGCCTCTCTCTCTCTCTCTCTCTCTCTCTCTCTCTCTCTCTCTCTTTCTGTCTCTTCCCTTTCTTTTGACAGCTTCACACATAATATGCTCTATTGTGATTACAGTCACCCTCTCATTCTTCCTGAATATAACGCTGAAGGTAATAACTCACTTCACTACTGCTAACTAACAGTCAATCACTCATCAAGTAGGGGTGCAGCCCCGTGGGCACCTCCTCCATCAGTGATAGAGTGTGAAAGGGGCTATGTTGTGCAGGTGATTATGGCCACATGGACTTGTGATTGCAGCAGCTGTATTATGTCTAGATGGCATTGCTTCATCATGGTGCCCTCCCCCATCTTCCAGTTCTTATGTTCTGTATGCCCCATTTTCTGCAGTGTTCCTGGGTATTGGGGGTAGAGATACCGATGTCTCTTTTAGGGATGAGCCCTTGCTGTCAGCCTTTTCAGTTCCTTAGCCATTTCCTTCTGCAGAAAGGAGAGGCTCTTTTTATAGGGTGAGAGTGGTACTAATCTACAGGTATAAATATAAATATGTCGAAGTTTGTCCGCATGTCAGGGAAGCAGCAGTTGGGTTTCCCTCCCCTGGTCTCATGACCCCTCCAGTCATTGGCTCTTTACTAGGCTTGTAGAACCAGCATGCCTTTCCACACCAGTTGTGAATCCAATCACGTAGGGTTGTTTTCCCCCAGATAGTGAGGTCGCTCACCATTGCACGAGTGACATCTCACCTGGTGGGTCAGCATGGCAGTGTGCATGTCCTACAGCCAGAACAGGCTGGCGATGGCCCTTCTCTCCCAGCAGGTGGCATGCACAGCACCTTCAGGTACTGTGCTCAGGTACTTCCAGCTCGGTTCCACCTCCGTCCCTTTGTGTTCTGTACCCATATTGTGGGTCTTACCATCTAATTCTGGTGGGTAGCCAGGCAGTAACAATTGCCTATATTCTTTTGGAAGCCTCTGGAAACCCTCTGACCAATTCATAGAGAGGTATCCCACACCAGACACCAGCAGTTTTCCTTAAAACAGTTGCTCAGAGCAGTCACACCCTCCCCTTTTTATTTCTGTTTTTCATTCATGTACGAACTGTGGGGCACCTCCTCAGGAGTGGCAGAGCAGGATCAGATGGAGATTTGAGTGTTAGCTGCTTGAGAAACCTCCATCCTGATTTCCATAGTGGCAGCGCTGGTTTAGACTCCTTCCAGCAGTGACTAAGGCTCCCCTCCCCATATCCTCAACAACGTTGGTTGTCATTTTGTTGTTGTTGTTGTTTCTTTGTTGATGTTTGTTGTTCTTGTTGTTGTTATTTTTTAATTAGTCTTTCTGGGGTGATTTGGAACTTGAAAGTCTCTTTTAGTTGCTCTTCCCTAGTGAGGAGTTCTGTTAAACTTGTTTTCAGTAGCTCTTAAATTTCCTCAAGACCTCTGTTCCTTAATGTAGCCCATTTTTTGACTAAGTCATGGGGAGTGACCACAAAAAGGTGTACCCCATTACACGTGAATTTCAAATAAATAATCATTTTGTTTATTTTTTAATTTACTGTGTGGGCCATGCCATTTTTGTCCGTATAGTGTTCATATGCCAAAATTATAGGAAATTCAAATTTAACGGACTATCCCGTGCTCATCTGCCTCTCACCCCACGCCAGTAGCAGCCTCTGTAACCGAGTCCACTGTTAACTCTATGTGCTCAAAGAGTATCTTCACAAGACCAGCGGGTTGGCTGACACCAGACGCCCTTCCTGGGGCCCGTGGCTCCCAGGTTTGTTGCTTACAGATTGTTCCCCGCTCAGCAGTTCTCTACTAGAACAGAATCATCATCATGCTGGTCCCCTCCTAAAATCCTTCCATGCAGCTCTCTCAACATCCAAGGCACGTCTTCACTCCAGCAGATCTCATCTGCTCCTTCTCCCACAATTCACTGCCTCTGGCTTTAGAAACGCCCAGTTGCTGTGAGAGCTTGCCATCTTGTATCCTTTTGTATCTGTTGCTCCTCTGTCTGGAAGGCTCTTCAGACACGCGCCTGTGTAGATCCGTCCTCTGGGTGCTGTGGCCCCCAGTCAAGTGTGTCAGCAGAGACTGGCTTTGACAACCCAGCCTGAGGGAGCCTCATCCCTCGTTAGTTGCTTTCAGCTCTGACCACTCAATGCCGTTCAAATGATCCCCTCCGCTCATGTGTGTGTCTAGTCAAGGTGTCACCTCCCTGGGACAGCCACCCACCTTTGTGCTCAGTCATCAGTATCTCCAGCTCATGGGGTAGGATCCAGTGCAAGCTGGGAGCTCTAGAGGAAGTAGAGTGAGTTAACCCTTCTGTGTCCAGGAAAGCAGGCCAATCCTGCAGAGTGTGGTACTGTTCCCCAAAAGCCAGTTTGTGAGGTGGGGCTGATCTAGGCAGTTCCTGAAGAAAAGATATGTGTGCATCTACCCTTTCAAGGAGAGTTTTCAAGATAAATGTATGAGAGAGACAGAGAAGAAAACAAGGAAGGTAACAAGTCCAGGTTAAGTCTTGGGCCAGATTGTACCATCTTGTGTCAGGTAGGTGCATCCTGGAAGCCTATTAATACCTGAGTGTTTAGGCTCCAGTACTGACTGATGCAGCAACAGTAACCAATAAACAGTTATTTGATGAAGGTTTCTTGACCATGTGACCCACCAGGAGCAAACAGTACATGGAGCCAGTAAGAGTATCTGGGAAGACAGGGTTTCCCACAGCATCTTTGAGCCCAGGCCTGCAGCAGGACTCCACCACAGGACATCAGTTTGCCATCTTCCCTACAGAGCTCTCTGCAGGTATTGCCTGAAGCCTGGGGATGCCTGAGACAAGTGCACCCAGGGTCAAAGGAGGAGAAGTAATCTGTTTCCGTTCTGAGTGACATCACACTGCTGTCTGGCTGGGATTCTCAGTAAAACAAAAGCAGAAGCGAATGTCTCTTGGGGTGGGACTCTGAATGGGCAGTGGAAGATAAGCTGAACTTCTTTTAAGGAAAATACTTAAGCAAGATGGAATGGAAAGTCATACCCTCCAAGGTCTAAAAGTGGCACCTGAGGAAATTGAGAGTATCTATTATCTTGTAATGGGAAAGTCACAGGTCAGACTCCAATAGAAATAGCTAAATGCTCCAACAAAATGGCACTACAAATTTAATATGGACCTGACCTTAACAACTCCAAAGGAATGTGCATACCACCTCTTGGGATGCAATGGTCTCTAAGTGGAGTGGTGTTGAAAAAGTTGACAAGCGTTCATTTAAAATGCATGGCTGTTGATGACCACTGTGATAGCATTGCTATAACCCATCAGTTTAGTATCATAATGAAAAAAACTTCTAACACATTTTGACCAAGCCACGATTGATAAGATAGGAATAGCATCTACGGCTCTGTGCCAAGTCTCACAAATTTAATAGCCTATTTATTCAAAACAGATTGAGAGTGAAGTTTCTCTCTTTGTGTTAGCTAGGTGGCTTTGAGAAGAACTCTCTTCAGTGTTCAGGAAGAAGGGGATCCTTCCAGGCCGAGCTAGAGTCTGGTGAACCCATTCGGAAACTTTATTCCATCCCCACTGTGACATGCCCAGTAATGCCCCTTTCGTGCTGCTCATGTGCTCACTAAGACTTTAGAAAAAATGATTCTATTTATTGTTGTTGGGAATGTCAGATCACGGCTTTTGGGAGTCTGTTCTCTTCTTCACTATGGGTTCCAGGATGGAATCACCCTGCTCTCCCTGTCCATTGAATACCCTCCTCCGCCGAGCCATCACACGAACCCTGGCTTTGTCATGTGTTCTGAATCCCCAATTATATACAAATGATTCTAACCCAGAATGCCCCAAGTCTAAATAATTCAAGCATTTTAAAGGAAGAAATTTTTAGGAATGCTGTTTGCAGAATTGAATAGTTTCACTTTGATTAAAAGCAAAACATGTGCATGCAATATTTTTTAAAAAAAAATCACCACCCCCCAAAACCCCAAAAAGCAAAGCAAAACAAAACAAAGAATTCAAATAGTCTAAAAAGGAACCTCAGTGTAGGCCACCCCCTTAGAAATCAATTCCTTGAACAATCTCTTGTTGTATAAGCCTTGGTTCCTTATTCTCATTACATAAGACCAAATGACTACAAAAGTCAGTCTTCAAAGAAATGTATATACATGTCTTCTTGTACAGTTGGGCCCATGCATCTGGCCCTCTGAGGATGGCATCAAATGTCATGTTTAAAAGTGGAAGTGTTGTTTTAAAACAAATAAAAGTAAGTGGTAAGTACACAGGCCCATCTATGTTATTGGTGATTAGAGGAGCACACGAATGACAATAAGGGCCAGATGCCTTTAAAGGCGTGGCTGAGCAGGAGCAGAGAGAGATGCACCTGCTCCAGATGCTCACAAGGAGTCGTGGTGTAAGATCAGGGCTTCAGCCTGTCCACATGGGAGGACAGACCTGCCAGGTCACTCAAAGGTGAGTCAAGGCTGTGCCTTAGCTGCTTGCCCCTGTGGCTTTCTTTTCTGGAAGTTCTGCATCCTCACCAGGTGATGAAGAGGATGTTCTAGAAGTTCCACATCCTCACCAAGAGACAAAAAGGGAGAATCTCTCTTGCATGTTATTCCTTCTCTTCCTTCCTGCAATTCATTGAGACACGGTCTCATAGAGCCCAGGAGAGTTCAACCTCACTGTGGAACCAAGGATGACCCCTGGACTTCTAGTTTTCCTGCCTCCACCTCCTAAGTGCTGGAATTACAGATGTACACCACCATGTCCAGTATATAGGAGACTAGTGATAGAACTCAGGGCCTTGTGTCCGCTAGGCAAGGACTCTGCCATCAGAGCTGCCTCCACAGCAATGAGAGTTACATTCTATAAACTATTGGAAAGGTGCCACAGACTTAAAATCATAACACTCAGGTGGCTGACACAGGAGAATCACAGGCTCAAGGTCAGCCTGGGCTATGTTTGGAAGATCTTTCTTTAAAAACATATTACAGTGTATCTACGTCATCTATGCTCAGAAGGGAAGAGAATAGTCTGGAATGATGTACAGAAAGTGGGAAGTAACCACTTCTGGGAAAGGTGGAGGAACAGTAAGAGTTTGGGTGAGGGAGTTTTCATCATATGCATTGTACAGTCTAATTTTTAAAAAAAGAAACGCAAATTTTACTTTCCAATTGGAAACTTTTCAGGAATGTAATTTATAGGGCACAAAATTCAGTCATTTTGTGTCTCCTGGAAACTCCTCTGATTCTGACATTCTTCATCCCAGCATCCTTAGTTTGGTATTCCCATCTATACTTCCTGCCTGGCTACTGATCAATCAGCTTTTTATTAAGCCAATCCAGGTAACAAATCTTCACAGTGTGCAAAAGGATTATTCCATAGCAATTCTCTTCCCCAGTCACAAATTTTGGGAACCTTGTCAACATCAATTGACTGTAAAGATACAGGCTTATTTCTGAAAGAGAAACTCAAATACTCTGACTCTTAGTTTTCAAGCTCACTGCCTTGCATGTCTCTGTGTTAGGTGAGCTTTGGGATGCTGATGCCCAGAGCAGTAGGTCTGATAAGTCTCTGGGAGAGGAGCCATTTTAACAATATTTGTTCTCCAGTCCACAATCATGAGACATTTTTATATTTATTGGGTTTTCTTTTGCCAGTGTTCTGTGGTATTCTATTGATGCTTCTGTGGGATTTAGCCCTAGACATTGAATTCTTAATGGTTTGATACTTGTTCTCCTCACAGTGCAGATTTGAGTTGTTCTTTGATAGTGCCAAGAAATGAGTCTGAGTTCTGCATGGTGCTCGTTGATGTGGGATTCCCTCTGTATACTATGAATATGTTTTATTACAATTGGTTGTTAAAGAAGCTGTTTTAGCCAATGGATTAGAAGAGTAAAACCAGACAGGAAATCTAAACAGAGATATGGAGAGAAAGTAGGTGGAGTCAAGGAGATGCCATGTAGCTGCCAAGGAGACAGATTCCAGCCAGAACCTTACCAGTAGGCCACAGTCTCGTGGTGATACATAGATTAATAGAAATGTGTTAATTTAAGATGTAAGAGTTAACTAGAAATAAGCCTACGCTATTCACCAAGCAATGTTGTAATTAATATAGTTTCTGTGCTATTATTTGGGTCTGGGTGGCTGGGAAACAAATGAGCAGTCTCCTCCTACAGCTAATATTCTGCCATTCTTCTGAGTCCAGTTATTTTAGAAGAAATTCTAATTTCTTTCTCTGGCTTTCTTAGGATTTATTTTAGACAATACTGTGCATCCTGCAGAGAAATAGTTTTGTTTCTTTTCCCTTCATAGTTATCTGAGGCACAATGCTAAAATTTTGTTGGACAGACAGACATCTCTGGACTGGTCCTGACCTTATGGGGAGCATTTGGTCTTTTATAATTAATAAAGATGGAAATTATGGTCAGCTGCAAATTTCCTTTGTCAGGTAGGGGATTTCCCTTTGTTGGATAGTTTCCAGCATCCCTTTTATCCTAAAACTGCATTAGATTTTGCTAAATATATTTCTATATCTAATGATATCAATAATCACATGGTTTGTATCCCTTACGTTCTTACTACATGGTTACAGTGAGTGACTAGGAGATGAGGTTAACCTTGCATTACTAGAGTATATTTTCCTTGGCCATGGAGAGTAATCTCTTTTCATATTACTGTATTTGTTTTGCTAGCATTTCTTTGATGAATTTCACATCCATATTTTTAAGGGATAATGGGGTATCATTTTATTTAAATTTTTCTTCCTTTTTAGATTATATTAATTAATACTAAAGTAATCAACTCTACTAACCCCCTGTTGGTTGTTTTCTGCTTTTGTGGCTTTGTTTTGTTTTTAAACTCCATGCATGAGTGGAAACATGAGGTAGATATTTGTGAGGAAGGGAGGAAGAAGTCCTAAGAGAATGCATATGGTTTGATATGAGCTTGGCCTTGTCAAAGACCATAGCCTCAGGCCCATGAGAAATGGCTAAGCTTCCCCCCAGAGGGATGGCAGAGCCTTCCTTTTGTCTCTGTGTGGATGTTCATAGCTGTGGCGGTTTGAATAGGAATGGCTCCATAGTCTCATGTGTTTGAGTGCCCAAAGGGAGTGGCACTATTAGGAGGTGTGGCCTTGTTGGAGAAAGTGTCACTATGAGGGTGGGCTTTGAGGTCTCTGTGCTCAAACTGTGCCCTGTGTGATACTCCTCTGCTTCTGGATGAAGAACTCCCAGCTCCTTCTCCAGCACCATGTCTGCCTGCACACTGCCATGATGATAATGGACTAAACCTCTGAACCCTAAGCCCATCCCAGTTGAATGTTTTTTATTACAAGTGTTGCCATGGTCATGGTGTCTCTTCACAGCAATAGAAACCCTAACTAAAACACTACCTTATGTATTTGCCAAGTTTTCCTTAGCCACTCATCTGCTGGTAGGCACCTAGTCCATGCCCATACCTTGGCTGTGGTGGACCCTGCCACAGTAAACATGAATGTGCAGGTATCTCTCTGATAATGTCTTTGACTTCTCAGGGTGTGGCTGGACATGCAGAGTGGGACCATCCAGTAAGTAGTTCTACTTTCAGCTTTTGGTTGAACCTTCATTCTGATCTTTATGGTTGCAGGACTAATTTATATTTCCACAGACAGTGAAGGAGGATTTCTTCTGTCCTATCTATATTCGTCCCAGATCTAAAACAATGTGTTTCTTGGGGAATGGTGTTTTAAATATCCATTAATTCATCCATCCCTTGCAGCAATGTGAGCAACAGTTTCCTTCCAAAGTTGTTAAAATCGGCAGACACAGTATCTGCTTGCGTTCATTGTGGATTTTCAAACAAAACCATTCTTTTATTGCTTTTCCACCTCCCAAACCCCATCCCTGTTTGTACCTCCTGCCTCCCCTCCCATAACTGTTTGTTCCATTGATTCATTGTATTGTGATGTGGAATCCCCCTCTCTATGCTATGAATATGTTTTATTACCATTGGTTAATAAAGAGGTTGCATTGACTATGGCAGGGCAGAATATAGCCAGGCTAGAAGAGATAGATAGCGAGAGTAGGCGGGGTCAAGGAGACACCATGTAGCTGTCAAAGGAAGAAGATGCCCAGAAACTTTTTGGGAAGCCACAGCCGCGCGCTGATACACCAATTAATATAAATGAGTTAAATTAAGACATTAGAGCTAGCTAGAAATATGCCTGAGTCATCAGCAAAATAGTGTTGTAATTAATATAGTTTGATATAGTTTATTTGGGTCTGGGTGGCCAAGAAATGAAGGTGTAGTCTCTGTCTATAGTGTCGTTTTTGTTGTTGTTGTCCTCCATTTTATTCCTTTTAGGTATTTACTATTTCTTTATTGTTTCTTTCTTTATTATTTGCTTATTATTTATTTCTTTATTTCCTCTAATCTTGTATATGTCTTATTCTTGTTTCCCTAAAACCTTGGGATACATAATTAGCCATTTATTTGAGAGCTCTCGGAGTTTTTAACATAGACTCCTGTGGTTATTAAGGTCCTCCTTTAGAACTGCCTCTGCTATATCTCAAAGATTCTGACAGATAGTGTTTCCATTTTCATCTAGGAAATTTTAATTCACATCTTCTGATTCCTTCAGTTGCCCACTGTTCACTCAAATGTGTTGTTTGGGTTCCCTATGTACCCATAGTCTTTGTTGTTTCTCTTCACATTGATTTATTCTATTATAATCTGACATAATACGTGAAATTAATTCATTTTTGGATTTGTTAAGACTTGCTTTATGGCCTAATATGCTTTCTGGTCTGTTACAGCCATTTGGTCTGAGTGGAATTGTGACAGCTGTCTATGGGCTTTGCCTGTATGATCTTTCTCTGTTAATGAGAGTGAGATGTTAAAGTTACCCACTTATTTTTGGGTCTGGGTCATTTGGTTCCTTGTGTCCCATGGTGTTTGTTTTATAAGACTGGGCATGGCAGCATCCAGTACAGGCATGTCTACAACCTTTCTATCTTCTTGACAGGTTGTTTCTCTGTGTGTATCACATAATCTTCCCTATTCCGACTGTTGTCGACTTGAAATTTGCCTTGTGAAATACAGGAAGCCTCTGCTGCTCTCGGGTTCCACTTGCTGGTAATATACTTTCTCCCTTTTTATTATTCCACTTTAAGCCCATGCTCTTTGTAAACAGACAGATATGGGCTCTGGCAGAATAGTAAGATATCAGAACATTGAAACTCTGCCCCAGTATAACCTAGAGCTGTGGCAAAGGTCGGGAGACACATATGCAGCAAAGACAGGAATTTCTCCACTTTGCAGAGACTTGTAACAAGTGCACAATTGATCATGTCTGCCTTACTCTTTTCTTTCTGTTTATACAGAGCTTCAAGATCTCCCAGAGGTCAGATATTCAGACTTCTCAAGTATTTTTCTGTGCTTTTTCATAGCCCTACATGCAGGGAGGAGCTTCTGAGACACCTAGAATTTATTGTGTCTTTTCTAAATGCCTGTGAACATCTTTCTTGTTCTCAGGTTGTCGTCTCCACTCTTTGGGCAGCCCTCTCCTGTGTGTGCAGATACTGCTGACTCAGGCAGCTGAGCCGCCTAATCATTTTCCTGCTTGTTGTCAACAAACACCTTGGGGAACTGGGCTTTTTCCCTTGATCAGGCTCTGAGTCGGGTAAAGTAAAGGCAAGCATTGTAAGCTGGGGGTTTTCCAAGGAACTGCCACAGCAGTGACAGCCTCTGGGCAAGAGCTTTGTGGAGAGTTCCTCGCCCATCTCTGCCTCTCTGCTGACGAGGCAATGCGTGCATTCAGCCAGCATCGGTGACTGTGATTATCCTTGTTTTCAACTTAATGTCAGTCTCAGGAGAGGCAGTGGGAATAATGCAAGTTAATATCCCACAAACCTTGCTGTTCTTGCGCTGAACTTTTGGCTGATTTCCAGAGTGCTGGAGGTTTGTGTTTGCATCTCTTCCAGTGCTTTTGCGTTTCTCTGGCAGCATGGATTTTGAGTTCTTTACAACCACCACATCATTAAAATGTCTCTACGTGTGTCGGTCAGCAATGAAGAAGTGTTTCATTTTTAAATATTCGTGCAAGATGAGTGGGGGTTATTTATGGCAGTGATTTACTATGAAGAACCTAAATTTTCAAAAATATTGCTTTTCCTCTTTTGCAACAGAGTCTGTGTCACCCTGACTGGCCTGAAACTCACTCTGTAGACCAGGCTGCCCTTGAACTCACAGATATCCTCCTGCCTCTGCCTCCCAGGTGCTGGGACTAAAGGCGTGTTCTACCACACCTGGCAAAAACTGCACTTAAAAGAATGATGTGTGTATATAAGTCGAATATGTCAATGTGTAGTGTGGACCTGAAATGTATTGAGTGGTGATAAATAATGTCCGCTTTTCTAGAAATTTGACAGATACATTCCTAAAGGTTTATGTTGACTATTTGAGGAAGACTTGAGTTGTGGGTAATTTATTTTCAAAAATTAACTGTCACCATATTTTTAAAATATATGATCTTTGTGTCAACTTTCAGTGTATTTTTCCAACTGAAACATGTATGTAAGATAAGGTTGTTTCCTGGTTAGAGGAATGTGCACGCCCACAGCGTCCTTGGTTCAGAACAGCATTAGCGCCTCAGTGGCAGAATCCCTACCTGCCACAGTTGGTTCAGAATCAATGTAGTATAAAATTGCTGGGCTGTGTAGCTTTACATGGTCCCAGACCCCAGCTTGAAAGGAAATCTACCTGCATTGTTCATTGGAAAGCACGGGTCAGACAGAGCAAACAAACGAAGAGCTGCCCCTCCGGGCTCTATGCTCCTGTGCTCCTGGCTTATTGAAGTGGATTCCAGAGACTAACACCCATTGCCGGAGCTACTTCTGCTGTTAGAATCTGCATGGGTCTCTGGGAATGTATAATTTCCCCATTGCCTAGCAACAGTTCCATTATTTTCAGGAACTCGTTAAATGAATGAATGCATTTTGATGACAAGACAGCTTTATTCATGCCCTGCTCTGGGCCACCATGTAATAAGAAGAGATAACAAAATGAAATATTGCAGAGATTGTGTCCCCAGTCTCTTCTTCCCATAAAAACCCTCAGAGGCACTGGCTTGGTGGGGAAACTTTCTATGCAAACAGATTTGAAAAGCTAATAGGAAAAGCATATTGATTCTGAGTAATTATATTGTATATGCACACATTCCCATTTTCTTTTTTTCAGTTATTGCATGACCTTCTGGGCATAAAATATTAGTAGAAGTGCTCCCTGCATGAGTCTTTGACAGTTTCAAAATGCCCCCAAAGATCCCTGACTTTCTCTATACTCATGTGTGCCACATCTCCCAATTTTCTAAAGAAACACATTTGGCTAGAGAAGAATGCAGAATTTAACCCATGCAGACCCAGCTCACATGCACGTGGTACATGCTATGCACCTGTGCCCTCGTAAATAGAAAGGATTGTGAACAATTATGACTTAGCATGTTTATGTTTTGATTCTCAGGAAACATTTGGCACCTAAATTCTAGTAACAGGTTTACTCTGGTGTCATGAAACATTTCATTCTAAAAATATTGAAAAAAAACACACACACATTCACACACATGCGCACACACAGAGTAATACTCAGTATATTTGAGACATCAAGATTATGCCGTCTGGATATATGAAATGCTTTCGTTTTCCTCCTCCCCAAACTTTAAGTTCAGGTTAAAACTCACTTTGAGTTTATAAATAGAACTTTGTGCGTGGGTGATGCATCAGTGTATACAAGCTTCTGTTGGCCTGAGCACAATCCTTGGGACCCATACGGTGGAAGGAGAGAACCAGCGCCTGGACATGTGTGCTGTAGCGGGCACTGCCCACCCCACCCCTACCACATACACACAAACACATAAAGACATCTTAAATTGCTACAAAATCAAAGTAGTTCAGAAATACATAAAGTAAAATTTGTAAACCCTCTTTAATGTCCCATGTGTGGAATTTTTATAATGTGTGAGAGTAGTACTACATTCAGTCATTTCGAAATGACACAAATGAACTCCAGCTGACTAGCACAGTTAATCCAGTAATGACTATCCCCAGTGTATGTCTGGGGAAAAAACATGAATGGGTCACATAAAAGCATGAGTCATCAAAGCAACATTAACCATGTAAATTGAGGTGCTAGTATGTAACTTGGATAAGAGCAGATCATCCATGAAATCCTCCCAAGGGGACCAGAAGCTCTGATGGGCTTTGACAGGGGTGTAACCTTTGCAGACACAAAGGGGAAGAAAGGAAACCCCAGAGATCGATTCTCCTATAAAGAATTCTATCTGTGGTTTTCATGACGATGAACCACTGAATTTCTCTGTGCCTCACTTGCTTTATTCTTCTTGATAAAATAAGGCAGTAAAAACAGAATTACTTAGAATTATAGCAAAAATGAGATGGATTGCTGACTTGTCTGGGACAGTGGTGAGAGTGTGCACGGTGCTGCCCAGTTCTGTCCTCCTGTGCCTGGCACAGACTAACATGTACAGAGCCCCAGCAGGCTGCATTGTGGCTGCTGTGTCTTTTCTTTCCAGTAGAAGCAGTAGAGCACAGGCCTGGAGGAGTGGCTTCGGGGTTAAGAGCACGTGCTGCTCTTTCAGAGCACCCAGGTTCAATTCTCAGCACCCAATGGCAGCTTACAGCCATCAGCAGCTCCAGTTCCAGGAGTCATCCCCTCTCTTTGGTCCTCTGTGGGTACCAGGCACATATAGCAGTTTACACACCCTGGGGAAGTGCCCATATGCTTAGAATAAAATAAACAAATCTAAGAACACGCCTCTCAACAGAGCATTGAACTTTACACTCGAGCCCTCACAGCCAGCAGGCTCTGGGCTCCCGTTCTCTCTATTTGGACCTGGGATGACCACTTCTGGGGCTGAACCTCATCTCTCCGGCTCCTTCTCCTCACCCATCACCAGCTCTCTCAAAGCACCTTGCTGGCGTCTTGGCTGCCTGCTTCCACCTCTGGCAAGCCCTCGTGCAGATGCACTCATTAAGGCGTCAAACCTCACTGTTCCTATTTTCCAGTTGCAAAAAAAAAAAAAAATGTTCTCGAGTCAAGGATGACTAGAGATGCGGATGATTGCTTCTAATGAGCAGACCAGAAAAATCAATCAGTTCCTTCTCAGAGCAAAGGCACTTGAGTGTGCTCACCTCTAATGTGAGCGAGGCAACGCTCCTTTAGTGAGAAAAACATTGATGATTAAAAGAAATAAGAGTGGGAGCTGGCATAATCTCAAACCAGAAAGAATTTGAAGAGGAGTAAATCCACAAGCAGGCGCCGGCAAAATCTCACATAAAATGGGCTTTTCACCAAGACACATTGGCCTGAATTAAAGGAAGCACCCATGCTGTCTTTGTCTCTTCCCCATTTTCTATTGGGAAGCATCCAGAAAATGCCCTAGAGGTAAGCTTGGTTTCACAAGTGATTTGATTTAACAAATGCAAGATGCCAAGAAATAGATGGTTATGAGCACTCTGCATTATCTCCAGGCCTCTTCCCTCACCCACCTGTGGGACAGTCCTCTGTGTTCATGTCCTGCAGCGCCATATCCACACCTGCTGGTGAGTCTGCAGGTCACGCTGGGTTCAGGGCCACTGTGGGGAGTCCCATTCCGAATACCCCTGTGTCTTCTTTCTAAAGTGCACATGCACGTTTCTTTTGGGGCATGTACCCAGGATCACGGGACCCTATAATATGCAGTTTTCAGCTTTTGTAAAGAATGCTGATGACTTACTAAATTACACTCGTGCCAACGGTATAGTACTTGTGAGAGAGGTGAGAAGGCTTTTCATTGCATTATAGCATATTTAACTGCGTGAAGTTGTCCATCTGGAATTTCGTGGACTACGTTCCACCAAGGTTCTGAGTGCTGTGTCCTTGGACAGTGAAAAGTCAAGTTGAGCCCTGGTTTATTGTGTTAATTTAATCCCACAATTAACATACCTCGTGTGGCCTATTGTCAGACTCCAAGATGATGGATACTGCGTTGCTTTGACAATGGTTTTTCCTCGTGGTCTCCATTCTAAGACCAACAGCGAGAAAGATCAGGAAACAGAACTTTAGAGTTGCCAGTCTGCATTCACAGGTGTTCCAGTAAGGCCAAGCTACAGGAAACAGTTCCAGAAAAGGATCGGAGACAAGTGACATCTTATAAACTCAGACCCTGTGTGCCAGTGCAGTATCTGAAGACAGACATATGTCACCCTGACAGGTATATATTTCCTGGTCCCTCACAGTCAAGAGTTGTCCTGGGCCCTCCCCACACCACCAGGGATCATGAATTCTCAGCTCTATTGTTCTAGAGGTAGCCACCTGGCAGTCCCTGAGTCCCAAGGCCACAGCTGCATGGCAGTGACATACAGTTGAGCCAGAGCACTGGGCTACAGCTGGCAGCAACTGTTCCCAAAGGACCGCGGTGGCTGGCAGCCAGCAACATGGGGAAACCGGAATCACAGGAGCCAGCATCAGGGAGGAAACTATTGGAAAACATCCTTCGGTGAGGGACTGGGAAGGCTGCCCGTGCCCCCTCCGTACCCGGCTCGCTTAATCCCTCAGCAGCTCCTCTCCAGCATCTGCTCCTGTTGCCTGTCCTCCCAGCAAGATGTCTGGCAGGCATTAGAGACAGCATGTCCTGGAAATAGTACCTCAATAGAGCTCTGCCTGAGAAATTCAGTACAGGTGCCCCTGAAGGGAGGAGGGGGCAGCTCCAAGGAGCAGGGCAGAAGTGAGCCAAGGAGGTGTGCAGCCCTGCTCCTGATGAGAGGTGTGGGTACCCAGTGGATTGCGGGGGCAGGGTCTGTTTGGGGCATTGACTTGGCAAGACCATCTGTTAGCTGACACCATTGTCCTTTTAAGATGGAGCATCCTCTTTATGGTGGCCTTCACCTGGAGCGGAGGTGTTGGAAGAGACTTAAGAGTCAGTTGGGCTAGCCTGGGGCTAGCTACACGTATCTCTCTGCATGCCTACTAACTCCAGTGTGCTCGGTGGGCTCTCGTATCTGAACCTGATCTAACAGACTTTCAGTCACACCAGACATCCAGGCTGTCCATGCTGTGCGCCACATTTGCATAGCCCACTAATACTCTCTGAACTGCGTTCCCCTGGTTCTCCTTCTCACTTTGTCTTTCGTCTTTATTTCTTCTTGTGATGGTTTGAATGAGCTGTCCCCTCATAGTCTAAGACATTTGAATACTTGGTTCCCAGGTGGTGGTGGTGTTTGGTAGGTGTAGGAGTGGTGGCCTTGCTGGAGGAAGTCTGTCACTGCGGGCCAACTTAGAGAGTAAAGATCTTCACTGCCCACTTCCAGTGCACTCTGCTTCAAGCTTCTGCTTTGGTTCCAGATGTGAGCTGTCAGCTGGCTGCTCCAGCTACCATCTCAGCTGTCTGGCTCCACACCATAGATTCTAACCCTGTGGAAACCTAAGCCCCAATAAACCCTTCAGTGAGGGCCTTGGTCATGCGCTTTATCATAGCAACCATGAGTATGCGTCATTATTACCAAGATTAGTTATAGTAAGCTCAGCCAGTGTGTATTCATCACAGAAGGAGTGATGGATTTCATGACATCTTAATGCAAATATATCCAACACTTTGATAATATTCACCTCCTATGACCCTGTTCTGTCTCCCAGTCAGTCATGGTCACCTTTCTGGATTATCCTTCCTCTGTATTTATGTCCTTCCTTCCTGTGTGTGTGTATGTGGGTGTGTGTATGTGTGTGAGAGAGAGATGTGTGTATGCATGGGTATATATGTATGTGTGTGTGCACACATGTGTGTGTATGTGGGTGTGTGTATGTGTGTGAGAGAGAGATGTGTGTGTGCATGAGTATATATGTATGTGTGTGCACACATGTGTGTGTGCGCATGAGTATATATGTATGTGTGTGTGTATGTGGGTGTGTGTATGTGTGTGAGAGAGATGTGTGTATGCATGGGTATATATGTATGTGTGTGTGCACACGTGTGTGTGTGTGTGTGCATGCATGTGTGGCTGCTCTAAGTTCCATATATGAGAAAAATATGCATTCGTGTTCCTGACTCTCTCTCATTTTGCTTAATATCAGGGTCTCTGCTTCCATCTGTTTCCCACACATGGCTTCCTTTTACTCATTAATCATATCAACCCCATTGTTCCTTCGCACCATTTTGAACTTGAAAAGGCTTCCAGTTCCCACGAAACAATACAAAAGTATGTCTGGAACTCAAGGTTTTTCCCCTTTTCTGATTTAAACATTTTAAATTTCCCACATCTTTGCAGTGAGTTCTCTTTCCCTTCAGGTAGGGAACTCACTGCTCCCATAACAGCTGCTCCTGGGGGGCCAACAGCTTAGAAACCTGTGCTCCATCACTGGCACCTTGGACCTGCAGTGGCTGGTGGCTCTGCCCACAGTTCTCTTCCCAGGAATGTGCAGACACACCTTGCACAAACACCACGGTCTACATAGCATGTGAAATAGAATCAGATTGCAAGTGAGCTTATGCCGTTTGTTTTTCTCTAATTTGGGGTTATGTGAGGTTTGTGCATGTTGACGTGAGCCTGTGCTGGGTGTGTGAGCTCTGAAGACCTAACGGTGACACTGGAAGTTATTAATCAATGTGAACAGTGTGTGCTGGCAAGCTGTACGTGAAGGGTGGCAGCCACAAACAGCCGTGTTAACGCTGATTTCGAGACTTGTCACATCGAAAGGGGTGGTTTATTACAGAAACAGAAAAGAACCAGCACTTCATTATTGCAAAGTTGTATCAGCTACATCAAGCTTAGCTAGTCTATTTGGATCACATAAAGTTATGAGTTTCATAGTGGCATTTTAATTCACACTAACCTCCCATTACCCTCTGCTGTCTTCCAAGCAGTCCCCTTCATTTTATGCTTATTCTTCTCTATGTTTATGTGTGTGTGTTAAGTCCTTATGTGATAGGGAAATATGTATTTATGTTAGTGCTGAGTCTGCCTCATGTTGCCTGATGTTCTGGGGATTTAACGACACCATCATACTTGCCCAAGGAGATTGTTTGTCCATGAGGTCATATGTCAAATCAGGAATGGATTTATAAATTGGAATAACTTTTCTCACCTGAGCAATTTAAGGTTTTCCCTATGAAAGAAGTTTATATTTAGTCAGGGATAGTGGTGATTCCTATAATGCCTGCATTCAGAGGTAGAGGCAGGGGGATCAACTAGTTTATATAGTGAGAACTGGGCCAGCGAGAGCCACATAGCAAGACGCAGTCGCAAAGAGACAGACAAGCATTTATAGCGCTTCACATCCTGCTTTGGATATGTTTTCATCAACTGGATACAAGTTAGGGTCATCTTGGAAGTGGGAACCTCAGTTGAGAAAATGCCGCCATCAGGCTGGCTGGTAGGGCATTTTCTTGATTAATGATTGATACGGGAGGGCCCAGCCCACTGTGAGCAGTGCCACCCCTGGGCAGGTGGTCCTGAGCTGTATAAGACATTGAACTGAGTATGCCAGGGGAGCAGGCCAGTAGGCAGCACTTACCTGTGGTTCCTGCCTCTGCTCCTGCTTGAGCTCCCGCCCTGACTCCCCTCAGCAGTGGACTGTGATGTAAGCCAAAGGAACCCTCCTTTCCCACACTGCTTTAGGTCATGGTGTTTACCATAACAGGAAGCGAACTAGGACAGATACATAAGGAAGGACACAGCAAACTGGAGCTGCAGAGTCCTGCCGTGAAAAGGACCTGGGTCCCACAGTGCACTACTCATGTCATCCTTAGCGCAGCAGACGCCCACTAATGTGTTCTGAATATTACAGAGAGTACTTGGAAAACATGGCCAAAGTTTTTCCAAATGTCTTTTCCAGGAGAGTAAAGAGATTGAAAAACACAAAAAACATAAATCTGAATCAGGATTAATAAAAACTCAGAGAGAGAAATTGGGGTTCAACCTGAAGACCAGAAAAATCAAAAAAGCCAGCCATTGCCTCTTACCTCAGCCTCAGTCTGAAAATGGTGATTCTACCTCTAGTAATCTCAGAATGAGAGTGTGTCTGAGATCTGTCTCCTCCCATCTTATCATCCTCTCTAGTGCTGGGATTAAAGGTGTGCACCACTGGGATTAAAGGTGTGCACTGCCCGCTTTCTATGGTAACTAGTGTGGCTACTGGGATTAAAGGCATGCATGGCCTGGTTTCTATGGTAACTAGTGTGGCTACTGGGATTAAGGGTGCATGTTACCACTGCCTAGCTGTAAAGCTGACCAGTGTGGCTGTTTTACATATCTGATCCCCAGGCAAGCTTTATTTATTGAAATACAATTGAAATGCCACTACATAAATCTTTTTCTTATTTAGAGTTTATTAGCACATAATAATATGGAATAAGTATGGAATTTGCTGCAGCTGATTTTTCAATATATTTTATTTTAAGGGTATGAGTGTTTTACCTGCATGTCTGTCTGTGCCACTCATGGATGCAATGCCCGTGGAGACCAGAAGAGGGCATCATATCCTCTGGAACTGAAGTTACAGATGGTTGTGAGACACCATGTGGGTGCTGGGAATTGAACTTCCGTCCTCTGGAAGAGTAGCCAGTATTCTCAGCTGCTGAGCTGTCTCTGCAGCCCCTGCCTTTGACTGGCTAGACACTGATAATTCCTTTCCCGATTCATCCTCCACACATTGGAGTTTGGTTAGAGCATACCTACGCTCTAAAGCTGTCTTATTAGGAGCGGTTTTTTCTTCACCTGGTGCTGAATGGCTCTGGTCCAGTGTGAGAAGTAATAAGCTTTCCTCTTGAATGCTTCTGTTCTTCTGTCTCAGAAGCTTACCTTAAAGCGCATACCTCTATGAGTTGATCGTGTTCCTGGCTTCCTACTTACTTCTTTTGAATTTAAACCTCAAACTCAGTAACTTTGTTTTTCTTTGCATGCGTTATTTTTATCTAATTACGGTCATGATATGAAGTTTGATTCAGGAGTGCACATTAGGGAGAAAATGAGTTGGTTTAAAGAAAAACACGAGTAGATAATCATGATGTGGGAATCCCCTCTGTATGCTGTGATTGCCATCAATGAGTAAAGAAGCCTTGGCCTGTTGATGGGGCAGAACTTACGTAGGTGGAGAGCACTGAACTAAATGCTGGGAGGAAGAAGGGTGGAGTCAGGGAGATGCCATAGATCTGCCATCAGAAATAGACATGCTAAAACTTTGCTGGTAGGCCACGACCTCGTGGTGATATATAGATTAATAAAAATGGGTTAAATTAAGATGTAAGAGCCAATAAGAAGCTAGAGCTAATGGGCCAAAGAGTAATTTAATTAACACAGTTGTTGTGTGATGCTTTCAGTTCTGGGCGGCCAGGACAAACAAGTGGTTCCTTGCAACATAATAATGTGTGTTTCCAGCAGATATGGCCCTATTGTGTCATGTGGGTATCCAAGACTTTGGAAGCCACACATCCTTCCTCTAGGATGTCCTCATGGCCTGTCAACTCTTTGGGGGCTTAAAACTGTGTTCATCTTTTTCCCTTGCCAGTCTCCAAAAGTCTCAGGCTTTATTTTTTCAGCTTATTGAGAGTCACCCAGCTGGGGCATAGACCCAAATGCCATTTGCACACCAAAGCCCAAGAGTGGCATGGTGAATGCAGCTTGCTGTAGGCACAGGCAGGAAGGGTGCCCTAACTGGAGTGAATTTAAAGTCAACCAGACTAGCTGAAATGCCACTTCCCCTTTGTTATCCTCTGTCAGCAATTCTAGGCATCAGTGATAAAACATCCCCTTCCAGAAAAATACTCTTGTTAGGCCAAGTCCTAAATAATTACTGCAGGGGCTGGTAGGTTTTAGCCATCATTCACGCGTGTTTCAGAGGACCATGTTTTTATTGCCCTCCTCCAGTCAGCATCGTGCTGTGCATGGAATAATTTATAGAGAACCCATAGTAGTACGGTCAGCCTCCGGCAGGTCAGCCACCCAGCCATCTCCAGAGCAACATATTCGAGTCTGTACTCACAAGTTCAGGGTGCTTTAGAGTTGTAGACTGCATCTTGTTTGCAAGTGCTGTCCTGTGCCGATGTTGTACTTAAACACTAGGTTTGAGAGGAGCAATTCTGGCTCAAGAAATATAGCTACTGCAAGTGTTTGCTTCAAAATTGTCCAGACCATTAAAATGATGTACATGGAGGAACGTGACATTTCTGTTTCATTAGCACAGACCTTAGTTCATATGACTATTCAGCTGAATTTGAGCATTATTTTAAAATGAAAATGTATTTTAAAATTTTTGTCATATAACTAAATGCCACATGAAGAAAATAATGATTATTCCCAATACTTCTTGAAAATAGTTTGTTGCATATAGAAAGAACTTATTCCAAATGGTCTGATACATTAATAGAAAAATCTATGCTGTGCACTGGAAAAGGAATAAATTTGCCGTATCTAAATTACAACTCAATTTACTAAGCACACTATCAAGCATGCCATGTACTCACAAAAATGGAGAAAGAAATGGCTGCCTTACTCAAAGCTGTGGGAGGGCTGGCTCGAGAGAAGGATTGGTGTGTTCCAGGAGCAGGGTGCAGAGAGACATGGCACTGTCTGCTCTCAGTTGGTCTGTGATGAAGACTTCCCGGAAGAGGGAGTGAATCACTGTGGTCACATCGCTGTCTGCAGCTTGGCAAGTTGTTGCATGGGATGGAAAGACAACTGAGCCTTGCCCTCCCTCCTTCCAAGTGGCTGTCATCTCTGGCCCCGGAGCTGGCTCTCTGTCACACTGCCAGCAGCTGGAGCCCACCGAGGAGCCTGTGCTGTAGCCATCCTGAGCCCTCTGGGGTGGATTCATGCATTTCTCGTGACCTGACGTTTTTTCCTTCTTTTGATTTGTGTCAGCTGTTTTCATATGGGCTTTATTAATAAGCACGGTAGCACAGAACATCACATTAAATCTGTTTTTCACCTGTGGGTTGACTTTGCTTTTTTAATGCTCTGGAAATCTAAATACCTTATTAATTAAACCACGAATAGTGTGGAGTTCAGCTTTTTCTTTACAGTTCTATTATTCCCAGGCTAAGGACTTGATTTAAAACTTAAGGTCAATAAATATGTATAATTATTATGTGCCAATGAAACAAATTTTCCACTAAAGCTTTCACCTCCGTTCCTATGCTCCTGTGACAACAGATGAAATAATGAGGCCCAGAGAGTGCAAGAGTCTCGCTTGGAGTTTGGGGCTGATCAGGACCAAGGCTGCCAATCACGTTTCCTTCATTCACCGTCCAGCACTTTTTCTCATAACTAATGATATATGTGTGCTTGGGTCAAGTCATGAGCTGCCTCTGTTTATAAGCTGTTGGCCACAAAAAGGGAAAGATATAGGTAAGCAAAATCTTCCTCCTCTTTTATCTGAGCAAACTATAGTTGTAATTCACTCATAGATACAATCCCAAATAGCTGAGAATGAGTTCAAAGAGCCTCCAGGCAGAACAATTCATATACACAAACATGGGAGAACAATTCATATACACAAACATATGGGAGAAATGTGTGTAATTGCTGTCTGTCAATTTTATAGTTGTTACTCTGATTGGTTTGTTGAGCCACCCAGCGCAGTCTGACTTGAACAGGCTGGATGCCATTTGCATTTGTGTTATTCGAGATAAATGATGTTAGCTTCTATGACAAATAACTCCTAAGCTTTGAGACTTTGCACAGTATAATTTATTTTTGCTTTTTGTCAAAGTTAGAGGTAAGTTGGGGAAGGTCAGGTGTTTGGGGACCCAGACTGCTTTGCCCTGGTCTTAGGCATTTTCTCCAGACTACCAGCAAGTGTGGAAGATAGGAAGAAGCCAAGCTGATATAAAGCTCCCCTCCCTTCCCCCATTACTTAGTTCTGTGATCAAATTCACTTTAAATAGGAATTTGACATCGTGGAATTACTAAACACTGTCTTGCTCAACTCACTTCCAGCTAAAGACTGTGCACTCTGGCAAGACACTGTGCTGAAGGGGTCAGAGTTGCAGACCCTCCAGAAACCACACCACCCTATTCGCACTTTGATAAGACCCAGACCCACCAGGTCATAAGAAGGCTCCTTTGGAAGGACCAAGGCCTCAGATATGGCACAACTTAAGAACTTGATCACACTCCTTTTTTTGTTTGTTTGTTTTTGAGACAAGGTTTCTCTATATAGCTTTGATGTCTGTTTTAGAACGAGCTCTTGTAGACCAGGATGGCCTCGAACTCACAGAGATCCACTGCCTCTGCCTCCCGAGTGCTGGGATTAAAGGTGTGTGCCACCACTGCCAACTAGAATTTAGTCACTTTCCAACAACAACAAGAGCCCTTAACTGTAAGGGGGAACATTGAAGTACAGGCTGCCTGCAAAGTAAACTGCCTTAAAAGATGTAATCTCCAGGATTTCCTGGAGACTTCTGAGGTGATGGGTTGTAGATACTCTACATGTGCTTGGCTCAAAGCCTTCCTCAGAAAGTGTAGTTTAATTTCTAATTTGTTTTAATAATAAAAACCCAGGGTGTGGTAATCATATAGAGGTAGCCTTTCTACAGAGTATAATTTTCCTCTCCAAAAAGTTGGTCTTGGGAGATTTCCATACCTCAAGCCCTACTTCATTGTTCAATGGTCTTAGCTTTATCTTCACAGCAGGTCCTCCATTGTAATTGAGAGCCAGGTTCCAAGACTGCTGTATCCAAGTCTCTCCAGTCTTGAGGGACAATTCTATTGAACTGACTGCGAGTTTAACATCTGTTTCACAGAAGGTGAATGCATGTCATATGAGATGATTGCTTCCTTGAATCTCCTTGAATCTAACATTGCCATTCAGTGCTCATAGAGCCTTGAGGATATCTGTCATTTGACAATTCCTGTAAGGTTACTAGATAAATTAAATTTGGTTGTTTGAAAACCTTAGACTGTTCCTCTCTAACCTTATAATGCAATGCTGAAATTGGTTCTCCTTTAAATTACTATGTTTGGATCTGAATATCTTTATGATCTGCTTTAATAAGTTTTTCTAAAACATGTATCTTAGCACTCATATTAACCAACATTTTTAGCGATAAACCAAGAATGATCACACTGACAGTAAGGATTATCAAAACTATAATTAACATTATGTCAATTTCACTTAAATTGATTATCCCTTCATTTAATTGTTCCATTTCTAAATCATGCATTGCATGATCATACAGAAACTTAACTCTCTCCATCGCAATAGTGTTTCCCATTTTCTAACATCACAATAGTGTTTCCCATTTTCTAACTTGGGAAAAACTCTCTTCTTTAATTAATTCCTTCCTTTAGGAATTTCCAGTTTTCCCACCAAATCTGCCAAGGATGATGATGAAGATGTGAGGTTGACTGCTGCACAGAACAGTAGAAGCCTGAGCAGGTTTCAAGGCAGCTGCCTAGTTTGGAAGCAGCCCAAGAAGGGGGTCCAGGGAAAGCCCAGAACCCACGAGAAGAAAAGAAAGGGAAACCTAGCCAGTGTGGTAGTGACTCTGGCCACCTGTGGTTCCAGCCTATGCCAGTAGCTGCAAAGCCACAGGCAAGTGACTTTTTCATTTTTTGTGCCTTTTTGTGTACATAATTTGTGCCTTAAAGTTGGACACCAGATGTAGCACAATTTCTAATTGATCTTAACAATAAAAACCTGGAGTCAGATGTTAGGGGATGAAAACTGAAAGAGAAGCAGAGCAGCCAGCCACTAGTTCTTACCTCTATGAGATCCTCAGACTGAATGGGGTCTCCTGTCTCTACAAATCCTCAGACTAAATGCCTTGAACTCCTGTCTCCTCCCACCTTATATTCCTCTCTCCACCCAGTCGTATCCCTTCTTGTCTCCACAACCCTAGTGCTGGGATTCAAGGTGTATGCTACCACTGCCTGGCCTCTATGGCTAACTAGTGGCTTAGCTCTGCACTCTGATCTTTAAGCAAGCTTTATTAATTAGATCACAACAAAATATCACTGTAATAAGTTGTATACCCATTTCTTTCATAGTACTTCTCTTGTCAAACCTGTTGCTTAACATAGATATCCAAAGAAGACAATGGCTTTGCAATGAAAGGATCAAGGGCGGCATTAACTGTTGTGAGAGATGAAAAATGTAATGGTGTAAGGATTTATTTTACCCTCCTCTCTTCAGAGCAATCATTTATATATAACAACAAATGTACAGTCCCCATAACATGTTATTGCACACGTTTACCTTCGTCTACTTAAATGTAGCGGGGTGGGTGCTTTCCAGTAAGCTATGGCAGGGCTAAGGGGCTGACTGGACTGGAGCACTCAGCTTTAAGGCCCCATAGATTCTTAAAAGATCTTATTCAGGCTGAAATCCCAACCACACAGGACAGAAGACATCAGGAGATAGTAGCTATAAGGCCCTGTGTTTGAAGAAAAAGTGATGAAGATGGCAGGTCTCTTCCTGTGAGTTTATACTTGACTAAGGTACAAAGAAGGGAAGCAGAAAGGACAGAAAGCACAGAGATGTCAACTCTAGCCCTACCCATTAGTAAACCCAGCTGTCTCAGAGACAAACCAACCTGGTTGCTATTCTCTTTTCTCACCGGCAGAGGAAGAGAGTATCGAGGAGAGGTCGGCACTATTCCCCTCTTTAGAAAGCATATCTAGAACTTCTTTACTGAAATGAGTACTAGTTACCCAGAAGCTGAGTGGGTGTGTGGGTTGTCTATGGAAGGCCTCTTCTTTAAGTGTTGAAAATTCAATGGGAAAATTCGATAAATACATTTAGAGAGGTGATATAAGCAATTGAGTGTTCAGCTCTTCCCAGGGACTGTGGCATCTGGGCTGACCTAAGGGCTTTCTAAGAAGGGTCCATCATGAGCAGGCCCTTGAAGGCTACAGTGGCTCTGGGGACATGGGGAAAGAACAGTAGCTGGCACTCAGGTTCCAAGTGCAGCAGATGTGGATTTATACCTTAGACCATAGCAAGTTCTCGCAAATGTAGTCCCACTTACCTTTGTGGGACCGCCAGCTCCCCAATAACAACATGGAGACTTAGTATTAATTATGAAAACTTGGCCTTTAGCTTAGACTTTTTCCCAATTAGCTCTTCTGACTTAACTTTTTTTTTTGTTTACATTTTACCATATGACTTGCTCCAAGTTTCGTTGGTGTAAGTTGTACACCTAGATTCCTTCTCCTCTTACTCTCTCTCCTCAGAAATACTGCCTATCCTCTCCTGCCTAGCTATTGGCCTCCGGCTCTTTATTAAACCAATCAGAAGGCAGCTTGGCAAAGACACATCTTCACAAAAAGATTAGCCCACAATGCTAGACCCACATCTGATGAAGTTAATTGGGATCCTCAGTCTCTCTGAGCTCAGTATCCTTTTGTAAAAATTGTTAACATGTTTCCTCTCTGGTTATGATGGGGTTGCCTTCCAGGAAGCCCAATGCAAAATCAAGAGGTCCTAAATCAAATCTTCACAGGTCAAAGGCCATCTACAATGATCTCACATCGTAGGTTGTTGTAGATATTAAATGTGCTAAGCCATGAAGGTACCCTCTACTCTGAGTTATCAGGGAGCAGTGTATCTTAGCTGTTCACTCTGACAGACGGTGGGGAACCTGAGAGGAGCAGCAGCAGCGAGTGTATATGAAGCTGAGACAACTGGGTAGAGAGAATGCATCTTGTGAGTTGTGGGCAGCCGGGCTGGATGGGGTCAGAGGCCTGGGTGCTAGGGACACTTGAGGTTTTCCATGGTGTCATCACTGTGGGATGACAGATGAGGAGAAGTAAGGTAGTAAAAAGGTCACCTGGACTGCTCCTGTCAGAATGAGGAACCGGTCCTCTCTAAATCACTCCTGCCCCATCAATAGCACAGACGAGAAGGTTGCACTTCACTTCATGTAACCAGGGATGCTGTGGAGACTTGCAGAAGGCCAAGAAGAGGGTCTGTCATGATACAGTTGCCCGCAGAACTGTGTTGCCGCCCCATGGCTATGACTGCATCTGTAAAGAGGATATGTAAGGGGCTCGGATGAAAAGTGACATTGTGGAGTCTCATTGAGAAACCTAGGTCTCAAAACACTTAAAATTTGCATTACAAAAAAAGATAACCAAAAGAATGCAGATAAAAAGACATTTGGCCTCTAATTTGTATTCCTACCTGATTACAAAATGACTAATCTATTTACCAGGCTCTTTAATCTCTTCCCATAGTTCCATCATCCACCTGCCTGATGATTCTAATATACATGCAAGCTGGCTTCACTCTTGGAACTACACAGATGCAGTTTTTGATGTCAGTTTTGCATAAAGCCAACTACCCTTGATTCCCCATAGCCTTTCTCTTCTGTTGATTTGCTCTTAACCTCATCCAAGCCTGAGCCTGTCTAACTTGCCTTTTAATGGATATTTTTAGTTTGTTCTTAGAAATAAAATAGATACGGGGTGTAGCTCACTGGAATACTAATCACAACAAAGATGACAGTAAGATCAAAACTCACAGCTTGATCCAAGCACCCCAAAGATTCATTGTAGCTAAGGAACACAGGCAGCAAACCTGGACAGCACCATATTGCCCCAAGGATCTGTTTTCTAATAGTTAGGTTTAGTCATTTCAACTCCTGTGACTTTCCCTGCTTTTCAATATACTCTGGGTCAGTACAGTTCTAGTCTGACTGTCTCTAGAATCTCTGGCTAAACATGAGAGTCAGATTTATTTCCTGCCTGTCCTAATACCATTCCTTATCTGTACTAGAGATGCTTGTAATCCCATGGATGCGTTGCTTCTAAATACTCATCAATGGCATCACAGAGACACAAGGATTGGCCTAGACTGTTCATGAGTAGTTTGGGGTCAGTCCTCAAGCGCTGTATTGTGTGTAATGGAACTTTGTTACTGGCTTTTACCTTTTTGTGTTATTATTTTTGTGTGTATGCACGTTAGTACAGGTGTACACATGCCACATGTGTGAAAGTCAGAGGGTAACTCTCTGGTACCAGTTCTCTCGATACCATGTAGGATCCACAGGTCATTCAGGTGGGCAGGCAAGCATCTTTTAGTGCTGAGTTGTGTCGTTGTTCTCCGGTTTCTTTAAGGTGACTGTTACCTTTTCTGATTACTAGGTTCAGGGTGCACTGTGGTTGCTTTGAGCACCTGGGCAGGCACAGAGGGACTCTGTATTGCTTCAGAAGCCCCTGTCAGAGAAAATGCATGCTCAGGAACAGTCATGTGCTTGGAGAGGAAAGGACCACATGGCTGAAAAACAGCACAGAAAACAAGAGTTAAAAAGGAGAGAGAGTGTGAAAAGAAGAAAGAAATTTATGTCACAGAAAGTAGAAGGATGAAGCAGTAAATAGTGCTTCAAGACTGCACCTGTAGTGAGTCTGGCCCCCTTGCCCGGCTGGGTGCAGGTCTCTATGTCTTGGATTTTTCAAGAAGTGTTAAATTTCGAGTCATGTTTGCTCTTGTTAAGTCATGGCTAAGTTTTGACTCAGAATTAGGAAAATGGTCACCAGCAGGAAAGTCATAAAAATAAATGCCTTCCATGTTACATAGACCTCACAGACTATTTAGTAATCACCTTCTGGTCCTGGGGAGAGTACTAAATGTAACCTATTATTGAGAGCAAGTGAGTTACACACAGTACAATAGACAGTATTAGCTCGGCTGATTGCTTCTTTGAATTAATTATGGCCAGCGGGGACTTCTTGGAACTAACTGTTGCTGGACTCACATTTAGTTTTTCCCAGCGACTGTGTGAGTCCTTCTGGTTGGCACTTGGAAAATGTTTTGGCCGTTTGAGAAGTCAGGTTCCTATTATTGTAGAATCGCTAGCGTTTAAATGTGGGTGCTTTTGATTTTAATTTTAATTCAATGTATGCCATGTAAGGAGTAGCACCCTTTAAAAGAGAATATAGAATGAGCAAATGGCCAACAGAGACAAAATGATATATAAGAAAGAACATAGTAAAACATAAATATTAACAGAAATACATTCAAGAATAATAGCTACTTTTATTTGTGATATTGCCTTTTGCTGTGTGTGTGTGTGTGTGTGTGTGTGTGTGTGTATGTACTTCCTCAAAGACTAGGAAGATTATGATTACATCCTATATACTACTATTCAGTCAGCTAGTTTATCACATAATTCTTATAAATTTATCTTCCACAGCATTTAAAAATGTTACGTGTCCGAGTGTTTTCACCTGTGTGTGTGTATGTGTGCCCCTCTCCAGCAGAAGGAACCTGGAGGAAGCTCCAGTGCTAGGGGAACACATGCAACCCCCAGGCATACATGCTCTCTTCTAGCTGGCATCTTAGCATCTTCTCTTGTGGGACTTGTAACCAGAGCTGCGGTTCTGCCTCTGCAATAGCAGCCTGTTGCATTGTGGGCCTTCCTCCACCACAGTGTTGTGCTCATCTTGGGGAGTTTTTAGTTTGACTATATGACATTGGCAGATTTCCAGATGGGATAAAGCCTACTGGATCATGGTGGATGATCTTTTTTATGTGTTTTTGGATTTGGTTTGTGAGTATTTTACTGAGTATTTTTGAATCAATGTTCATGAGGCAGATTGGTCTGTAATTCTTTCTTTGTTGAATCTTTGTGTGCTTTGTGTATCCCGGTGACTGTGGCCTCATAAAATGAGTTTGGCAATGTTCCTTCTGTTTCTATTTTGTGGAACAATTTGAGGAGTATTTGAATTAGCTCTTCTTTTAATGTATGATAGAATGCTAAAACCATCTATCCCTGGACTTTTTTGGCTGCGAGATTTTTAATAATTGCTCCTATTTCCTTACAGGTTATAGGTCTATTTAAATTGTTTATCTGATTTTGATTTAACTTTGGTACATTGTATCTATCAAGAAAATTATCCATTTCCTTTAGGTTTTCCAATTTTGTGGAGTACAGGTTTTTGAAGTATGACCTGATGATTCTTTTGATTTCCTCAGCATCTGTTGTTATGATCCCCTTTTGTTTATGATTTTGTTAATTTGGATATTCTCTCTGTGTCTCTTAGTTTTTTGGGGTAAGGGTTTGTCTATCTTGTTGATTTTCTAAAGAACCAGCTCTTTGTTTCATTGATGTTTTTGTATGTTCTCTTTGTTTCTATTTTATTGATTCCAGACCCTAGTTTGATTATTTCCTGCTGTCTACCCTTCTTGGTCTTGCTTGCTTCTTTTTGCTCTACAGCTTTCAGGTGTGCTATTTAGTTGCTATTATGGGATCTCTCAATTGCTTTATGAAGGCACTTAGTGCTGTGAACTTCCCTTTAAGCACTATGCTCACTGTGCCCTGTAAGCTTGGCTATGCTATGCATTTAATTTTACTGAATTCTAAGAAGCCTTTAACTTCTTTCTTCTTTCTGCTTTTATAAAATAGTCATTCAGTAGAGACTTGTACAGTTTCCATGAGCTTGTAGGCTTTCTGTTGTTGAAATCCAGTTTTAACCCATGATGGTCTGATGAGAGGCAGGGGCTTATTTCGATATTCTTGTATCTGTTGAGACTTTCTTCATGGCCAAGTATATGGTCAGTTTTGGAGAATGTTCCATGAGGTGCTGAGTAGAAAATGTATTCTTTCATGTCTGGGTAAAATGTCCTGTAGACACCTGTTCAGTCCTCTGTTTCACAATATCTCCAGTGTCTCTTCATTTAGATTGGGTCTGGATGGTCCGTCTGTGGAGAGTGTTTCTTTTATAAATGTTGGTGCCCTTCGGGACTTAGATGTTAAAAACTGAAAAAATCACCTTGGTTGATTTTTTCCTTTGGTGGAAATGAAGTATTCTCCATTTCTTTTGATCAACTTTGGCTTGAAGTTCATTTTGTTAGTAATTAGAATGGATAAACCAACTTGTTTCTTAGGTCCATTTGCTTGGAAAAATCTTTTTCCAACCCCTTACTCTGAGGTAATGTCTATCTTTGATGTTGAGGTGTGTTTCTTGTATGCAGCAGAATGATGGATCCTGTTTTCAGGTCCATTCTAATAGTCTGTATCTTTTTATTGGGGAATTGAATCCATTAATATTAAGAGCTATCAATGGCCAACGATTAAGTCGTTTTTGGTGATGATGGTAGTGTGTTTGTGTGCCTGCATGTATGTTGTGTACCCGTGTGTGTGTGTGTTTCTTATCTTGGGACTTTGCTGGTGTGATATTATTTCTTGTCTGTATTTTCCTGGTTGTAGTTAATCTTCTTGGGTTAGAGTTTTCCTCTAGTACCTTCTGTAAGGCTGGATTTGTGGAAGGATACTGTTTATGGAATGTCTTGTTTTCTCTATCTATGGTGATTGAAAGTTTTGCTGAGTATAGTAGGCTTGGCTGGTCTCTTAGAGTCTGCAAGACATCTGTCCAGGCCCTTCTGGCTTTTTGAGTCTCTATTGAGTTGTTGGGTGTAATTCTGACAGGTCTGCTTTTATATGTTACTTGGTGTTTTTCCTTTGAAGTTTTTAATACTCTTTGTGTGTTTATTGTTATAATTTTTATGTGGCATGGGGACTTTCTCTTCTGGTCCAATCTATTGGGTGTTATGAAAGCTTATTCTACCTCTATAGGCATGTCCATCTTTAGATTAAGAAAATTTCTCGTATGATTTTGTTAAAAATATTTTCTGGGCCTTTGAGATGGAATTCTTCTTCTTTAGGCTTGGTTTTTTTTTTGTTGTTATTGTTTTTTGTTTTTGTTTTTATTTTTTTTTTCTCCTGGTGTCCCAGATTTCCTGGATGTTTAGTGTCAGGGATCTTCCAGATTTAACATTTTCTTTGACTGATGCATTTATTTTTTCTATCATCTCTTCAATGCCTGAAGTTTTTTCTTCTGTCTCTTGTATTCTGTTGGTGATACTTTCCTTTGTAGTCCTATTCACTTACCTAGATTTTCCATTTCTAGAATTCCCTTAGTTTGTATTTTCTTCATTGATTCAATATCCATTTTCAGGTCTTGAAAAGTTTTGTTCATTTCTTTCAATTGTCTTTTTGTTTTGTCTTGGCTGTCTTTGGCTTCTTCAATGGATTTATTCATTTCCTCTTTAAGGACTTCTGTCATTTCTGTAAAGTTGGTTTTAAGGTCATTTTCTTTTGTTTCAGCTGTGTTGGAATAGTCAGGGCTTGCTGTGGTAGGGTAATGTTCTAGCAGGGATTACCAATTTCCTTCACTGTAAATGGATTTAATTTCTTTGAAAGATGAAATGGAAAGATAAAAGCCAAGTGGATGAAAAGATAAAAGCCTACTTTATATTTCTTATAAGATACTTTATCTCTACAAACATAAATAGGCTTGAAAATCAAGGGATTGAGTTAGATACTCTGTTCATTTGAAATCTGGAAGTAGGGTTATCATGCCTTCATCAGGTCAAATGAATCTTAAAACAGACATGGTCATTACATAATTACAAAGATATGGATTCAGCAGGAGCAAATACGTGTGTGTGTGTGTGTGTGTGTGTGTGTTTGTGTGTGTGTGTGTCTCCAAGAGGCAGAGGCAGGTGAATCTCTGAGTTCCAGGCCAGCCAGGGCTGCATAGTAAGATCCTGTCTCTAAATTCCAGTGCTTGCTTACCCAGCCCAGGTCTCCTGATAGGTCTGGTTTGGAGGGGTCTCAGCAGGACTGAGGTGGAGACAAGTTTATCCCAATCAATCAGACTTTTTATATACATATCAAAACAGCATGTATTGGTAATTTCCAGGAAGGATAAAATTGTGTTTTCCAAGCTACAGTGACGTTTTCAGGCTCTACGGAGTACACAAGATTAATGTCTAAGACTGATTGTTCAGCCAAGCATCACTATGCTTTGCTGACTTCTAGGGAACACAGAGAAACACAGGCAGCCTGAATGATCCACTGCCTGAGGGAGTGCCTTGGTTTCTTAGAAACTTAAAGGCACACATTGCCCCAGGAGTCACGGACTCCAACCTGAAAACCTCTCGTGGCAGTGAGATCAGGCCAACCTCACAATTCCCCACCCCTGTCTAAATGAACAAATGTTGTATGCACGTGTGAAACTCGCTCCCTAATCTCTTGACAGTTTGTTCTGTCGGCACCTTCCCCATTGTCTTGGTGGATATTGGCCACTTCTCTTCAATGGTAAGAACCTCCGATAGCGACCACTGTGGTCTTCATGCGTTGTCCGCATCAAACATGTATTTTCTTGTCCAACAGAAGGTTTAAAGGAAGTTTGATTGTTTTCATTTTTGCCAAACGTTCTAACTATAACTGTATTAAAAGCAGCCAGCAACAACCACACAGATGTTTCCCTGCCTTGGGATTTCTCCCACTAAGTGAATTTATCTGTGTTTTCTGAATGGCTTCACTTTAACTGCTGTGTTATGTGGAGGGTTGACCATAATCGAACATAATCTAGAGGTAGAATGGCCTCTAGTCCAGTCTCCCATCATGCCCCCCTCCCCAAGAGCAACTTTTCTACCTGGCTTGCACCAGGACTTCCTGTTAGCCCCTTTCCAGTGTTCTAGATCTTCTCTAGGCTGCACTGCCACGCTCCACACAGCTCCATGACCTCGTTCAAAGGCTCCGAACCACACAGTTGGGTCTATCACACCAAGAGGTCAGCTTCTCTGGCAGAAGCGGCTGACGAGGGGGTATTAGTCGCTTTGCACATTGTTGGGATAAAACTCCTCACAGAAGCAACATACAGAAGGAAAGGTTGGTTTGGGCTTACAGTCGGAGAATGCCGTTCACTGTAGTGAAGGGAGTCACAGTGACTGCTCTTGGGTGACCTCCACATTGTATTTGTGGTCAGGAAGGAGAGCTCGATGTCATACTCGGCTTGTTTGTCCTATTTTGTGCAGCCCAGAAGCACAGCCCTGAACACCGGCCCTGAGGAAGCCATAAAAGATTTGCTTCTAATTGGTATATAGAGGGTGGAACCGACAAGAGCTTTGTAGCAAGATAGTGGCAAAGACGAAAGGTGGGGCCCTTAAACAAGATGATTAACTAGGGCAAGAGCCACGGGAGTGATCAATGAAGTCTGGGTGACTGAGGCTTCCTTGTAGTGAAGAAAGCTGGGATCCCTGCACAAGTTTCATTTAGTTTAGTTTTCATTTCTTTAAACAACCAAAGCAGACATTTCTGCAGTCTAAGAGGCGGCAAATGTCATGATGTCACTGTGTTCCACTCCAGGGATGAAATAGCGGATGCTCGTAGAGATTCCAGGCTCACATCCCGACCTGGTCCACCCCCACATGCTGCTTTAACACCTCATCAAGGCTGTCCTCCTTACGCACCCCCTGTACACCAGAGTGTCTTCATCTCTTTCTGGCTCTCCCCTTCCTGGAAGCTAACGATGATAAGAATTTGTGTCTAAACAGATTCACATGTTGTGTTCAGTCTTTCTGTTTCCTAAATTGCCCAATTTCATCAGACAATGCCCTCAATTTAGCCTAGAATAATGAAGGCGATTATCAGTTACTTTGTTGCAGGAATAAGCCGCACTCCCCGTACTGTGTGTGCCAGACTCTTCTGCTTTCTTTGTCTGGGTCAGAACAGAGGCAAAGCCTCACAAACCATGGAGTTGCACTCTTGACGGAAAGAACAGACTCCGAGATTCACATTTCCCCTGAACTAGAACAATATCTTCTGCTCAGAGAGGACTGCTATCACCATCACCATGGTAACATAGGATGGCAGAGTACTCAACATGGAGTCTGTCCTTTCCTCTGACTACTGGTCACATCGTGTGCCTTCTTTTTTTTTTTTAAATTTATTTATTATGTATACAACTTTCTGCCTCCACACGCCAGAGAGGGCGCCAGATCTCTTTACAGATGGTTTGGAGCCACCATGTGGTTGCTGGGAATTGAACTCAGGACCTCCAGAAGAGCAGACAGTGCTCTTAACCTCTGAACCATCTCTCCAGCCCCATTGTGTGCCTTCTTATATTCTTCGGATGCTGTCCTACGTAGGGTAGCTACCACTGTGATGAAACACCATGACCAAAAGCAACTTGGAGACGAAAGAGTTTATTTGGCTTACATATCCTAAACCACTGTTTATCATCAAAGGAGGTCAGGACAGGAACTCAAACAGAGAAGGAACCTGGAGGCAGGGGTGGATGCAAAGGCCATGGAGGGGTGCTCCTTACTGCCTTGCTCCTCATGATTTTCTCAGCCTACTTTCTTTCAGAACCCAGGACCACCAGTCCAGAGTGGTACCGCCCACAATGGGCTGATCCACCCTACATCAATCACTGATTAAGAAAAAAAAAAAAAAACCCTACACACTTGCCTACAGCCAGATCGCATGGAGGTAGTTTCTCAGTTGAAGTTTTCTCATCTCAGATGACTCTAGCTGGTATCAAGGTGACATAAACCATCACCATTCAGCACAGTTGACCCCCTTTGTCATCTTGACACACAAACACATCCTTGTTCAGCCACAACCTTTCCTTCTTGTCCATCCCCAAGATCCCATACTAATAGCATCATCACAATTTAAAATATTCTGACTTTTAAAAGTTCCCCAGTGGTTAAAAGTGCAAACACTGTAACGTTCAAAGGTCTCTTTAAAACACCCAAACTGTCTTTAAACATCCAGAGTCTTTGTAAAACTCTAACACCTTTTAAAAAGTTTTAGGTCTCTCAACTGTGGGCTCCTGTAAAATCAAAAATTCTTTCTTCCATCAAGAGGGAATTACCAGAGCACAGTCACAACCAGATCAAAGCACAACCGGACTTCAACAGTGTAATTAACTCAATGTCCAAAATCTGGGATCCGCTCACCGACGCTTCTCCGACTCTGTGCTCTGCAGCCCACACAGATTGTCTTCTGACCTCAAACTGCCTCTGCTCTGTGGCTACTGCTGTTCTTGGTGGTTGCCCCATGGCACTGGCAACTCAAAATGCTGGGGTCCCCTGCTGCAACTGGGCTGCACTTTCACCCATTGCCTCTCCTGGACTCTCTTCTGGACTCCAGTCCTGCCGTACAGTACAAGTCTCTGCAGCTCTCCATGACTCCTTCATGTCTTCAAAACCAGTACCTGTAAGATAAAAGGAACCCTTTCCTCTCCAGTTTGCTTTTGGACATGGTGTTTATCATGGCAACAGAAAGCAAGCTAATAGATACCAAATAAGATTTGGATAAAAACCCAAGTACTCTTTTTGGTTAAAAATAAGCCTTCAGTTATAAACTTGTGTATAAATATAATTTTCTCGATATAATACTTATCTGAATGGAACCCAACACTCATCAGACTTCCTCTTAATCCTCCAGGCCTGCCCAGTTTACAGCAATTGTATGCAGATCTCACCAACATGGTTACAAGCATATATTCAACTGACAGCAAAACTTGAGAAAATTCCCTGGAGAGAAAGCCAAGAGCATCTTTTTCAAGCCACAGTGAGATCCTTCAGCCAATCTGTCCTTCCTACAGAATAGAGAATGATCTCTAAATTGGACAGAACTCATGAAGCTGTAAGAGAACAGGGTGTCTCTTGGCAAGTGATGATGTCCAAGAAAAGCCCAGAATTTACCAGTCATTGTATTTTCCCACCTTGAGGCGTAGACCCTTGGGCACCTTGCCAAGCCTCAGCGCTGGATGTCTGGAGAGGACTCACCAGCAGACAGACACTCTTTTACACCATTATAATAATTATGTAACTTGAAATTGCCAATGGCTCTGTGACAGATTGTAACTAATCCTGTTTTAAAGATGGGGAAATTGAGGCACGAGTCATTTATTCACCATGAACTCTGTCATAGTATCAGCTGTCAATGTGACAGAAACCTAAAGTCGACTAGGTAGACGAGACAGAGCATCAACAGTCCCGTTGTCCTGTGGCCCTGTGAGCTGGTCAGTTTTTGTTAGTTTGAGGCAAGCTAGAGTCATCTGGTAAGGGAGAAATGTCAGTTGAGAAAATGCCTCTATCAGAATGGCCTGTAGACATATCTGGGGATATTTTCTTGATTAATGATTGATGTGGGAGGTCCCAGCCCACTATGGGCTATATCACCCCTGGGCAGGTGGTCCTGGGTTATATAAGAAAGCAAGCCATGGGGAGCAATCTAGTAAGCAGCACTCCTCCATAGTCTCTGCTTCAGCTCCTGCCTCCAGGGTCCTGACTGGGGTTTCTTCCGTGACTTCTGCTAGTGATGTTTGTTTATGACCAACAAACCCTTTTGTCCTCAGGTTGTCTTTGGTCATGGTGTCTGTATGGCAATAGAAAATCGACCAGGACATCATGTCTGTCAGGCATTTTCTTGGTTGCTGATTGATATAAAAGGGGCTTGATGTAGGACGTGCGGTCCCTAGACAGATGGGCCTGGGTGGTATCAGAAGGGAAGTGGAACATGAGCCTGGAGCAAGCCTTTAAGCAGCATTCCTCCACAATCTGCTTCAGATCCTGCCTTCAGGTCCCTGTTCTAGTTCCTGCCTTGGCTTCCACTCATGATAGACCCTGGCTTGGAAGCTGACATAAACCTAAGCTGGTTTCTGCCAGTACTTTATCAAACGGAAAAGCAAACTAGAATAAACAGGCCACAAAGTTGAGATGACCCCATAGCCTGTGCTCTCACCAGTAGTGTGTTTGCCTGTGAGTACAGATGACTATTTGATGCATTAAGTAAACACACATACACACACTCACATGAAGATACATGCACACACATGCATATACACACACATGAGCACACATGCACATACATGCATGCTTATACTCACACATGAGCACACATGCTTGCACTCTCACATGGGCACATATCCACACATATATGCGTGTGCATATGCACATGCAAGTGGGCACCTTTCCAGAACATATCAGAATTATGGACAAGAGATGACTGATCTTAAACACAAAAGTTCCATTGGCCATTGTGGCTTGCCCCTGCCCCTACCCTTCTCTGTGCACTAGAATGAACCTTCCTCATCTCTTTCAAGTCCCCCTCCCCCTCATCTCTTTTCTCACTGGAATGAATCCTCCCCATCTCTCTCCTCACTGGTGTGGATCTCCTTCTACCCCCACAAGGACCCCCATCCCTGTATGCCCAGGGTCTGGAAGAACAGCTTCCCTGTGTTGCCTACTGGCCTTCAGACTTGTCACATGTCTTGATGCCTTCAGTGGCTGCCAGGCTCCAGTCCTCTGGCCCCTCAACACCCAGGTCTATTTGCTGGGGCTTTCTGCTCTCTAATCCATCCCAGATGTCCACACTCACTGGCAATGTTATCATTTCTGCTATCCTAGCAGGTCACCCAGCTTAGCTGTCTTCCATGTACGGCTAGGCCATGTTGTCACCAGGAATACTCAGATTGTACACTACCCTTCAAAAATTCCCTGGTGCTTTCAGAAGGTTGCTGTCTGTCCGGCCAGCACTGAAACACCCCTGAGCCTCCTCTCAACTTTCCCACCTGGCTTCATGTCTTCCCACTCCCACAGGACTTGCTGTCTATCACAGGCCTCGTGAACCTGCCGGTGTCCATGCCTTGAATGCTGCCTAGATTTCCTTTTATGTAGCTAGCGGCAACTCATCTTCCAAGGATGAGGCCAGATTGCTTTCCCTCTTGAAGAAGGCTTTGAATATTCTAGTACAAAGTGTCCTGGGAACTCCTGCAACCTTGCCACCAAGGCTCTTTCCTTATTGTCTGCTCACACCCCAGCTCCTCTGTCCATCCCTTGGGGAAAAGCTGACACATATCAGGATGGTAAGCCCAATCCTAGAACCCAGTCCTGTCTCTCACATTTCCTAATAACACATGGCCTCTCTGCAAGCCTCCATTTCCTCATCTATAAAATAGGGGGGTGGAAACGACCTCTTCCATCAGGTTGTCTTTAGAGCACTTGGCTGCTTGGCTGTATACAGCAAACCTTTGGCAGCGCCTGGATATGGAGTATGTGATAAAGGTTTGAAGTCAGTGTTTTGATTCCCTAACATTCTGTGTCTCACCAGCCCCGGGGGTGGGAACAGCTTGGTCATTGTTTAACCCCTTCAGGGTCATGATGGCCTCTCACACACGATGTGCAAGGGGCATTTGATAGATGAGGATCTTACACTGTCACACTCTACCTCCAGGTTTGTTGCTGCAAGTCCTTTCTGAAGTAAAACTGTAAATAAAACAGATGGCCAAATACAAATCTGGTTCATAGACATAATCTTTTTGGGCAAACACATCCAGTCTTGAGCCAGTATATCTGTTTATTTGAATAGCTAAAGCCATATACAATCTTGAGAAGTCTGTGTCTGAGCTCCTGAGGAATAGCAGCATGAGGGATAAGGGGGAATGCATCAGTCTGGAGCAGAGAGAAGAGCCATCTGGCAGAGGCAATGGGAAGCTTCATTAAGGTCTGTTAAGCCCCAAATACTGGGTCATTAACAGAGGGATTTGTTTTGAGCTCTGTCAAGCTGTAAGTATGCATAATTGTACCATGTAACCCCACTGAACCATCACCTCATCTGAGGTGCTCGGCTGCCTCTCCAGATGCTATTCCAGATGTTGTCCTGTATCCCAAAGCCTCTGCCAGAGTCAAAGTTCACTACCTCAGCTGAAGGCATTCTTCCAGCCATGGTATCCCTACAGGCTTCCTGGTAGATGCCTGTCTTTCCTGGGCCACCCCAGAGAAACTCAGGTACACTGTGTGCGATTGTTTTACCTCACAGGGCTAGCCACTGAGCAGGGGAAAGTGACCCCCTTGGTGATTGGGAGCCACCTGATGAAGGTCCATCCTGTCCAGATGTCTGGGTGCCTCACAGGATAAGGCAGGGAAATAAATGCCTTTTCTTTTCCAGGCATCGGATGGCTTTGTGGCAGATCTCTCTGTCACCAGCCTGCAGAGTTTGACTAGAGCAGCTCTTACTAGTGAGGGAGAGAGTGGCAGCCGAGCTGAGAACTGAAGCATTGCAGACACTCAAACAGAAAGAAGTGTGTCCCATCCCATGATCAGAATCGACAGGAAGTCACAGGGCTCCTGGGCATGCAGTCGAGTGGCAGGTCATCAGAAGAAGGTGGCTTTGGGTCATTGTCACCAGTCTGGAGGTAGACGGGCACTTCTAGCACAGCTCAGGGTCCCGAGATGTGCAGTCTGAGTGAGGTCTCTCCCAACACATAAACCAACAGGGACTTAGCACATCCCACAGTGTGCAGTCACGTGGACACATCCAGGGGCACGTGTCCACAAACCTCACAGCGTGGGCTAAGAGCATGCAAGCAATGGCATAGCCTGTCAGGAAAAGAACCTTTCTGCTGAAGCTTGCTAAGATATGTGTAGGGCTGTTAGCCGGAGAACCCTGAAGCAAATCCTGACCAACTCTTTGACTTGAGCTTTCTGTTCCTTCTTATCCTTCCCCAGAAAGCAGCCAGGCATTAAAAGACATCTCCCAGAGACTCAGAAAGAAGGGAAAGACTTGCATTAACCAGCCTGCCAGGACACCGACTGTGGGCAGGTTGAGTCAGAGTCCATTGGCTGGAGGCTCCAGGGAGCTGCTCTGGCTGGCTGAGGCCTCATGGGAAGGTGCAGGCTGAACTGGCCAGACAGTGAACTAAATATTCCAGGCATTCACAGCCTGGGGCTGGAAACCTTTCCTGAAGTTTGGTAAAAAGCTGTATGTTTCTCTGTCAGAGCTACACACACTGGTACCATCTGTGGCCCCTGCTCAGGATGCTCCGAGCTGGTTGGTCCTATTCTGACTCCCGCGGCATTTGGGAGCTGCTGTGTGCTGAGTCCTCCTCCAAGCCTTCTCCTTGGCTTTCCATAGTCACATTAGGATTCTCACCATCAACGTGTGTCTGTCCATGATGCCCACCTTCTAGTTTTTAAGTGACTCAGAACCAGGAACCAAGTGAGGAGGGCATTGCTTGTGGGCAGGTAGGAATGGCCACAATCCCTCGCTGTGCCACAGTGTGTCTTGTGTAATGAAATGATTTGCTGGTCAGCAATGGCCTCCAATCCTGGGGGACTCTACTGTGCTAAGGACTGAAATTTACACCTCTCAATTTTCACTTCACTGCCTCAGTGGCTCCCCTACCTGCTAGGACTGACTCACAGACCAGATGACAATGTGGGAATTCTGAGCCCAGGTCACAAGTGGTGGCATCACCACAGCCTTGTCATTCAGGAACCATGGAGTTCCAGCCAGGCTGGTGTCAGACAGGCTCAGGAGAGCCTGTTCTTGGGAGGGAGGAGGTGTAGGGAGCCTTACAGTTAGCTTGGTTACATAACGTATCATCTAGAGTTTAGATTTAAATAGCTGGTTTATGTATGACTCACTGGGTTAGAAATTAGGGCCAGACTCAGTTGGGGTGGCTGATTTCTGTTCTACTTTTTGCCACCTGGGGACTTCGACCGGGGTGCCTGGAGAAGAAGGGAGGTTAGTTGTGTGTGTTCTCCATCTTTCCTCTCTCAGCAAGTCAGTGCAGGCTTCCCACAGACAGGACACCAGCTCCCAAGTTAGTGGAAGCTGACTGAGTGCTTAGTGCCTTTGTTCAGAATCCCAAGAGGTAGCTCCTGCTGTGTTCCACCAATCAGAGCGAGGAACAGGACCAGTGCTGACCCCAGGAGGAGGAGCAGGCAGCCTCTTGGAAGCTGCAGAGAGCTGGGCCACATTCAATTGACCACAGCAGGAACCCCAAATCCATTACTTTCATAGAAGATTAATTAAACACAGGCTTCTGTTTTGAGCACTTATCATTCTGATTGGCGAGTTGCTTGTGAATTACCAAATGTGCTCACATTGCTTAATTTACCCAGAAGACAAACTTTGGAAGTATGTCACTTCCCATTTCCATTCAAATGAGAGCTGGAAGCTCGCATACTCAGGGTCCCAGCTACAAGGGGACATTGAGTCCTATGCTTGTCCCCTAGGTTGTGTTGATAAAGAATTCCATTTCCCTCCAGTAAAGCTGTTTTGCTTGATTGTAGTTATATTTGAGGTCAGAGGGGACTTTCGTCTCCCCAGGCTGGCGCCTGCTAGCTTGAAGCTACCTGTTGTTCAGAAGGCTCTTATGTCTAGCCACACTTACAAATTCCAGAAAACCATCCAGGGAGTCTCTTTCGTAGCAGTGGCCAGGCAGGCTGTAATGCAAACTCAAGCATGTATACCTGTTACTCCTCATGGAAGAGGACAATTAGACTCAACTCACTAACAAAAGTATCCACTGAGAGGCAAGCGCTATGGCCTCCTAGTCTATGTTTTGAGATCTTTCACTTCAGAAACACCTTGCATCTCGCTGTCTCATCAAGTGGGGCATGGGTGCTATCCCTCTGGAACCCAGCTGGAAGTCTCATGTTTAGCTGGAAGCATGTTTGAACTCTGAAAAACTCAAAAGAAGAAGAAGGAAAAGGATGAAGAGGAAGAGGAGGAGGAATATGGAAGGGGGCAGAGCAGATTTTAGCTTGAGAATTTATTAAACTGCTTTAAAAATATAATTTGCATTCATTGTATGGAGCTGAGCCTCCATTCAAGGAGAAAAAGGCTCAAGGATGTGAAGAGGGTTGAGATTGACTGTCATGGGAGTCCGTCTTCCAACAATGGCATCCGTAGCATCACTTTCAATCCTCTATGCTGAAAGCAGCCTTTGCTTTTCATAGATGCCAGAGAATCCTCAGCTAGGGCTCCGGGGAAATTGCTAATCCATGCACCATGTGCCCATATGGTGCTTAGTGGGATGCAGTCAGTGGTGTGGCTCAGGGCTTTCCATTTCATCAGATGAAGGACTCTGAGGAATGATTTCTCTTCTTGTCCCCAGCTTTGTGCAACAGCCAAAGAAGATTCACCAATATCTGAGTTAGGAAAGTGGATTAATTTGCTGATCTGAGCTACCATCCGGTCATCAAAGACTAGACTCATATGTGGCTCCTGCCCCTTCACACTGTTGCTTTTTAAAGATAACACACCGGTTTGCTGATTATTTTATAGATAGAAATATGTATATTTGGATAATATGTATGATAAATATATATGATATTATAAATGGAAACTAAACTCTTATAAGTTCTTGCTGTCCAGAAACTGTCACTAGGAAATCTGTCTTCTTTTTCTAAACCTGATGTAGGTCTAAATGTGGACAGATTTTTATCTGTTGTCTTGGTTGTTGTATAAACAACAGATCAAGAGGATTTTCCCAACTTATTCCAGAGTCTTGGAAAGCACAACTCTAGTAGATCACATGTGTATTCTAGAATTCATTTCATCAGTCCCTACTGTGTGACACTTTCTGTAAAGTAATTCCTGCTGTCTTAAGTAACAAGAATGTGGAAAAAATTATGAGTGAGTCTTTTATGTTACTGCTTTCAAGGCAGATTTATGAGGTTAGAGGGTCAAAGGCCATTCTGACTGTTAAAGTATTTAACATAATAAATGTCCCCATTGAGTTCAAGTGAAACACAAACTGCAATAAAACATTTTTGTTGAACAACAGTTATTTTCATGTAGCTCAGACTGGTCTTGGAATCTCTGTGGACCAAGGATGACCTTGAATTTCTGTGCATTCTACCTCTCCTTCCTGAGTGTAAGACTATATAGGCAGGGGCCACCATGCCTGGTTTATACAGTGTTGGAGGACAAACCCAGGACCTTGTGTATGGTAACCCCCCTACCGACTGAGCTCGAACACCAGCATGAATAGAGAATTCTGAGTGGAGCACTGGGAGCTTAGACCCAGCTACTTCAGCTCTGTCTCTCGAACAGGCCCTCTGTGGGCTGCGGTGATAACAGTGGAGCTGCCTCTGCCCTCTGCTTGTCTGTTCTAGAACTCTGCTGCTTTAGACTCCCCAGTTGTCTCCTTTACCTTTGCTACAGCAAAAAGTCATTTATAGTTTACCCTGGGATTTTGAAATAGACGCGTTAGGTTTTCTGAAGGAGAAAAATTTCCTGTCTAGATAAAACAACACAAGAATCAGTGAGCAAAGAGGAGACACAGGTCCCTGACAAGAGTTGCTCTGTAGTTTGTAACTGTGGGTGCCAAGTCTTTCTTTCCTTTCTCTTAATACTTTCATTCCAGGGTTATTTTATATATTTTTTATATTTTTTTGAAATATTTTTTATATTTTTTTGAAATATTTTTTTCCTTCCTCCAATGCCTCCTTTGCAACTTCTTCTACACCCACTCTCTTTCAAATTCATGGCCTCTTTTTCTTTTATTGTTTTTACATATTGTGGTGGTTTGAAAGAAAATGGCCCCCAAAGGAAGTGGCACTAGTGGGAGGTGTGGCCTTGTTGGAGAAAGTGAATCACTGTGGGGACGGGCTTTGAGGTAGGTCTCTTTTGCTCAAGTTTCACTCAGTGTGACACTCAAATCACTTCCTGTTGTCTGTAAGATGTGGGACTCTCAGCTACTTCTCCAGCACCATGTCTGCCTTCACACTGCCATGTCCCACCATGATGATAATGGACTGAACCTCTGAACTGTAAGTGAGCCACCCCAGTTAAATGTTTTCCTTTGTAAGAGCTGCTATGGTCATGGTGTCTCTTCCTAAGTACATAATTACAACCTGCTTAGTCCATATAATGTTACCTGTGTGTAATCTACACTTGGCTATCCAATAGCAAGTGGTGAGCTCTGAGATCATACACATCCAGAGTTACTTTTTATGAAAGTTATAGAGAGTAGCATCTATGATCTAGACCTGGCAGAGTGTGAAGATTAAACACAGCGCTCACGTGCTAAAGACTTAACGGACCACAGGAATGGTTAGCTTCTGATTACAGTGGCAAAAATGCCGAGGGGAAAAAAATCAAAACGACTGAATAGCTCATGGTTTAGGTTTCAGCCCCTGGTTGGTTGTCTCCCCTGTTTTGCCTAAGGCCATTTATTCGTTTCCTTATGAAAGACAACTGATTCATGAATTAAAACTGCTCCCTCTGTTTCTGGTTTCTGCTTTGGCCAAAATGTTGCATCATTTTTCTATTAATGTTTGGTAAATTCGTAAGTAAAATCATTGATCACTGGAAGTTTTCTTTGCTAGAAGGTTATAAGTTGCTAATTAAATGTCTATAACAGTTATAAGATTATTTAACTTGCTATTTCTTCCTGGTTCTGTTTTTTAAAAACAATAGGTAAAATTTTGCTAGAAAGAGTCCAATTCTTAAAAACTTTCAATTTCATTAGCATAAAGCTTCCATAACACTCTTTACCTTTAAATGTTTGCATAATACAAATATACACCTCTTTTTCTATTAAGACCTCAGTTAACCTCTGCTGGAGTTTTATCAGTTTTATTGGTCATCAAACAAATATTGACTTTATCTCGTATACTGTGTATCTCACTGATTTCTGATCCTACTTTTACGACTTTCTTTTTTTTCTCCATTGCTCCTCCCCTGCCTGACTGGGCCTGAGAAGCTCACCCCACAATGATGAGGGCTTCCCCACTACACAGAAGGAGCTCCTGCTCACGTCTTCTCTAGGCACTTATATTCTGTAGCATCTCCCCCTGGTCATGCTACCCAGGCAAAGAGCACAGGGCCTACTGTGCCCCTCTATTCCAGGGTATAAACTGTCAACCAGTTCAATGGGATGATCCTTTGCATGGCAGGGGTCACAGTTGAACACCCCAAGATGGCAGTTGCTTGGTCCAGGGACAGTCAGTCACTCATGACACATGGAAGAAGCATTTCAAGCAGAGAGGAATCTCAACTTTCCTTCATGATTGCTAGGAAACAACTCTTAGGAGATCTGAAGTATGGAGGAGGTTCCTTAAGCGGGTCAGTACACTACAGCATGCTACAGTGCCTCATACTTGATGCTGAGATCTGGCGTTCTCCCTGATGACGGCTCAAGGCTAGAATACCTGTTGTTGCTCCTTCTATTTGGTATGGCATAGGGTATGTAAAGCAAAAGAAGGAGATTTAAAAACCTTAAGGATTAGGATGGGTGAGGAACTGTTATTATCTGAAGATGGTATATTTGTGCAATGAACAAAGACATCACCCGATAGCATTTGCCACAGATTCTGTGGCATCAGACATTTCAAGCCTGTCATTGAAGTTCATGATGCCAGGCATGATCTCCACCCCCCGAAAAGCATACAATGCCACTAGAAAAAAACATGAAGGCACACACGTGACAGCTGTATGCACTCATCCACAGACCACAGGACTGTTTCATGTCTTCCAACTGGCCCTGTGCACCAGTCATTCCAGCAACCCTTCTCAGAAAGTCTGGGGTTTATTCTACATGTGAAAACCACAGGAAAATATCAGCACGTGTGCATCAGAGCACTAGAGCTGAGAAGACAGACAGTGCCAAGCACTTAACAGGGATGTGAAGGAGACAGAAGCCCACACTCTGCTGGAGAGACTTTGTCACTGTTAAAAGGGAGCATGTGCATTCTGTACGAGCAATCCCACTGCGAGGTCTATTCTCCCCAACACACACACACACACAATGGAGCATGTGCATTCTGTACGAACAATCCCACTGCGAGGTCTATTCTCCTCCCCACCACACACACACACACACACACACACACACACACACACACAATGGAGCATGTGCATTCTGTACGAGCAATCCCACTGTGAGGTCTATTCTCCTCCCCACCACACACACACACACACACACACACACACACACAATGGAGCATGTGCATTCTGTACGAGCAATCCCACTGCAAGGTCTGTTCTCCCCAACACACACACACACACACACACACACACACACACACACAATGGAGCATGTGCATTCTGTATGAGCAATCCCTCTCCCAGGTCTATTTCTCCCCCTCCCATACACACACACACACACACACACACACACACACACACACACAATGGAGCATGTACATTCAGCCTGAACAGTTCTACTCCCAGGTCTATTCTCCCCCACCACATACACACACACAATGGAGCATGTGCATTCAGCATGAACAGTTCCACTCCCAGGTCTATTCTCCCCCACCTCAAGTTATTAACGGTATAAGTGTCTAAAGGGCATAATTTCCTAAGACATTTTCATAAAACCTCCAAATTACATATGACCCAAATATCCACAAAGTATAGATGGATTCACATAACAAAATATGACCCAAGCTGAAAAGCAGTGAACTTAAACCTATAGACTGAAACACAGATGGAACAGATATAAAACTGAGCTAAAGAATAGACACAAAATAATATGTGTTACATAATTCCTGTTCAAAGCAGAAAAGTGCGGCCTGTGGGGATGGGACAGGGCGAGAAGTGCCTGCAACAGAGATGACATTGTTATATTGTGAGAGGCATCAGTAGACTTCAGGAGGGATCTCACTAGCCAGCCTCTGGGGAGGGACAGCCGTCTCAATCAAACATTAAATATGAACACCTCCGAAAACTTAATGCATAATAAAGAGTTACAGTTTGCAATGGAAGCCAAGCTTATACAGATTTATCTCCATAAATACAACCATGAGAAAGAAGATGGAGTGGCGGTGTGCAGACTGACTGGCTTCCTTTTAAAAAGAGGGAGGCATGGTGAAGAAAAAAATCATAAAAGTAGGATTAAAAATTAGGGAGATACATAGTAGAGGGGATAAAGTCAATATTTAGTTTAACAACTAAAAAAAAAACTGATAAAACTCCAGCAGAAATTAGCTGGGCTCTTACCAACAGAAAATGAGGTTTGTCTTCATATGATGCAAACAGTTAGATGAAAAGGGTGTTATGAAAACTTCACGCCAATGAAATTGAAATTTTGCAAGAATTGGACTCTTTGTAGCAAAATTTTACCTATGTTTTTTAGAAAAACAGAAAAAGTAAGAAACAGCAAGTTGAATAATCTTATAATTGCTGTGGACATTTAATTAATCACAACCTTCTTGCAAAGAAAATCTCCAGAGATCAATGTCGTAAATCACAAGCTCACCACACATTAGCAGGAAAACGGTGCAACATTTTTTGGCCAGATGAGAAATCTGAAAGAGAGGGAACAGTTTTAATTCATTCATCAGTCGGCTTTCATAGCCAAACCAGTCAAGGACCTGAAGTGAATCAGATGTGGTAAGCCAGGCCCGCAGTGAGCTAGCCTTGAAAGGTAGCCCAGCAATATATAAAACAGGTTCACTCGACATGAGCAGTGGTGACTTAATTATCCAAATGCAATTCTATTCAACATTTAAAAATCAATGGGGTTGACTTCATCAAAAAAATAAATTTATATGAGCACCTCCAGGTTCATTTTGAAAAACTAAAAGTTAAAGCCAATACTAATTTTCAAAACTCTTAGCAAACTTGACTTTGAAAGGAACAGGGCACATAGAAAATGAGCTTACTACAGGATGGGTAAAAGCTTCCTTTGAAGGCCAGGAATAAGATGCTCTTGAGAGCACTTCTGTTTAACCTTGAAAGGCAGGGATTGCTCAGGCAGTCATACAGAACAGAGGACAGCAGAGACTTGTGAGAACCAAGATACGTGATACACTAGCCAGGGAACTGCTGGGTTAAAGTCAGTGCAGGTGAAATAACATATATTTGTAGCTACCAGGAACATTTAGAATCTTTCACTTAAGGTATGGATCTTAGCCACTGAGCATCAGAAATACCAGACACCTCAAAAGGTCTCTGCAGATAAACGGAACACTGTTCAGGACAGACAGGGAACTCAATTAAAGGAGAACTATAGTGCGTGGTCACAAGACCTGCCACAGGGGAATCTTTTCATTAAGTGTGCCTGTACATCCATATAGCTCCGTGTCAGTGTCCCAGCATGAGTTCTCATCGTGGACCCTGACCTAATGCCGCAGTGCGTATGAAAACCCACAGCAAGAATAGCTGAGATGCTCTTGGAAGAAAAGAACAAAACTGGTCCCAAACTTCCTTCCAGATTCCAAGACTTTATGCCATTGAATCAAAGTCCAAATTGGTACAGGGACAGAAATCGGTTACATAAAAGTAGCATTTCTAGGTGGAGTGGATAGAATTATTGTAGAAATAATAGTGATTAAAGGTAAATTAAAGCTTTAAAAGAATCATGCTGTCAAACCTCCCTCCCTCCTCTCTCTTCCCATTTCTGTTTTGAGAGACACATTCTCAGGTGGCCCATGCTGGCCTTCCATTTGTATGTAGCATGTAGCTGAAGATACCTTGAACTCTTGGCTTCCATCTTCCAAGTGTGAGCATTACACATTGTGCACAAGTGGACACTGTGTGTGTTCTCTTTACCAAGGGAAGAGAAAATGTCAACAGTAGCTGGGCTCTGTCACTATCAGGAAAGAAAATTTATTATAAAAATAACTTTAATGAAAAAGCTATTTGGGAACAGATAATATTGTGATTGTTTTCATATATGTATATGTATGTGATCTCTATTGACACATGTATACATATATATGTGTATATATATATATATATGATCTTTTGGTATGATTTTATAGTATATGTGTGTATATAAAAATCTCTAGATATGACCTATATATAATGATCTTCTTTAAAACTATTTTTTTCTCCTTAAGTCTTTTGTATGCTTGTAGGAGAATTGTGTGTAGGCTTGGTCAGTATCTATTTAGGAAAGATATCCATCATATTTTTTTTCCCGAGGGACAAAGATAATTTTTGGTTTTTATAACCTACATTGTGGAGAAAATATTGATTTGAATGTTTCTTACAGAGTTCTTTGAGTACTTATTTTGATTTCTCTCCAGACTCATCCCCCGCCTCCCCCACGCCACCATTTTCATTTGCTATTATCGTTCCATAGAATTTTTGAGAGAAAATAACCCTGCAATTACATGTTGTGGCTGTTCAATAATTGCAAGCATGGTGCTTGAATGCCTCACACAGTGAGCGGGTACAAAGACAACAGTCTCTCAGGTCATCTCAGCAGCAGAGAGTTGTCATCAGAAGGATGTAAATACAGTCATCTGGGAAAATGTGCTTTTGGGAAAAAAATCACATTCAAAGGATGTTAAATGAGACTGGCCAGAACCTCACAGTCTACAAACGCACCAACAAGGGGAATAACAGCCCAAGAAGACATGGAGGCAGCAGTTGTTAAATGTTGAAATGAAAGGGGCTTGCAGGAAGGAAGCCAAAGCCAGCAGAGTGGCATCAAGCTGGGGATCTCATGACTGAGGTGTAAGAGCGGTCGCACATCTTTTGATTCATGGGCCGGTGACAGCCAGTCAGCCACCCTCTGTGCAAGCTGCAGAAACGGTAAAGGAGCCATAGAGCAATAAAGAGATGGACACTGGCCTTCTAGCAGGAAAGCTGGCAAACACAGGGGTTAGATGTGCTAAGTGTTTTCCTGAAGATCTGTGGAGGGTCTTCTCTCTGGAACTAAGGAATAGTGTGTTGGGCTTTAGGAAGCTGAACTTTCTTTCCTTATTTAACAAGGTGGCTTAGACGACAGCACAAAATCAAGCTGCCAGTAGGAAAAGCATGTGAAAACATGGGCGGAAGACCTTGGAAGTAAGCTGTTTCTGCTTGTTTTAAAAAGGCTCCAGTGAACAGTAGAAACTAGGATCAAGACCACAGTGTCACATATTTAGAATGAGCACCAGCCGGCCCTGTTTTATAGTCAGAGAGGGAAGAAAAAAAAATGATCCAGTGCACACACAGCGCCTGAGACTTGTGGCATAAGCCATGGAACAACCGGCCCTCTGTTGCCAGTGGACACATGCTTTAGCCTCAAAGACACAAACAGGTAGAAAGTAAACAACACAAAGAGCATAACTCGCAGAGAGAGAGAGAGAGAGAGAGAGAGAGAGAGAGAGAGAGAGAGAGAGAGAGAACTTATTATTAGGGACATAAAGGATATTTTCTAGTGATATAAGAGTCTAGGCAGAAAGAAAATAAGCTACTAAAAATCCATAAGTGCCTCCCAACAGAGACCCATGAAGCCAAATGCACAGAACTGAAGGGGACCAGCTGAACCAGCTGCCTGCTGCAAACTTCAAAGCTCCATTTCCAATAATGGCTAGAACAATGGACAGACACCCCTGAGGAAACAGAAGGCGCAAAATCAACTCAGAAAAACCTGGCAGAAAGATAGCACATTCTAACCAGTAACAGTAGAAAGGACATTGTTTTAATGGAACCATATGTTTGTCTTTCTGGGTCTGGGTTATGTCACTCAGGATGATTTTTTTCTAGTTCCATGCATTTAACTGTAAATTCCATGATGACATATGTTTTTAACAGCTAAGCAGTACTTCATTGCATAAATGTACCACATTTTCTTTATACATTTTTGGTTGAGAGATGTCCAGGTTGTTTCTAGTCTGTGACTCTTTTGAATAAAGCTGCTGTGAACACACTTGAGTTAGTGTCCCCACTGTAGGATGGAGTGTCCTTTGGGTATACTCCCAAGAGTGGTATAGCTGGGTCTTGGAATAGCTAGATTCCAAGGATTCTCAGGAACTGCCATGTTGATTTTTATAGCGGCTATACAAATTTTCACCAGCCATGGAGAAGTATTCCTCTTGCTCTACATCCTGGCTAACATGAGCAGTAACTTGCCATTCTGAGAGGTGTAAGATGGAATCTGAGAGTCATTTTGATTTACATTTCCCTGATGGCTAAGGATGTTGAACAATTCTTTAAGTGTATGTTAGCCCTATGAGATTCCTCTGCTGAGAATTATCTGTTTAGATCTGTACCCCATTTTTAAATTTGATTATTTAGTTTTTTTGATGTCTACTTTCTTGAGTTCTTCATGTATTTTGGACATTAACCCTCTGTCAGATGTGGAGTTGGTGAAAATCTTTTCCTATGATGTAGGCTGCCATTTTGTCCTGTTGATAGTGTCCTTTGCCTTACAGAAAGAAGCCTTTCAGTTGCAGGAGGTCCCATTTATCAGTTGTTGATCTAGTGCCTACATATTGGTGTTCTGTTCAGGAAGCTGTCTCCTGTACCAATGCGTTTAAGGATACTTCCTACTTTCTTTTCTAGCATGTTCAGTGTATCTGGTTTTATGTTGAGATCTTTGATCTACTTGGTCTTGAGTTTTGTGCAGGGTGATAAATGTGGATCTATTTGCCTTCTTCTGAATGCAGACATCCAGTTTGACCAGCAACATTTGTTGAAGGTGCTTTCTTTTTTAAAATGGTGTTTGTCTGACTTCTTTGTCAAAAATCAAGTGTCCATAAGTATGCGGATTTATGTTGGGTTTATGAATTGATGCCTTTGATCAATCTGTCTGTTTTTATACCAATATCATGTGTTTTTTAAATTACTATAGCTCTGTAGTACAGCTTGAAGTCAGGGATGGTGATGCCATCAGATGTTACTTTATTGTACACGATTGCTTTAGCTATCCTGGGATCATTTTTTTCATATTAAGTTGAGTATTGTCCTTTCAAGGTCTGTAAAGAATTGTGTTGGGATTTTGATGGGGATTGTGTCAAATCTGTAGATTGCTTTTGGTAAAATGGCCATTTTTACTATGTTAATTCTACCAAAATATGATCGTGGGAGACCTTTCCATTTTCTCATATCTTCTTCAATTTCTTTATTCAAAATTTGAAGTTTTTGTCACACAAGTCTTTTGCTTGGTTGGTTAGAGTTACCCCAAGATATTTTATGTTATTTGTGGCTATTGTGAAGGGTGTTGTTTCCCTGATTTTCCTCTCGGCCTATTTGTCATTTATATATGGAAGGGCTACTGATTTTTCTTCTTTTAGCTGATCCTGTAACCAGCCACTTCCCTGAAGGTGTTTATCAATTGAACGAATTCCCTGTAGAATTTTTGGGGTCACTTATGAATACTATCATGTCATTTGCAAATAGTGATAATCTTGACTTCTATCTTTCCAATTTGTATCCCCTTGGTCTCCTTCAGTTGTCTTACTGCTCTAGCTAGATATTCAAGTACTATATTGAATAGGTATGGAGAGAGTGAGCAGCTTTGTCTTCTTTCTGGGTTTAGTGGATTTGCTTTGCATTTCTCTCCATTTAATTTGATGTTGGCTATGGACTTACTGTAAATTGACTTTATTGGCTTTAGACATATCCCTTTTTAATCCCTGATCTCTCCAAGACTTTTTATCATGAAAAGGTATTGGACTCTGTCAAAGACCTTTTCAGCATCTGATGAGATGATCACGTGGTTTTTATGAAGAGCCGTCTCAGATCAATAACCTAATCCTTCATTTTAGGAAACTACAATGCTAACAGAAAATTAAGTCCAAAGTGAAAGAATAAAATTGAAAAAAGAAGAATAGAGCAGATGAAGCTCAATAAAGAATAGAATGACAGAAAAGGCACTTGGTCAGTAGTCAAAGTCACTGCGTGAGATACAGATATCGCCAAGAGCTGTACTTATCACACCTTGTAAAATACTAACCAAAGACTTCCCCAAAGTTGGACAGACTTTTGTGTGTCAGCAAGGTGGTTAAAGTATCCACATTCTGGAGACAGTCACTTGGTAGACACAGCCGAGTATGAGGGTGTCTGCGCTGTCTTCGACAGACACCCTGTGTTCCTCCTGACCTCTGGATGTTCCTCCGAGCCTCCCGACCTCTGGGCTGAGAGCCAGGTGGGCACTCCCAGAATGAACATTTCTCTTTGATGATGGCTTCCTGTGACCCTCAGCAGCCCAGGCTTGTAGCTTTGTTGAAGCAGACCCTAGTCATTTTTAGACTAAATGGATTCCCAAGGGTTTAAAAGGCTGGACAGCCTGGAAAACTCACAGCTTACCCATGGCTCCTGAGGGCATCTTCCTCTTCAAGTACCTGTGCTCTCACTTTTGAGACACCATTTTCACAGTTAATGCAGCTTTACCAGATGGGTTATTTTTCAAAATTGGGTCTACATTAGCAGAAGTACTATTTCTTCATAATTTTTTAAAAAATGACATTTCTTTGAGTTTGAAATGGGTTGGCTTTAGAACTGACATTCTGTCAGCGGGAATGCGAATAATCACATCTACTGTCACTTGTCCCTTATGCTGTTCTTCTGACTGTTGCCATCAGTGCCCTGCAATTCTGTTGAATGGGCAAAAAAAAATTACCTTAATGTTTAGGAATATCTTTGGAATTAAGTCTGAAGGGAACAGCCTGCACACGAATATCAGACAGTCAACATATTGTCAGACAACTATCTGCTGCAAGCATCCTTGGATATCAACAAGGGCACCTCTTGACAGGCAAACTCAAACCTAATTCTGAAATTTGTTTTAGTACATACCTCAGTTTTTGGTGTCCTATGATCTAATACTAAAGGATCTATGTTGCAAAGTTTTGTTTTGTTCTAATTTTTGATTGTTGCCCCATGCTTATAGACAGGCTTGTACATGTTCAGTACAAAACCCAGGATGTGTTCACATCTGTTTATCCCTGTGTGGCTACTTACAGATCAAGTCAGGGACCATCTCCGACACTTCAGAAAGTTCCCACATGAGCTTGGTGACTGAGGCAGTGACGTTTGTCTGGACACATGACAGAAACACGAGTGGAAATTGATGTAGAGATGTCACTCTTGGTGCCTTGATTTTATCATGAAGAGAGCTGAGGTGCTCCAGGATAGTCTAGCATGATGTGTATGGAATACCAGACCTTACCTATAGTCAACTACCCCAATAGTTACAGTAGTGATGAGGAAAAAGGTATTTAATAAAGTAGATTTTTAAGGTACTGTACCAGTTTATGATGAGGAGAGATTGAGGCAATGATATATTTATAGTTCTTTCAGCTTTTCCACTATTACAACTTCATCAGTAAATATTTATTATTACATAATTTTTCAACAACACAGCTAATTTTGATTGAGTGACTGCCACAGGCCAGGGCGTGTGAGAGCTGAAGGTTGAAGGAAGAGCTGAAGGAAGAGGGCTGAAGGCTGTTGCCAGTTGTCAACAAGAGCATCCCGAATCTGAGTCCTATTTCCAAGGACTCTGCGCCATACAGCTAGTTTTGCTGTCTGTACATTGACATCTGGGACTTCATTCGCGACTTTCTCTTTGCCTATGACATTTGCACTTCTCAGCTCAGTGCTTCAGTAACTCTCCATGCCCTTTACATTCTTGCAGCCAGTAACTATGCAGCTTACTTAAGAAAAAAACAAATCTCAAGTTGTAGAGAATATGAAGCAAGGACTTCTGTGTCTGACTACGAAATTCTATGTTTCTTCTTTTGTTGTGTTGTCTGTGTGCATGTGGATATGTGTACGTGTGTGTGTGTGTGTGTGTGTGTGTTGTGTAGGTCAGAGGCCACCCTCCATACTCACCCAGCAGGTAGTATGTATGCCTAACTATTGGTGTAATAATGGCATGACAATATTGGAGATGACTACTTTGTAATTGGATTGGAGACCCACTCCATGGGAAGGAATACACTATAAATCTATTTAAAACTCATGACACAGGAAATTAGGGGCCAAGAGTGAGAGCATGCTACTGCTTCCATAAATGAACATGTTACCAAATTTTGTCTTAAATATTTATGTATATACCCATAGACGAGTCCTGCTGTCTGCCTGGGAGAAAAACTCCTTTTTGCAGAGAACAATAATTAGTGCAGAGACTCATATCTGGTTAAAGTGTCGAGAATAAGTGATCATTGCACACTCAGCCCTAAATAGGACATCTATATTCTAAGGGGAACACTGAAGAGGAGGAGCTGTGAAGAGAGAGAGCTGGAGGACAGGGAGGAGTGGCATGAAATGTTGCCATCCAGATATGGTATGACTATTGCAATCATGAAAACAATAGCTATGGATACCTTCACAAGATTGTACCTCAATGTTCTGTCATAGATAGAGGAGCTGTCTGTGAGTCCCCACCTCTACCCAAAGAGCTATTAACTGTTAACAGCTGTTGCAGGGGAGTCTTACTTTTCTTCAAGGGTGTAGCCACTGGGGAATTAGCTGAGAAAAAGAAATGGTACAGAGGGAATTGAAGAGATATGGTAGAGTTAATGGAGGGTGAATATGATCACAGCACTTTATATATGCTTAGAAATGGAGAGATGGGGACGGGGAGTAGTCTCATCCAGATAGCTGGGTAGTGAGCTTTGCAGGGAAATACTATTTAAAATGTCCTTTGGAAGATGATTTAAAACTGGTTAGGTCAGAGGGGCAAGCACCCAATGTAGATAGATATTTAAGCTGTAATGTGGCCCCCAAGTTCATATGTCAAAACTCCAGCCTCCCATGCTCCAGAACCAGCTGCACTGAGTACAGAACCTTTAGAGGGTGCTTGTTAAGTTGTGCCCATTAGACACGCGTGTATAAAGACCCTGTACAGCATAGCAAGAAGTCATCAGTCTTCAAGCCAGGAAAAGCAGCCTCCAAAGAAACCAGACCTGCCAGTACCTGGGTCTTGAACTTGTTGTTCAGATATGTCTATTGTTTCAACCACTCGGGATGTGGGATTTCATTATGCTCATTATGACAGCTTTGATTGCTATGGGACTCTGTTTGGGAGCTCAGAAAGGTTGCCAGTGAGGCTGACACCCTTTCACTGTGACCTGGACAAACCTGTCTTCTACCTCTGGGATGAAGGCTTTGCTCCCCTAATACAAAGATCCTGTCTAGCTGTCATCTCTGACATTCCCTCTGGAGCTATGATAAAGTTGATGCCTCCAGCCCCTGTAGTCTTAGCTCCCCAGGGAAGAAATGAGCAAGGTGATTATCTGAGAAGGTCTTAATGAGACTCTTAGCACTGTGAAATCTTCTTTGATTCATCAAATCTAAATATGGGTAACAACAAATGATTGTTGGAAAGATGGGCAGCTGAGTAGATAAACACCCACCCAATCTATTCAGTGGACAAGGGATCACTATCTATCCAGAGAGAACTCTGATGTCCTACATGGGTTAGTGAACTGTTAATGCTAACTGCTCAAAGTTACTTAGCATTTCTGTGATGTGGGATTCCCTTTTGTATGCTGTGAATACCATCGGTGAATAAAGAAACTGCCTTGGCCTGTTGATAGGGCAGGGTAGAGCTAGGCGGGGGGGAAAACTAAATTGAATACTGGGAGAAAGAAGGCGGAGTCAAGGAGAAGCCATGGAACTGGCACCAGAGGTAGACATGTTGGAACCTTGCTGGTAGGCCACGAGTCTCATAGTAAAATATAAAATAATGGAAATGGGTTAAATTAAGATGTAATGGTTAGCCAATAAGAAGTTAGGGCGAATAGGCCAAGCAGTGACTTAATTAATACAGTTTCTGTGTGGTTATTTCTGGAGAAATTCCAGGAAATGAACAAGCAACCTCCTTACAACATTTCTGGAATCAATTTTTTGATATAGGCATGCCTTTGTAAATAAAGGAACTGAGGTTCAGGGAGGCTGGTCATCTTGAGCATCTGCACACTCCTCATGCTGAGGACAACACAGGTAACGGTGACGTTTGAAGGAGAGATTACACTGGAATTCTGACTGCCCAGGCCTTTTCCATGGTCCACACTATATACCTTGTGAATTTCCCTTCTTTCCCTTCTCAACTCCCTTTATACATTTATACATAATGAAAGAAGTGGCAGGGAAATAGAAAACAAGCCTGTTGTGAAGCAGAATGGGATGTTTCTAGAAAGTTCCTATTAGCAGAAGGCTCCATTTGTCAGATCAATCATTCAAACTAAACTGAAAGGCCAGGAATCTGTCAATAGATCCTTTGCTCCTCTGGTTCCTCCCAAGAAGCTGATTATACCTCTACCCAAATGAGATATTTGTCGTCCTACCTGCCTCTCAGTGGTCCTGGCTGGAGTTAAGTGATGTTTCTTTATGAATGATCTCATACATGGGGATATTGTAGTACTCTTCATACTAATATCCAACCTGATGCACAAATCAATCCTTTGAAGTATAGAAAAGGCCACACTTAGATTAGAAAGGATCTCCACTCTCATTTGTCATATTTTCATCCCTGCCTTCTTGGGTAGGGGGAGAAAGAGTGGAGCATAGTCGGGGCCTAAAGTATGGCTGCTACTGCCTTGGAATCCAGGCCATGTGGCTCCATGACTAGACCGTCTTAGTTAGGGTTTTATTTCTGTGAAGAGATGCCATGACCACAGCACCTCTTTTAAAGAAAAGCATTTAATTGGAGCTGGCTTATAGTTCAGAGGTGTAATCTGTTATCATCATAATGGGAAGCATAGTGACACACAAGCATACATGGTGCTGGAGAAGTATCTGAGAGTTCTACATCCAGATAGGTGGCAGCAGGAAGAGAGAGTGCCACCAAGACCTGGGGTGGGCTTCTTAAAGCTCAAAGCTGGCCTCCAGTGACAAACTTCCTCCAACAATCCCACACCTACTTCAACAAGGCCATACCTCCAATAATGCCACTTCCTATGAATCTATGTGGGTCATTTTCATTCAAATCACCAAAGAGACCAATTCTCTTAAATGCAATAAAGAACTTCTTGCCCAAGTTAAATGGTCATCTCAGCAAAGACACATCTCAGCATCTTTTTAGAAAAAGTGTGAGTACAGCCTGACTTTGGGCCACCTTCCATGACAATCTACAGAGACTCAAACTAGAGAGCAAAGCTCTCTGTTTTCCCTGTTTCTTAAATTGCCATTTCTGGATTCTAGAAACATCCCAACTCTTTAGAACTCTCTATCATCCATCTGTGATCAATGAGCCTTTCCTGCCCACACTTGGAATATTTTAGCTGCCCTCAGTCCATCCTCCATTCTGCTTTCCAGACTACCATGTTATAAAAGCCAACTAACCCATTAGAACCAACTAGGAGACTACAGGGCCTTGCCTGACAGCAAGAGACTCTTGTTCATTAATAGAGCTGAACAATAATTTTTAAAAAATAATCCCCTGATAACAAATAAATCAGCACACTTTCCAGATCAGAGAACTGAGTGACTGGGCGTGGTGCCAGGAGTCCTTTGTATGGCGTGGCTTTTCCAATACTTTGAGTTTGTATCCGTTGAGTGTATTATGTATGCCCAGAGACGAAACGAAATTCAAAATGAACGCATAAATAAACAAATGCGCAAAAGAGCGTACCCCCCAGGTGGTTCTCCCGCACAGCAGGTTTGAAAATCGTGATGTTAATTCATCACAAGAGAAGAAAATAAATCCAAATTGCCTGGCTCCTTCATTAATCTTTTCGTGTGGGCTCTGCTTCTTAATGTGGGCATAAGATGGTGGGGACCCAATAACTTTGTCTCAAATGTAAATCAGTCTCCACGTGTCCTCTGCAGCAGACCAATGCGAAGAGTCAGGTCCCTGTAGCCGGAGTTGGAAATGCTAATTTCATGACAATATAGTACTACGGCTGTTTTTATAATCGCTCCATGATGGGGCTCCTTCCTTCTCCAATCCTGTTTCTTCAGCCATATGAACGGAGGCCTTTCAGGGTGCATTTAGGAAGGGGATGGAGATTATCCCTGGAGCATATGTGTGGGGAGGGATGGGAAAGAAGGTTTATGGTGATCAGAGTCAGGAGGATGGTTAGGATTTCAACGAGCCTTGCTTTCGTGGGAAAGGTGGGTTTGGGATTAAGGCAGGTGGTTATAAGAATGAGCAAATGTAGCATGGGAACAAGCGATAAGCAAGAAAACAGGTGAGCACTTTGGGAAGATAGGGAGCAGTTGGTCATGAACAATGAGAACCAGCAGGTGCAGACTGGAAAATGGAGCCAGGTGGGAAACATAGCGCAAACTACACAAGCATCTTTGACATGACACATACCTAGAAAATTGTCATGGTTATATCATTATGATTTTTTTTCATTCCTGACTGGAGAAAAAATCATGTGAATTATGGCCCTGAAGGGAGACCCAGCTGCTATTCTAAGCAACTAATATGCTTCAAAGCCTGCGGCAGGGCTGAGCTGTTCAGGGAAGACCAGGCTCTCCTGCAGAAGGATAAGTTCCTGGGACTCTGTCAAGCAGGTTTGATGTTGAGCCTGCTGAGAATAATGAGACAGTCGTGAGTGGGAAGAACACAAAGACAATCATCCCTTCAAGAAAGAAATGTAGACTCGGGGATAGCTGTTTGCGGCTCTCTGACGGAACAAAGAAATCCTGAGATGGGGTGATAAAGCCCGGCCCTGGTTGGAATGGAGGCTGTGAGTGAAAAGAATTGATCTGCTGGGACTCAAAAGCAAAAGCCAGGCTGGACTTTTGTCCTCTATCTCCAGCTCGGTAAATTCCTTCCCTTTCCCCTCAAGTGCTTCCTACTGAGATATTGTTGGGAGGAGGAGGAGGGGAGACTCTCCCCCTCTAAGAAGTATTGTAAGAAGCCAGCCAAACTATAATGTGTGTCACGGTGCTTCCAACAGATGCCACCAGTAACATGAAAGAAGTATGCTCATAGAAAATAGAGCAGCAATCGAGTGCTTCCCGAGCAGACAGGATCCACCCACAAGGGTTCGGAGGAAAGAAATAGGAAAAAGATCATGCAAGACAATCTTTGCTCAGCTCCATTCCTCCAGGGCAGCGGAGGAGTCCAGCCCGGCGTGGAGACTTAAAAGCTGCAGTGCCCAAACTGAGTGCACCCACCCGTTATCTCAGACTGAGCAGAGCTTAAAAGGTGTAAGCTACCCTTTGAAACAGCCTCCTGGGAAATGTATTCTGCTTCTGGTACAGTCTTATAAACTAAGTCACACCCCATAACAGGATTAGGTGTTTTTAAAAAAAATTCTGCTTCACTATTAATGTTCATATTCTTATTAACAACTCTTTGCATGGGAGATGGGTGATGAATATAGAAAAGTGGTATGGGGTTCCCCTCTATATACTGTGAATATGTTTTATTACCATTGGTTAATAAAGTCGTCGCTTTGGCACAATAGAGCTAGGTGGGAAAACTAAACTGAAGGTGGAGAGAAAGAAGGCAAAGTCAGAGAGATGCCATGTAACTGCCAAAGCAGAAAGATGTGGAAACCTTACCAGTAGGCCACAGCCTTGTGAGATACACAGATGAATAGAAATGGGTTAATTTAAGATGTAAGAGCTAGAATAGCTAGAAATATGCCTAAGCTTTTGGCCAAACAGTGTTGTAATTAATATAGTTTCTGTGTGATTATTCAGGTCTGGGTGACCAGGAAATAAATAAACAGTCTCTACTTACAGAAAAGTCTTTTCCGTGATGATTGGAGCACACTGTTTCTCATTCCTGCCCTTCAGTTTGTTACATGGCTTATATTATCTAGCTGGGCTTCTAAGCATCTATGTGATGTGAATTTGCATGGGAAAAGGTCCAGGGGAACAGCCTGGATCAAAAGAATCGAGTTGTTACCACTGGAATGAGGGGACAAAGTGCAGAGGCAGAGTGTATGGGGAAGTGCTAACTCTCTTGGCTAAGTGTAGAGTTGTCAATCAAGTGGGAAAATTTTGAATAATCTTGGGGCCATATGAAGGCACAAAGCAAAAGCAAAGACACAAGTTGATTTCTGTTTTTGCAAAAACAGTACACCAGGACCCAAACAGGTCTAGCAATCGCACGTGACCAAGTTAGCCTCTGTCTTTCCTTCCTTAACGCAGCTAGGTGATGACTGCGTCTCATCCTATTGGTATGAGTTCAACTGCACAGTCTGACTTCATTGACCAATTGGTGTGAAGGGGAGGGAGGAAATTCTGAGACTATGGTACTTGTTGGAGTAACTACATTTGGCAGGAAAAAAAAAACCCAACTTACATTAGTATCTGGTGCTCCGTAGGTGTCTCACATGCCTGTGGCACAAATGAAGGTAGCCTTCATACTTTAAGCAACTGAGTTGCCATTTTATTCAGGGTCTGTATTTCTGATTGTCACAGTTACTGAGAAGTTTCTCCTGCCTCTTACAGTCTTCCAATGGTGATGGTCCCAACCATGTTAACAGAAAGTGTTTTGTTCTTCATGCAACGAGCCTTAAACACATTTGCCAGAAGCTGGCATTGAATTGATAAATCCAAATAACCTTAGGGTGTTAGTGAGACCTCCTAAAAGTGTCTATTCGGCTGGTATGTTTCCTTGTTTTCTCTAAGTTTTAATTCCTGAAATTCAGTGTTCCATGGACCCAAAGAGAAACTGAACATTATAGACACTGTTGTCTGCTTTCATGACTTTTAAACCATGAGTTCCAGTCACAGCTGCTGTATTCCCAGGCCAAACTAAATAGAAACCTACTGTTAACTACCTGGAAAATGGACTCTCTTTTTCAAGGGTATGGATTTAGTACCTTGCCCAACAAGTGACCTCTAACCCTCTAAATGCTACCGTGGAAACCAAGGGTACCTTTTGGGGTCTTTAGTCTCAAAAAAATAATTTAGACATGGATACAGGCTCCAAGACAATGTTTTTAGAATTTAAGACAACAGCAGCATAAGTTAGGTAAAATCCTGACAGTCACCAGGAGGTAGGATGAATGAAAAGTCATGTCTTCTCAGTTACATATCCTTCTAAGAAACATGAGGGGGAGAGAAATCACCCCCAAGAGTGAGGTGTAGGACAGCCCCTGTGTGGTCTTTTCCAGCATGTTGGCCTCCTGTTGGTCTTTCCAAGTCTTGGGTCTTGACCTGTTTGTTAGGTGTTGCCTAGGGAAGGAAAGGCTTCTTCCACTCTTCCTTGGCAAACTGGCTTCTTTCACACATTAATGTTGATTTGGCCTTTTGGGTCCCTACTGTCTTATCACATATCAATCTTGACAATAGAGGATATGAGCTCCTAGTTCTTTCTGCCTGCTATGGGAATACCTGAGCTGAATCTTAAGAAAGATTTTACATTTTCTGTAGGTTATATTATTTTATAACCATTCACTTTAAGGTCAAAGGCTCTTCTTTTATTTTTGTTGTTTAATTAAAAAATTTAATATATTTAGCCCTTCCATTTGTATGTTATAAGGAAAAAATGTTTCTCTTCCTAGGTAAACAATTCACATTATTTTAGGAAATCTTAAATTTTTGGACAAATGCAGGCTCTTAATTGCCTAACTCAAACTTGCAAGTAACTGAGAAGGAGATGGGAACAATCATAATATGTTAATTATAAAAAGATACGAAACTTACTATCAAATTTAATAAATGTGTAATGCTGTACAGTATTTATACATAACCATATGTTTATGTTTACTTCTAAAGGATTGAAAATATGTTAAATTCTCAGTTATCCATACCATTATAGAATTAGGGTTACTTTTCATTGTGTTCTAATTACCTTCTGAGATTTCTGATGTTCTCAGTGAGTATGCATTGGTTTCATAATAAAAATGATAGTAGTATTGAAAATGTAAAAGCTTGGGAGCTCACCAATTCCAGCTGGACTTGGAAGGAACAAGCATAGGAGCTAACTAGTCCCTCTGAATGTGGTTGACAGTTGCATGGCTGGAGCAGACTGAGGGGCCACTAGCAGTGGCACTGAAATTTATCTCTACTGCTTGTACTGGCTTTTTGGGATCCTATTCTCTTTGGATGTATACCTTACTCAGCCTAGGTTTGAAAAATTATGGTCACCTCAACCGAGGAGAGGAATGTGGACCCAGAGCCAGGGAGGGCTGAGAACAGGCTGGAACTTACAATTGCCACGTGCTCTGGCAATGTATGGACACCTAACTCCAAAAAGACATGAGACGTATGCAGATGTTGTTCGTGTCTGTGGTCAGACCAAGCTACCATTGGCCTTATTAGCAGTTACCATGGTACTGCTAGCCTGCCACCCAGTGTTCTTGGCTCCCTGAGAAAGGGAGTGCACAGATAAGGTACAGAGGTTGATTGCAAGCTTGGTATACTTGTGGGAAATGCAAAGAAAACACACAGTCATGGGGTGTGTGTGAATGCAGGTGTGTATGTATGTGAGGTGTGTGTGAATGCAGGTGTGTATATGTGTGAAGTGTGTGTGAATGCAGGTGTATATGTGTGTGTGAATGCAGGTGTGTATATGTGTAGGGTGTGTGTGAATGCGGGTGTGTATGTGTGTGGGGTGTGTGTGTGAATGCAGGTGTGTATATGTGTAGGGTGTGTGTGTGAATGCAGGTGTGTATATGTGTAGGGTGTGTGTGAATGCGGGTGTGTATGTGTGTGGGGTGTGTGTGAATGCGGGTGTGTATTGTGGGGTGTGTGTGTGAATGTGTGTGTGTATGTGTGTGGTGTGTGTGTGAATGCAGGTGTGTATGTGTGTGGGGTGTGTGTGTGTGTGAATGCGGGTGTGTATGTGTGGGGTGTGTGTGTGTGAATGCGGGTGTGTATGTGTGTGGGGTGTGTGTGTGAATGCGGGTGTGTATGTGTGTGGGGTGTGTGTAAATTCGGGTGTGTATGTGTGTGGGGTGAGCATGTGGGGGGTGTTGGGGTGTGTGTGAATGCGGGTGTGTATGTGGGGGTGGGGTGTGAATGCGGGTGTGTATGTGTGTGGGGTGTGTGTGAATGCGGGTGTGTATGTGTGTGGTGTGTGTGTGAATGCAGGTGTGTATGTGTGTGGGGTGTGTGTGAATGCGGGTGTGTATGTGTGTGAGGTGAGCATGTGTGGGGGTGTTGGTGTGTGTGTGAGCGTGGGTATATGTATACGATGTGAGTATATGAGGAGTATATGAAAGAGTGAGTGCATGTGTCCATGTGTCCAGGTGCATTTTTTTTTAGCACTGTGGAAGACATAAGATGATGACAAACTCACTGAGCCAGAAACCAAATTCAGATTTTGAAAATAAAATCTCTCACTGAAAGACAGCTAGGACTTACTTACTTGCTTATTTTGTCATTGTGTGTGTGCGTTCCTGTGTGCAGGTGGGAGGGAGTGCATAGGAGGACTAAGAGGAGCCGGAGGCCAATGCCCAATCACTTCTCCACTGTATTTTATTGAGACATGGTCTCCTATGGAACCAGTTGGCTAAATGGGGAGGCCAGCAAGTTCAGGATCCTCTCCACTCTCCCCACCCCCATCCCCAAGCCCAAGGCACTTCTTCTGGCCCTTCATGTAGGTGCTGGGATCCGAATCAGGGTCCACATGCCCTTGCATCAAGAAATTTGCTGATGACAGAGCCATCTCCACAGTCTCTAGCAGAGGATACCAGCTCAGGAGATTGTCCTAAAATGGACATGGCACTCCTGTCACTGCAAGGGAGGACCTCAGAGTCTCAAGAATTACTCTGGATAAGACAAAAGGACTTAGGGGCCAAATTGAAGAGGTTTTCACCGGCTACACACAAGACAAATCCTGTCTCAAGAAGAGTGAAAGTCGTGATGGATGGCAACCCATCAAATCTGTTTAGATGTAGTATTAGAGCACTGGAAAATTAACTGCTCTCAGAAGTTGATAGGAAATTAACTTATTACTTCAAGATCCTGTGGATAAATGGAAGGGGGCAGACGTCACTCAGCCTTGTGTCTCTGTAAGCTCGAATATGGCATCTGGCCATTGAAATGACTGTAATAGGCCAATGATGGAGACCACTAAGAAATAAGGGGTCTCCCAGCAGGGGACCCAAGGACACAGAAACACGGGAAAGAGAACAGAGGAAGGAGGGGAGCAAGGACTGGTGTGTGTTTATCCACATGCACACATAACATGTCCCAGATAGGTTGTCTGCCAGCACCCATAGAGCTCAGGACTAGGCTTTGGTCGGAAGATCTGTTGCTTTAGAGATATACCAAGCTCAGATGCTGAGGGGAACTGCTAATCTGTTGTTCGTGTGGTGAGAATCTGTGGACCCCTTGTCCTGTGTGAGTGTTTAGAATACAACACAGTATGGCAGGCAGCGTCCTCGTTTAGAATACAACACAGTATGGCAGGCAGCGTCGTCTTCCTCATCAAGTTTCCAATAGAGTTTTTTTTTGGGGGGGTGGGGGGGTCTGACCTTCACGTATGGTGCTGATTAGCAATACGATGATGCTAGTTTTAAGTTAGGAATAGAACAAGGAAGAGAACGATGAATGCTACTGTAAACATTTAACTCTTGTTCATGCTTCAGGAGGAGCTGCCCAGGGTATTCAAGCAGAAAGACACAGCAGAGGCCTGTGGCAGTACCCACACAAACATCTGAGGCCAGCGTGAAGGTGAAGCAGGGTGGAAGTTGACTCGGCGGGGGTGTGAGAATGGCCTTGGCCACAGGGAGCATTCCCAGCCTGCTGCAGATTTGATGTTGTACCTGAGAGCAATGAGAAGCCAGCTGGAGGTTTCAGGGAGCGTTCAGAGGAGCAGGGACTGTCAGGGTGGGGCAGAGGCAGGATTGACAGCGAGTGCACCTACCTGTCCGAGGTGACCCAATATCCCGAGTATCGCTTTCTAATTCTAACTAGTCTAGTTCTGCTGTATAATAGCTTTAGCTCTGTTGCCTACAGATCTTTTCGGTATATCTCCAAAGCTGCCTGATTTACTGTCTAGACATTCTCCAGCTTAAATCATTTCTCATTAGAGAATGATTTAAAAAGGAAGAGTTTCCCCCACCTATTATTGCAGAATGCTCTGGAGAGAGAGGCTTGCCTTAATCTTGGGCCCGTACCTCCTGCCCTCCCTAAATCTGCTTAAGTCCCACTAGTGGCTCCTCTTAATCCTCAGATCCTGCCTTAGGTGTCAGGCTCGGGCTTCTCACTTATTAGGAAGAACCCACAGCACCGTGACCTGAGAACTTGCACCGGCTGTGTGGATCTTTGCGAAATTTTGATGGAAATGGAATTTCACTTTCTAGCGTGGAAATGAGTGTCAGCCGCCTTAGGATTTCAAGCTCTCCCATCAGGGCAGGTAGGCTATGTTCTTTCTGGTTTCTTGTGTTGCTTTTAAGAACTGCTTTAGAATAAGATAAGATACAGTTGTACTATGATGCTTTTGTCCTCCCTCTCTGCCTCCTTCTGCCTCTCCCTTCCCCTTCCTAATAAACACCATTTTAGTATGTAGCCTAGGCTGGCCCAGAATTCATGATCCTGCTGCCCCAGTCTCTTGACTCTGCAATTACAAGAGTATGCCTCCACACCTAGGTTACAAACACATGCCTCCCCACCTGGGTTACAAACACATGCCTCCACACCTGGGTTACAAACACATGCCTCCACACCTGGGTTTCAAACACATGCCTTCACACCTGGGTTACATGCATATGCTTCCATACTTAGTTTGCTACAAGATTTTATTGAAAATAAAATCTTACTCTGAGAAATCTGAACCTACAGAGGAGCATTTGAACTTGGCACCAGTTCCAGTAGAAGCCCGGAAGGATCTGCTTAGACATTTATGGAACAGTTACTGGCTGCCAGGTGTGCATGGAGGCTCAGGACACTAGCTCTCCTTGGGCTCATGTCTATGCCAGGACAGAGATACTGGTGACATTCCCATTCTGCCAGAGAGAGAGCTGAGGAACAGAGAGTTAACTTGCTGTCTGAAGGTGTGGTAAAGCTGGGTTCTGGACCCTGTCTATTCGATGCAAACATCCCCTCCTTTCCTCACAGTTCATTATCCAAAGGGAATGCTCACCCAGACTGTGTAAGCAACGGACTTCTTGGCAGGCTCCTTGTTCTGTCCCATGCCAGAGTATTAATTACTCAGACAGGCATCTAGCAAAGACAGTGACTTCTGCTTAGGGGCAAATGCCACCATCCTGTCATCTGACTGAAAAGATCAAGAAAGAGGCAGAAGAAATATGAATCGGTATGAGAAATCAGAGATGGCCACATTCTCACTCCAAAACCTGGGAAATCTCGGGTGTAGTAGAGCTTGCGTGAGCAAAGGGGGAGTAGGAAGGAGGTAAGCAGGTGCACCTGCAGAAGATGCAGAGCCCCTATTCTGGGGGCACAATGGAAGAGGGGTGCAGGTTGAAGGACATAGAGGACCCCTTGTGAAACACCTCTATTCTGTGGGTGATCCCCAGGGAAGCCAGTGTAAGAGATGGTGGCCATCGAACAGTGGTAGGTGCACTGTGTTTTGAGAAGTAATTTAAGAGCATCTAGGGGGTTATTTGTCTCCACCTCCGATGCCAAAAGTAACACAGTGTTAACCTGCAGGGAGCTTTTCCACTGGACCATGCAATTCATTCCAAATACAGACTGTTCCCGGGGAAGATAAATAGCCGGTTCCCGGGGAAGAAGCATACACTTGCTTATCAGCCTTGGGATGGAGGTGTTTGTGGTACAGAAAGAAAAGAAGTGTGGCGTTTTTCTCCTACACTCTTTGATTCAGGGGAATTGAGGTTCTCAGTGTCACTAATAAAATAATTTCTAAGTAGACCCAAATGGAAGCACAAGAACAATTTCTCAGGGTTTAGAAGAAAAACCACAGGGCAGGTCAACTTCAGCTGTTGCCAGAGAGTGGGGGAGAAAGAGGGAGCAAGCCACAACGTTTGAGATGACATGGAGGCCAGACCCATGGAAAGACAGCACTTAATTGGCAAGGAGGCCTTAGAGAAAACACAAAGGAGCCCCAGATGATGAGGGCAGGGGTCGGAAGGTATGCTTAGTGATGAGACAGAAGTAAGAGGAAGTCGGACTTCTGAGTACCTCAGAGAAGCCTGCAGACTATGGCCTTCACATACCCGTGGGCCAGAAGCTTCTGCACTAGAGGTGGGATTCTGGGAAGGGAAAGTATAACACACCATTAAAGGAATAATTATTCTACCCATCTCCTTTGCTCAAAAATGGGGCCACTTTCCTAGAGGTGGTCCCTTGGCTGAAGTGATGGAGCCAGCATCAGTAGATCAAATGCTAGGCTCTACTCAGCATCAGTAGATCGAATGCTAGGCTCTGCTCAGACCAGAAATTCTAGCCTCCTAACATTAGGGGTTTTTTCTGCCTTAACCATTTTTCCCCAAAACCATCGATTCCCACTTTTCATCCTTCTTAACCAGAAGGAATATCTTCATTGTTATGGTTTATTTGATGTTTGTTTTGCTTTAATTTTAAAAGTCATATTTTTATAGGGTAAAAAAGTAGAAAAACTATTAAAGGCTAGGAGTATGTGAAATACAAGTGTGTCCCCTGTCACCCACCCCCTCTAGACTCCCTGTGTCCCCTGTTACCCACCCCTCTGGACTTCCCAGAGGTGTTTTCTATTTCCAGTTTCTTGCTGCTTCTCCAGAATCTGTGGTCTATACCGGCAAAGTATGATCCCTGATGTTCATCCTCCACTACCCTCGGTCTTCATTCTTCTTCAATTCAGTATTGAATGTGGTGATGTCTACTTATCTGCATATCTACAGGAGATGTGCAGATCCCACGTTGCCTCTTCTCAGAGCTGTCTGGCTTTGCATGCTACCTTCTGTCCCTGATTTCAAGCTCATTGATGGCAAAGACTGGTGCTGTTCATTGTTGTGTGGTCCAGGGCCTCTGTAATCTTAATTTAGACCAGACATATGCAATGGCCATATTTATTATAAATCTCTGGTAAGACACCATTTTGTCAGGAAGTCACAGATTTTTAACCCTAGGTGCCAAAGTGGCATGTGTATCTTGTTGGTAACCCATGACTCAGTTATTGGACTTACGAACCAATCAGAAAGAAGAAAATTGAGGTGGTGCTGGAAACCTAGCCAACCACTGAGTGCTAGTGAAGTCCTCGATCTTGGAGGAGAACCCACAACTGCCACTTGACTAAGACGGCATAATCCCTAACTACACCCTAAACAGTTGTCCTTAGACCCATAGACGAGTACAGTCCTTACTCCTCAACAAGGAAACTTGGCTTTGCCACAGATGGAGACCACTAGAGAAAACCACACGCAAACAAAGTGTAGAGTTGTGATCCCAGTCGTAACAGAGACATCTGTAAACACTCCCACACCTGAGGCTCAGGGAACAGTGCCCAGAAGGAGGCAGGAAGACTGTGAGAGCCAGCAGAGCAGGGAGTTTGATGTGAGACTGTCTCTTAGTAATGTCAGGAGCTACACAAATAAAGTCCCAGGAACATGACTGCCAAGCATGATTTAAACAGGGACGGCACAATAGACAGGCCAAGGTGGGCAGGGTTGGAGGGGGGGAAGACCTCAAAACCTCAGCCCTACACAAAGAACTACAGGCAGCTAAGGAATGCCAACACTGGGAGTAACAGTCTTTCCCAAAAAAGATCATGCCAACTGGTTATTAAAGGCCAAATGGTCAGCCCTGAAAATACACGTGCAGATAACACTGAAACATTATACAGATTGAGTAGGTTGCATTATGATTGCTGTTACATGTATTTATATGTCTAAATACAAATATTTTAAATATAAATAAATACATATAACAGCAATGGGTGAAGACATAGGCAATGAATTTGAAAAAGAGCAAGGTGAGGTGTATGGGAGGGTGTGGAGCAGGGAAGGATAGGGAGAAATAATGTAATTACATTAAAATTTCAGAAAGAACAGAAAAAATGAAAAAACAAGCAACAAACAAAATCCCTCTTTCAATTCCATCAAAAATATAGGTCTGATTTCTCCACGATGAACTGTGTAGGCCTTGGGTTTTTGTTTTGATTTGATGTCTTTTGGCATTTGTGTAAATCTATGTACCCACCAATCAAAACAAAGGAAGGCTTGTTCCATGAAGATGGAAGTTTTCCCATGTAGTTTTCTAGTCACTTGTGGGTGTTGTTGCTATTGATTAAATATGCTCTTTGACAATATTGTGCATGTATGTAATTCTCCTAACTAACCCTATTCTCCACCCCTTTCAGCACCCCATCCTCCCTAAGGGTCCTTTTCCCTTGTTCATATCCTTTTATTTTGTGACCCTCTTTGTTTAACCTGGGCCATCTGTGTGACTGCAGGTGTGGGCGGAACCATCCAAAGGAGCCTGGGAGGCTCGCTACTGGGCACACATTTGAAGATAATGGTTCCCTTTAGCCCAAAATCCTTCAATGACAAATAGTTCAACAGAGTGGGCTAGGACCCTATGAACCCCTCCCCATCCACGACTGGTTGACAGATAGAATCTCATATAGAGTCTCACGTAGGCAACCACAGCAGCCCTGAGCTCATGATTGCAATGACTGTATCATGCCCACAAGAGGGCGTTCTGCAGCCCTGCTCTGTATCGTCTCGTTCTTTTATTCTTTCTGCTCTCTCTTCTGATGTGTTCCCTGAGCCTTAGAGAGGGCGGTGTAAATGTCCGGAATAAGCTGACTTTTAAACATCACACCAACACCAGAGGCAATGACTGAGTTCTACCACCATATTTAATTTAATTAATCTACTGATATTTGTATAGGATAATACAGTAAGATGCTTATATTCCTTTATTTAATTATCATGTATGAATAATATTTTATTTCACGCAATTGATCTTTCTTTTCTCTTTTTAATAAATTTCCCTATTTCCTCCAATTTTTATATGTTAGAAGGAGAGTCATCGTCCCTTAGGTAAATATCTTGATCATGAGCTAACTCTGCTTAGCTTTAATAGGAAACTAGTCTGTGTGTTAGGGGCTAGAGAGAAGACTCGGCAGTTAGATGCTTGGTGCTCTTGTGGAGGACCCAGATTTGCTTCCCAGCATCCTCATGGTCCTCATGGTGGCTCACAACCACCCATAACTCCAGTTCCAGGCTGTTGGGAGCCAAACAGATCCAAGGCTTTCTCAGAGACCCTGGTGAAAGGACAAAGGGGACATCAGTTCTGTGTCTTTGTCCAGGAGCAGACTTGACAAGGTCCAGTCTGGACCTGGAGCTTGGACCTTGAAGGATTTAAGATTTCTGTTCTTGGGATCCTAGCTTTCTCCCAGGAAGGGGTGTGGCAATGTGGTCGCTGTGTGACAGTGTGGCTGTTATGTGACAGCGTGGTTGTGTGACAGCGTGGTTGTGTGACAGCGTGGTTGTGTGACAGTGTAGTTGTGTGACAGTGTGGTTGTTGTGTGACAGCGTGGTTGTGTGACAGTGTGGTTGTTGTGTGACAGTGTGGTTGTTGTGTGACAGTGTGGTTGTGTGACAGCGTGGTTGTGTGACAGTGTGGTTGTGTGACAGTGTGGTTGTTGTGTGACAGTGTGGTTGTGTGACAGTGTGGTTGTGTGACAGTGTGGTTGTTGTGTGACAGCGTGGTTGTGTGACAGTGTGGCTGTTATGTGACAGCGTGGTTGTGTGACAGCGTGGTTGTGTGACAACGTGGTTGTGTGACAACGTGGTTGTGTGACAGTGTGGTTGTTGTGTGACAGCGTGGTTGTGTGACAACGTGGTTGTGTGACAGTGTGGTTGTTGTGTGACAGTGTGGTTGTTGTGTGACAGCGTGGTTGTGTGACAGTGTGGTTGTTGTGTGACAGTGTGGTTGTGTGACAGCATGGTTGTGTGACAGCGTGGTTGTGTGACAGTGTGGTTGTGTGACAGCGTGGTTGTGTGACAGCGTGGTTGTGTGACAGCGTGGTTATGTGACAGCGTGGTTGTGTGACAGCGTGGTTGTGTGACAGCGTGGTTGTGTGACAGCGTGGTTGTGTGACAGTGTGGCTGTTATGTGACAGTGTGGTTGTGTGACAGCATGGTTGTGTGACAGCGTGGTTGTGTGACAACGTGGTTGTGTGACAGTGTGGTTGTGTGACAGTGTGGTTGTTGTGTGACAGCGTGGTTGTGTGACAGCGTGGTTGTATGACAGCGTGGTTGTGTGACAGCATGGTTGTGTGACAGTGTGGTTGTGTGACAGTGTGGTTGTGTGACAGTATGGTTGCTGTGTGACAGCATGGCCGCACTGTGACAGCGTGAGGTTCACAGGGGGGTCTGCGGGTTATTTGGAGATGCTCTTTCTTGCAGCGTTTCAAAAGCTTTATTTCCATGTATGATATTAAAACAGGAAAGGACTCTGGCAGAAGGTTTTATGTCGTTTTTTTTCCTACCAAGGAGAGTTCTAAGATTGGCATTTTCTTATAAACACCCTTGCTGGCAATAATTGCTGCCCAGACATTGTGATATAATGCGGAATCTTCCTTTGATCTAAGCTGTGTATGTTTCAGTATCTAACCATCCAAGCCATTGTAACAGGAGACTCACAAAGAGATGACTTTGGCCGGTTTCCTGGGATGTGGGGACAGATGCTGTCATAGATACAGATTGGGAGAAGTCTCTTGGGAGAATGGTGGGGTCTGTCCCTGGTACCTTACCGTTTCACTCAACACTGAAATAGGGACAGTCTCTCACACTGCGTTCTCAGCCGCTGACTGACACGGCTTTTCGTGTTGAGTGATAATACAAATACAAACTTTCACTGGCTTAACCCACAACAGAAGCAAGGATTTCCCACCAATCATGTCATAAAAGGCCCCAAATGCAATGTACAACCAGAAAAAGTAGCTCAAATAAAATTGCATCTTCCCATGGTGCTTGTGGGCAGATGGTCCCAGCTTCACAGACCTGTTAAAAGGCCTCTCTGTGTCCATGGAGCCCAGCAGCTGCCAGTGCAAGGACATGCCCACTTATCTGTGCTTCATCTGCACCAAAGGTTTTTAGGTTCCCTTTCTGTATAGAGATGGGTTTTCTGGAACTTGACCCTTGGCTCTAGCGGGATTCACTATCCCAGAATGTTATGTGACTAAGCCATGGGGAGACTATAAAGTCTGTTGCAAGGTCAAAAATGTGGCATGAGATAGAATGACCTGTAATGACAGTGATTGGAAGGCTTAGACTGGAAAAGTGCGGGTTCGGGGCTAGCCTGAGCTACCTCGGGTTACCTTGTCTCCAAACAAAACAAAAAAACAGCAACAACGAAAGCCCTTGAGTCACAGAGCAAACCAAAGACACGAGTGTGGGAAAAGCCTTTGGGGTGGAGGTGATGGGGCTGGGGCTGAGGGGAATTATGATGCATTTTATACCTGAATGAAAACATCAAAGAACAAATTTAAATAATTTTTTAAAAGATTTTTGGAAAGTCATTGAATGAGGTCCCATGAGCCTGAATTTCTGGTCAACATTTATCTAAATTTTGTAACAATGATGGGGACAATTTCTCAAACAATATTCTGAACTTTGTGTTTCAGTAGTAAGAGAAACTTCCTGGTTTCCTGCCCTATGATTCTGGGCAATAGCCAGTGTTCCTATAGTCTCATAGCACCTGGGACCCTTGGCTCTGAAGGTTTAACAGTGCCCTGCAACTCCTCTGGCGGCCAGGGCCTGCAAGCTTTCCTCTAAGATTCCTTATAGCCTTTACTGTTTTTTTTCTTTCTTTCTTTCTTTCTTTCTTTTTCTTTTTTCTTTTCTTTTCTTTTCTTTCTTCTTCCTCCCTCCCTCCCTCTCTCTCTCCCTCCCTCCCTGTCTGTCTTTCTTTTTTTCTCTTTCCTTCCTTTCTTTTTTTCTTCCTTCTCTCTCTCTTCCTCCCTCCCTTCCTTTCTTTCGATCTTCTCAAATTCATGCTCTCTCTGGCTTAGCTAGCATACCAAGACTTAGGGAGGACAGGGTTTATTCAGCTTTGACTTCCACATCACTATTAGTCATCATAGATGTTGGGACAGGAACTCAAACAGGACAGGAACCTAGAGGTAGGAGCTGATGCAGAAGCCATGGAGAGGGGGCTACTTACTGGCTACCTAAGTCTTGAGTTTCCTTGCAGTTACCTTTGTTATTCAGCCCAGGCCTGTCTGCCTAGGAATCGCACCGCTCAGAGTGATCTGGACACTCCTGTATTCTTATCAATCACCTCACAGACAAGGCCACAAGCCAATCTGGTCTTGGCAAGTTTTCACTTGAAGGGCTCTATTCCCAGGTGAATCTAGGTTTGTGTCATGAAGAAAGTGTATCTATAAGGGATTTTCTAGGTGAGGTTAATTGAAATGGGAAGATCCCCCCTCATCTGTGAGTGGCCCCTTCCCTAGGATAAGTCCAGACTGATTGAAAAGAAAGACTAAGCACCAGCACTGTCCTCCCTCTGACTAAGCACCAGCACTGTCCTCCCTCTGACTAAGCGCCAGTACTGTCCTCCCTCTGACTAAGCGCCAGCACTCTCCTCCCTCTGCCCCTGACTGCAGATACAGTATGCAGCTGCCTTGTGCCCCGATCACTGTGGTGCCCCTGCCATGATGGACCGCATCCTTGAACTGCAGACAAAACGGAACCTTCCTCCCTGTGCTTTTGTCTACTGCACACAGGCTAGGGTCATCTGGGTAGAGGAACCTCAATTGGGAAAATGCCTCCATCAGATTGACCTGCAGGCAAGTCAGTGGGACATTTTTCTTGATTAAGATTGATGTGAGAGGGCCCCGCCCACTGTGTGTGGTGACACCCAGAGCAGGCTATTCTGGGTTGGAGAACAAAGCAGACTGAGGAAGCTGTGGGGGACAAGCCAGTGAGCTATGCTCTTCTGGAGCCTCTACTTGAGTTCCTACCTCCAGGTTCCTGCCTTGCCTTGCCTTCATGACAGACTATAAGCTGTAAGTACAATAAACCCGTTCTTCCTGAAGTTGCTTTCGGTCAGTGTTTTAAGACAGAAAGCGAACTAAAATACTTCCTCAAGCTGCTTTCCTCAGGAACTATAGTCACAGCACTGAGAGAGATAGCCAAGGAGCCAGAAGAATTGGCCAGGTGTTCCCACGGCTGTTTAGGGTCTGTTTTAGATGGGCCTGTTGTAAAAGGTGGTTTGCTAGGCAGCTCCCCTGACAGCCCTTCTGCTGAAGGGCATCCATTAGCTGCCAACTAGGGAGTCAGACTCTCCCTTCCCACACCTTAGCTTATTTTCAGAAAAAATTGTACATTGAGAAGAACACTTACAATAGAAATGTAAAGGAGATAACAAAGTGGCAGCATTTAAACAATGCTTTAACAAGACTTAACACCTGCCCAGGGTCCCTGAAGAGAGCGCCCCTACATCTGTCCCAGGGGATAGACCAACCCTATGCAGCTTTTAATCACTGTTACAGCTTTTGCTGGCTGCGGAAAGCCCTGTAGCCAGTGAGCTGAGTAGGCTGTGAACAGTTGACTTAAAGTTGAAACCAACTTACAGGGCGGCTAAAAATGCTGGGTCCAATTAAATTGTTTTCCCACGCCTCGTTTCTGTTGTCCTAAAGTGCTATGCAATACGCGAGCTGCAAGTTGAGGTTTATTTTGTGTTATCTGGAACCTTTCTAAATTTAATTAGTATAAAAGATCTTCCCTTTCTGTGTAGCAGGCAAGAATTGAAGAAGAGCTTTGGTGGTTCGGGAGGATCTACCTGGGAACCAGGTGATGATGTCATAGCCGACTACTGCGTCAGGATGGTGAGTAAGTTCTCTCCTGGATTTTGAAGCTTTGTGGATTTTTGACGTGATATGGTTGGGTTTGTTTCAACAAAATTCTCATCTCAAACCATGTTTGGTGAAGTTGTTACAGAAATAGGGCAAGTCCCTATAAGGAAGTCTCTGGTGTCTGATTGGGTCAGGTACAAACTCAGCTTGGTTCAGTGGGTTCTCGACTGGGTTTGAAGAGTGACCTCTAACCTCAAATACTGCACTTGGCCAGAACTAGCACCTCTGCCAATGAAAGATTAGGTTCAATGGATAGGTAAGGCAGCTAGTAGTTGGTAAACTCTGGGCTCACCTTGTAGCACAAATTCTAATTGTTCTTAATAAAAAAGAGTCAGATATAGGGGTTAATGTTGAAAGATCAGAGAAGCAAAGCAGCCAACCTCTAGAGAGTTCTTACCAATGCTCAGACCAAAGAGGGCAAGGGGGCAATCCTGTCTATGAATCCTCAGACTGCTTCTGAGCTCCTGTCTTCTTATATTCCTCTCTCCACCCAACCATATCAGTCTCTCCACCTTCCTAGTGCTGGGATTAAAGGTGTGTGTTCCCAAGTACTGGGATCACCTTTGTGTGAGCTCTGTTTCTCTTTTAGACAGATTCAATGTCCTGTAGCCCAGGGTGACCTTGAACTCACAGAGATCCCTCTGCCTCTGTCTCCCAAGTGCTGGGGTTAAAGGTATGTGCCACCACTACCTGGCTTCTTCTTTTCTTTTTTTTTTTTTTTTTTTTTTTTGATTTTTCGAGACAGGGTTTCTCCGTAGCTTTTGGTTCCTGTCCTGGAACTAGCTCTTGTAGACCAGGCTGGCCTCGAACTCACAGAGATCCACCTGCCTCTGCCTCCCGAGTGCTGGGATTAAAGGCGTGCGCCACCACCACCCAGCTCACTACCTGGCTTCTATGGCTAACTAGTGGCTTAGTTTTGCACTCTGATCTTTAGACAAGTTTTATTTGTTAGATTACAAGCAAAATATCACAGCATCTGGACACAGGTCATGTGACTCTACCTCCAGATTTCCATCAAGGCTTGGTTTATGGGATTTCAAGAGTTGTAAATTTGTGGCAATGCCAAGGGTCAGTTTGTGCTACAAAAGGAGTTTGCAGGCATGGCCTGGATAGATGAGCTGGACTCTGGCCAACTTCATTTATAAAAACTGCCAGGATCTATATTTATTTTAGAGAAATGGGTAAAACCTAAAGAAATACATTGCAATTATATAGCCTTAATATAGATGATTTGGTTTGGATACGATTATTTCATTTGTAGAGTATTTTAGAATGTTAGAAAAGGACTAAAGACCGCAATATAACCAAGGAGACTTAGCTCACAATGCTTTCGAAAGGCTAAGTGGGCGGGGAAAGATTTGTCTGCGGAGATTGAGGTTCTGACTGGGGGCTGCTTCTTCATCTTACTTTGAGCCTTGGTTGAGATCAAAACCTCAGAACAATGCGCAAGGAGGCTGATTGCTGTCTGGAAGACACTTTGTCCTTGTCATTTGTTTATGAATTCTGCTTGAAACTCAGCAATTAAGTTGAAAGATTACAAAAGGGATTGGAAAGCGGCCTATCTTTTCTGGGCGTCTCCATTTAGGCCCTGAGTTTGAGTGATTCTCCTTGTCTTGATGAAGAGCAAGTTCTAGCTGTTTGGAGCCTGTTATAATAGAGAAGGTGTTTGGATTTGGGGACTATGTAACAAGCCTCACTTTGCCCACATTGTCCTACTTACAATTTTTGCTTTTTCTTCCTCTTCCTCTTCCTCTTCTTCTTCTTCTTCTTCTATTATTATTATTATTATTATTATTAATATTAATATCATCTTAATTCTAGACTGATGATAATATTTAGACCTGAAACCTGATTTAGAGCCAGTCAGTCAAGAAGGGGGCTGGTCCTTTGACCCGTGTCACTGAAATGATCTGTTAGGGAAGGAAACCCCTGAGAGCAGTTTTGAAAAGAGGTGAATAAGTGGTGTCTCGGACAAGGGTTGCTGGGACTGGAGGGCGTGAAGCCTCCTCTCTTAGGTCAGAGTGAATGTTGGGAATGTCTTAAAAACAGTCTCCAGGCCGGCTGAGAAATGGATGCAGAGGAATGCGGCTCTGTGTTGTGTGAGTCTTTTCTTCCTTTGTGTCTGTCTGTTTTAAACTGAGAGTAACCTATGTGTTTTAGAGTGGGTGTCTTCAACTCCTTCAGTGGCTGATTTTGCGAGTGAGCAAGCCAATCTCAATTGGTGAAAATGAGTTAATTGGGTGGAAATGACCGGAGAGAAAGTTGGCATTTGAAATTATCTGGAATCTAATATGAGGAGTCGCCTTCTGGTGGATCAAGCGGCAGTTACTTCCAGATTGTCCAAGTCATGCGGTTAAAACTCTGAAACTTGTTCTTTGGCCAGTCTGATTTCCTTCTGTGTTGGGGGAGAGGCTGAGGGCAGGAGACATGACAGAGGCTGGAGGGGATTCCCTGTTTTGTTGAAAGACTGGGGTAGTGCAATTCAAGTTGTCCACACGTGAATAGCTGTCCAGTGCTTTTATCATGTATGCGGAAGGTCTAGGTCCACAGGTAACTCCAAGTACTGAACATGTTTGTTTCATAGACTCTCACCATCTAGATGTAGCACACACTACATCTATGTCCTGACACATTCTAGAGACACACTTGTCTGCAATGACAAAGCAGGTATTGTTTCCTCCTCCCTGGAGCGTCATAGGAGAGTCAGGTACATACGTGATAAAAGTAAAAACATACAGAGAATCAATAATGACATCAGAGGCTACAGAGGAAAAGGATCGCTGTCCTCCGTACCTGCTTCCTTTCGGTAACTAGAAAAACCACTGACTGAATGGAACGCCTCGGGACAGCCACCTTTCATCTTACTCCGCGTGTAGTCCTGGCGTCTTTGGTCCATGTTTGAGAATCAATAAATTCTGCTAGTGAACATCTTTACACGTTCTAGTGAACATCTTTACACGTTCTAGTGAACATCTTTACACATTCTAGGAACATCTTTACACGTTCTAGAAACACTTTTACACGTTCTAGGAACATCTTTACACATTCTAGGATCTGAACACAGACATGAAATAGGTTCTGTCATGAGAAAATATCCTCAACATCATTAAATTGGACTCATTTATAAAATACTAGCTTGAAATGGTTTGAAACTGCTGGATTCCTAGCCTGTCCTTAGAAATTAAGGTTCGGCAGTTCAGCGCACACGTGACTCTTCTAGAGGGCCTGAGTTCAGTTCCCAGTCCCCAAGTTCAGTGCCTCACAACCACCTGTCATTCTAGCTCAGAGGGAATCCATACCTCTGGACTCTTTCTTCTCCTATGTTCACATATGCAGACACACATGTTTTTAAAATAACTAAAAATAAATCTTTAAATAAGATAAATTAAGGTCGTTAAGAGTTAAAAATATCGCTGCATGGTAACTGTGGTTCAAAGCGACTTGCTACTATGTAAGGAAGCTAAGATATAATTTTGACGCTGAACCAATGAGCTCAATGAGAGATGTATTTTTAAGAAAAAAATTACTTTTCTGGCCTTAGTAAAATGACTAGCTGTTCCACACTGGGCGGTCATGATGGGGACACGGGGAGGGGGGACGATAAGTGGACCAATTGTGGGGAATTTTAAAGAACTAAATCCAGTGAAGGGATTTTTAGGGTCCAGCTGGCTCAGTTTAGGAAGGCAGTGTGAGGTTTTCAAAGCATTGAGCACAATGAGAACCCACTCCTTTCCTCAAGCCAGACTGTGTTAGAGAACTGATCTCCTCGGCAGAAAACAGCATTTCTGAGCCTCTTGTTAGGAAGTAGAGTCTTCTACATGGATGAGTGGGGATGCTTCTTGCAGCTGTCTGACTTCCTTTGTTTACTGTAGCTGTCGGGTTAACATTCGGGTTAGATGCACGAGTCTCTCGTGGGGGGGGGGGTCTTATTTGAGATTTTGAACTTTTGGTTTTTGATAGATTTCCCAGAATCAAATTCTGAGTTATTCTTGTGACCTAGAATTAACTGAGGGAGATACAAAATTTGGCCTGCTTTCTATGGGAAGTCATAGCTGATCTTAGGTCTTCCCTGGGACTGTATTTGTATAAGAGTTATAATGCAAGGCGGCCTTAGAAGCTAATTGTTTCCTTTTGTGCTATTGATCATAACTGCAGTCAGCAAGATGTGATCTGTCGCGGAGATGATGATCCTCCATTGTTTTAGGACTGTAATGAACTCTCATGAGATGTTTAATCATGGCTTTCACAAGTCTGATGCTACAGGTGGCTAATTGTTCACTCTAGTCTAAAGTATTTCATCTTCAAGGAAAATCAGGGGAAGGATTCTGACAGGCTCGGGCTTTTGATCTCTCTAAGATCCTATTACCGCGCCGGGGTAGAATTTCTAGAAGTCTAGGGGGGAGATTGATGGGTCATAAGCAGACTGTGCCAACATCAGGCAGAGTGAGAACTGATGGGCTGCCAGAGAAATGCTGATGGATTTCCCCACTGGGTTTGCACAGTATACGCTTTGTGCAATTCCTTAAGGTGGAAGATAGCAGCGACCTCTATTTTTAGTGTCCCTTCCTTTGGCCTCCTTCCTTGTTAGACTAGGCTAGTAACTGAACTTCCAGACATGCATTCATGCTCCCTGCTGAGTGTAGCCAGCTTGTGGGGCACTGAATTACCTACTAGCTGACTATGGAGGCGCCTGTGCAGGTGTTAATACTTCTCGTCACTTGTGGATAAACACATTGAGTAATACAGAGACTTCATTAGACCAGCCAGGCTATTTAGTTGAAATGGATGCATTCTTCACCCAGCTTGCTCTGTAACCATATGATGTTTAGTTGGTGTAAGGGGGGTGGTGGCTGGACTGGAAGCCTGGATCAGGAGCCAAACTCTTGGCATTGTCCTCGTAGTCATCACAGTCCCTGGTGCACTGTGTTCTCTCGGCTTTAGACGTCTGTGTGCAGCCATCTGCTGCATACTAAATGGCCCCTTTGGCTAGAACGACAGGAACTCATGCATGGTCATGAGGACACCATAACCTATGCATGATATGTAATTGGAAATCCAGGCTGGTGGTGATGGGTGGTACCCGTGCCCTGCGTTTCAGTCAAACTCTTGGTGGACTCTATATCAAAGAGGAGGATTGTTAGGTGGGGCTTGTGTAGGCAGCAGGGGTTTGGACAGGGTGTCTGCGTTGGGCCAGCTGAGCAAAGGGAGTTGAACGGTTATAACTGAGCTTTGCCTGGCTGCAGGAGGGCTCACTTCCCATCACCTGATGAAGCAGTGAACAAGAGCTAGTGATGTTCTGAGCCACGGCCCTGTTGCCCATAACTGTAGCCAATCAATTCATTTCTTTACCCCCCCCTCTGTTCTGTGGGAGTCCTTGGGAACTTCAAGTCTGCCCAACTTGCCAGTCTTTTTTGTTCTGCTCAAATAAAATAGCCAAAGTTAGTGTAAGGAATTTTCATTTCTACACAGTTATTACAACTCCATCCTCAAGGAATATGCAAATTACAGCCACGAGATTTTCAAAGTCGCAGGCATATGACCACTCTGCAGACCTGAGAACCAGGCATGAATGGGGGAGGATATGGGGCATATTATGGAACATAAATGAATAGAATCTAAGTGTGGACACCCTTTGCCACTTGAACAGTAGACATGTACTGTATTCCAATTATATTCCAAAAACCTTAACGTAAGCTATCACAAGAGTCTTGTAAATTTTGTAATGACTGTTAAATATGAATGTCTCTGTCTAATTGTGATATGAGAACTTCCTTTATGACCCGTGAGTAAGGGGACTTGCTTTGCTTTGCTCTGCCATCCTCTGCAGAAGATGCTCAGTGCAAGGTCATCGTTAAGCAGAAAGCTTATGCCCAGGTCCAGTCAGTTCCACTGCTCAGTGAGTTAGTTGAAGGCGCTGCCACAGAAGCAGAATTTGTGAGTGGAGAACAGGCCCATCCAGTCTGTAAGCATTTGCTTTTGTGTTCTCCCTGGGAATGGACCGATGAGAAAGCACAATGCATGCCTTCAGGAAGACACAGCACAGAGTGCACGCAGCTGAGTTGGCTGAGTGCTTGCCTAGCGTGTGTCTCAGGTTTGAAAGCCAGCGCTGCGGGAAAATGGGGCACATGCCTGTAAACACAGCGTTCAGGAAGTGGAGGAAAGAGGACCAGAAGCTCAAGGTCAGACTCACCTTCATAATAAGTTACAAGATGCTGTAGGATACAGGAGATCAGATCTCAAAAAAAGAAGGAAAACATTAGGTAGTAAAATCACTGTTTGCCTGCTACCTTAGCTGTTTCCTTCAAATTGAAACATTTCCTCCTGTGGGAATTGAGTCAGGCGTTTAAGGCTCAGAAACATAGTTACAAGAGCCCTTCCCACTGCTCTACAAGCAGGAACAATGGTTCCGGGGTGAGGAGATTTCCAGGCAAGCTTAGAAACCTGAAATCAAAGTTGGATGTTAAGTTTGTAGCCTTCTGAGTTGTCACTCATGTCTGAGAAGGCCTTTTCCGTGATGCAACTGCTTTTAAGTCATCCACGTTCCTGTAAGTGACAGAGCAAACTTACTGACTCATTGAACTAGACTTGTATGACATCATTTCTTTGCTCTGTCATGAGTGATCTATCTAAAGCAAGTAGACCTTTCTTCATATCTCTTCAGGAAAATGGACACTTGTCAATAAATTGGACAATTTAGGAGTACTTGCTGTACCTGAAAGAAAGACCCAGGATTCCAGAGATGCGCAGACCTTACCTTGCTGAGCCTGGAGGAAATGTGCATCTCATGAAGCCATCCTGGAGGAAGTGCCAGGAAATACACACGTTAAACTACTGGAGAGTTTTTCAGAACAAGGTCAGGTGGCTTGGATGGATGTTTATCCTTCAGGAGTTCAGAACGGAACGAAAGAACAAGGTCGGGGCTAGCTGGCTACATGTGGGCTCTACTGAGCTAATGGGATAAAAGCGGGATCTGGAAGAATCAAGATGAATGGCTTTAATTATCTATAGAAGACACTCGCTGGCCCTGGCCTCAGGCGATGGCAGAAGTCCTTTTCTGTGACATGCGTCATCCCACTCCTCAGCACCTTGCCAGCTCCGTCACTGCTGCATTCCTCTGCAGATGACAGAACCCCGGGGGCTTGAGATTCCAGAACACTCCTCCAGGCTCACTCTGAGCTCTGGGGAAGCTGGGATTTCATGTGGACTGAATATTGCTTTTCATCGGCATCTAAACATGCTCAGAAGCCTCTGTAATAAAAGAAAATGATCAGAACCAAACCTGTTCCCTCAAACCCTTTCATGACACTGTCATCCACCTCCCCACACACATTGTCCCTGTCCCTTTACATGGTGCCCTTTGTTTTCTTAATTCCATGAGTCCATTTCCTTACCTCTTGGTCCTCAACTTGTTCCTAAAGTTTATCATAACAGGTGTTGTTGGCTTGATCAGATGATCAGTAGCTGCTATGTTAAGCCCAGCAGCAATTGTTCAGTTTGCTGATTTGACATCTCAGTGACATTCCTCGGCCTCGGCTGTCTGTTCCCTTTCCTCCCTGTCTAGATGACTTCATCATCTTTGTCCAATCTGTTATATCCCTAAGTTCAGGAACTGACTGAGACTCGATTGTACATGCATCACTTGTTCATGATTATGGTACTTTTACTCTATGCTTTCTACCTACATTTATTTCCATGTCTTCAATTTTATCCTCAGTGATTCAAATATTAGCCCGGTTCCTAATATGTAGATCTGACTGTCAATATGTAGAAGCTTGGATGCTTCTATGGATCTTAATCTTGCTATGTTCAAAAGGCCCTACTCTGCCCCTTCTAATGTCCCTGTCAGTCGTGAGCATCCCTACCCACCCAGTTCTCTAAGTCAGAAATCTAGAAACCAACTTCATCTTTCTCCTTCATGCATATTTGCTCTACAAACCAGCTGTGTTAACTTCTAAACCCATGTGTCTCTTTCCACCATCACCATCTTAGTTCAAGGGACTAGCATTTTTCATTTGTCTATGCTATGTTGTTAGTCAATGGTTTTAAAGATCCCAATCAACCATTCTTTCTGCTGGCTCTTAAGCTGAAGACTGTAATCATTCATGTGGCTCACAAGGCCCTCTGTGAAAAGAAAAAAGGGGAATATAGATATGATAAGATGAAAAGGTAGATTATTTAATTTACTTTTTAAAAAGCAACTACTAGTTTTAAATGTTTTACATTGGATTGGATTTTGTATATTGTATACCAATTTTGTATATTGATAAAATTTGAGATTAATTTTGGTAAAACAGACTGTACATGCATTTCTACTCTTATTCAAGGTATTGCACCTCTACAGCTCATTTAAAATTGTAATGCAAATTTCTAGTTCCTGAAAGACTGTTTATTACCAACTGTTTAGGGTAATAAGGAAATGCAAGTTAATCTTAGTCACCTATAACAATTGAACTTACAGTCATGTTAGGTATGTTTTCAAGGTCAAAAAGAAATATATTTTAAATATGCAGGTCATCTTCAAACATTTCAAAGACCTACAGAATATGACATTTAAGATGTTTTAATAACATAGGTTCTTCTTTATAACAATGAGATGTGTCTGCTCCTGGCAGCACCAGTCTACTTCAGAGAAGATGGTGGGCATCGAAGAAATTCCACATGGAGTTTACTTTCATTGTGGCAAAAGTAAGCCATCGGGCAAGAAAGTCCTTGTCTCAACTGACACTAAGCTGTCCTACTGGGACAAGTAGACCACAAAAGAGAGTGACTGCCAAATCTTTCCAGACAAAATTTGGTAGTCCTTCAAATATTCTGCTTCACAGAAAAGTCTGTCAGATATTCTAGATCTGTAGTCTGAAGATGGATGCCCCAGTGTTACAGAGGAACTTTGGGAGACTGTCCAGGCAGCTCGCTGTTTCTGTCATTTCTCACATTTTTTGGAAGTTGCTTGCTCACACTTCCTGCTTACTTAGTTAATATCATTTCCTTCTTGGGTCTCTGAGGTAGTTGAAGACTAGCTAGTTATGGTTTCATTGTTTACCAGACACAGAAGAGAAACTCACTAAAGATATATAAAGTATATAAGGTTGAGAGATATCAAAAGATAGTTTTGGATGGTAATGCAAGTTATGATAGAAAGGAAGTTAGGTACAAAACTGTGGATTTACCAAGATAGGATATATATGGAGTATTTTCTCTGATTTTGTCAAATGCAAATGGACTAAACATTGTTGATGCATTTATTGCCTGTACATATTGTATATAGTTATTATTCTTATTGTATATCGTTTTTCTTATATTAGTTATAGCCTTTTCATTTTATACAAAAAGGGAAATATAGTGATATTTTGTTTATGTTTTATAAATAAAGCTTGCCTGAAGACCATAAGGTAAAATTAAGCCACTAGAGGCCAGGCAGTGGTGTCACACACCTTTAATCCAAGGTTTTGGGAGACAGAGGCAGAGGGATCTCTGTGAGTTCAAGGCCACTTTATCCTACCCAAGATAAGTGCAGAAACAGATCCAGGTGGTGGTGGCTCACACCTTTAATCCCAGAACTAGAGAGGAATATAAGGTAGGATGAGACAGGAACGCATACTCTTTTAGTCTGAGAATTTCTTAAGACTTAAGAACCAGTGGCTAGATGCTCTGCTTTCCTCATCTTCAGGTTGAACCCCAGTATCTATCTCTGGGTTTTTTATTATTCATGCTACAAGGCCCTTCTTACACTAATCCATGGACTAATTGATCATTCCCTTAGGAAACATATGAAGTGTAAGTACATGTCAAAATGTCACGAATCCGTAGATGAGCCAAACAAGACCCTTGCCCTGAATAACCATGGGTTACTTTTAAAGATAATAATATCGATAAAAAACTATTAGAGGTTTAGTACTGATTTTTAAGAGGGCAGAGGAAGTCTCTCTAGGTTTCTAGGGAGCCAAAATCTTAAGAGTGTTGGAAGTTTTATTTTGATTAGTTCATGTAGAGGGCAGATCTTATTATGACGCAAAGGTTGGTCTTGAGTTGACCATCCTCCAGGCTTGGCCTTCTGGTTCTATGATTCCAGATGTGTGCCATTATGCCTGGCTTTGGCTGACGTTTTTAAATATGTCCCTGTGCTAAGTCGTATTCATTGGTGCTTCTTCCCATTGCTCCCATTCCTCCCCTTCGGCATCCTCTTCTTTCTCTTTAAGTTCTCCCAAGGCGCTCTTCTCATTTTTCCTAATGCTCAAACCCGGGCTAATCTCACTGGAAAAGCATCCCTGGCCTAGACAGAATCAATCTGATAAAATCATATGACCAGGTCTTTATTTTAATGTTGTCAACTGAGCTTTGAGTTGTATCTGGGGCATGTTATAACTTTAATGGAATATTTAGTATTTCTGATAGTAATACTAAAATTGTTAAAGTTAAATTTTAGTTAGCTCTTTATTTATTTATTATTGTTTTTATTTTCCAAGACAGGGTTTTTCTGTAGCTTTGGAGCCTGTCCTGGAACTAATTCCTGTAGATCAGGCTGGCCTCCAACTTAGAGTGATCCACCTGTCTCTGCCTCCCGAGTGTTGGGATTCAAGGTGTGTGCCACCATCACCTGGCACTCATTAGCTCTTCTTACCATTCACCTCAACTTTTAATCTAGTTATTTACGACATAAAAACAAGTAAAAGCAAGTAATATTTTGTAACTTAATTAATGTGGCAGTCATGTTTTCTTACAACTTTCTTTATGTCTTCTTTAATACTTTATATTACTTTTTCTTCCTTATTTTTTTAATATGGGTCTCCCTCCAAGTGCTCAGATTATTGGTGTATGCCAAAAGGCCTGGCATATGTTTTAACTGATAATCACAAATATATCATGGAGTTTAATTCTCCTTAATTCATTGTAGGCATATCTACAACGTGAACATATTTTTTTTGCTCCTTAAATACTACTTTCAAAACTAATTAATCTCAACTTTTTCATGTAATTGGTTAGATTATCAAACACTGTTTATATAAATGCTATCAGTCAGGTTTTCTATATATTTTAGATTAAAATAAAAAACCTATTACCAGTTAAATGTCTAATCTGCAAATCCAGTGTCCTGGATAAGCTTAACTGTAACTATATTTTCAGCTAACATTTCTCTGCCAGTCTGCCTCAGGCTCAAAGCTCTCAGCCTCTGGGGTAAGCAGAGGGGTTTGGGTTGGTCGGAGTGTGGTGCTGATAGTGTCTCACAGCAACACCCTCCCTTGCCTTCACTATTCCACCCAGTTAAAGTTCCCTGATTGAATACTGTGGCAAAGGTTGGGGCCAGAGCTGGAAAGGAAATGACACACACAAACTATTGCAGCCGCAGAACCTTAGAAAGCCCTAGCTGCAAGCGCTAATGCCTTGGGTGTGCTGTGGGTACTTAAAAACTCTGGGCTTATCTCCAAGTTTCCCAGGATAGAAAGATACCTTCCGAAATGAGGAGAGCAGATTTTCCGTCTGTGGCCAGCTGAGATCACTGGCCTAAGACGTGAGATACTTATGGATTTGGCTACACGTTCAGAATAATTCTACTTGAGCCACAGATTTAGAAGCCAAGCCCTGTCTTAGAGTCAGGTTCTGCCTCCATCCCTGCTCTTGAATTCTAACCCTTTACAGTGTCACTGCCTTGTGAATGGGGTCTGCTGACCTACTAGGCGGAAGTGAACCCCTCTCCCAGGGCTTTCCAGTTCTTGCCCTCTTAGCGAATATTTTCTTCTCTCTCGCCATCATCGACCTCCCGCCTTTTAAACATGTGGTATTGCGGTAACCTGGCTTTATAGGTAGTGCTGGATCACCCACCTGCCTTCATCATGTGGTTGATTTCCAGCAGGCTGCATCCGCTTGTTGCTGGCCACTGTGTCTGTCCTATGACATAAAGCACCGAATAGATGTTCCAGGGAGCCAGCAAATAAAGGATTTCCAGGGAAAGTGTGCTATGCCCTAAGATGTGAGAACTTTACACAGGGAACCGTTTTGTACAGTAATTCTTTGTTTTGTGATGTTAAAAACACATCCTTGTTAGTGGCTGGAGAGGTGGCTCGGTGGTTTAAGAGCACTTGCTGCTTTTGCAGAGGATCGAGGTTTATTTCCTAACACCCACATGGCAGCTCACAACCATCTGTAATTTCAGTTCCAGGGACCCAGGCCCTTTTCTGACCTCTGCAGGTCCCAGACATACACACAGTAAATACACATGCATACATGGAAGCAAAATTCCCATACACAGAAAACAAAACTAAAAACTTTAAAAATCCTGATATAAGCAGTATACAGGTGTTACATCAAGGGCTTATATCCCCCCCCCCCCCAAAGACTTGGTTATAGCAAGTATTATAATTGCCTCTTCTGAATGAGAAAGACACCAAAGCAATGTCCAGACCATGTGCACATATCATGTATATAGTACATCCTAGTGGGTCTGCCTAGCGGTTCTAGTTATCTCAAGCCAGTAAGCACTGTGCTGACATTGCATATCCTCGCAAACCCCAAGGAGACGGAGCTGAGGATGCCTGACCTGCTCTCTGAGGAAACTAGCTTTACTGTAGCAACAGCATCTGGGGATGGACCAATGAGAAAGCACAATGTATGCCTTCAGGGAGGCACAGCATGGACTGTGCACGCAGCTGAGTTGGCTGAGTGCTTGCCTAGCGTGTGTCTCAGGTTTGAAAGCCAGCGCTGTGGGAAAACGGGGCACATGCCTGTAAACACAGCGTTCAGGAAGTGGAGGAAAGAGGACCAGAAGCTCAAGGTCAGACTCACCTTCATAATAAGTTACAAGATGCTCTGGGATACAGGAGATCAGATCTCAAAAAAAGAAGGAAAACATTGAGTAGTAAAATTGGTGTTTGTCTGCTATTATAGCTGTTTCCTTCAAATTGAAACATTTCCTCCTGTGGGAATTGAGTCAGGCGTTTAAGGCTCAGAAACATAGTTACAAGAGCCCTTCCCACTGCTCTACAAGCAGGAACAATGGTTGGAGCAAGTTTTCCAGGCAAGCTTAGAAGCCTGAAATGCAAATTGGATATTAAGTTTGGGGCAGATGGCTGTGAGTCACATCCTAGGTCCTCTTTCCAACCTTCTCCTTCCTTTCCCTCCAGCCATCCTTCTGGTCTCTTCGCAGCCTCCAAGTCACCCCAACTTCTCTTCATCCTGACTACTCATGCTGTCGTATTTGCCCCTGTGCTGAGCCCCCATGATGCTGTGCTTTCCTTGAAATTTCATACTTAGCTCTCTGTTTTTATCTTTCCTACAATGTGGGCAGCAGAGTGATGGGAGAGATGGGCAACTTGAAAAGGAGAGACTGCTTCTGTCCCCTGTGCCTCAGGTAGAGCCAGGCCCATAGACACGGTTCAACGGTTAGTCAATGTGCAAACTGTCTTGGCTCCTTATGCAAGGGGACATTCATCACACTGGCCTTCACACAAAGAGATGGTGTTCGCAGATTTGAGGTACAAGCCAAAAAGGGAATTCATGGCCACCATGTTTCTGAGTTTTTACCAGAATGTAGTGAGCAGTATTCTACCTGTGGTCCCTTGGGACACTTAGTAAGCATGAGTCCATCCCTGAAGGAGAAGCCACCTTAGCCAAACCCATCTGAAAGCAACTTCCTTGGGGTCTCAGCAGCTGCCCCTCAGGCTCCAGCTACTCTCTCTGCATCTCTCTCTCTCTCTCACTCCACGCTTTGTTTTTGAAATATTCAGACGTGAGAGGAAAGACGGCTCACGATCAAACCCGAAGGCAATTCTGTGCGGAGACAAACGAGCAGGCCTGTGATGAAAAGCAGCTTGCACAGAGGCTGCAGCTGTTGGAGATGCCTTGTCCTTGGATTCTAATTCAATTTGGTGCCTGTGTAGCTATTTAGCCCATGAATGTTATGATCTAAATTTATTCTACATTGAATCTGTGAAGAGTTTAACCTGCAATGAGGGAACGGCTTGTCTTATGGCTTTCATCCCAGGAATCTCTTTTCACTTGAGATGAAATAGCAGCCACAGCTTTATTTCCCCCTCTTTCCAGAAGCCTTGGGGTTTAGCGGGAATGAAAATTAAAGCAGACGTGGCAAAAATGTAGAAGGGGCTTCTCACTGAGGTCTGGGCAGGTCATGCCCAAGGGAGGCAGTCATATTCTACTCAGGACCAAGCCCCTGGCCCTCCCCTCTTCTTTCTGCATTCAGCATGCTTGCCGAACAGCTGACCAGAAACGACTGCATCAGGTCTCACTGGAAAAATGTTACACTCTCCTGGTTTCAAGAAAGAACTGTGCTTGGAACTGTTTTAATTTTTAGTTGCACCCTAAGTGGGTGTGGCTCCCTCTGCAGGGGCCCCACGTGCCCAACCCATGCCCTAAGCCTGGTTGTGCACGGAGCCCCTCAGATTAGCACTCGTCATGCCATTGTCTTCTAGTACAAACAAACAGAAGTCATGTGACTTGTCCAGAGCCACAAAGAGATGAGCTGTGTCAAGACTTGAACCCACCACGTTTGATGTAAAACTTGACGCTTTTTAGTACCACAGCAGACGAACTTCTACAAAGATAGGCTAAGAGGCATTTGGTAAGCTCTGGTTTTGCCTGGGTAGATGGTGTCACTGGCCTGTCCCAGACTCCGGTCTGTCGTGGTTTCTGTGACTCCTATGAAGTTGCAGCCTTACTGGTCTGAGCTTACTAGTGAATGCACAGTGTGGCTAACCTAGGGCAGTGGTGGCCAAATATGCAGAGTGTGTACCAAAAATGCGCCCTGGTGAGCTAGAGGCAAGATCCCCTCCAAACCAACTGAGAAGAACGCAGTGTTTCCTGCATTCTGTGTTAAGGGCTTTGAGCAGGTTAGAGGAAGGCTTACGTCATGGAGTACATACACTACACCTTTGTGCTTACTGACATGGAGCAGCCAGTGACTTAGCACCAATAATTTGAGTCCAGCAGAAATCAAGCAAGTGGCATTTCATAAAAGAATAAATTCAGTCAAGATAAATTCACTATATAAACAATCTAATATTTCATTCTAGAAATTTTTTTGTTGTTGTCATTCAACAAATACTTGTGTGTTTTTTTCTGGAGAAGTCTTCCCAGAAATGTGTGTGTGTTCCTATATATTTTTCCTTACAGGCTTATGATCCTCACGTAATATACATGAAAACCAAGAGGATGACTATGGGTAGGTAGGACATACCCAAATTGGCTTCCCCAGAGCCAAGCACAAAGGTCTTCTCTTAGAGATGGGGAACTGGGCACACACTCTGGCCTCCCAATGTATGGCTTAAGGAGACTAGATCCACATTAGTTGAGGAGATGCAGCCAATGATTGACAGGGCACAGTTCTACTCCCGGAATGAGGATTTGAAGATGAAATAATGGTTTCCGAGTAGAATGCAGCTCCTGAACACTGAGCCAAGGTCTTTTCATACATTTTGAAGAAAGAACCTCCGGATGTCTGAGGAAGTGGGATGGTCTTAGCAGTCCATGTTTGGTCTTCGTGTTGATGGCTTTTATGTGACCTTGATGGGCTGTGAAATACCCAGATAGTGGACAGAACACTAAGTCTGAGTGGGTCTGTCCCTCAGGGTGCTTCTGGGGAAGTCTGTCAGTGGGACCAGCGACCACCAGAGGATGGTCCCCACTGCTGAGGCAGTTGTCACCTGGCTGGGTCATGTGACTGCTCTCCGCTCTCTCTCCTTGATGTCTCTGGGTTCTCCACCTTCAAACTACAACTGAATTATGTACCGGTTTTCTTCATTCTAGCAGAGCGTGGGACTCCAGATCCTTCACTGCCTTGTGTACCAGTTGCCCCACTCTACCAGCACGTGCTGTGAAAGTCTGTGTGGCCATCTGCGGGTTCGGGATCGCTGTAGAGCCCTGGTACCGTTCCGAAACAGAACCCTAGAGTGACCACCTGGGGCTCCATTCTGCCTTCTCCAGGCCTGTTTGAGAACATTCCACATCTGCTCTATGCCAGCATCCATTATGGCCCATCCTCCTTTAAAAGCATTCAGGAAGATATATATGTGTTCCTCTCTCTCTCTCTCTCTCTCTCTCTCTCCCTCTCCCCACACACACATGTAATTTTACTGAGGACTTATTATGTGCCATCCCTATGCTGAATATTTTTTAAACACAGTTTGAAGTCCTAAGTTCTTGTGCCCATTGGATAGTGGAGGGAAATTATTTTAATATCTTGTTCAAATAACCAGGAGATCTGTGGGCCCTATCCAGGTCTGACTTCATCATCTCTAGCTTTTCCTGAAACAAGTAATTACAGATTACTTTAACTCCCATTAAATAAGTAATTAAAGATTTTCTACTGTGTGCTGCTCTGACCACAAATAGGGAGAAAAGAGATTGTTTCATTGCCTGTGGGGACTTCTCTGGGGACATGGAGGAGTCATGTTAGTCAAGAAGAGACTAGCATGTCCAGTGGGCACCTAGTGTGATGCTGTAGTGACAAACAGAAGGGTATGTGTCTATTAGGTCTCTGCCCAGAAAGCAGATGGGGACAATCTGGATCCTAAGGGAGAGTCTTGTGGATGCTCCAAGTTTTATTTTCTTTGTTCAAAAAAAAAATCAAATATTCTGCAGCAGCCATGTATTTCTGATATAATCAGATGACACATAAATATTATTAAAAGAGACTTTAATTTTAGAAAAGCCAGACTGACTGCATATGGTTTCAGCACTCTCCTCTTCTGCTCTCTTGTTTCTGTTCTTTCTATGAGAAAAGAATATTTCTTTTTACCTCACAACCACACCAAGTGTCAAGTGCTCCACATTAGAAAGAGGCCTGGACCTTTTATCGCCAGACTGTTCCAGAGTTTCTACCTCTGAGTGTTGGCTGGACAGCCAGAGTCACAATGTACCACTCCCTGACAACCTGCCTCTGGCCTGAGGCCGCCTCCCCACCCCCCGCCCCGCCCCCCCACGCAGCACCACCCGCCCTACCCTCCACCTGGCCCCATCCCTGGCCCCACCCCACCCCCACCACACTGAAGCAGAGGCACAGACAGAGCAGGGAAGCCCTTATTCCATTCCAGCCAGTGCTTTCTGGTGAGCAGCCAGGGCAGGGGTGGCTCCCGCGTGCTCAGCCCCCACCTTCCCCTCAGTTTTATTGATTCTTAGATAGTTGAGCAGGTGGCCAGAGCCACTGGCTGAAGATGGCACCCCAAGCCTCAGCATGGGCTCCCAGCCCCTCCCTTATGACCTACTTACTCTTGTTGGGCTCACAATGTGAGGGACTTGGGACTGGAGGACTGCTGGGAGGTCTAACAAAAGCAGAGCTCTGTACAGGTGGAAAGCCAAGGACACACTTGGTCCCATTAGAGCTCACACCATTCTGGAAGGGTACACGCTGTCTCTGCTTTGGGCCTTTGTCCTGTCAGTGCCTGGGCCCTGTGATGTCAATTCTCCCCTTACTAGGGGCTGACTTCTTTTCCCCCCGCCCCCTGCCCGCATCTCCCATCCTGTTCCTTCACAACCGCAGGAGTTGGTCTACACCTTTCATGCAGCCCTTAGCACATTTTATTGCTTGTTAAAGCTGTCTGCGTCCCTGCCCAGGTTGGGGAATCCTCAAAGGCAATGCCATGTCCTGATTTGTCCCATACCGAACCCTCCCTGCCTCCCTAGACAGCTGCCAAGTGGGTGGCTTCTGGGACTTCCTTGTCTTGAGGCCAAGAGAGCTCAAGCTGGGGATCTACATTCGCAAGTTCACCTGGTGTTTGGAGACATTTTCTGAAAAACGTCCATTTCTATAACTCTCGACTTGCTCCTCTGTGTGACAAGAATAAGGATTGTTAATGCACTGTGTTTCTGTGAAGTCCACACAATCAGCATCTCTGAGTCCTCCTAAGAACAGGCACATAGATGGGCAGTGGTGGTCTTTAATCCCAGCACTCAGGAGGCAGAGGCAGGAGGATCTCTGTGAGTGAGTTCCAGGACAGCAAGGGCTACACTGAGAAACCCTGTCTCAGGAAAAACAAAAAAGTAATAATAATAATAACAATAACAATAAAATTTTAAAAAAGAACAGGCACATGTAAGAGTTTTGAGAGTTTCCATGTGGGCTCTGGGAACTGAACCTGGTTCTTTGACAAGAACAATAGGTGTTCTTAACCACTGAGCCATCTCTCCATCCCTTTTCTTCACAGGTATTTAACCTTATACAAAACCATCCTCCAAAGTGGGAGCAGGGAGTTTCGTCCACCTATGCTATGACTCGTGTTTGGTGGCCAGTTTTTATTGCACAGTCTAAGGGTGTTCTGACAGATGTGTCTGGTTTGGTGGGAACTTGCCTTCCCTGAATGGCTGCCGAGGCCGGGCATCTCCTTCCTGGTGAGCACTTAGGAGAAGAACCTGTTGGAACTGCTCATTCATGTATCATGGAGGCAACCAATCAGCGGCACGGTCTAGTGCTTACTAGCTCTCAAAAGCCTTTCCTCTCCTCCCTCTCAGTTCCAGCCTTCATCCTCCTGTGCTGAAGCTTAATCTCCATCCTGAGATATTTAAAAAGAGGAGCAGTCATCTGACTGGATTTAGAGGTGGAGCCATTAGGAAATGAAGGGAGGAATAAAAGTCATGGGGGCGAGTGCCTTCCTAAAAATTCCGAGACTATAAAAAAAGTGAGAGAGGAGCTGGAGAGGTGGCTCAGTGGTTAAGAGCATTGGTTACCTTAGCAGACAACCTCGATTTGATTCCCAGCACCCACACGACCTGGATTTAATCCCAGCACATGTAACTACAATTCCAAGGGCTCTCATGCCCTTTTCTGGCCTCTATGAGCACATATATATTCAGCCTAAAACATATACACATAGAAAGAAATCTTTTTAAAAAGAAGGATGTCACCATGACCACTTATTAATTAGAATATTGAATGAGAATATTGAATGGGTATAGTATATCAGGGTTCCTTCCAGCAAGAAAGCAGCTTTTCTGTGTAGATCAGATGTCATAAAAGACTAGGTTCTCTGCCAGTTGCTATAAAAGATCCTCCATTTGGAGTGATGTGTAGATGGAGTCTTCCTGTGCTGGCAGCTACTCCCAAATAATCACTCAGAGGTTTAATATTAATTGTAAATGCTTGGCCAATAGCTCAGGCTTGTTACTAGCTAACTCTTACATTTAAATTAACCCACATTTCTTTTCTCTGCTTTGCCACGTGACTTGATACCTTTTCTCAGTAGGGTGTGACAATCTTACCTCTCTCTGCATCTGCAGGTGACTCCAGACTCCGCCCTTCCTTCCCCCATCATTCTCAGTCTGGCTTTCCTGCCTAACTTTATTCTCTTCGGTTATTGGCCAGTCAACTTCTTTATTAAACCAATCACAGAGACATATAATCCCACAGTGTAAAGGAATATTCCACAGTGCTGCATTCCAAGGGAGTTCAGATGGGTCTTTCAGAAGCAGCAGCTTGTCTAGTTAGGGCAGGAACAGACCACTGACTCCTAATCAGAGCCCTCTGGGGCAGCCCCGTGTTGGGGACCAAGAAGCCCCCTGATCCAAAGTACTGATCACTCTTCCCCATTCCCTCTGCAAAAATAGATTACTGCAGAACAGCCTATTGCACAATCAGCAATGGGTCTTGGGACAGAATTGACCACAGACCTTTTGATGAGACATTACACATATAGCTGTTGTCTTTTGACACGTCCCGTGGTCCAGAGACATTACTGATAGCACAAATTTAGCTGGAAGCGTCTTGTGGTTAGGGTATTTTATGAAAAATTACTACTTCCCCTTTGGCCTTGAGCATCCTAGTTTTCCTTCCCCTCCATCCTTACCCCTCCCTGCCAAAACTGCTCTATAAGAATAAATCACTGCTTGCAATAAACGGAACCTTGACGCATTTCAGATTGACTCTGTCATTCTTTGCTCGCGCTTGGTTCTCTTTCTCTTTCCCTCCCTTCCTACCCAGGTGATCCCGAACTCGAGGCCCACGAATAACCTGGCCTGCAGGACGGGTCAGCCCCGCACCCTGCTCCACTCTGCTCTGTGGGCCTCAGCTCCGGAGCTTTCTCCCACCCTGTCTTAGGATAGTAGGAACCTGCTGCCAGCATTGATCTCAGCCCTAAGCTGCACAGAGGAGAACTAGTTGCCTTTGTTTCACAGTGCTGCCCCTTTACCTCTCTTCCTGTAATCTCACCCAGATGATTTAGAGCCCAGCTGGGCAGGACATGCCTGTAGCGCCTGCACTACAGGGCAGTGCATGAGCTGGGAACCAAGCTGAAGACTTAAAAACACATGCACACACAGACAGACAGAGACACGGGTTATCTGGTCATCCTTGATACAAGAGTGCCTAAAATGCCCACTTTATTGTGCTCAGGAGCAGCTTATATAGGGCTCTGGCTATACCACAGCTTGTGGGATCTTTCAGCCGCAGACCTCACCAGAACCCACTCCCCTGCCATCAGGGTCTCGTGCTCGGAGCAGCTACAGGCTGCTCAGAGCAGAGGAAAACAAGTTGTTTATGAGAAATTCAGGGTCCGGTGGTTCTCAGTTCTCAACATATCCCCTTTTCTATATAATTAGACCAGGGTTTTGGACTGGCATGGGCGAGGCACAAATATGATAGCAATAAGTTGGAGAATGCCCTAGCAAGCATGCACATTCTATGTATTCAATGCTGATACCACAGCAGCCATCTAGCTGATGGCAATTCCAGCTGCCAAGAAGGAGGCTACAGTGGTAACAATAGCAGCCATTCGTGGTGATCCTGAAGTCTCAGGCAGGATGGCTCTACCAGGCCAGCACCGACTGGGTCCCAGTGACATGTCTTCTAAAGCCTGCAGGGAACCACAGCCTCCGCATGCACTCACAACAGTCGGATGCCTCCCTCGCAAATATTGCCCAAGGGGTTCTGAGCTTGCCCTGCAGCTACCTTCTTGGGCAGCCTAGCCATTGGGCGGTTTTGATTCATCTTGCCTCCGCTCTTGTTGCTGTGGTTGCTGTGGCGTCCCCAGGCCAGGCACTGACTGGGCCAGGGTGGCAGGCCAACTCAGGAATTGCAGAAGGGGCTCCAAGCTTGCCGCCTGCACATCTGTATGCCTACACGCTGCTCATCAGACTCACAATGGTGGACAGGCTCCTGAGCTCCACTTATACAATCATTTAGAGAATTTAGGTGTCGTTTTCTAGACCACTTCCTTCTGATTGGGGGCACTGTATATTTGGGGATATTCACAGCAACATTTCAGGGGATCTTGGTCCATCAAACCACACTAGTCTGGAAGGAATCCACAGGTCCGCATCTTCTGTGGAAACAAAAGCAGAACATCTTTTCCAAAACAACATATCCTTAGACCCATATTTTAAAGTCAAGATACCTTTTTTTAGCAGTTCCCAGAATCAAATGTCTTTCTCCAGTCCAAAAAAAAAACAACACAAAACTAAACAAAAGAAAACACAATATACATAATCCAGATTCTCTGTGCATATTCCATCTTTTCGTGGCTTATACTCTGACTGTCTATACTCTGTCTCTTTAAAGACGTACTCAAACACACATAACACACATGCCCATCTTTAATCCACCCTCACCATTCCTGAGGGCAATCTCGCTGAGGTCCTCTACTTATAAAACTATACCAGTTCTATTCTGCACTCTACTTGCTACATGCTATAGGAACTAGGCTGAAAATTTAAAATCATGCACACACAGACAGAGACAGACAAATAGACAGAGCCAGCCACAGGGACATTCTTGATACAGGAATGCCAAGAACGCCCACTTTATTGTGCTCAGGGACAGCTTATATGGGGCTCTGGCCATGCCCCAGCTCTCGGGGTCTTTCAGCTGCAGACTCACCAGCCTGCCATCAGGAAAACAAGTTGTTTACAAGAAATTCAGGGTCAGGTGGTCCACAGTCCCCAACACATGCCCCCTGCTAGCTGTGTGTAACTGTGGCTGGTGAAGTGATGCTTGTGCCTCAACCTTTGGTTGAAGTGTGTTCCAGGCAGCATTGGAGACGTAATCAATAGCTACCTAAAATGTGAAGCCAACTAAGTATGTCCTTCTATCACCTGCTAACCCTTGACCTAGATAACTGCTCAAGACCGAAGCTCCACCTTCTAGGCCCAGAATTTAGACTTCCTGTAAAGGCCCAAGGGGTCTTGGGCTCTCTGGGCTATAGAATACCAGCTGCTATTTCTCAACTATGCCAATTGCCTTGCATTGACAGCCACGTAGAACATGCAACTCATGAACATGACTATGACATTTAAAAATCTGTTCATTCACAAGAACAGGCTGGGTTTGACCACAGCCCATCATGTCACTGGTTCAGCCTCATGTGGAACTCAGTAGGAAAAGTGAATTCCAAAGCTCTGGCTAGATCCATTGGGACAGAAGGCCAAGAGTTAGGACCGGGTACAGGGCCCTGAGATTCTGACACCTACTTCCTCTCTGGACACCCATTCCCACTTTCATAGTCTTTGTTTCCAAACATAGGCTGGCCAGCAGGATCACCCAGAGCATGTCTGACGTTTCCAGACCCTTGCTGTTCAGACCACCTGAGTCAGAAATGCAGAAATTCAAGGTAGGGTGGACAAGGCAAAGTGGTTGCTCTGTCTGCATGCTACCTGATGCTCAGCTAGCACAGAGAACACTCACAGTGAGAGGCATGTGTCCCTTCCTGAACCCTCTCTTGTTGAAGATTTCAGAAAGTGAATGAAAAGAGTCAGTCCTCCCCCACATAATGGATCCCTGCTGAGCCCAAGTTACCACTTAATAAGGATAAGCAAGATGGCAGCGGTAGGTGTGATTGGGAAAACCACAACAGTCGTGTCCTCTGCTTGGAGGCCTTTCCCCTTAAAAACTACAGATGCCTTCTGTAAGCCCCCACATCAGTCTGGAGGTGCTGTTCCCCTAGACAGGGCTGGTAGACTCAGTCCTGCCCCCCACTTTCCCAGGGGACAGAGCTGCTAGACTCAGGCCTGCCCCCACTTTCCCAGTGGGGAAAAACCAACAAAGCAATTTGTACAGGGTAATGCAGTGTGGCTCTTTACTATAAAGGATATTATTCTACACAAAGAGAAATAATTAAAGCAGCCAGCAGCCACATTTCCTTTTGGCCAATTCCCCCATCCAAACACTTTCCAACCTGACAAGCAGCAAATGTGTCAAAATGCTGCGAACACAGGGAGGGAAACTCATTAGATGCTGGCTCTGCGAAGCCAGCTCAATCAAGGCCTTGGAGTTATTGGTTCTCCCTATAGCCACTGGTTTTTTTTATTAAGAATAGTGATCAAAGAACTTGAGGCAGGGCTTGTAATCTTTTTTTTCCAGAAAGTGTGTGTTGTTAATTATAGTTGGGAAAATGGAAAGTCTTTTCTCAATAAGTTGCAAGTTTGAGGTCAGTTATTGGGGTTCAGGAAGAAGCTTTTGTGTCTTTCTCCAAAAAATTAAACCTGGAAACCTTAGATAGACTTCAGTGAAAATGGCAGCCTTCTCTGTTTCTATCCCATAATGAGTCAAGGAATGTTTTGAATGAGCAACTGAAAACCTAGTAAGCTGGGTCCTGGTCATTTAAGCTGCTCTGGAGAGGCACACCCAGGCAGGAGCAGGAAGGGCAGGAGCAAAGTGTTAGGCCTCAGGAGTCACAAGTGGCTTCTGGAGGGATGGGAGGAGAAGCAAGGACACTGCCCAGCTGTAGGCCTCTTCCCCAGGTCTCTCTTTAGAACCGTCTTTCCTGGATCGTGTCTCTCTTGAGAACTCAAATAAAGGAAGTGGAAAACTGAACTATTTGTACGTAGGTGGGAGGAGAACCTGAAGCATGGCTCGTTTTGAAGGTGGTCTGGGTAGACTTCTCCCAAGAGATATTTCTGAGCAGGTTCCTGCTGTGGTAACTGCTATCTGCCGCCTGATGACAAGGGTTAGTACACCTGTCCTGAACAGCTGGGCAACATCAGATAAACCTTACAGGGTCAGAAAGTTGGCTCAGTGGGTAAAAGAACTTCTATGCCAGATAACCTGAGTTGGGCCCCTGGGACGGACATGGCAGAAGGAGAACTGAGTGTTATGTATATGTCATAGGATTTATTCCTCATGAGAAGCCTTTGAGACAGACATCATTTCCTCAGCCACGGCAGTGAAGAACAAGAAGTAAATAATTTTGCCCTGGAATGGCAAGCTTAAGAGTAACCCTGTGGGGATTTCAACTTGGGTCTTGAAAGTCGTACCCACCATGATTTCTTGCCCTGTTCATATCTAGCAGTGATGGTTGAGGAGCTAGCAGTGGTGACTGATCAGCCACGTTCTTTCCTGAGCTTTTGTTCATCGTGGTTCAGAAGAGAATCACCATGGGAACAGCTTCCAGGATGCTGAAGCTGGGAAACAGTAGACATCAACACACAGAGATGTTGTGCTCTTGGTACAGGCCTTTAACTGGAAATGCAAAGTATCTCCTACCCCGTTGGAGTGTGACACACCATGGTCCGTGGTCAAACTGTGAACTCTGAGGTGGCACAGGAACAAGCTTGGTCTTATGCGTTTATAGATGTTTCTATATGTAATTTGCAGATGTGCATATGACTTGACTTGCATAATATTTCTTTAGCTTTATGTTATTGCCAACTTTTCCCCAATTTTTAATGTTTCTTTGACAATTCCACACAATATATTTATTCAGCCCCTCTCCCAACTCCTCCCAGTTCCATCTAACAAAACTAAGTATTCTGTAAAATAAACACATAAATATACACAAATGTGTATGTTGATACTAATGGTCATTCTTCAAAAATACTGAGATTAAAATAGAAAATAAGAAAAAAACATAGAAAGGTAGATTCCCCTGTTGAGAATTCCCATTTTCCTCATTTGCAGGGTAGAGGATCGAACAGTGCCTTACTTTCTAGAATTGCTGGATGGGTTATGGTATCTATTTGGTAAGATCCTTGAAAGATAATGCATCTCTTTTATGAGATTCTTGGTAGTCATGGTGCGACAGCCCCTGGCCTATTGCTGGCACACCACCAGCATTGAGAAAATTCTATTGCCCCCTTCTGCTTCCTGCTGGCATTGCTCACAACCACTTCTTAACCACTGTTTGAAGAGTGTGGAGGAAAAGCACGCTGCTCATTGCAAACCTTGCAATTACTTTAGAGACCCCAGTGTGTGTGATGTAGTAACCTCCGGAACCATCCATAGCTTCTTTCATGACTCTTAGAATAAGGTATTTTAGTCGGCCTTCAAGATTTTTCAGTTAAAATGCTACCAAGTTAATTTTTTTCTATTTTTAAAATAGATACTGTATTTCCAAAAATCTCCTCACCTAACATTTCAACAAGACAAATAAGTCAATGAGGTGGACGGTATGTATATATGGGGTGCTACTGGATAAGGCAGTACATATTACTCAAACCAGAAGGACCAGAGACCACGCCTGTCATGCTAGTACCTGGGAAGTAGGGATAGGAGGCTCAGAAGCAGGGCACCTTCAGTTACCTAGTGAGTTCAAGGTCAGCTTGAGCTACACGAGGGTAAGAAAGAAAGGGGGAGGCAAAAAAAAAAAGAAAGGTAAAGAAAAAAAGAAAGAACAAACCTTGCCTATCCAGGAACCTCTAAAATTATGATTGAAAATTGCCTTGCAAAACAAAACAAAACAAAATACCTTTTCTATTCCTCATGCAAGAGTCCCCCCTCCCCTCCCCCTCCCCCGCAGTTTTACAGGCCACCATGTGCTCAGGAAGATCCTGAGGATGCCCAGGAGACGGTGCTGATGAAGCCACACTGGAGGCTGCTTCTCCTGTGTAGATACTGCCCACCCACCCACTAGCTCCACTGTGCCTCTGCTGGGTCACAGAAACACGGGCACAGCTCAGTGCATGTTTGGGGGTTTTCAAATGTCATTTTGTCGTTGCCTATGTGACTGCCTGAGTTATCCTTTCATTTCTTGGAATTTTCCACCCAGGAAACAACATCGAAAGATCTGCTTTGAGGTCACAATTCTGAAAATGTGGACCGAGGTAAAACAAAGAGTCCGGAAAGGAGAGGGAAGCGTTGGGAAGCAGAGAGGACCAACTAGTGATGTGCTGGGCAGAGAACTTAATCCTAAATGACAGACACCATGAATGTCCTAGTCCTGTGGCTTTCCAGAAGAGTTGTAGAGGGTTTGGAGCCCCACACAGGTCAGTGTGAGGATGCAGCCATCCTCCGGAGGAATCCACACACAGCCCAGCGTATGGGAGGAACTTGACTTTCCTGGACACTTTCGCAGAGTCTATACAGTTTCTATCCCCCGTGCCCAGGAGGGAAGACACCCAGCCCAACCAGATGCAAGTGTAGTTCTATATCGTACAAACTACAGAAAGTCTGTCAAACATTAGGGAGCCAATACGCATCAGCTGTGGAATTGATTATGGGCTCACTTCCTGTCCCAGCCTCCCAGACATAATAAATCGCTAACACCAGGGAGTCCCCCGTGCCTCCATTATTGACTGCTCAGATTCATGTGGAAGAACCCACTGAGCACCCTGCCTGCATCACCCGAAGCTACACATGGCTAATGAGGATGCAGGGCCCATACCCACAAGGACAGATGCCTTTTCTAAAGTCACTATGCTTAGGTCCTATTGCACACACACTCTGTCCTCTGTGAGGTGTCTGTGATACCCTGTTCTATCCCATCAGAGGAGTCCCTGATGAATGTCGGGCACCATGTGTGATTTTACTCTTGGTGTATAACTTGGCTGCTCTGTGGCAGATAGGAGGTAATGCTTACTCCGGCAACAGTTGTCTGGATGTGCCCACATTCCCAGAGCCACCCCAGGGTGTGGCTAACTTGGTGGAGAACCCTATGCTCTGTCTCCACCTCTGGTGAGTCCCTCTAAAAGAGGCTGCCACTCCTTTAATAAGAAATGAGAGGAGAATTATTCTTAGCCCGAGTAGCTTGTTCAGCCATTTGCTGAGTCTCAGGATCCCAAGGAGAGGGTCCCGGTTTGTGCAGAAGTGTTGGTTAGCTTCTGTGGGTGACCTGTACCTCCTGGTTTTGAAGAACCCCTGGGACCTCAGTTAGAATGGATGATGGTCAGAATGCTGGGTTAGGCTTTGTCTGGGGGCCGTAGAGAGGTCTTAGCTGTAAGAGTGCTTGAGCGCACAGACACTAAGTTTAAAAAATAGCTGTTGCTTTCCAAAGAGAAGAGTTTATTTGAGAATCAGGATAGGATATGTGATACAGTTCTGCAGCACATTACGGGACCAGGCAGGAGCTTGAAGGCTGTATATGGGAAACATACATGTGAGATTGTCATCCCATAGCTCACAGCATACCTGTGACATCAAATGGCTCAGAGCCCAGTGACAATTCAAAGTTGCCTGAAGGTGATAATTGAAAAGTCAGTGTGGAAAGAGAAGTGAGACGCTTGCCCGAGAGGCTCTGCTTGGGCTTAAAGGAAGGGAGGTCAGACAAGAGAGGGAAAGAAGGGCATGGGGCACTGTGACGGGAGAGGAAAGACTCACTCATGGGATGGGTCCTCCCTCGGGTGATGTGACTGCCTAGGGAGCAGGGTTTCCATGACTTGGGCCCCTGTCATAGGCCCATCTTTAGGATTCTAGAGATTGATATGGAAGAAACCTTAGGAGCTTCAGTGTGATGCCCTGGTCTGGGGATTGGAAGCGGGATGCGCAGGACTTAGATTCCAGTCTATAAAACCAAGGGTATTATATGGGCTATCCAAAGTTGGCTGTCGGGGATTCAATGAAGCCAACCTTGCATCTTCTGATAGAGCAGCCAAGGCTTGCTGGACTCAAGCAGTCCCACAGTCACACAAATGGGAGGCTATGTCAGGAGTAGAATCCAAGTCTTTCAAGAGCAGCCTCCACGGTAAATAGAATTTGGGATAATAAGCATAGCTTCAGGTATTTGTGAGGCATGCTTCAGTATCTGAGGGGTCCCCACTAAGTTCTCACACAACCAGGTCCATTACTTGGCCTCCCTAGGACTGGCCCTCCTCAGAAACACAGTGAGATACTATCACTACCATACAGCCTGAAGTTAAATGGGTCTACATACTGGCTGTAAACACTGTGTTACTCACTCCTGACCAAACAGACAGGCATGCACCCACCCCAAGCACAGCTTCTATGTGTGAACTAGGGCCTTGGACTTGCTGTATGAAAGAAGGATGCTTCATATTCCAAAATGAATCCCAAAAGTCACAAGACACAGTGACTGGGCTCAGGGTCCCCACCCCGTCCCTTTCCCTCAGAAGAGCCAGGTCAATATCTGTCTCCTGGAGACAGCGGAGATTCTCTGTGAGAAGAAAACTGTCTCTCAGCCTGCCACAGTCTCATCATCTGGAGCCCTGGACATTTCCATGGAATAGGAGAGGCAGCCCCACTATGCTGAGGCTCCTTGCTGCTCTGGGCACACCATAGATGTGCCTATTTCCTCCTCTATTCTGCCGATTCTGGGGGAAAGTCAAGTCAAAACAAACATTTATTGAGTACCTGCTACATACTGAATGCTTTCTGTTTATATTGATCTTTCCACCCCCAGTTGAGGCTCCAGTCTCTTTAGACTCTGCAGTCTGGGCCAGAAGAGATACATCATGTGATTAATAACAACCGTTAAATAACTCCCCGCTGAGGACTAGCAGTACCTCATGCTTAGATAAAGGCTCTTGCTGTCTAGATCAGTCTATCCTGTTATATGTGAAAACCAAGGAGTTGAAACAGCTAAGGGCCATGGGGTGAGCAGACAGAGTTGGGTTGAACTCATGCCCAAAGCCCAGTCCACGGTGACTAGTTAGGTGTGTGAGACGCGTTGGGAGTGAGGTGAGAAGGCCTGGGTCCCTGCATTAGGGAAGATGAGCAGATACAACATGGCTTTCTGGGGTGAGGCCAAGGCTAGTAGTAGAAAAGGAAGGACACTGAGCTGGCAGCTCACTTCATGAACTCCCAAAAGGCTTCTGGGCTCTTTCCAAGTCCTCACTGCTGGACTAGAATTACCCAGCCTGGGAGTTTAGATCAGGAACCTCTGCTGCTGCTCTCCAGACCAGTGACCCTAGTCTTGTCCCTTAGCTTCTCAGAGCCTCAATCTGGGTCTTGCAGAAGGAGACACATTACCTGATGTCTGAGGTGCCCTCAGGATCAAGTTGTTAACAGGTGTTAAAAGGCATCTGCCACACAAGAGGCGCTCGAAGAAGGTGGGGCTCCCCAGGAAACTGCTCTCCTCCATCAAAGGCTGGGTCTCTCTGTAAATGGAGACTGTGCTTTTGTTTCTTGGCCACCCAGACCCGAATAATCACACAGAAGCTGTATCAATTACAACATTGTTTGGACAACGGTTTAGGCATATTCCTACCTTACATCTTAAATTAATCCATTTCTATTAATCTGCGTACTGCACGAGGCTGTGGGCTACTGGTAATATTCTGGCATCTTTCTTCTTCAGCAGCTACATGTTATCTCCTTCGACTCTGCCTATTCTCTCTATCTCTGTTCAGATTTCCTGGCTTTAATCTGCTAAACCACTGACCAAAACAGCTTATTTCATTAACCAATTAAAGCAACACATACACAGAAGGACTTCCCACATTGTCACCCTCTTGGGGAAACCTGATGCACTGATGTAATATAATAATGCCGGCTCTGCATCCAGAGCACCTGGGTTAGAATGCCCTCAGCACTGTTTCTTCTGTCTGCTCTTATATCCGACTCTCCTTACACACATACAGCCAAGACACTGCCTGTGTGCAGCGTGGGCCAAATGCTTAGTGTGTGCTTCTCCGTTTGCCACTTGCTTTACACAGAACCAAAAAGCTGAGTGTCAGAGCTGTGTATGCCGGGAACACCCGGTGTGGGAGACTAGCCTTGTCCCAGCTTCCTGACCGTGGGGAGGAAATTTCATGTCACCAAGAATCAAGCCTCATGTCAGAAAGCCAGGTGTATGGAAGGGGGGTTAGACAGAAGGGGTCTGTGACAGACGGCACGGAGAGCAAGGTGTGAAGGTCAAGGAAGATCACGAGTACTGGAAAAGCTTTCACCTTCCCATTCCCCCTTAGGCATCCGCAGTGTTCGTCACCATATTAAAGACTCCGGAAATGAAGCAAAGAAGACACCCAGCTATTTCATCTAACCTGAGTTTTCCCAAATTGTTCTGACTACAGACTATTTTTCCCTGCAGAAGACCTTTTAATCATCCTTTTAAAATTAATGTTCTGCCAAACGCATTCTGGAGACCTGAACTCTGCTAGCAATTTCTCTGCAATTAGCTGTCTTTGGCAGTCCCAGGCAAGCATCTTTCATCTGGTTATTCCTTAGACCAGGGTGACAATAGTGCTGGTGGGCGCTGCATCTCCAGGTGGCCCATTCACTCACCCTGCCTTTCCTCCACGTTATTGATCGCTTCTCTTTCCTGAAAGTCTTCCCAGCTACAGTTCCTCCTGCCCCTGTCTTTTTCAGAGAGATGAAAGGGACCCTTTTCAGTGGCAATGAATCCAGGTGAATTACACAGCAGGTGCAGCCGAGCCTGACTGCTTCCCCGAGGCAGCTCCAGGCATCGGAGCCTGTGCTGGGAAAGCAAGCAGGGCTCTCTTTAGAGGCAGGCGAAGCTGGTGCTATGCCAGGTGGCAGAGGCATCCCAGGCATTCTTTAACCAGTCCTGGTCAGTAAAAACGCTGCAAATCTCAGTGTAACCCTAAAAGCCAAGTGAAACCAATCCACTGTCACCAAATGACAAAAGGAAGGTGCAGAAGGTGACCTTGAGCAGAGGCAGAAGGCGGACCTTACTTCTTACATTCCGGTATGAGGAAGTAGTAAATACACACACGCTTCCTGAAATGAAATGGCAGGTGCTTTGTGAACCCAGGTACCCGATGAACTTGCATTTGGACTCTAACCCCGGCAGCACACTATATTATTGTGGTCTTTAAGCCTTTGCTTTCTCACCTACAGATCTCATGTGGATTGTTGGGGAGATGGCAGTGCCAGCCACTCCTGTCTCCCTTGTTCCCTGCGATCCACACTGAGCAATTAACATCCTATTATAAATCACTCATAAGATGGTCCTATCAGAGAGGGATAGGAGTGGGGAAATAGGAGTTACATACAGGGAAAAGTAAAAAGGCCTGGGGAATTGTAGAGAAACTCAAAAATGTCCAGAGACAGGCCCCTAAGCATGCTAACCACATGTATGAACACGGGAGGCTGGCGGGTGCACAAACTAGAAAAATCTGGGGAAGCGGGGGCCAAAGGCCTTGGAGAGCCAACTTCTGACATCACAGCTCAGGGTAAGGCGTAGACCTCTGGAGTACAGTGTGAGCAGGAAACCACTCCTTTGACCCTGGCAATAATGTTTTCCTGTTCCGGCCTCAGATGACCACCTGGTCAGAGAACGTCCTGCTTCATCTCCCTCAAGTATGCCAGAGGAGTGCCACACAGAACTGCACAGCGCCGGACTTAAAGGGATCTGCTTCACTCGACTTCCTCAGTCCACAGGGAGGGAAACTGAGGCACAGGAAGACATTTGTCCCGTTCAGTGTAACTGGAACCTGTTCTCCTGAGTGTCATGTCTTTGCTCTGCCCTATGCCCATGCTCTGGGTCCCTGAATGTCAGCACCTGGCAAAAAGCCCCGGATGCAGAGTTGAACCCCAAGTGAAGAATTTTTCTAAGAGTCCAATTTCATTACAACACCCCCCCCCCCCCCGAACATCTTGTCAGTATACCGGACTTCCTGTAATGTGGCAGTGAGACAGCCTGGAGGCTGGAATTGAGTTCTGAGAGGCAGAGCAGGGTTATCCAAGGCCTCAGAGAGCCACCACAGAGGTACAACTTGACTTACATGAGAAAGGTATCTCTATTGTACCTGGTGTGATTAACATAGACCGACAACAGGCATGTATTGTCTACGCCAATGTCTGTTCCAAATTCTAGCTCTATACAGCATTACATAATTTGTTTATTTACATTTAATTTAAATTTATTTTTTGAGACTTAATATGCATGAATATTATATTTACATAATTTCTACCTCCCTCCCCCATCTATTTCTCTATATTCTTTCTCTCTCTCTCTCTCTCTCTCTCTCTTTCTCTCTCTCTCTCTCTCACACACACACACTCAGCACATATCCTGCTGAGTCCATCTAGCGTTGCTCATGTGTATACATTGTCTGGGACTTCCTGCTTGGGATTGAACAACCTATCAGGGCCTCCTTGTCCTGGAGACAACAGATTCTCCCTCTCTCAGCAGACATGGATTCCCTCTAGCTCTTCACTGAGGGGTGGGGCCTTAAGATCTCCCCTGTCCCTATAGGTATGCCAACTAATTGTGTTACCAGCTGATAGTGTAAACAGGCACTGCTGTTTAGGCAGCCCCGCTGTCGATATTCCATGGATGTAGCTCCTCTTTCATAGAAGACACTATCCAGCAGCCAGTGTCTGAATCGCAGACAAGGGTGTGGCAAGATTTGTAATAACCTTTTTCTAAATCTTGTTTCTTTGCGGAAGTATGTAATTACTGCTAATTACTCTGTGCCAAGACTTGCGCTCTGTACTCCCCCCCCCCCCCCATTGTCCGATGTGTCACCGAGGAAACTGAGGCGAAGATTAGCAACTTGACCTAGCAGAATTATATAGAGGATTATGCGACTTTGGACACCCATTCTTAACCAGGTCACAGCAAATTAGCTTGACCCAATAATACATCAGCTGACATACAGGAGGCATTCCTTAATTCTGGATACTTTGACCATATTAGATAATAGCTATCAGTAATTTAAATAAGTAAACAATGTGTAAAACCCTGGAATTAGAAATAATACATCTTAAATTATGACATAGATATATATCTTAGATATTTTTTATTTTTTTATTTTTTTTGTCTGGTTTTGTTTGCTTCACCGGTCCTAACCCAACCCAGTGGGTAAAAGTGATGATTCCTAAGATGTAAAGAAAGAATTAGGGGGCTAATCATGGAGAGCTGGGAAGGGAACAATTACCCAACATTCACAAGGCTTTGGGTTTGGGCCCCAGCACCGTGCAAACCAGCAATCAACCGTTTTAAAAGAGGACTCGGGTGAGGGGATGTTTGGTCGCTATTCCTCGCAGCAGCTCATTATTTGTGTGAGACCCACAACTGATGTTTTCTGTTGTACTCGGAGTCCTCATAGGATGGTCCGTGGACAAATGGGAACTGGGGCATGTGCTTGGAGACCAGATGTGTTACTAGATCCCCATGTGACTTAGGCAAACACGAGACAGTTGGGTAAGGTTTTCCCTGAGAACCTCTTCATTTGCTCTGCTGGAAACGCACACGGCATGGGCACAGACTCTTACATCAATGAACTCTCCATAGACAGTCAGTGCCCGCCACTGGAGTCCCTTCTCAAGGCATACATTAAATGTGTATTACCTCTGTAGTGATTCTACGGCGACTCCTGAGAGGTTTGTGTCCTCTCTTCATCCTGGAATTGTTTCTCCTAAGGCATTCACGGCCGCTACTTTTAAAACTTTTTCTGACTATCTTAGAATTAGAGAAGGCTTCAAGCTAAAACCGGAATGTCAGTAATCCTCAGATCTGATCTCCTCTCCACATCATGCATGTTCAGCCTGTTATTCAAAATAAGCTGACAGGGGCAGGAGGCATCTCAGGCTCTCGGGATGGAGGAAAAGCACCACTCCCTGTACATTCTTATGACTCATTTCTACAGTCACTTGGGTGTCCTGCCAGCTGTCCTAAATATGGCTGCATTCTCTGATCTTTGCCCATTATACACCCTATATCCCAAGGCTCCCAGGTGGCCAGAAAACGGAATGACAGTGAGGGGGGTTTGGAGGCCACCTCAGGGAAGAGGTACTCCCAGGAGAATCCCAGGAACTGGTGGCAACTTCCCAGATCCTAACCCATGTACTCATTCATACAGGGGCCCAGCAATCAGAGGAACTTCCCAGAACACAGGGAAGGGTTCCCAAGACACTGCAGACAGTGACCTTGTCACCGTAAGAAGGTAGTTAGCATTGTGGTGCTGGGAAAATTAACTTTCCCTAGTGGCTAGACTTGGCTGTGCCCTCTCCTCTCCTCTCCTCTCCTCTCCTCTTTCTTTTTTGGTTCCTGATTAAGAAAACTGATATTTTCTTTTCCTTTCTTTCCTTTGCATATTTTCTTCCTTCTACAATCAGTGTTAGGAAAGCTGTAGCCTTTATTTGGATTTATTGGTTTTTCAATTAGTGAGACAATCCCCAGGAACCACAGTGAACCTAGCTGTTGTCACCTTAGTTTGGGGTCCATGTTGGCTCCTTCATTTTTTTATTGCATGTATAATCTTAAGAAACACTGGCCAGTTACTCTGAAGAATTTCCCCAGACTGGGTTTGTCTCACTGTTAGACGGGGCACAGGTGTTCTGGAAGATGACAGAGACTCCACACACTGCCGCTAATAAACGAACCCTTCCTCATCTGGAGGGTGTAGTAGCTCTTCACTGCAGAGTCACTCTGTTCCCTTTTACTACTCTCCTTTAAATATGAGCCGCTCAACATAGCCCACCCTGAGTAGGCAGAACATAAATTAAACCAGTCGTTAACTGGTATCTTTTTTTGTATATAAGGAGTTGATGTGGGATTCCCTTCTGTGTGATGTAAATATCATTGGCTAATAAAGAAACTGCCTGGCCTGATAGGATAGAACTTATGTAGGTGGGGAAAACTAAACTGAATACTGGGAAAAAGAAGGGCGGAGTCAGAGAGAAGCCAAGTAGCCCTGCTGGAGACAGATGCCAGAACTTTAGCCAGTAAGCCACAGCCACGTGGCGATACACAGATTACTAGAAATGTGTTAAATTAATATGTAAGAGATAGCCAATAAGAAGCTAGAGTGAGTGGGTCAAGCAGTGATTTAAATAATATAATATAGTTTCTGTGTGATTGTTTTGGTTCTGAGTGGCCAGGACGAACAAAAGGCTTCCTCCTACAAGGAATCTCATGTGGGGTAGTGATTGTGGGGCTCTTGCGTGAGTATGTCCTGTGCGCATAGGTGCCCAGGACAGCCAGAGAGTATTAGATTCCTCAGATCTGAAGTTGTAGGTAGCTGTAAACTGGCAGACATGGATGCTGGGAATCAAACTCAGGTCCTCTGCAAAAGTAGCAAATGTTCTTAGCCACTGAGTCACCTCTCCAGCCCCAAATGGTTATCTTTCTAAATTTAAGCTTATTTTTGTGCTATTTAAAAATATGATTGCTTTTTTCATATCACCCTGATTTGTAAAGATTTGGTATGTAATTTACTTATTAAGCCATTCTGTATATTTTTTGAAATTTCTTTGTTCAAAACCACATCTGTTGTTATTTTATCTTTTCCTTTCTAGCTCTCACACATAAATTTTCTGCCCTACTGTATAGACTAGCACTTGCAGTATAGTGTGCAGCTGATGTAGCTTTACCATGTATTATTGCCTCATTCTCAAAGCTTTAAGTAGATCATGGTGTCTCTTCACAGCAATAGAACATGGACTAAGACAGAAATTGGTACCAGGAGTAGGGCTTTTTTTTTTTTTGTGACAGACCTGACCATGCTGCTTGTTGGCAGGATGTGGACTTTGGGATTTTGGACTAGGAAAGCAGTTGAACACTTTAAGTGGGGCTTAATGGGCCAGGCTAGTGGAAACATGGAAGACAGTGATGCTGAGAGCAATGTAGATTATTGAAGTGAGAACCCACAAAAGTCTATTTAAGAATTTATTGGGGTGCAAAGGCAAAACAAACTTGCGAATACAGAATAGAGTAGACTCCTGCTGCTGACCCAAATGCTGCTGGCCTGTTGCTCTGCCCAAGGGCGATGAGAACCAATTGCAAGGCTTGTCCTGTCTCCGACCACCCAAGTGATAGAGCGTGCAACCCCCTTCTCAGTTTTATCTGCTCACATATTCAGAGAAAATCATGTCCATAGGGAAAGCAACCCCAAAGGTCATTGGCTAAGCAGATGGAGCTCCCACAACAGACCATGATGGTCTAGTTCAAGAGTTTCAAAGAAGAAGATGATTAGAAAGTGGTCTGTAGACTGTTCTTGTGATATTTTAACAAAGAATGTGGAAGCTTTCTGCTCTTCTCCAAAAAATATGCCTGAGGCTAAATTTATTAGCTAAATATTAATTTATTTGCTAAATTAGCAAATCTACTTTGCCAGAGGGTTTCTTGTTGATTTCTTAGTTTTCTTTGGGCACCTATATCTTCTTATTTCTGTGGTCATCAAGGCATCTGACCTCAGAAAACAAAGTCAGAGCCCCAATCTGTGACAGCCTTGGGTACTAAAGAGACGAGCTGAAATATAATGTCCCAGGTATGGAGCTGAGGCCTCAGATACCAGCACTCAGATACCAGAACTGCCAATCAGAGAGCAGGGGTGCTTTTGTTTCTATTGGGCCTCTGGCCTCCTGCTTGGGCCTGAGGTCAGATGCCTCGGTGACCACAGAAATGGGATGAATTTGAATAAAACATTGGATTTTGTGAGCACAGGTGAGGTGTTCTAAGGAGGCTCTGTCAGCACACAGAGAGAAAAATGTTTAGAGAGAAAAATGAGGGTACTTAGTAGTGATTTAATTATACAGATTGCAATGGCTTTCTTTGTGATCGATTTTATATGTTCAAAGAGTCTTTAAGGCGATTATTCTTAGTGGGCAACCTGCCGCAGCATTGATTTCTGTGAGGCTGAGGGTACCTGGAGAGATGCCAGTCCAGCTGGACAGAATACACTGGGAGTGGACATGGATCCTTTCCAGGGTGGCTCTGGGAGGAGGATGTTGGCTGTGGAGTAAGCAAGGGATCTGGTTCAAGGCAGACTGCTTAGGATAAAGCCAGTGTGGTCTGCTTGTGCTCCTCAAGCCCAGCACTGAGACAGGGACATCCCTCATCTCTGCTCCTAGTCGCCAGGCTAAGTGGGCATCAAAAGATTATACAGGCTCAGATCACATGGTCCTGATGCTGCTTATATTTACAAATATAAAAATACATGATTAATGCTAACAGTGACTGTCTTTTAGTAAATGGTCTGTTATAATCTAAAATTTTATATTCAGAAATGGATTGGTATAGCAATATTCCCATTTTTAGGATCATACTTAACCTTGGAAAGTGACTGTGAAAAAAATATATAAATGCTATATAACAAACTACAGCATCGAGCGAGCTGCACATTTAAAAATCAACTGCTGTGAAATGAGCAAATACGGTTAAGTAAGATAAAATGATTGCTGGTATAGTTAGAGCATGAAACTTAAGTCGGGTTTTAAATTATAAGGGTTTAGAGATGGAGAGATGATTCGGTGGTTAAGAACACTTGCTATTTTTTAAATTAATTAATTGATTAATTTTTAAATTAAAAATATTTTTGCAATATGATTAGGTGGTGGTTTTCTTCTTTTCCAGTGTCTTACAACCTCTCCACCTTCCTGCCCACCAACTTTATGTTCTCTCTCTCACTGAACAGAACAAAACAAAAAATAAAACACAAAAATGTAAATAAAAACAAACAAGCAAAGGAGACAAAAATGCTAAAATAAAGCAAAATGAAGCAAAAAGTTCACACACACACACACACACACAAACAAACAGCAACCATGGAAGTTGTCTTTTTGTTGGCCAGCTACTAAGAGTAGTTGGGCTAGGCCCTGGAGTACAGTTGATATACCCAGTGACACTCCATTGGAGATAACTGGTTTTTCTTTGCCAGTGGGTCAAATCCCTATTTCAGTACTTGGTAGCTTACAGAGGACCCGAGTTCAGCTATCAGTGCTCACATGGTGGCTAACAACTGCACACAACTCTACTTCTAGGGGATGCCATTCCCTCTTTTGGCCCCCATGAGGCCCAGGCGGGCATGTGGCACACAGATTCTTTGCAGGCAAAACACTCATACACATAAAATAAAATACAGCTTCAAGATAAAGAGTTTAAATGTTTTTTGGTGACAGCATGACACATATTATAATAAGAAAATACAAGTTGCAGATTCTATTGAGAATATAATTTTAATATAACCTTCTGTAGAATTAGCATGAACAGTTGATGAAATGGCTCAGGGGTAAAGGCTCTTGCCACCAAGCCCAAGAGTTTGAGCCCATTCCCTGGAACCACTGGTGAAAGGAAAGAACAAATTCCCCTCTGGCTGTCCTCTGGCTTCCACATGCATGTTGGGGCACCCCCCCTCCCTGTCCTCTCACACACAAAATAAACAAATATAGAAAATAAACATTAAAATGATCTTAGGTGTTAGCTTTGGACTTCAGGATCCCGAGTGGCTATTTCCACATACTTTGGCTCTGCTCTCTTTGTTCTCTCAATGGTCATGGTTTCATATATGCACTGAAAGTTTGTGTCGTAAGAACCCTCTGAGGTTAGAACTTTGGTTACCTAAAGTCTAAAGAGAGAAATTGAGCCTTAAATGGGAGTAATTTCTATATCCACCTAATTTTCACCCTAAGCTCCAAATTAATGCTTACACAGTCATCAAACCAATGGCTAAAACAATTTCACCCATTACTTGGAAACCATGTTAAATGTTCATGCAGAGGCTACCTGGCATCCCTTATCTGAAGGTAAAGCTCCAGTATGCATGGCCAGTCATCAGTCACAGGCACTTCCACTGGGCAGACATGGGGAGTTCACACTTGCTTACTCTAGTGCAGAGAACGCCTTCCACTGGGCGTTCATGGGGAGTTCACACTTGCTTACTCTACCGCAGAGAACGCCTTCTACTGGGCAGTTCACACTTGCTTACTCTATTGCAGAGCACGCCTTCCACTGGGCAGACACAGGGAGTTCACACTTGCTTACTCTACTGCAGAGAACGCCTTCCACTGGGCGTTCATGGGGAGTTCACACTTGCTTACTCTACCGCAGAGAACGCCTTCCACTGGGCAGACACAGGGAGTTCACACTTGCTTACTTCTACTGCAGAGACACTGTACTTCATTTCACCTGGGGGCCTGGTATAATAAAGCCCTGCTACACTTCTCACAGGGCCACTGCACTGTGTAATTCCCATCTCTATGTATGCAGTGTACCCTGGGTCCCTGGATGCTGGTCATACCAGGTAATTTTTCAGAACAGTCTGACCCCCAGTAGCCAGGGACCTGAATTTTATTCAAATCCCCATTCCACCTTGCCTGACTGCTCACCTCTCTCACCACTGAACTTTAAGATGCAGTTGAGTTGATTTATTTTATTGTATTGTATGTGTGTGTCTGTGTGCATGCGTGCGTGAGAGAGAGAGAGAGAGAGAGAGAGAGAGAGAGAGAGAGAGCACTATGCACACACAGGTTCCTGAAGAGACCAGAAGAAGTGTTGGATCCCCTGGAACTAGTATTACCATGTGGGCCACCATGTGAGTACTGGGAACTGAACCCAGGTTCTCTGTAAGAACAGCAAGTGCCCCTAATGACTGAACAATATTTCTATTCCCTGGAGTATTTATATTAACCAGAAACTGGAATAAACATCAGTGTAAACATCACAGGAAGAAGAGGCAGTTAAAAATGAAAGTGTTTGACAATTTGCCCAAGTCAGACTCTGTAATCCTTAAAATATTAAGTGCTTAACACTTCAGTGCTTCACAATGGAGGCCCGCTAACTCTACCGTGATGGGAAGTAGCGATCAAACCAACACTATACATTAGTAATATTATAGGGTTATGTGCCAAGTTTCAGCGGGAACTGTAGATGTAAGTAGAGCCTTCAGTCTAGCAGACTGAATTGCTTAAGTGCTTGTCCATTATGATTATAGTGCTATAGTGTGTAGAGAGATTTCATCAAGGCTGAACTTCCTCTCCCCTTCCCCACTCAGTGCCAGAAGGAAAAAAAAAAAACAGGATAAAGGTAGTTTTCATTTTGTCTTAGTTTTTTAAAACTAGATTTTAGCCAAAAGCTGAGAAGTGATAATTCTTTAAAGACTTGTTTTTATTATACGTGGACATGTATATGTCTCTGCATAGGTGTGTACACTTGACAGCAGGTGCCCATGGAGTGCAGAAGAGGGTGTCTGATCCCCTGGAACTGGAGTCACAGGCAGGGAGAGCTGCTTGACTTGGCGGCTGTGAACCAAACTCAGGTCCTCTGCAAGAGCAGTAAGTGTTCCTAATCACTGAGTGGTCTCTGCAGCCCTGAGTGGCTGATGTAGTGTGAGCCTAGGCATACACCAGGCCTCAGCTCTTATTTACGACTGGCTTACCTCTTATGTGTTGTGCAGGTAGGAGACAGAAACAAAGGGAGGAGGAGGGAGACAGGTATTCCAGACTCACCTGACTAAGACCACAAGAAACAGATTCCCTAGATTAAGGGGTTAGTGATGGTTATGGTCCCCACTTTCCCATCTGCCTGACAACACACACACACACACACACACACACACACACAGAGAGAGAGAGAGAGAGAGAGAGAGAGAGAGAGAGAGAGAGAGAGAGAAGAAATGGATTTTTGGTGAGGTAAAAGCCACTGCTCCAGACTCTAAATGAAATAGGACTAGCTAGAAGAATGCTCCCATTAGAAAGCTCATGGCTTCCTATACCAGTTTGTTGAGTGCTGGGCTGAGACCTGCATGGGAGTCTCAGAGAGAAGCCAGCAGTGTGTGTGTATGTATGAGTTCTGCCGTAGACTCCTTTCAACCTTAGGCACCTTGGACTGTGCTTTCCTTAAACTAATTTAAATTCTTAGGTGTGTGAGTCAGGGTTCTTTAAAGTAGAAGTGATAGTGTGTGTGTGTGTGTGTGTGTGTGTGTGTGTGTGTGTGTGTTAAATAGGGATTTATGAGACTGGCTTATAGGATGCAGTCTAACCAGGCTCTTCCTCATTCTGAAGACAAAGAACCCAGTAATTCCTCAGATACTGCAGCTGCCTAGTCTAGAGCTGAGGCCTGGAGGATTCCTGGAGAGCTGCTGGTCTTTAATATACATTAAAAGTCTTTTTTAAAAAAGGCAAGACTGGAGGCGAACAGGCAAGAGGCAAAGCCTGCTTTCTTCATGTCCTTCTATCTGGGCAGCTACCAGGAGCTTCCTTCGACACGTATTGTATCTACTAAGAGGTGCCATCTTCAGTTAGGTGGGTTGCTGTGGGTTAATGCTTTTGTACAATGTAAAGATTTGTCACTCATTTGGCTTAATAAAATGCTGATTGGCCAGTATCCAGGCAGGAAGTATAGGTGGGATGACCAGACTAGGAGAATTCTGGGAAGAGGAAAGGCAAAGATGCAGTCATCACCCAGACACAGAGAAAACAAAATAAGAATGCCTCACTCAGAAAAAGTACCAAGCCATGTGACCAAACTTAGATAAGAATTAGGATTAATTTAAGCTGTAAGAGCTAGTTAATAAAAAGCCTGAGCTAATAGGCTAAACAGTGAATAATTAATATGAGCTTCTGTGTATTTCTTTGGGACTAAACTGCTGTGGGACTGGGTGGAGCAGAAACTTCTGTCTACAGTAGGTCTTCCTGCTTCAAATAATCAGACTAAAATAAAACCCTTCACAGAAGTGCCTAGACTTGCAGTGGTTCTCAGCCAGTCCCTCTGGGGGTCAAACAACCCTTTCACGGGAGTCACATATCAGATACCCTGCATGTTAGATATTTACATTGCAATTAAAACAGTAGCAAGATTAATGTTATGGAGTAGCAATGAAATAATTTTATGGGGAGTGTCGCCACAACATGAGGAACTGTATTAATGCTATTCATGGGTTGCAGCATTAGGAAGGTTGAGAACCACTTCCCTAGAGGCTTGTGTTTTAGTTGATATCAGATGCTGTCAAGGGGACAACCAGAGTCATATGGGACTTCAAAGACTGTGTGTTCTGACATTCTAGTTTCCTTGAGAACTGAGACACCCACCTGTTCTGCCAAACAGAGTCCAGCTCTAGCCATGAACTATAACCTCAACCCATACATTTTTATTTTCTTAAATCATGTTTGAAATTAAGACAATTTTATGGCTTTTTTCTGGTCCTGTCAACACACATTGATTGAGCCTCATGTCATCCATAGGTGGAACATGCTGGCCAATCATAGTGAATGCTTTCTGATATTGCAGATTTGCCTTCTAGTTGTGAAGCTGGGCCTTGGGGTAGCATTAGTTCTCTGAAGGAAAGACCAGACAGAAAGTGAATGGCTCACCCTTCCCTGTCAGGTGTGAAGGCCAGAATGAGGAATATTGCCTACCTCCACCCTATCAAGCACCTTCTGACCACTTTGCAACCCAAGCTACTCCTCCTTGACTAGGCTTGATGTCAAGGCCATCAAATGGGAAAAACTCAGCCTGGTCTACAACTGTGATGAAAAACTACTCATTCTGTAGGAAAGGTTGTGAGGAGAGAGAGGTGTGTTGGCGGAGGTCACTTGTTAGTTTCTGGCTGCTCAGACCTGGAATAATCACTCAGAAACTGTATTAAATAACTGCTTGGCTTATTAGCTTATGCATGTTTCTAATTAACTCTTACATCTTGAATTAACCCATTTCTGCTCATTTGTGTATCACCACATGGTTGTGGTTTACCAGCAAGGTTCTGGGGCATCTGTTCCCAGTGGTGGTTACATGACTTCTCCTGACTCCACCTACTCTTTCTCTATATCTCTTTCAGCCTGGCTTTACTTGGCTAAGCCATTGGCTGAAAGCAGCTTTTTTTTAAACTTAATTTATTAGATGTTTTAGAAAAAAATACCAATCCAAATTCCCATTCCCTCCCCTCCTCCCATACCCTCCACATAAGCTCCCACCCCACCCTCATCTAATCCTAAGTGAGGGCAAGGCACTTTGCTTTGTGGAAGGTTCAAGGCCCTGCCTACTACATCTAGGCTGAGCATGGTATATATCCAAAGAGAATAGGATCCCAAAAAGCCGGTACACGTGGTAGCAATAAATCCCAGTGACACTGCTAGTGGCTCCTCAGTCTGCCCCAGCCATACAACTGTCAACCACATTCAGAGGGACTAGTTAGCTCCTATGCTTGTTCCTTCCCAGTCCAGCTGGAGCTGGTGAGCTCCCATTAGCTCAGGTAAGCTGTTTCAGTGGATGAACCCTTTATGGTCTTGACCTCATTGCTAATATTCTAATTCCATCCATTCTTCAGTTGAACCTTAGGAGCTCAGTCCAGTGCTCTGATACTCTGCCTCTACAGTTTCCATCTGTTGTTGGGTGAAGGATCTATGGTGATTTTTAAGATATTCATCAATCTGACTGCAGGGCAAGGCCAGTTCAGGTACCCTCTCCTCTATTGCTTAGGATCTTAGCTGGGGTCATTCTGAAAGCAGCTTCTTTATTAACCAATTTAAAAAAACCCCAAAACAAAAACATAAAGACAAAAAGACTTCCCACATCAGAGGTGGAATACTTTAGTTTGGTCAAAGGTCTTTGAGACAGTAACACATGGGCAGACATATGGACACTTGAATGTGCCCTCGTTCTTCCTTCTGGGCCCCCACATGTTGTACGTTTGTAAATTCTCAGTGCCTACATGCCATTTAGTTTGTTTTCCCCTTCTGAATCGTTCTGTCAGGGTGAGCATGTGGAGGGAAAGAAATGTGTCTTGCGTGTCTCTCACATCAAGGCACTGAGTAAATTTTTCCTTTTGACATCTTAGTAAGCAGCTAAATATCTGTTTTGTTCCTGGGCCTTCGTAGTTACCCAATAAATAAAAATCTTACATTATTGTACAGACAGACAGACAGGCACACACACACTCGGGGGTGGGGAGAGGGAGGGAGGTAGCCATTGCATTTAGGAGAATTGAACTGACAAGGTATCAGGAGTAACTCAGAGCTTTACATATAACCTCATGTCAAGCTTGACAGCAAGTCAGTTTCTCCATGGCATCTGTCAAGTCAGGCTTCACTCTGAATCATCATCACGTCTTTCACACATCACTCTCAGTGCACAGCTAGCCCTCCACACATCACTCTACGCACACAGCTAGCCATAGGGTTTCCTTGGTACCCGAGCACATTTCCTTTTGTAATATATTGGCTAGGGCTCATGTTTAGAAGAATGGGATAAAATACATCTTCCTGCAAACCACGACTTCTTGTTGAAGACTAAACACAGAGCAAGCAGAACTGTTGGGGCTGTTTGTGAACAGCTCTGCGCAGTCTGGGGTCTGGAGGGCACAAAGTTCTTGCCAATTTAATATCCTTGTCATTACCAGGCCAAGCTTCAATGACATCATTCCTGTGTCAACACAGTCCTTGTGATGGATGATCTTGCTTGTCAGTGTGACCCACCTGGGAAGAAGAACCACAATTAAGGAGTTGCTTCCATCATAATGGCCTGTGAGCATGTCCGTGGGGCATTTTCTTGGTAGCAAATTGAAGTAGAGGGCCCGGTTTCCTGTGGACAGTACCAGTCCTGTGCAGGTGGGCCTGGGCTATATAAGAAAACTAGCTGAACACGAACCTGGGAGCGAGCCAGTAAACTACATTATTCCATGGCTTCTGACTTCAGTTCCTGACTTTAGGTTCAGGCTTCCAGCTTCTTCCCTGGCTTCCCTTAATGATGGACTGTGATCTATAAGCAGAAGGAAGATCTTCCTTCCCCAGTTGCTTTAGGTCAGTGTTGTATCACAGCAACAGAGGAAGCAACCTGGACAGTTCTCAGCATTTGAGCTCCACTTAATCCGCCTAGCAGTTTTATGAGACAGATGCTACCGTTTCATTGGGCTTTATGAATTAAGGCACTTGTCATGTTTACAGAGCTGAGGAGGTATAAAACTCACCAGTTCGGTCCCACACTTCTACTTGCTATGCACTACAGGAACTTGGCTAAAAATTTAAAAACATACAAACAGAGACAGACGGACAGGTGGGGCCACAGGGACATCCTTGAAACAAGAATGCCCCTTTTCTATATCTCTCAGGATTCCCTTAGTTCCTGATCCCAGCAGGGCTTCCATTTGGAGCAACCCTACTGTTAAAACCACCTTCTCCGTCAGGCAATCTGGGAACTCCAATTGTAGAAACCCGCTGGTCCTGTGCCGCCACAGGAGGTCCACAAGCTTCGAACACACAAAGACAAACACAGAGAGTGACAGAGAGATGAACACATGGGTCATCCTTGATACAAAAATGCCACTTTATTGAGCTCAGGGGAAGCTTATATAGGGATCCTTAACTGCTAGCCATGCCCCCGCTCACGGGCTCTTTCAGCTGCAGACCCACCAGAACCCACTCTCCTGCCAATCAGAGTCTTGTGCTCAGAGCAGCTGCAGCCTGCTCAGAGCAGAGGAAAACAAGTTGTTTACAGGCAATTCAGGGTCTGGGTCTGCAGCTCCTACCAGCTCCCACCAGCTCCCACCAGCTCCCACCAAGGAGGGATGGGGTACCCTTGGAATGCGCAGGCTGGCTCCACAGTCCCTGTGCAGTAGTATTGTTCTGAGTCAGGCAGGCTTCTTCGGAATTTGTACACAGCTCAGAACAGTTCCTACAGCAAAGGATCCCATGCAGCCTTCTGTCTACCCAGTACGTTAGCACCTATGAAATATTCTTACATGAAACTGCTTGTGGAATAGGACAGAGCATATGAGGACTCTCCGCAAGGGACATTTGTCCTTCTAAATCCCTCCATTCAGATCTTAGTGCCTGCATCTGTGCTTATACTAAGTGGATTCTCTCCTTTGGCCAGCCTTTAGTGATGGATCCATGAGTCAGCATTTACTTTAAGCTTAGTCAGTTGGAATGTCTTCCCACCGGGAGTTTAGGATAGAGGGAACAATCAGATGGTCAATGGTTTAAGACCTGTGAGGAGAACATGTGGATGTTTCTTCTTGAGGCTGTGTGATCTCTCTTAATGTTAAACCCACTAAGTTTATCCATTTTTTCTGTGAATTTTGTGATTTTGTTTTGTGTTTTTTTAAGAGTTGACTAATAGAACCCTCATGCAGAGCCTAGCCACATATATCTATATAAACAAATGTTTGTGCGGCCACAATATATCATATAAAAAGGAGAACAAAGGGGTAAATATTAGGAAGAACTCCATGTAGGTGATGGACACAGGTCATGAAAGAATATAAAGCTAATTGTTTCTCTAATTTCAACCTGTTCATAGATGGTTCAGGCTTTGATGGTGGATAACATAGAAGAATATGTTCAACAGTGAAGATGTAACATCCAGTATAACGTTGTGCTGCTTGAGAAGGGCTGTTCTGCAAACTCATACTTGGCCATTCTCACCATTGCATCAGGCAGATGAAGCCAGCGACTCTTTCTTTGATTATTCTGTGCCCATCTCGAGGTTGTCTCTTTGCCATGTCAACAATTCTGAGTCCTAATTAATCTATTGAAGGATTTATTTCCTAATCCAGTGGTTCTGTTTTCATGGCTGGCACATGTGAAGTAGAAGTAATAACAAATAATAAGGGGAAGACTTACATGCCTATTGTGCTGCTGTAACAAGATACCTGAGGCTGGATCATTGATAATAGAAAGAAACTTCTTGGCTTATTGTTCTAGGGACCTGGAAATCTAAGATCTAGGAGCCAAAATTTGGGTTTTCTTAGTATATAATTTTGTTCCACTTCAGAAGCTAAAGAGAAAACCAATAGATCATACGAAGCCTTGTGTAGTCACAGGCATAGAGGGACCAGTGATTGTGGAATCAGGCATCTCAGGCCTGCTCTTCAGGCATGGCGAATGGAGAGCCGCTGCTGTCCCAAATGGCTCCACAAGGCCCCCTTCATCTCCTCCCCTTCCTTCTTTAGGTTTGAGACAGGGTCTCACTAAGTAGTCTAGCTTGGCTCAAGACTCAAGACAACCCTCCTAGACAATATCCTCCTAAACCTCAGCAATATGTGTCCAGACGGTGGATTTTACCTCCATATACTAACCCTCTAAGAAGAACTCTGTGACCTTGGTGTTTTCTACAAATACACAGGGTTGAGATAAAAAGTGGTGGGGATGGTGGATGCGTGAGTGAGGAGGGCCCTGTATTCCAGCCTCCCTCTGCTCCTTCACAGAAATACCCACTCTCAGTTACAGGTGTAGAAACGGGTCCTAGGGAGTGTGAGTCTTGCCGAGGTGAGCTAGGGTCTCTGTTTGCCTGGCTGGCCCTTTCCATTCTGAGGTGCACATGGCATTCTTCCTTCAGTACAGAATGAAAAGCAATTCCACCAAAGTCACAGAGAAAGCCCATCTCCAGTATCCATAGGAACAATGGGTTCAACGTTGTTAATTCCATCTCAGCTCCCTCCATCCTAATCCAGACCGCTTTCTGGACCATGCCAGCGTATAGAAGAGCAGAGATATCCCTACAGCTATAAAGATTAACAGGGTTTCATTTATCACAGCGGCTACAGGGATGTGATACCACACCTCAGGCACTCATTCACCCCCCCCCCCAATCTAAACTGCATAAACAATATCATTAAGAAGACAAACAAAACATAAAATTAATGTGATTTTTGAAATGCCATAGATTTGAGACAAGCTGCAGGCTGGGTCAGCTGAGCCATTTCCTCACTTCTTTCTAAATGATGTAGACTGGGAATTCTTCCCAGGGCGATGAGGGATAGATGCAGACTGTTGTGCTCGGTCCTCATCCCAGTGCCAGCCTGTGGGAGCCAGCTCCATCTGCTCCACCGTGAGAGCTGGGAACTTCTGTTGGTGGCTCTGAGGAGCCTTCCCTTCGTGGCTGATCAGAGGGTGTGACGAGCCCAGCTCCTGACTGTGAGTTGATATTTAGAGGACTGATCATAGGAAAAGTAGACTTCAATATCAAAGGGGCTTTCAGGGTCCCCACAGAATTTGGTCAGTTTTAAGACCATTTCTCCAGCAGCCTCCTTTGTCCTTTACCTGATATGGTTCTCTGGGCTACTCAGAAGGGTTGAGAAGCCTGGAAGCCCTCTTGACTTCTTCCAGGTTGTTCTAGCACAAACTTAACACCAATAAGCAACCATACAGCCGCAGAGTGTGTACTGGCAAATATTAAAGCTACGTTGCTCTTATTTCAAATAACGTTCTGTAACCATTATAGCTTGTGACAATATGTGTCAGAAGCAGCATCTTGCTTAGACTGGTGACACCCTGCTGAGAATGAGGGTGCCCTGGGGCTGAGTCTACCCCCCTGGGGGAGGACCAGACATTAAACTGACTTACATGAGGCAGAAGAAGAGCAGAGAGACTGTGATCTGATCTGGAAAGCCCTGTGGGAAGACTGCAGAGTGATCATACGTAGAGAACAAGTTGACAAAATAGAAGACTGGACCACCCCATCCCATCCTAGCTGAAATAGTCTAGATCCAGACATCTGTGCAAATGTGGTGAGGGCCCAGAGATACACCAGAGTGCATTGAGGTTACCTGTGGCTCGTGGGTGGGGCCTTCAGAAGCTCATAATACATATGGCACAGGGATTTGTAAGTTGAACTGTATCTAACAGATAAAGCTTGTTCCAGGAAGCCTGCACTAGCTACACAAATGATAACCAAACTTGTGTTAGGTGATATCAACTCCCTTTCTCTTTGTAGAGGGGATCTTTATGCTCCTAACTTTGTCTGGTTTGGATTCCCTTCTTCCTTGGAAGTAGTGAACTCCCCTGCTCTTGTGCTAACTGCTTGCCTTTCTCCAGTTCTTTGTTCTGGGACATAAGAACTGGGAACCCCCTTGGAGGTGAGTATTGAATCTATGCCCACTGATACATCACGGTAAAATCTTCACGTTGTCCTACTCTGGTGCTTTTCTGTGAGTTGTATGACTGCTACAGAACCATGAAGAAACACGAGATTCATCCTCCAGTTTGTCTGAGCTATAGAGAAACCCATTTTCATTTGCTGGGTGAAACAAGACCATCACGCTGTAGTAACAAAGATATGAGACCAGAGAAAGTGAGGCAGTTTTGATTTTATGATTCTGCAGTCACAGGCACTGGTCTAGAAAAGAAAAGGCAAAAAATGGCCCCTCTGATAATTTGGTACAAAGTGATTTTTCTTAAATTCCTAATCATATTTCTTTATCACCCTGGATTCCTCATTGGCTGAATTCTTCAGGGAGGTACACTCTTCCTGGTGTCCAGCATTTCTTCCTTCCCCAGTTCCTCATCCTATTGGCTCAGGACATAAATACAAAGCCTTAATTAGTGAATATTCTGGGGATTGAGATTACCTCCCATTTCTAAGAAGTAGATTCAATCACATTACAGACCGACTGATTTTTCAAACCTAGGATGAAGTGGGAGCACTCGACAAGCAGGTGTCACTTCCAGCTATGGAGGACAGAACTCCTGCTTCTCCGTGACTCTCTTGTGTCTCTGATGACACCTCACACTGAAGGTGAATCCTAATGATTTATTTTTCACATTAGCTAGTTTACATTTTTAAATTTTCTTTGAACTACAGAGCATGTAAAGCAGAAGGAAATGGACCCAAATGGGCAGTGACAGTCCTAGAGGCAGAGTGGAGTCATGAGTGCAGAGGCCTTCTGTGAAGATGTAGAGTGTCTGAAATAGCTATTGGTAAAAAAGTCAAATGGTATCTCACTTGGTTTTGCAAAGCTGCTTCCAGGACTGGTTCCTTTGTCCCCTTAGGTGACCCACCCAGACTACAACCAGACTTGTAGAGCAAACTCCCTGTCTCTGGTATCTCCAACATACTGGGACAGACCTACATCCCAATATGTTGGTTAAAAGAAAAAGCAAAGAATTGGGGGTGTTGAGAAAGAGAAAAATAGAGGAACCCAGAAACCCTAAGTTTGTCTTTGGGGTATTGAAATGAATTTAAGGTTTCAATAAAGAAAGAAGTGGGGAGGGGACAGGGAACAAGAGGAATGTGCATTTTAGTCTCTCTGATCTAGGTGGGGCTGGTTGGTCACTGTCTAAACACTGGTTCTACAAAGAGTCAAAGATGTCTTTAATGTTTCACAATGTGGAGTATAAACTGGTCCCCGTGAGATGAGCACTTCCACTCCAGGGCACGAGCCCACTCTTGTGGTAGCTGTTCTTGTGGTGAGGGTCTTTCCTGTGACACTGTTGACCAGCCTAAGTAGCATTTGCCCTGCCCAAACCAGCCTGCATTAGCATGTGTGTAAAGTACTTCCTCCCTGAGCCAACCTAAGGCCTGCCACTACACCCAGAGAAGCCAAGGAGGGAAGAACAATGCAGCAGAGTCAGCCGCCTGAGCCAACGGGATCTTGGGAGGGGGTAAGAGGCCTGCCCATTCCCTCAATAAATTAATTGGCTTTTGCTACTTACCTGACTCCTAGAGTCTATGTAGTTGACTCTGCACCTTTTTGCCCCCTCCCCCAAGGGGTATCCATGTAGGGTTGCCCCCAACACTGTGCCACTCTGCCCTTCCTGGGACCTCAGGACAATGACTAGCTGTTTTGTTCAGTCTTTAGAGGGGTGTGATACAGGCTTCCTTCACTGGTTACTAAGCTGCATCTGTGGAGAGCCATGCAGATAACAGAGCCAGGACGAAGGAGACAGGCACAACACAGGCAGAGATGCTGTGTGTTCAATCTACTTCTAGTTAGCTGAGGGGCTCCAGTGACAAGGGTCATTTTAAGGAAGAGTGGCTTCTAGCCTCTGATGTGAGATCACTGTGGCATCTGTGTTCTTAATGTCCTGCACAAGGCGGGAAGAGGGCACTGTGGCATACCTCCAGGGTCACTTGTCCAGGTCACTGGGCAGTCTGACCAGGTCTTCTAGGTGTGTTATGTTTTAAATCATCTCAAAGATGTGTATTTATAGGTTGGGTCATCTCTAAGATGTGTATTTACAGGTTAACTCATCTCTAAGATGTGTCTATACAGGTTAGTGTCTCTGTTGGTGTCTTTGTTGTTTCAGCCAAATTCTGTTAAGTTAAACTTTGTATTTAGGAAACAATGGTTTTTGTGGTAATCTGTCCCCTGAGGCTCCCAAGACAATGTATGTGCCAGTATTTACTTTGCTCTAAATTATGGGAATAATGGTATTTTTGCAAAACACTTTCATTGGGCCTCTCTCCAAATGAATATTGGAAATTTTATTCCTTTCTTCTCGGCGTGTTTGGTATCAGTTTATCTGTCATCAGGTGCTCACTTGGCTTTCTGCTGGTCGGCAAGAGGAAGAAACTGAGTCATGGGAGAGGAATAGAGTCAAAGATCACAGAGATTGCCTGGGTGGTGCCCTGCTCTGGCTGCAGTGTGGGAACCATCCTGACAAGATGAAGATGTGGTGAAGAGAGACCCCATGCTGTCCTCCCTTAGTCTCTCAGACCATTCAGATAATGATCCCCTAAGAACTGGGATTTTCCCAGTCTCATGCTGGGGACCTGGAGGCAGCCAGAATGGAATTTTGTCCCGTAAAGAGATTCCACACAGTGCAGACAACTTTCCAGACCACCTTTAGGAGACATGGGGGCAGAGACAAAGATGGTTTAGCGATGCATGCATCTTTGCACTCTATGAACCCATCTATTATGTCAGGATCCCCAGAATGGATTTGAGGGTCACGGAGCCCCTTCATTTACTCTTTGTGACAATGTGACCACAGTAATTGTATTAATTTCTTTTCTCTGTTTCAGTGGTTCAGCGGAAGCTGGTAGAGATACAGGTGACCAAACTTTACCCTCAAGGCTCTGATGCAGAGAGAGTCTTTGCCCAGAGCTGCGTTTCCCTCTGGCACCCACTGCCCTGTGACCTACACAGCCCCAATGAGTCTTTCAAGCTTGTTTTTTTTTTTTATCAATAAAGGTATTGATTGTGCTAGGTCATAGGGTTAGTGGGAAGATTTTATTAGTGTATATCAGAAAGTGCTTGGCACTAAACTCAAAGCATATTAAGGACCTTGCAATTAGCTTTTATGAATATGAGAGACTTTGGGCAGGCATGGGGCTGCCCACTCTCATTAGATGCTGACATCAGAACTCATGTGGGTTTGGTGTTGGATTTATAATTAGGAAACTACATATCAGCTTTCTACAAGGCATTAATCAGCGCTCTGAAGTGAGAACACAATTGGATGTTTTCACAAGGCCAATTGTACCACAAAGCAACTGTTCTTGACTTTATACATCTCTTCTGCTAACCCTTAATCCACTTGTTATATCCCTCTGTGGATGTGTCACAGGCAATATAATCTATTGATGTTCCTGGCTCTTTCCTACCCCACTCTGCTTACATGCATACATACATATATTGTAGGAGGCCGCTTGTATGTTCCCAGCTGCTTCGACCTGAAATAATCACACAGTAACTGTATTAATTAAATTACTGCTTGACTTATCAGCTTATGTATATTTCTAAATCACTCTTATCTCTTAAAATAACCTATTTCTATTATTTTATATTTTACCATGAGGCTTATGGCCTACCGGCAAGGTTCCAGCTAACAGCTTGTGCCTTTCTCCTCTGGTGGCTCCATGGCAGCCCCATGGTGTCTCCCTGACTCTACCTTCTTTCTCCCAGCATTCAGTTTAGTTTTCCTACCTAGCTAAACCACTGACCAAAAAAAGATTCTTTATTAGCCAATGGTATTCACATCATAGAGGGGGAATCCCACATCACCTCCCCTTTTCTGTTTAAATAAAAAGGAAGGTTTTGACTTTAACATAGTAAAATTACATATAACAAAACAGGTATCAGGCAAGAATTACAGTTATAATATTTATATCTACTTTAACTTTTATCATAACTAAGGAAAATTATAATTATACCTATCTATTTTTCAACTCTATCAAAGAATTCAGAAGAATATAATATTATGTAAGTTAGCAAGAAGTGCATTGTAAGCAACTTCCAAAATTCTAGAATTGAAAGAGACATATTACTGCCAGGACAGTCACCCAAAGTTCTTCTGTATTGTTGGGGCATCCAATCTTCAGCCCATCGTATCTGACAGATTTTCCCATGCAGCAGGAAATTGGAAGATCTGTTCTGACTTGTAATGACAATTTGTCAGTCACTTTTTTCTGTGTCTAGCAGACTCTTTTATGAAGCAGGAACCCCAAAGGACTGTCTCACCTTCTTTAGGCAACTCTAGCAGTCCTTTTTTTTCCCTGTGGGTCCTGCAAGTCCAGTTCATACAGCATAGCATCAAGCAGTCCAGGCAAGAGCAGTTTCTCACCCAAATAGTTAACCAATGCCATAAGGAGCCTCTTCAGTGCCTATCATCCTCTTGAAGTAGTTTAGTTTTGCCAAGAGCAGATGTGTCTCTTATCATGAAAAGTCCTAAGTTCATAAACATGTAAAATACCATATTCTGTAGTCTTTGAAAGTTTTGAAGAATACCTATCCATCTGAAATACATCTCTGTACATCTAGAAAATCTAATTAACATGACTACAAGTGTGACTATTACAGATTGATTATCTATTAACTTATATTCCTAAATTATACATTACATTTTTAAATGAGCTGCACAAACACAATACCTTAGTCAAGAGCAGAATATACATATAATAAAATTTTATATTAAATTTTGTATCAATAAACCAAGATCCATCCGTACCAATGCAAATCTTTATAGCATATCCCCCTTTAGGTGTAAACAACATTTATAAACAATATTTGGAAATTTGGGCATAGCTCAAACTGCTTCCTGCTGTTTAATGGGAGAAGTAATTTTTGGGGGTGTTCACAGTGACCTTTTAGGGGGTCTTGGTCCATCAAACCACATTTGTCTGGAAGAAATCCACCAGTTCTCATCTTCTGTGAATACAAAAACAGAACCTCTTTTTTAAAGCAACATATTCTTAGACTCAAGTTTTGAAGTCAAGAAAACTTTAAAACATATATGTTGGTATTAGCTTACCATCCCCAGAATCAAATGTCTCTCTGCAGTCAAAAAAATCAAGGAAAACACAATAATATACATAATCCAGACTCTCTTTGTGTTTTCCATCTTTACATAGCTTATTTTTCTTTCCTCCTTTTATTCTATGACTTTCTGTACTCTGTTTCTTTAAAGATTTCTTTTTATTTTTTTAAACCGTTTACTTCTTTTTATAACTCTCTTTACTCTTTTTCTTCCCTCTCCCAAACATACAGACATTTATTCAACACAGTGACCCATTTAGAGGACTTTTACATCTGAATTTGTCTTTATTGCCTCTCTGTAATCCTTTTCTGACCAGAACAGCTTCTTAAAATGTTAAGTGCTTCTTTACCTAAGCAGCAGCATTGCTTGAGCAAATGCGGCCCTGCCTTCTTGTTTCGATCAGTCCAACATGACAGAAAGTCCATTCACTGCCCCAAGACTGCTGGGTGGGAGCCACGCTCACCACCTCCACTATAGTAACTGGCTGGTTCATGCTGCCACCAAGTAACTTGCAGCACACTGCCCACAACCAATATTCAAGTGTGTAGGGATAAGTCCCTCCCCTTAGGGGGCGTGTTCGCCTCAGGCTAATGTTTGCCTATAAATTTGGCGAGCATGCTCCCAGCCATTCCTTCTGCTTTCCTGGTCTCCGCGGGAATGGTGGTTCTGTAAGTCTATTTCGCCATTAAAGCTGTATATATATATTTTTACAATCTGTCTGCATTTGTTTACGCCGTTACATTTTGACGTCCAATGTTGGGCTATTTTGCCCCCAACTCAAGCGGGGAGCCCGCTAGCTAACACAGCACCCTCCTGGGTGCTGTTTTCTAGTTCATGACTCCGGCCCCAGTGCCGAGTCCGAGATACACTCAGCCACACGGGCCCATTCTGCCTGCCTTTGCTAAGTTTGCAGTGGAACCCCACTGCCTGAATTAGCAGAAGCTCAAGTACCTGCGGTTTTTCAACAAAAGCCACCACAGCGGCAGATTTGGTCTGATACAAAGTGACTTGGCCGGGCGGTGGTGGCACATGCCTTTGATACCAGCACTTGGGAGGCAGAGACAGGCAGATCTCTGTGAGTTTGAGGCCGGCCAGGTGGTGGTAGCGCACGCCTTTAATCCCAGCACTTGGGAGACAGAGACAGGCGGATCTCTGTGAGTTCGAGGCCAGCCTGGTCTACAAGAGCTAGTTCCAGGACAGGCTCCAAAATCACAGAGACCACCACTGGCAGGAACTGATCATTGCAGGTAAAAAAATTTTCTTTTATAAATAAAATGTCTGAACACATTACTGTTCAAGAATTTAACAGTTTTTTTTTAATTGTACCATGTGGGAGATTTTACAAGAGGTGTCTATCACCCCACATCTATGGATCCTTCTGGGATTCGTAGTTTTCATTGGCACTAAATGGTTTGATAATAGAAATATGATAAAGTCTTTACGAGACGAATCCAGGATTCTTAAGGCAGAGATTGAACGCTTAAAAACAATTGAGAATGACAACAATCTTCTCAAGAATCAGTTTGAAGTTCTCCAGGCTGATGTTAAGGAGAAATTCATTACTATGGAAGAAGGAACAGCTGATTTGGATCATAAGCTTCAGTCCCTATCTGTAGGAACTGAAACATTAGTGGCTGATATTAAGGAGAAATTCATTACTATGGAAGAGGGAACAGCTGATTTGGATGGTAAGCTTCAGTCCCTTTCTGTAGGAAATGAAACATTAACTGAGAGAATCAAAACTTCTGAATGTGACAATCGGATTTTGTCTAAAGCTTATGACAGATTGACGGAAAGATTGTCAATACAAGAAGGCACGGTTTATACCATAAAAATTATGTCCAAAGATAACGGACAAACTTCATACTTTAGAATCCTCAATGAAGGCTTTGGAACATAATTCTGGACAGGAGATTCAGACATTGCAGAAGGCAATGGTGAATAGAATTGAAAAGATTGAGGAATTTCTAAATTCTGATGAAGAAGAGCAAAGGGTAGAAAGGCAAATTTTAACTACATCTGTGGGTAAATCTCTCCGGGACAATTTCCACAAAGCTCTACCTACAGCTCTACCTGTCTTTCCAGCAATAACAACAGAGAAGGTGATTGGTTCCAGAAACTCTAGGGTCATCAAGGAGGATACATGGGAGCCTGTCCGTATGAATGATCTCAAGGAAATAAAACAGGCTGTCATGACTTTTGGGATGCAAGCCTCTTTTGTTAAAGAGATGCTAAGATCTTGGGCCACGACAACAGAGCAACCCCCTCGGACTGGCTCCAGCTGAGCTCTGCGGTACTTGAGAGTGGACCGCAATTGAAATGGAAATGCTTATTCAGGCAAGAGGCTAGACTCTTAGAACAGCAGGAAAAAGCGAAGGGAATTGAAATTTTCCTAGATCAAATTCTAGGTGAAGGGCTCTTTTCCGACCCTCAGGAACAAGCTAATTTGGATGAAAACACACTCTCCATGTGTACTACAGCAGCCTTAAGAGCTTGCGACAGGATACAAGACCCAGGACAGAGAATGGAATCATTTGTCAGAGTTAAACAGGGTCAGAGAGAACCCTTTAGTGACTTTTTACAAAGACTAACTAAGGCTGTATAAATAGGGATATCTGACCCAGAAGCAAGACGTATAATGATTGAGTCTTTGGCTTATGAAAATGCAAATGTGGAATGCAAAAAGATTTGGGGCCCTTTAAAGCTCAGATCCGCGCCCTTGGAAGAATGGGTCTTGCATACACTCAATGTTGATACATTTGATTATGGCACTGAAGCATGGGTAGAAGAAGCAATTTCCAATGGTAAAAGGAGACACCAGAATACCAAATGTTTTAATTGTGGCAAAATGGGTCATATGAAAAGGAATTGTAGACAACGGATTTTCAGAAATAATAATAATAATAATAATAATAATAATAATAATGCATCTTTCAGAAATAATAATAATAATAATGCATCTTCTAGAAATAACAGAAATAGGAGGACTCAGCCTTTAGGTTTATGTAGAAGATGTGGAAAAGGCAGGCATTGGACGAATGAATGCAGGTCTACAAGAGATAGACAAGGCAACCTGATACATATGGGAAACGTGAGAGGGGGGCCTCACAGGCCACCATGGCAAAAATGGGTCAGTCATTACCAGTTTCTGCAGAGAACATACCTCGTCAGGACAATTAGGAAGTCCCATGCCTATTGTTACAAGCAATAATGATCAGAAAGATAAGTTACGTGTGTTTTGGCAAACTTCTATAAATGATCAAAGACCTAAACTGAGAGTGTGTGTAAATGGCATTTTTATTACTGGCCTGCTGGACACAGGTACTGATGTAAGGATCATTACCCCAGAATCTTGGCATCCGTATTGGCCTCTTCAGAATGTAAATGTTCATCTCCTGGGAATTGGAACCCTATCTTGAGTAAGGCAGAGCATGAGATGGGTTGAATGTATAGGGCCAGAGGGACAAATAGGAAAATTAAGGCCATATATTGCCAATATCGCAATGAATTTATGGGGTCGTGAACCTATTACAACAATGGAATACCGAAATTAACATTCCTGATACTTCTAGAGCCTATATTTCTGAGAATAATATTAAAAGATATACCAAACGGAGAAAACCAAGCATTCGGGCTGTACAAGAACAAGCAATTGATGTCCCTTCAGAGATACCAACAGCCTTGCCTCTAAAATGGTTGACTGAGAAACCAATATGGACAAAGCAATGGCCTTTAGCTGAGGAAAAGTTACAGGCTTTAGAACAGCTGGTACAAGAACAATTAGATGCTGGACACATAGAAGAATCTACCAGCCCTTGGAATTCTCCTGTATTTGTGGTTAAGAAAAAATCAGGTAAATGGAGAATGGTGACAGATCTCAGGGCCATCAACAAGGTTATTCAACCTATGGGACCTCTGCAATCTGGAATTCCTTTGCTCTCTTTATTACCAAAAGGATGGCCTCTCATAGTTATTGATTTAAACGATTGTTTTTTCACTATACCTTTGCAAAAAGAAGATAGAGAAAAATTTGCCTTCACAGTGCCTACTTATAACAATTCTCAACCTTCAAGGAGGTACCACTGAACCGTCCTCCCCCAGGGTATGTTAAATAGCCCCTCCCTGTGCCAATATTTTGTGAACCAACCATTGCAAATAATACGCAAGAAATTTCCCAAATCTATAGTATACCATTACATGGACGACATTTTGTTATCTGATTCAAACATGGATACCTTGAATAGACTGTTTGAAGAAATAAAGATACTTTTTCCTAAATGGAGATTGCAAATCGCTCCTGAAAAGATTCAGAAGGGAGATTCTGTTAATTATTTAGGTTATAAAATAGGTTTGCAAAAAATTAAGACACAAAAAGCACAAATTAGGAGAGATCACCTACGGACTCTTAATGACTTTCAAAGACTGTTAGGAGACATTTCCAGTCTCCGACTAGCTATTGGAATAACACCTGATCTAATAATTCATTTGAACAAAACCTTGGATGGTGATAAAGATTTAAACAGTCCCAGAGAATTAACAGCTGAAGCAGAAAAGGAACTGACAATGATTGAGGAAAAATTACAACAGGCACATGTGGACAGGGTGAATCCAGAGCTCAATTGTATTCTCATCATACTACCATCAAAAATTTCTCCTATAGGAATTTTAATGCAGGGAGATGATATTATTTTGGAATGGATCTTTTTACCACATAAACCAAGTAAGAAACTGAAAACTTATGTGGAAAAAGTCTCTGAGTTAATTATAAAAGGCAAGCTGAGACTTTGTCAACTAGCAGGCATAGACCCAGCAGAAATTATAATGCCTTTCACTGCTGATGAACTAAAGAAATTTTGGGAAGATAATGAACCATGGCAAAGAGCTTGTGCTAATTTTTTGGGAGGCATTAATAACAACTATCCAAAAAGCAAGAGGCTTAATTTCATAAAGAGAACTTCTTGGATTCTTCCTCGAATTGTCCGTGATGCTCCAATAACTGGAGCCCGTACATTCTATACTGATGCCAATAAATCAGGGAAGGCAGGTTACAAATCAGAAGACTTGGGTAAGGTGGAACAAAGTCCTTATAATTCTGTCCAGAAGGCCGAATTATATGCCATTCTTATGGTGCTAAGGGATTTTAAAAAAACCTATTAATATAGTCACTGATTCACAATACGCAGAAAGAGTTATTTTACATATTGAAACTGCTGAATTTATACCTGATGATACAGAACTAACCTCATTGTTTTTCCAGGTTCAAGATTTGATCAGGAACAGGCTTTGCCCTATGTACATAACACACATCCGATCCCATACGGGTCTTCCAGGTCCTCTAGCACAAGGTAATGCAGAAATTGATCAATTATTGATTGGTAGTGTGCTACAAGCCTCTGAATTTCATAGAAAACATCATGTTAATAGCAAAGGTTTGAAGAAAGAGTTTTCAATTACATGGCAACAAGCTAAGGAGATTGTAAAGAAATGCCCTACTTGCTCTTTCTATAACCAAACGCCACTGCCTGCAGGGGCTAATCCAAAGGGCACCCAAAGGAATGAAATCTGGCAGATGGATGTGTTCCACTTTGCAGAATTTGGCAAATTAAAATATTTTCATCACACCATTGACACTTATTCAGGCTTTCAGTGGGCAATTGCTTTAAGTTCAGAAAAAGCTGATTCAGTAATCACTCATTTACTAGAAGTCATGGCTATCATGGGTATACCTACACAAATAAAGACGAATAATGGTCCTGCTTATGTTTCTAGGAAAATGAAGCAGTTTTTTGATTATTACAATATCAAGCATGTTACAGGTATACCATGCAATCCTACAGGTCAGGCAGTCATAAAAAGATCAAATCGAACTATAAAGGATATGTTGAACAAACAGAAACGATAATGAGAAAGGAACAACGGCTGCAGAAAGGCATTGGATAATGGAAAAGTCTACTGAACTAAATCAACCAGTTTATTTCAAGGATGTGCTGACCTCACAGTGGAAGCCAGGAGATGGGCTACGTTGGGGAAGGGGTTTTGCTCTTATCTCCACAGGTGAGGAAAAATTGTGGATACCGTCAAAATTAATAAAAGTTCGGTTTGAAGAAGAGAAGCCACTTGGAAAAGATAAATAACAATTCTTTCATAAGGATGGCGAGCATACTGATGGTAAGAAATACAGATAGGTTGGAGGCAGGGTTCTTTTCTTATCTCCACAGGAAAATACTCATCTTCAAAGAAATGAAGGGACCCTGAATATTTAATTACTGATGGATGGACACATTTTGTAAGTATTAATTTATATATATGTCTTATTAAACATTTCTTTATAAATATGTAGAGCTGGTTTTGAAGTTGGACTCTGGCTCAGTCCCTCTCCAATTCCAAGCCTGTTAGTAAGAGAAAAACCCAGAGTTTCTGGAGTTTTTGTCTCATGTCAAGAGTCATGATATGGGACAGAAAGAAATATGAGTTTAGAAAACATCTTTGCTTTTCTTCATATCTATCATATTGAATATATCTATCATGCCTTTCATTGAATATATATATGTCTATTGAATATATATATGTCTATATATGTCTATATGATTATTGTTTAAGTTTTTCACAATGAACAATGAGTTTTTCCTGAAGTGACATTTGAAATTTCCAGGAAGAAGATGGGGCCCCACAACAACAACTCTACCTGGTTGATATGACATCATAATACTGATAGCACTACTACAAGACCTGTTTTGGATACCAGTTGCACAAGATGATCCCAACTTGGTTAACTGAAATGGTGCACATCTTGTACAACATTCTGGCCAGACCTCCATAAAATACTCAGAGACTATTTGCAATTTTAAAAGACATTGATCTTGAAATTTAACCATCATTTTACTTTCACAGGATCCCCCAGAAAGAACGTTGCCCCCATGACAGCTGGAAGTAATTCTAGAGGACAACGTCCCCTCTCCCAGTAAAGTTTACCCCTGGGTTTAGGGACATCACTTAGGGATTGGGAGGTTGGGGGAGGAATTTTATAAGCTCAGGGATCATTTTGAAAAAAAAAAAGAGGGAATGATGGGATAATAGATTTATAATTGTGAGTTACTGCTTTTAGACAAATATATTGGTATCGATTCTTGTATATTGATACAAAGTTAAATTATATTGACTATTGTATGCATGCATGTTTCTATCTCTGTTTAAAACTTTTTTATGTACTGACATATATTATATTGATAAATATATATTGTATATATTTACCATATTGCAGTGTACATTTCTCCCTCTGATTAAGATACTTATGTAATGTTTGTGTATTGATATATATTTACCATATTGCAATGTATATTTGTACAGTGTTTATATTTGGAGGTCATTATCCTCATTTGTTACACAGTTGTTTATTGTCTTAGTCTTTAAGTTAGATAGATATTGAGAATTATATAGATAAATACTCATCTATGTTTGTCATTTATAATTAGACTAATCAGGTTCTCTAGATATATAGAGATTATACTCAGTATAGATAGATAATCTTCAACCTCTTCAAAGAGCTGTAGAAAATGGCCTTTAATCTAACTCAGAGTTTCGTGATAGTGAGACACAATTGCTCCTGGCAACATCACTCTATTCCCAAGAGAATGTTGAGCCCCAAAGACACTCCACCTGGAGCCTTTCTATTTGGCAGAACTGGCCTTTGGGCAAAGAAATGCCCATACCTCAACCACTGACAGAGATACAGAGTGTGCATCAATGGATAAAACAGGACTGTCATATCCTGCCAAGACAGGGTAAGATAGTTTTGAAAAGTTCCTTGCCTTTGAAAATGGTATGTCAGTTTGTTAGGCCTTAGCCAAAGTTGGTTGACTCAACATTGCAAACGAGACTTTGGGTGATTGCCCAGGTAGTCAGTTGTCTCTGTCAATTGTTGCACATTTTGGTTATATCTCGTTTGTTAAGTAATATTTATCCCCTTCTCAGATCTTTGACGGAGTTGAAGATTATATAATTGTAGTTACTATCTACATTATTTAGACTCCTTGAGATAGAATGTTTAGCAAAACTTTTGTTCTCAATATTGTTTGTTATATTTATTATTTGTTATTATTGTATATAGTTGTATTTGGTTTAGTTCTGTCTTATTTAGACAGAAAGGGGAGATGTAGGGATAAGTCCTGCCCCTTAGGGGGCGTGTTCGCCTCAGGCTAATGTTTGCCTATAAATTTGGCGAGCGTGCTCCCAGCCGTTCCTTCTGCTTTCCTGGTCTCCGTGGGAACGGTGGTTCTGTAAGTCTATTTCGCCATTAAAGCTGTATATATATATATATATATATATATATATATATATATATTTTACAATCTTTTACAATCTGTCTGCATTTGTTTACACCGTTACACAAGTGCTCAGTCTCCTAAAAGCGCCAAAGTTAGTGCTGGTAGCACGGCCTAGGAAGCCGCCATTTTGAAACCATTTTTTGTTGTTTTTGTTATTTCTTTGTTCTTTGTTCTGTTTTTTTTTGTTTTTTTGTTTTTTTGTTTTTGTTTTTTGTTTTTTTTTTTACTGCTGAATCAGAAAAACCTCTTTTAAAGGTGCTGCAGCATGCCACCAGCAAGCAGAGCTCATCTGAAAAAATAATGCAGCTAAACTTTGTTTTTCAGTGTCTAGAATTCCTTTTCAAGCCCTCTCAGGTTTTATGTAGATTTAGCTAGCACACATTAGAGTGCCAATTTGTTGTAGGAGGCAGCTTGTACATTCCTGGCCACTTAACCTGAAATAATCAAACAAAAATTATATTAATTAAATCACTGTTGGCATATTAACTTATACATGTTTCTAGCTCATTCTTATCTCTTAAATTAACCCATTTCTATTGTTTTATATTTTACCATGAGGCTTGTGGCCTACTGGCAAGGTTCTGGCTGGCATCTTGTGTCTTTCTCCTCTGGTGGCTCCATGGCGGCTCCCTGACTCTGCCTTCTTGTCCTAGCATTCAGTTTAGTTTTCCCTCCTAGCTCTACTCTGCTAAGCCACTGGCCAAAACAGATTCTTTATTAACCAATGGTATTCACATTATACAGAGAAAAATCCCACATCATACATACATACATACATGCATACATACAATGTATACACACATGCACAAGTACACACATACATATATATGCACAAATACACTGAATTATATGTCAGTTGGGATAATAATATGTATAATATTTTGCAGCCCACTGTGGTATAGTGTCAATACTTTTTGTCAGTCAAGATTATTCTACCTGATGATTACGTGGTGTGAAAGTTGACTTTATGAATTGTTTGAAATTTATTTCCATTTTTTACATTTTCTTAGTGACATTTTGAGAAAGATCCTGACATGTGTATCTTTGTATACAGCCATCAGGTTCTTATAAAACTGTCTAGACACAAGAATTTTGTGTTGAAGGGTATGTACATTTTAATAACTTTTATCCCATCTTGCCAACTTTCCCATCAGAAATTCTAGATCAATTTATACTCCTAGAAGAACTCTGCCAACTGAGGTGTCTTCACTTTTAAACACATGCCAGCTGGAAAGATGAACACAGTTTCCCAGCCCTCCTCTGATTTACATATCTTTGAACATTTTCACACCTTTGTTGCCTTCCCTTCTTGAGTGAAAGCGGAGTCATGGGATGAAACTGGGAACATAATTCTTAATAAGCCTTGTTGGCCCCTGGGACTCGAATGAGAAGTAAGAAGAATCGGTGGCAGTAGATAGTTACTGTCACATGGGAGAGACCATGTAGTAATAGGAGCGGTGGGGCGTTGTCCCCAGCACCCCGGCTGCCTGCTAGCTTATGCCCCGAAATAATTACATGGACACTGTATTCTTTTAAACACTGCTTGGTCCATTATATCTAGCCTCTTCTTGGCTAACTCTCGCACCTGGGCTAGTCCATTTGTAATAATGTGTGTAGCATCCCAGGTGCGCTTACCAGGAAGATTCTAGCCTACGTCCATCCTGGGTTGGAGTTCATTGTGTGTGCCTCAGAAAGCAGAGCTATCGCGTCTGCCCGGGAGAGGGGAGCATGGCGTCTCTGAGTTCACTTCCTCTTCCTCCCAGCATTCTGTTCTGTTTACTCCATCCACCTATGTTCTAACCAATAAAATGGGCCAAGGCAGTTTCTTTATTAGCCAATGACCTTCCTCCATCAAGAACACACCCAACAGAACACTGAGTCTAAAAGACACCTTGGCTGCTGGGCTCTGCTAGTAAACAGTAATTGAGAGTCCAGGGCCTGGAGTAGCTGCTGTGAGGGGGTAAAAGAAAAGTCCTCCATCTTAAATATGAGGTCTAGTGGAATTTTGAGAACTCTTCAGGGATGTTGGAAAGGCATTTTTGGCATAGAATAGCAAGGTGTAATATTCAGACATAGACACTTGAGAAGTCAGTCTTTCATAATTTCTGTCCACCGAAAGCTACAGTTCTGAGAGATAGTATTCAAAATGTACACCTTGGAAGGAAACGCTGCTAGGTCAAATCAACCCCACAGGTTGCCTATAGCTTACTCCAATGTAGACCTCCTTCAAGGTCTTATGTTCATTCTGCCTTTGATAAAATGAGTCAGGACATGAGTTAGCATGTCAGTATGTGTGTGAGTATGTTTATATGTGTCTCTGTGTGTGTTCACTTATAAAAGCCCACGGGAAAACTTTGGAGAGTCGAGGCCATGGGTGGGTGGCGCCATCCCTAGGCAGTTGGGCCCAGGCTGTAACTAAACATACGGCAGGGAGCAAGTCAGCAAGCAGCCTTCCCCCAGGTTTCGGCCTGAAGCTCCTGGCCAAGTTCCTTCCTTGGCTTCCCATGATGAAGGCCTGTTAGCTGTAAGATAATATAAGCATTTTCCTGACCAAGTTGCTTTTGGTCAGTGTTTTACGACACTCGTGGACAAGTACACCTGCACACATAGTAAGCAAAGTCATGTGTATTGGTTTCCACTTTGTTTTGACAGCCATTGTAGTGTACTGAGCTTGACAGAGATGGCACCAGGGCAAGGGAAAGCCAGACAGGTACCAAGTGACCCTGCCATTCTGAGGAAAAACCACTGGATATGAGCAGAAGGAATTCTAAAAAGGCAAGAGGCAATGCATTGTGATGGTTAGCATCATGTTCAATGTTGAACTTACTATGCTTGAGAGACCAAAGAGGAAAAGTGCCCCTAGTGTGTAAGCCCCTAGCTTATACAAGCTGTACCCTAGCAGAATGCATCCCTTCCTTCCAGACATAGAATTGTATTCTTAAATGGATTTACAGTTATTGCAAGACGGTAGATCACAAGACTAATTGCTTTCCTGCTTTTGCAATTAAGCTCGCTTACTCTACTCAAAAAGACTACTAGGACAACCGCAAGACATGCATGCTAAAATAAGCCCCACCTACATGTAGGCAGAACACATATAATCTTGTGAATTTTGCCTTTATAAGTCCTAGGCTGATATGGCTAAATGCTGCACCTTGGAAGTGCTCTGGGGTGCAGTCCTGATGCTAATCGATCCAGGCACCAAGAACTGAATCAGTGGTTCTCAACCTTCCTAATGCTGTGACTCTTTAATATAGGTCCTCACGTAGTGCTGACTCCATCCATAAAATATTTTGTTGCTACTTCATCGCTGTGATTTTGCTTCTGTTGTGTAGTAAGGAGCGGCAGGCTACGTTCCTGGCACCCAGCCGCCCGCACGGCTAGCTTTATACCCGAAATAATTACATGGAAACTGTATTCTTTTAAACACTGCTTGGCCCATTAGTTCCAGCCTCTTATTGGCTAGCTCCTACATATTGATCTAACCCATTTGTAATAATCTGTGTAGCCCACGAGGTGGCTTACCAGGGAAGATCTTAACCTGCGGCTGTGTCGGGTGGGAGAATCATGGCGACTGCTTGACTCAGCTTCTTTCTCCCAGCATTCTGTTCTGTTTACTCCACCCACCTAAGGGTTGGCCTATCAAATGGGCCAAGGCAGTTTCTTTATTAATTAACCAATGAAAGCAACAGCTTAGAAAGAAATCACTCCCACATCACTGTTGTGAATAGTAATGTAAATATTTTTGGAAACAGAGGTTTGCCAAAGGGGTTGAGACCCGTAGGTTGGGAACTGTTATTTAAATAAAAAAGCCCCTTCTTATTAAAATCATTGATGTTGTCAGACTGTGAGTCTCCGAACAGCCCCAGACACATACAGCATCATCACATGCATTCTTTGTGCAAACCTGCTGGGGGAGGAGGAAATAGCACCCAGATGTGTCAATCATCGTCTCAGTGTGCTCTCTGAAGCACTCAGAGCAGGGGAAGCCCATGTTGGCCTGCCGAAGACAAGAAAAGAAGCATCTGAAGACACGGTGAATGTGGGCAAGACTCATTATGAAAGAGAAGTGGAAGTCTGTCCCTCCCAAAGCGGGAACAAAAGGTTCAAAGATCCCAGTAGGCCCAAGAGACCCTCAGCCTTCTTATTGTGTTCCGAGTGTCACCTGAAATACAGAGACTGGGAGGGAGGTGGGACAACGTGGCTGCAGACGGCAGGTAGCCCTAGGGAAAGAAGGCTGCTCAGCAGGAAGAGAACGGGAAAAGGATATTTTTGCCTGCACAACTGAAGGAAGACCAGACATGGAGAAGGGGAGGCATCCGGCTGGAAGGAACCAGGAAGGGGAGGTAGAAGATGGCGAATGAGTTGATTCGTGCACAGTTTTGCCCTGGTCTGTAAAGCATTTAACCTCTTGTACACAACTCAAACCTTTCAAATAAAATAATTGAAATGTGAGGCTGTGTAGGAATTAATAAAAAATGAAAATGAAATTTATGCCCTGGCAATGCTGAAGCATGCATGGGCAGCCTGTATATGGAGGTTCTGTTGAATTGACCATATTGGGTTTCATGGCCTAAGTTGATGAGGACAACTGGCCAGGTCTCTTCCTCAAGAGGGTACCAGATCTCATTACAGATGGTTGTGAGCTACCATGTGGTTGCTGGGAATTGAACTCAGGACCCTTGACATAGCAGGCAGTGCTCTTAACTGCAGAGGCATCTCTCCAGCCCCACCAGCTGGACTTTAAACTGTACAGTGTATAGTTAACACACTAATGGATACATCTTTAAACAGCCCTGTCCTGGTAGGCTGGTAGGACTTTGAGTAGTCACTGATCTTACCTGGTACAGTTCAGGGTCTGCAAATTGGTGTGGAAATTTAAGTCAGGTTCCTCTTCTTCTTTTCTTCTTTCCTCCTTCTCTCCCTCCCTCCCTCTCCCTCCCTTCCTTTCCCTGCCTCCCCCCATCTTTCTTTCTTTTGGTTTCCAAGACAGAGTTTCTCTGTTTAGTCCTGGCCGGCCTGGAACTCACTCCATAGACCAGGCTGGCCTTGAACTCAGAGATCCATCTGCCTCTGCCTCCTGAGTGCTGGAATTAAAGGCATGTGCCACCACTGCCTGACCTAAACCAGGTTATTGCTGCACAGTACAAATTAGCTATAATATGTGGGGAAAGTGGTGGTTTTTCAAAGCTTCAGTTATGACTGATGTGCCACGTATGAAAAAATTCATTGTTTTCCGAATACCATTCTGCAACTACAAAAAAATAAAAAAATAAAATCGCAACTGTTTTCCTGATGTTCTGAATGCTTACAAATACAATTATATTCAAGTTGTTAAAAAGTAAAATTTCATTTTCTTAATTATAGTCAACCTGAGCTTTTTAAAGGTTTTGGTGTGCGGTATGCACACGTGTGTGGATGGATTGTGTGTGAAAGTGCGTGTGTGTGCAGGTGTGTGTGCAGGTGTGTATGGCGCTTTGATCTTCACTGCTCGCCCCATCAGTTCTTTCAGGCAACCCCAGAGTTCTCTGATGCGGTCCTAGGAGCCCCAGCTTCCCCCTCCCGAAACCAGCATCACAGGCAACCTGCCGCACCCACCTGGCATTTTCTGTGGGTTCCAACACTGCTCTTCTGGCTTGTGTGGCAAACACTTTAACCACCCAGCCATCTCCTAAGCCTCTGCTGAATATTTTTTTTTTACTTTTGTTGGTTTTGTTTTTTAATTTGTTCACTGTGCTATTTCTTTTATGAGCTTCCTTTTATGGCAGCTGCCATTTTTCTATGGGGATATTGTGTTTATATCCACTTATAAAATATTGAAAACATTAACCTATTGTGCATGCTCTATGCTGAAGTTTAAGTGTTTCTTTGTTGTTTAGTTCTTTTATTTTTGCTTATGTAGGATTCTTTCTCCTTCATTCCCTAATTTGCATTTCTGCTCTAAGTAGCCCTTCCCACAGGACACAGACGCTGATCTGTGTTTTGTTCTGGCTTTCTCACGGCTTTGTTTTCCACAGTCCCTAATGTGTTTTCCAGGGAAAAATATTAAATAAAGCTCTCATTTTAAAAATGGATAAATCTGAACACTTCTGAAAAGGGCAAGCTTCCTTCCCCAGCCCATCTTTCTTCCTATATTAATTCCGTATCTGGGCTTGGTTTTGGAGTTTCTGGTTTAAAATTTTTATTTTAAGTGACATATAAAAATAGTGGGTATTGAGAGACCACACAGTGTTTTGACATGTGTGCACTGTTTAAGTTTAAGTACATTTAAGCATATCTACTCAGACATTTGTCATTTGTGGTCAAGTTAGATGGAGTCAAGAACCTGGGAATAATCCACCACAAAAGACCAGGTTCAAACAAGCCAAAGCTGTATTTAGAAAGCCTGATACATGAGGGAGGTGGTAGGTTTTGGCCTCTAGACCGCATCCCTGAGTCAGTTTTAAAGGAAAAAAAAAAAAACAACTCAAAAAGACAGTGCCTGAGTCCCATCCAATCTTGATGTGATACAGCGGAAGCGGCTGGGGACTTTCCATAGTGGTACCCTTCCAGCCTATCAGTGAGTTTTGCGGTTTGGCGGCCCAGACTGGGCTCTGGGCCAACTACTCAGAAGAGAGTTGAGCGTTTGTCTGCCCTCATTCTAGACACCTCAGTTAGGGGTTGGGGGGTTGTAGCCCTGCCTCAGGAAATTGTGGACAACAGCTCAGAGCAGACCAAACTGGAACAAAATGGAATTCCTGCTGCTACTAGAATCTAACATGACCCTGTCTTCTAGTTGGTCATCACTTCATTGCCATCAGAGGTCCGGGTCCTGTAGGGGACCACGCTGAGCCTGTAGGACTAGGAGCCTGATTGTATGAATCGTCTTTGAATGAAGCAGGAGATGGAGTTCAGCAGGCAAGGGGCACATAGCATGATCAGTAGACTTATAACTAAGGCCCACTATTCCTGTGATCAGGGTGGTAATCCGTGATGACCAATCTAAAGGGGGTTTGAACCAACTCTGTAGCTGATTAGGTTTGTTCCCTTTCTCTTAATCTTTTTCTAAGATCAGACCTGTCTTTGCTCCCACCTGTGTGGTTAGTATAGAAGCAGCACTGTTCTCCCAGGGCTACACAAAGTCCTCCTTGCTGCAGGAAGAGAAGGTCTGATTCCCCATTTCTGTACAACTACCTCCGCCAAGAAGTAAAGAGGAGGTCAGAATGGACTTTTCTAGAATGGCCAAGTCCGGGTCAGTTTGATTCCCCAAAGCCTGGTAATTTAGCTCTATCTTAAAGAGGGCTGCAGAATCTACATCGGCTACTCCTGCCATTCCGATGCCTGCAAGCAAGAGGATTAGAATGGGCACAGCCCTGGGCCCATGGTAAAGACAGGTTGTGGTGGAGATGCTCCCACCTCAACCCTGCACCAGAATAATAACACCCTAGGGAAAGGGTGTGATCAAAATGCAGAATAGGTGGATTCTGACACAGCATAGGGATTTAAACAGGGAATGAGGCCCCAAGAGCAAGCAAATCAAGAACCTTGGGGTGGTACCTGGCAGAGTGGAGTTTCTGGTATCCTGGGGCTGCAGTTGAAGGGTTCTATTACAGCGTCTCTGGAACAGGGAGTGGTCCAAATGTCAAGCAGGAGAGGGGAAGCAAGGGTAATTTTGACCTCTTTTCCCCAGGAGCAGAGCTGACTCTGACTATCTTGTGTGATAGATGGATTTCTGATAGGCTGTTTCTCAACCCGCATCTTTGCTGTGTAGCCCATCCCAATGTAATAGGCAGTCCAGGGTCAGACATAACCAACAGTCTTCAGTGACGTCTGGAGAAGAGGAGTTTCAAAGGTTGTCTAGGTATTCTAGAGAGAGAAGGACTCCAGAGCTCTCTTGATGGGTCTAGCTGGGGACCAGAGATTGGGCCATTTCCCTTGCTCATGTGGGGCCTGAGCAGGTGTGGTTGTAGGTCCTAAAACCTCTTTTCCCCATCCTGAATAGGGTTTAGTATTCAGTTAGGACCAGTGGGTTCTGGGATCTGTTCTACCCATGGGGGAAATTTTTGAATGGTGAAGTGTCCCACAATCCTTCCTATACTTCCGAGGTCCCCATGTCTTCCCACTACACAGGCCATGGATAAACCATCGTAAACAGTCATTTGTATCAGATTTAACTTTTCCACCTGTTGGCCAGATTGGTGTCCCTCCCTCATCATAAGAAGGTCGTTGTCCCTATCCTTTCCCTTCACCCATGGCCCATGTGTCTCATATCCCCAGAAACAGCTATAATAATCCTCAGACCCCTGCATTTGGTTTTCCTTCTGGGCCGGCATAGAATGAATATTTAACCAGATTGATCCCCAGAGTACAGTGCCCTCTGCTATAATTGTGATATGGATACACACACCTGTAAACCCCCTGAGACTTGAAGGAAGCCTCCCAACCTAGCAAAGCACAGAAATCCACGTGGAACATGGGGGACCCATATGTGGTGACTTTGGCAATCACATGTTGTATGAGGAGGGGTTTCTTTGTTTGTCCCGGCTGCCCAACTAGCTTATACTCTAAATAATCACACAGAAACTGTATTCATTTAAACACTGCTTGGCCCATTAGCTCTAGCTTCTTCTTGGCTAACTCTTACATATTAGTTTAACCCATCTCCATTAATGTGTATCGCCATGTTACTGTGGCTTACCGGCAAGATTCTAACCAGTGTCCGTCTCAGGCAGGAGAACCATGGTGTCCTGCCACTCTGTCCTGCTTCCCGGCATTTAGTTCTGTCTACTCCGCCTACCTAAGTTTTGTCCTATCAACTAGGCCAAGGCAGTTTCTTTATTCATTAACCAATGAAAGCAACACCTAAACAGAAAGACATCCTACACCAATCACAGTCCCATCCAGACTCATACCACTGGGGCTGCATATGCGGATTGTTGGCACTGGGATGTCTTCGTCCACAAAGCTTTGACTAGTAGCAAAGTCTCTGCATTAAAACTACCAGCTGCAAAAAAGAAACTTCTTTGACAGAAGTAGAGAGCAACACAAATCATAGGAATAAACATAAGTATTTAAAGTGAAGTTTGGCTGCAATGGACATTTAGCAAGATAACAATAGTAGGTTCCTCTCGGCACCTATAATCTTGCCCACTCATGGTCTTCGACTAGGTTTGCAGTCATGAATTTTGTCCTGTGAAGCAGTGTTCATCTCCAGTGAGAAAGGGGTTGGTTACCCACAAAGTATTCATGCCTCTATTGCACCAGTGAGCACATCTTACTAGCAGGTCAGCAGAGTATGACACTGGGTAAGACTTTGATGCCTTTTCTCCCCCAGCAGCCTGCATGGCACATCCTGGCACTGTGTAAGCTAGCCAGTGGGGACAGAGTTTTCTAGCCAGTTTGAGGTTGATCGCTCTATGTCCTGAATCTAAAGTGATATTCTCAGCAATAGTGTCTTATCATCTAATTATGTGGACAACCAAGAGCAATGGCCACAGCCTCTAGTGTTCTGTACGCCTCTAGGGCCTCCCTGACTGATAATTCATGTGGAAGTATCCTGTCATGATACTGGGATTCTCATTTAATAACCTGTGTCTTCTGGGAGTAGCATTGTGCATTCCTGCAAGGTACTTCTGTTCAAACTCCCCTTTTAGTGTGTTTGTGTGTATGAACATGTTCAATTAGATTACAAGTCACAGTGGACCTCCATATGGCTTCTTCATACATTCTTAGCTTTGCTTAGCTATCCATTCACTCTCCTCTCCCCAATTCCTCTATCCCCACTTAAACCTTTAACCCTGCACGCGCGCGCGCACACACACACACACACACACACTCACCATACATCTATGTTCTGCTATCTCCTCTATTTTATTTTTTTCTTGGGTTGGAAGATTGTGGGTTTCCATTTGGCTAAGTCTTCTGTTGTCTCTTATCTCCCACTCCCGCCCCATGTGCTTGACTTTCCGTTCCTGATACTTCCATTTTACGGTCCTTCCTCCCTTATGATGCCCCCCCCCAGTGGCCTGTTTCCAAGTGTACTTCAGGTGGTCCATTAAACATTCAAGAATGGGATGCACATCCATGAGAGAACATGCAGCTTCTGTCTTTTAGGGCCTGGGTGCTCTCGCCCACTAGACTTCTTCCCAGTTCCATCCATTTATCTGCGACTTTCACATCATTTTTCTTTGCAGCTGAGTGATAGTCATCATTATCTCTTGTTCTGTTCCCATTATTACAAATGAAAGCACTTCAATTTTTCATGCTTTAATATTATTCCATGGTGTACCTGTGCTACCTTAAAACAAATCCACTTGTCAAATTGATGGACACTTATACTATTGCTGTGTCTTGCCTGTTGTGAATAGCGCAGCCATGAACATCAACAGGCAAGTGTCTCTTCAGCATACAGATTCCATTTCCTGGAACTATGTGGTAGGAAAGCTGAATCCCATGCCAGTCCATTTCTGAGCTTTCGGAGAGGTCTGTATACTGCTTGTATAGCTGTTGTCTACTTCCCACCCCCACCCATGAAGGTCAGCATCCCACTCCACCTCCTCCTCCCTGGACCTGCTCTAATTTGGACAGAAGGGACACCTCACAGGGTTTCTACCTGCCCTTCCCCGGTTGCTTCTGTTTGGTTCATTACTGTTTATCTGTTTTCCTCACCTACATGTCATTCTGTTTCAGTAAGTCTAACGTTTTGTGTACCTATGATTCAGCGGTATGACCTAGGCTTCCTATTTTCCTGTGGGTCTCGTGTGTGTGTGTGTGTGTGTGTGTGTGTGTGTGTGTGTGTGTGTACAGCTTGATAAACTGGTTTTCAAGGTAGCACATGTGCACCATGGAATGTGTGTACATGTGTGTGCATGTGCATGCAGGAACATGCTTGCCATGGCATGTATGTTGAAGGTCCAAGGAGCACCTTGGATGGCCACCTTCACCTTGCACTTTTTCTGAGACAGGATCTTTCTGTTTTTATCATCTGCAGAAGCCAGGGTGGCTGGCCTAGAAGCATCCTGGGGTCCTGATCTCCACCTCCCATCTCACCCTAGGAGCACCAGGCTTGCAGTCGCTAAATACTGTGGGTTCTGGGTTCTAATCCAGTTCTTCATGCTTAGGTGCCGCGTGCTGTAGCCACTGAGCAATCCATCCCCAGCCCTGACTTTCTTATGTGGACTTTTAAATCCATTTAAAATATCCCATAAAGTCCTAGGAAGATTTTGGAATTATATTGTTTGTAAATTGGTATGCTATTGATAACGGTCTACAAATCTTTCCAAGTTTGCTTCATTTTTCCTCAGCATTTTGTTTTAAATTTCTACACATTTCCCCCTATATTACTTATACGTTTTCTTTAACTTATTAGGCATGTTTTAAGCAAATACATTTTGCCTCTGTAGTTATGCGAGAGAGGACCATTACTGTTAAACACGGGAGGCACTGAAGTCGGCGGCACCTCTTCAGCACTAAATATAGCCGGCTAATTATGCGCTTCTGTCTTTCAAGAAAAGCCAAGTGACATTCCACAGGGAAGTCTCTGCTTTTCTTATAATTCTCCGTGTCATGACCTTTCTGTGACCCCCAGGGTGGGGAGCAACCTTATTTTAGAGGGAAGGAAAGCTCTGATCTCAAAAGAAAGCAAATGAAGTTTCTTCTGGAGCCCAGTATGAGTGGCCTTCACCCAGGAACACAGACACGGGTCACCCAACTGTCGTGTCCCAACAACTGATAACTCAAGGCCAAGAATCTGCATCTGTCTATTACATCATGATCTACTTCCCTGGCCTTAACTGAACTCTTCCTAGCAAGTCACCAAGCACCTGGCTTGACACAGCAAGGATCTGATCACTGGCAACTGTTCAGAAAGCTTCTCTTACCATGAACTATACCCTTCCTTTACCATAATTCCTGCATGCACTGTCATCTCCCAAGGGAACAGGAGAGATCTGAAGTTGACTTTACCCTTTAATTCTAAATGAGAGCAAGGTCTAGGAACTTCATTCCTTCTAAGGCTGGATTCCTATAGAGCAGTGATTCTCAATACGTGGGTCATGACGCCCTTGGGGGCGGTCACATATCAGATATCTTGCATAGCAGATATTTATAATACAATTCATAACAGTAGTAAAATTATGGTTATAAAGCAAAAATGAAATACATTACATTTGGGGTCACCAGAGCACGAGGGACTGTGTAAAAGGGTTGCAGCATTAGGAGGGCTGAGAACCACTGCTCTAGAGAGAGGCTGAGATAAAACATAGGAAAAGAGGGATGATGGGGAAGGGATAGTTAGTTGCCTTACCTCTGGCACACAGAGAGAACTAGGCTTGAATTCTTACTCTCTGTGCCTTGATCCCCTCACCTAACTCAAATGAAATGATGAGTGTTGACCTCCTGCCCCTCTCATACAGACCATGGAAGGTAACAGATCCAAATTCAGCCCAACTTCGATGAGAAATCTATGGGAAATAATACTTGTGTCTTATTGAACATCTGGTGACAGACACTGTACCGAGTTGCTTGGCAGATATCCCCTTGTTCAAACCTGCGGTCACCCTGGGAGGTGTTCCCTTCTGACCGCTCTAAAGATGAAAAACGCAGACTCACTATGGCTGGGTGGAGATCACACAGATAGGCATGGGCTCTGTGTCTCTTTTTCTGCCTTCAGCTCTTCGGTCAGCTTTGCCCTTTGAGTCTGGCGAACCTGGAAATGTTCTGAGACAAGTGGAGCAGAGCCGCTACCACCTGCCACTCTCAGCCAGGTCCAGGCTTCGTAGGCAAGCCTTCAATGACAGCAGCATCCCCTCCTTCCTCCGGCTCTCCTTTCATGGAAGTCACTTCACATTCATGTCACAGTAGAAAGCTGACCAGGTACGGGGACTGCCCTAGAACAGCCAGCATTACTGCCGGGGCATGGCAGCAGGTCTTAGAAGCATCTGCGGAGCAGGAATGGAAGGAGAGCCCTCACTTGCTCACTGACTCACTGCAGACCCTGTCCTTAGCCCACGATTTGGGCGGCTCTGTGTTGGTGTTCTAGTTGTGAAGGGAGCAGATTGGTAGGATCTTGGGATTCAGAAAGGAGCTTAAAATGAGATGAGTCTCAGAATCTGGATTTAATATTATTCATAGTATAATAAAATAGTATAATAAAAGACAACTCCAAGTGGCAGTGAAGGGAGCCTTCTGTGTACAGATTGCACAAAAATCAGATGCATTTCTGGACGGAGCCTGATTTCATGACTTCACGAGTTTTCTTAATCCTGGCATCTGAGCTGCTCAGACATTTTGTGTTAATTCAAGGGGTCGGGGGTGATATGGGAGTACCCTATGTATGCTGTGATTGCCATTAACGAATAAAGAAATTGCTTTGGACCTATAGCAGAACTTAGCTAGGTGGGGAAAACTAAACTGAATGCTGGGAGGAAGAAGGCAGAGTCAGGGAGAAGCCATGGATGCTGAAACCTTGCTAGTAGGCCAAGACCCTCTTGGTAAAATATAAAATGGGTTAAATTAAGATGTAAAAGCTAGCCAAAAAGAAGTTAGAGCTTATAGGCCAAACAGTGATTTAATTAATACAATTTCTGTGTGGTTATTTTGGGAGTCTGGGCGGCCAGGAAAGGAATAAGTGCTTCCTACAACATGGTGAAAGGGGAGGGTGGGGAGGGTGGGGATCTAGTCAAGGCTCACCACTCTGAGTTCCCACTAGGAGAGTTGTGCTTCTCCCCCTGGGGCTCTGGCTGTGATCCTTCAGGGGCGTGATTCTGGCTGTGGTCCTGCAGGGGTATGGGCTCTGGTCATGATCATGCAGAGGTATGGGTTCTGGCTGTGGTCCTGCTGGGGTGTGGATTCTGGCTGTGTTCCTGCAGGGATGTGGGCTCTGATTGTGGTCCTACAGGGGTGTGGGCTGTGGCTGTGGTCCTACAGGGGTATGGGCTCTGGTTGTGTTCCTGCAGGGGTGTGGGCTGTGGCTGTGGTCCTGCAGGGGTATGGGCTCTGGTTGTGTTCCTGCAGGGGTGTGGGCTCTGGCTGTGTTCCTGCATGGTGTGGGCCCCACTGTACTCATTGCTTCCCAAGAAGGTCTTTCCCAGATTCTTTCCTTGGTGAACCCTGTGAAGAGACACAGGGTTGTTGTGGGTGCACTCCCTCGGAGTGAAGCAATAGTGCATTAGATTGGTAGAGTCAGAATTGGCAGTGTCTGGTGTCAGAGTCAATGTTTTTACATGTACCTCCCCGTTATTACATCCCATGGCCAGGGTCAATCAGCTCTTCTGCTCTGCCCGCCTTCTACCTGTGAACATTATATGTCCTGACAGGGAGGCTTTGCTTTGTGTTTGGAGTCATCAAATGCCTAGTTCAGGATATGTCTCTGAGCCCTATAACCTTTACACTGGTCTCTAAAACCTGGCCATGTGTTCCCCTGGGAAACTGTGAAGACTAATATTATCTAGCCCCCTCCCAGTACACACCCAGAAAGATTCTGAGGAGCTGACAAGGTGTGGCACGCATATTGGAAAATCATTGTGAAGACATGTGCAGGCCACAGCTCTGACACACCTAACATTATCAAGTTCACCACACAGGCAAGGGGAGGCTTGTCTGACTAGGCAGATTATATTTCTTGTGTTGGAGATACAACCAAACAAAGCAGATGTGGATACATGCCCAAAGTGGAAACCCCTTTATGTTACAGCTCCACAGAATAGCATCAGAACATGCATGTGTGCAGACACACACACACACACACACACACACACACACACACACACAGAGAGAGAGAGAGAGAGAGAGAGAGAGAGAGAGAGCACTTTCAGTCGTGATAATACCCATGCTATACATCCTTCCCTGCTGCGCCCTTGAAGAGCATGTACAGGTGTCATAGGCTGATGTTATGGCTTAGACAGTTTAAACCAATCCCTTCTGCTCTCAAAAAGCTGTCACTTCAAAACGCTATTGTCAGAGAAGAGGGCCTTCTAAGAATAGAGCGTTGTTATCTTCCAAAGTCAGCTAACTAGAACCGTGCACCTGTATAGCTCCGTGAAGCTACAGTAGACATAAACCCCTACTCACTTATCTCTGGGTTCCACCTGCCAGTGTTTCTGGGTTCCACCTGCTTGTTCTGCCCATCAGGGCAAGGAGCGTGTTTTGCATGTCCACAGTTAACAACTACAGTGGAGAATGAGAAAGCTCAGCCACCCCCAGCCTTCTGCCCCCCAGTAAGACTACCCCTTCCCTCCCGTTGCAGTCCCGCCTTTCTGGTACTTCCAGTCCAAGGAGGAGATGGACTGACAGATGGTCAGAGCTCTGCGACTCCAGACTTAGCTATGAGGAAAGCAAGGAGCTCTTTAAGTCAGATGGAGAGGGAGAGCAGGGTCCATGGTGAAGGAATGAGCCAGGTGTGGCTAAAATGGAGAGAGACAGGCACTCTAGGTTCCCACCTAAGTGGGGAGAGATCAGTCGCTGTGCCTCAGTGATGCTGGGCAAGGGTGAGAAGGGGAGGTCAGAGTTGGACCAGTCAGGGCCTTGGAAGTCAGGGGATGCTTTAGAGTTCAATTCTGTGTGATAGTCCCTCATCTGGGGTTGCCTGATCTGCCTCTCCGTCTGAGTTAGAGATTCCCTGGCTTCCCTCATAACTAAGTATGGAGTTGGTTGGTGTTTAGTGTCGAGTGCCAGTGGCCTACCTTCAAACACAAGAAAAAAAACCCAGGAGAGTTCCAGAGAGAGGAGTGTCCCCCAGCCCAGCATTCAGACAAGCGGCCTTCCCTTGCTCTCACTCTGAGTGGGGAAGCAGGGTTTTGTGCTGTGTGTCCAGCAGCACAGGAGGTATGAGGCAGTTAGGACCAAGGCCATCTGTGGGGTTTGTTCAGCCACTCTCGTTGTGTGGGATCTTTAGGGTTACAGAAGCTTACTTTGGTGCCAACCGCAGAAATTCCTGTCCTTGGGTAGATGCCATCTCTGCTCTTGGTGCAGAGTCAGTCCTGGGTACGTTTCACTCTTGAGCTCCTGGGACCTTGTCTGCAGTGTCTCGCTGACCTCTCTACTGAGTTTTGAACCTCCTGTCTCTTTTGTTAATCTGTTAATGTGACTACTTAAATCCTTGTTCTGGGTAGCTCTTCCCTGGTTCCCCCTGGGTTCATGCAGAGTGAATTCAACTGAAGTTCTCCCACTGAAGTCAGGTCTCTAAAGTATCTTGTATTGCACCAACAGGACCACTGTCCTCTGGACCTGTGGCCCCTCATCTCCTGTCCTAAGAATTGGCCCTGCCTGGCACGGTAGAGTGATTTCTCCTGTGTACAGGATAAGAACACATTCCTAAATGTTCCCACACTCCCTGCCCTTGCTGCCTTTGCCATCCATCTGTCCCCTATGGGCTGTAAGGGCAGACCTGGGCCGTTCTTCACTGACCCTGTTCATCTGAGTCCTCCTGGAAACACTGAGCACGGACATGTGACTTGTATTTCTCCATTGCTCCATTCTCTTGATGTCAGTTTAGCAAAGGGTCACGCTCTCTGCTTCTGGCTATAATTCTTCCTGGGAGATAGGCTTTTATTTCAGAGACCTACTTCCTGTCTCATTTTTTTTTTTTTTGGCAGGGTCTCACTGTGTAGCCCTGCCAGACCTGGAACTCACAGAGATCCCTCCTGCCTCTGTCCCCAAGTGTGCCACCCCACCCATCTTGTTTTCTCACTTTTAGCTAGTGTCTATTGGAGTCTGGTGTTTCCTTTTCATGGTTTCAAGGGTGACAGAAATGTCCCCCTTGGCTGGGATAGCAGTGTTTGCAGTAGTATAGTCCTCCCTGTCCCCGACCCTCTCTTCTCACTCCCAGAAGTCCCTTTCCTCAGTGAGGGAAGGGAAAGAGCGGGATAGTTCCATTTACACTTCTTCTTGCAAATGGCTGTCCACTGACAGCTGGAGTCAGCTGTTGGCTAGCTTGGTCCCCGAGAGGGCAGCTGTGAACCTGCTTATGCACTAGGAACTCCTGATGGGTTCACAGGCTGGCAAACTTAAGTGCACTGTCAGTGGCCATGTCACAAACCTTCAGCTGGTCACTGGCTGATGGAGAAAGCATCTTCCGCCAAGTGTCAGCTGGCATGGCCGTGTCCTCGAGTGACAGTGCTTCTCACACTAGCGCATTTGCCAGCAGTCAAGGGTGCCATCGTTCTAAAATGTCAAAGAGGATGCGATTGATGCTGCTGTGGCTTTAGCTTGGAAAATGATGACAAGTTGGCAGCCATGGAGCGGGGCCTCTGCTGTGACGCCTTCAACATGCGTGTATTTAACGTCCCACTTAATTTAAACAGCGCGAAGACACGCGGGCGGTGGCAGGTGCTGAAGAGGATCTAGCAACAGGAACTCACACGCCATTGATGGAAGTATAAACTACCACAGCGTTTTGAAAAACAAGTTCTGGCAGTTTTCTATTTTATGAGACAGAGCCATTCTGTGGCTTTTACCACCACACACACACACACACACACACACACACACACACACACGAAAGCAACCCTGTAAAGGACTTTCAGTTAAGAACTGGTGAGGTGACTCATTGCTTAAGAGCACTGATTGCTGTTGCAAAGGACTTAGATTTGGTTCCCAGCAAGTACACGCAACTCCCGACCATCTTTAAGTCCAGTTCCAGAGGATCTGTTGCCCTCTTCTGGCCTCAGTGAGCATTGCAGAGTCATGGGACATGTATACATAGAGGCAGACACTCATACACAAAATAAACCAGGGGAGGCTTTCATTTAAATATGCACACAGCCTAAATGCCCATTACTAGAAGAATATCCGAGTATGAACTATTGTGTAGCGATGAAAAGCACAATAGCAAGATGGCTCTGTGGCTTCATGAGTTTGACCCCTGCAACCCATGTAAACATGGGAGGTGAAACCTGACTCCAGGAAGTTGTCCATGTATATGCATGGTATGTGTGCCTCCCCCATGCATGGACACACAATAATAATAATAGTCCTAAAGAGAATCCCGTTGCTGGTACATGCAGCCGTGTGGACATGTCTAGAGAACACACTGAGTAGAAGGAGCCTCCGTTTTCTCTCTAGGGAACCTGGGAGTGGGGGCTCGAATACCCTCATCGCACATCTTCCATCTGTTACACAGAAGCAGATGCTCTCGGCAAACAATGCTCCTTGCCCAGGAGACCACACCTTGGCTCCTGCTTATCCCAGCCAGTCCATAAAACCACTCAGCCAGGTTAGTCACGCCCCCCTATGAAAAGCAGGAGGCACCTCACCCTTTGGTTCCCATCCACCCTGCCTCCCATCCTCCGGCTGATCTCATATGCAGCCTGCATGCGGCCCTGTGGGTAAATGGTACTTTCCTCTTCCTGGTACTGAGTGCGTGGTGCTGCGAATATTCCCTGTCTGTGACAGTGTGCCTTCGCCTATCTCCGTAACCCTATCATGAGAATCCTTTCTTATCCAGCAGATGAATAAGAGGCATTTAAAACACGCCATGAGAGCCCCCACACTCAATCAGTACCCTCCCTTTCCAGACTGTCAGTGACCTGTGGTCTATCCACTGGGCGCTGAAAATATTCAGTGGAAAGTTCTAGAGAAATAATTCATTGGTTTGAAATTGCAAGCTCTTTTTAAGTGGAAGGTCCTAGAATGAAATAATTCATTTGTTTTAAATTGCATGCTGTTTTGAGTAGCATAGCAAACTGTGTCTTCATGTCTTCATCAAGAACACCCATGCTGCATACACTATCTGCCTGTTATCACTTAGTAGCCATCTTGTTTATCAAAGCTGTTGCCACGGCATCACAGTACTTGTGCAAAAGTTTACATTTATTTTTCTTAACAGTGGCTCCAAGGTTCAAGAGATGGCTTGGATATGCCAGGGGAATCTATAGAATGATTTCCACAAGCAACGAGGTAAAAGTTCTCAGTAAGGAAACGCAGAGTTGTATGCTCAGGGTGCTACGATCCAGGGCCGAGGGTACCTTCTATTCAAGACACTCTCAAGAAGAAAAATGCTCCTGTGATTTTGTCATGCTTTTCAGAGGCCTGCACATGTAGGGTTGGCACTGCATCGACAGGGTTCAGCACTGTCCGTGGCTTCAGGTGTCCTTTGGGGAGTTCAAAACACACCCTCTGCGGATAAAGGTGGAACTGCTGTGTGTTTGAAATTTTCATACAAAACACTAATGTCTCTCGTGTGCCCGACAGAAGCTGCTGCTTGGACAGAGACTGCCGACTTCATTGATCTTTTAGTTTATCAAGGGAGATTTCAGGCAGTATCAGGTCACACAACCATCCTTAAATATAGTGCCCAGGGTCTCACAGAACCCAAGCATCAGAAACGGTGGCCCCTGCAGCTCCAGATGGAGAGCCCTCCAGCAACAACTAGTTCTGTGACCTTTAAGCAAATTGCTTCCCCTCTAGGGCTTCATCCCTCATACATAACAATGAGGGATTGCTGGAGCTCCCCTCCCAGTTGTATGAGCACAAAAGATAGGTGATTTTAAAATTAGCATGAATTACTGCGCCTATAATTGCTTTACAAAGGGGCACGTTATTTCTGGGCCCTAATTCCCCAGTTGTCACTTATTTGGGAGGTGGCATTTCCATTGAATGAAGGCTCTCCCCATATTCTGCCTAACCACAAGCACCTGAAGAGCAGGGATGGAGATAGGGGCTTAACTCACTCACTTGATACTGAGAATTTGCATATCAGCTTGCATTTGTCCTTGTTGTTACATTAATATTTCTCATTATGAGTCAAATAGAAGAGTGATCCTTCCAAGCATCCTTCTGGGCCTTGTCTCTCTGGAGGGTATGATTTCCTATAACCTACAGAAGGTAAATGGGATGCTTGCACACAGGTGTGCAAAATCCTGGCTGGAAGCTGAGAGTGTTGGGAGCAATGTGGAGTGTGGATGAAATAGCACAAGCATAGATCTGACCTCCCGCATACCTGCTGAGACGGAGTTCCTTTATTTTTCTCAGGCTTCAGTGCTTTAAGTTCTGCAGAGGAGGCCTGCTGAGCTGGGGCATATTCACTGAGGATAAAGTCAGGCCTGGCAGTGCTTGGGAGACCCACTTTTTCAGGTTGCACTAAAATCTGACTTGAGAGATTAGAGAGAACGAGCAAAACCTGCCAGTTATCGGCCCGTTCGCCTCTGCCTGGGAAACTGCACCGGTTAGCCATGCGGTCGTGCTGGCTTTCCTGGTGCAATGGATGGGCTTACTTCTCTTTCTGTGATAGAACACCATGACCAGAAGCAACTTAAGGAGGGAAGTTCACTTTGGCTTAGGGTTCCAGGGGGTTAGAGTCATAGTGGAGGGGACACATGGCAATAGGTGGCCAGAGCAGGAAGCTAACGGATCTCATTTCATAGGCAGCAGGAAACAGAGAACTGGAAGTGGCAGGAAGCTATACACCCACAAACCCAGCCCATGAGTGATGGATTTCCTCCGTCAAGCAGTCTTGTTCTAGGAGTTCCATAACCTCCCTAGACAGAGCCACAGGTTGGGACCAAGTCTTCAAATCCCAGAGCTTAGGGGAGTTTTTCATTCAAACCACCACACTATGCTTTCCCAGCCTTGACACTCTTTGCACTTGGACGGCATAATTCTTCCCTGCTGGGTAGTCCTGTGCATTGTATGATGTCCAGTGGTGCAGCCCTAGGTGACTCAGACACTGTCACCTCGCCTGGTTAGAAGACATTTCAGTAAGTGTGGTGCCAGGGAGGTGTTTCCAATATCTGGGAAGATGGGGAGAAGCTGGCGGACAGCAGCCTGACTGCAGAAGGCAGCGAGAAAATCAGCTGCCATTACCACACAGGCACGCTCAACCCTGTTTGTATGTTCACGTTGCTGCACAATGGCCAGAGTGTCTTAACCTCGCAGAGCCTAAACTACACCCGTCATTCAACCCGTCTTCCTCCGCTCTCCAGACCCTGCACCCCCATTCGACTTTCTGCGAATCTGATGACTCCAGCTCTCCCAAAGAAGCAGCCATTGTGGTGGATTTCTTCACGGCGAGCTGCTTCCTTCTGCACAGGGTCTTCGAGTCAGTCTGTGCTGGACACGGACCAGACACGTTTTCTTCTGTCAGGCAGGACATTGCTGAGTTGTCTGTGCAGGCACAGTGTGTTTACTCACCCATCTGTCAGCGGACGCTTTGCCATCTCACCCTGTAGCCTTTGGAATGAAGCTGTTCTACATGCGGGCAGGAAGTTCTTTCCCGGAGACCTTGATTTCTATTGGGTTGTTGATTTTTAAGATTTATCTATTTTTTCTTTAGATATCCAGGTGTTTCACATGCATGTGTCTCCGTCACCACAAACTGAACATGATGTTCAACAGAAGCAGATCACAAAGAACCCGAGTTACAGATGGTTGTGAGCTGCCATGTGGATGCTGGGAATCAAAGCCAGGCCCTCTGCAGAAGCAGCGAGTGCTTCTAACCACTGAGCCATCTTTGTGGATGTGTATCAAAAAGCTGTGTTCCTGGATCAAATATGTTTTATTTAGTGTTCCTATTGCTGTAATGAAACACCCACCGTGACCAAAAGCAACATGGGGAGGAAAGGCTTTATTTGGCTTACACCTCCACATCACAGTTAGTGATAAACTCACAGTGAGCAGGAAAGGGAGGTAGGAACTGGCACAGAGGCCATGGGGGAGTGCTGCCAGCCTGCTTGCTAAGCCTGTTGTTTTATACAATCCAGGACCACCATCCCAGGGGTGGCCCCACCCACAAGGGGCTGAGCCCTCCCTCATCAATCACTAATCAAGAAAATGCCCTACAGGCTTACTACAGTGTGGTCTTAAGGAGGCATTTTCTCAGTTAAGGTCCCCTTCTCTCTCACAAGCGACTCCAGCCTACATCAAGTCGACATAATACTACCCAGCAGCACAAAGGTCAGTTTTAGTTAAATAGTTCTTGGGAACTGCCAGGCTACTCTTCACAGTAAAAATGCCCAGCATCGGTGCGACTGAGTTCCGTTTCTCCACATTTTCTGCATATTATACTGGGTAGAGGCTTTTGGTTTGGGTTGGGTTTTATTTCTGTGTAGTCATCCTAATGGGTCTGAGGTGATGTCTCTCCTTGGGTCTTCATGTACATTCTAGAACTTCCCTAAACTATAATGGATACACGAGCAATACAAACATTTAACATTTGCAATTTAAAGAATTTGATCATGTATATGCATTCATAACAGTTCAACTTAGAGTGTCAGTTCTGCTTACTATAGCCCCAAACTCCCTTCACTTTTTTTTTTTGACATTTTGTTGATGACAATACTTTCTATAAGATAAACTTCTTGGTAATGTTTAAAGATTTATTTTTATGTTTATGTGTGGTGTGTGTGTGTGTGTGTGTGTGTATGTGTGTGTGTGTGTGCCTATGTATGTATACCACCTGCATGCAGTGCCTACCAAGACCAGAAGGGGGTGTCAGCTCCCCTGGAGCTGGAGTTATAGGCAGTTGTGAGTTCTGGGAACTGAGCCTGATCCTCTGCAGAAGCAGTCAGCATTTTAAACTGCTGAGCTATCTCTCCAGCACCTTCTCAATAACGTTTAAAAGCACAATGCTATGTTATTAATTACAGGTTCTGTTTTGTAGGGTATATTTCGATACTTCACTAGTCACATATAGCTTTAGTCACACACTCTAAATAATTTCCATCTCTTCCTTCTCCCATCTGTGTTTTCCTGATGAGAGTGACCTTGGTCATCTTTACATATGCTGGTTGTTTGTGTATTTTCTTTGTGGGGAAATGCCTTTTCAGAACTTTTGTTTATCTTTTAACAGCACTAGTTTCTTTGTTGCTGCTGTGTGGTTGGTTGCTGGTTTGGCCTAGTTAGCATGTGTGCGATTTACAAGCACTGTCTCCCACTGTGGGGACCATCTCCTCACTGGATTGTTTGAGGATCACAGGAGCCCTTAGTTTTTATGTAATTTAATTCAATTTCTACTTCAGTTGCTTGTATTTTGGGAGTCATTTCCCTCCTCCCCTAAAATGGAGTCACGGTTCAGAGAAATAAACTTTCCCAGGCTTACTCTTCTGTGGCCATAACCCCCCTAAAAAGTTTCCAGGAGTATCAAGATTCTTTGCACGTCTGAGGTAAATTCTACCAGTCCCCGAATGTTAACTAGAGCACACTACACTACCAACCTTTTGGAATGGGCACCACCAAGTCCAGTGACCTGTCTGTCATCTGTTGGTCCTAACTCTACTAATTCAAATATCAGTTTCCCGTAATCTACTGCCACTTCGAGCAACTTGCAGGAGAACTGAGACCTCCGTTACACTGGGGCTATCCACGTTCTGGAGCTGTGGTGTAGTCTGGGTTCGCACGGGGCACAGGTATCTACCTCCTCGTGATGGCACATTGTCCTCAAGGGGGTATGTATTCGGTGGGGGGGTCTTTCATCCCACTAGGTAAGGCACTTAAATGTTTGCTGACTGCAGCCTTCTCTCCCTAAAACCCAGAGTCACGGATCTGAGGCTGAGCTTCGATGAGGCTGTTGGTAGACTCCCCTGTGCTATGCCCAACACCTGCTCAAACAATACAGCTTTGTCATAGGGCAGAGCTCATGGCGCTTGGGGCCACTTTCCCTCTGCTTGAATGTAGTCACATGAGTCCCAAATCACTCTAGAGACTCACCTCTTCCTCTTCTCTCTGTGAGAGCCAACCTGAAGGAGACTAGGAACATGACGAGCTCAGAAGTCAGCTCTGGGTCAGCCATGAGTCAGTTATGGATCAGCTGAAGCTCCGGTGTGGGATGTTCTAATAGATCGCTAGATCACATCTCCTTGGCACTCGTGAATAATCTTTATTCTTTTTTTAGAAGAGATATTTGTCATATATCATCCAATATTTATGAGTTAATTTGTATCTCACAGTAAAACAAAATACAGACTCTAAGAGAAAACTCATTCCCCTTCGGCTCTGCATCCCTGACAGCCGCTAATTTCAATCTTCTTGCCACTGAGGTGCGGGCATCTGTGTGGCCGTCACTCGAAGTGCTCCAACTTGAAGATGCTACGAAAACTCACTAGCTGAGCTGACAATGAATCCAGGGGCATGGGGACAGTTAGGAATGCTCGTACCTGTTACAGACGAAGAAAGGTGCCCACAGCCCTTAGGACTGTCTCCCACTGAAAAAGAAGGGATTCTCCTTTGTCAGTGGAGTTCCCCTTAGAGTGATGGGTGAATTCGCTAATGTGATATGTGCAACTAACAAATCATGTTAACAGGTATGTGAGGTGACATAGGGAAGCAAGTGGTGACCCCCTGATTTATTCATTATATGATTGTTTAAAAATGATTTCTGGGGGAAGTGATATAAATAACAAAGCATAATACACTTTCTTGTATTTTTGTCAAAGCGTAGGGAAGGCTGAATAACAAAGTGGCCTCCTTGGTTTATGCTGCAAAATTCATCTTCATCTGTAAAGTAGGGACACCATCACCTTCCAAGAATTTTGAAGGATACAATGGTGCCTCCTCCTCCTCACCTCCACCACCACCATCACCAACGCCTCCACCACCATCACTACCACCACCACCACCACCACCACCACCACCACCTCCTCCTTCACCTCCACCACCTCCACCACAATCAGTAGAGTACTGACAGCTGCTGCTTGCTGACTCTTCTCTAGAGTCTGATACATCACTTGGCAAGGATTCCAGCCTAGGTTTGTGTAGATCTTCAGACTTATACCCAACATATTCAGCATATATCAAGAGCACCAAGGCTGACAATATAAAGATTATGGGCTAAAGAAAAGCCTGAATTCATGCCCTGGCACCATTGGCCAGGATACTGTCGTCTGGTAATGAGGGCACCATGTAGGATGCTATCCTCAAACCACTATATTAGGAGAGTCAAGATCTGTTTCCTCTTGTATGTGAGCCATCAAGTCGGGGTGGACAGGAGAGGTACATACTCAAAGTTAAGAAAGGAATTTGTTCTGAGTGTGGTCAGAACCTGTCTGGCATTACTATCCGTGGACTTTAGTCTACACTGTGTGTTTGGTGACTTCACTTTGGGAGCCCACTCCCTTTTTTTGAGATGTAAGACTTGGAAAATATCTCCAGCAAGTTAGCAGAATTTAGACAGCTATTGAAGGAGTGAGAGAGGTATAAAGAGTTATACTCAGCATCTTTTCTAATAATCCCTCTATCCTATAGTTCATGTAAATCTAAATATAATGTATATATAAGTGTATATGTCCTCTGTAACATACATAGCATATAAGTGCTACTGCTTGGCTATACATCATGCAGTAGCCATGTCTGAAACAGATGACTGTATCAATGGTTCAACTTTGTGAACTGAGTTTGGTGCCTTGCTCCTCTCTCTTCTTTCATGGAGGAGAAGCATTTTACTGATTTTCCCATGCCTCCCTCTCAGCCAGGCTTCACTCCTCAGACGTCGGAGCAGAAACTCATACATTATGAGTGCTGGAAACTGCACTTGAAAAACAGTTTACATCTCAGAGCAGTTCAACCTAATTTACATCAGAACATAGCAAATCCATCCGGACCTGAGTGGAACGGAGACACCTAAGGCACACTAATATATTAAAGTGCTTTGCTGAAGCCATCAAGAATAAGTGAATGGTGGCAAGGCAGTATCTCTGTCTCTGGTGGCACCTATGGCTGCTCCCATGCCACCGATGCTGACTCCATGACACCCCTGGGGTGTGCTCACTGTCCCGCCAATGGCCCCTGCTGTTTCCCTCTAGGTTTTTCTTCTCAGACTCATGCAGGTTCTACATCACAATTTATTTCTACTGTTCTTCCTAAACTTCATCTGTTCTTCTTTCATACCCTAAAACACTAAATTGAAAGATTTTTATATCCCAGGTTAAGGTCAATGGTCATACAGTGCAGAGGAAAATCCACTGAGCCCCTTGGCAGTTGGTTCCTTTTGCAGTCCTGAGTGGATCTCCTGCCTTCGCCACAGGGACATCAACATAAAATCATTCTCCTTCCCTGGGGTCTCCAGAGCTCAACACACCAGCAGACAGAGCTGATGAGGTTTATGCTCAGAAGCTGTTGACTGTTTGAAGCCTATGTGTTGTGTCTGGATCTCAAAGGCTCTGTCTTAGTTTCTTTTCCATTTTTTGTAATAAAATACACCAACAAAGGTGAGGTACAGATGAGAGGGTCTTCTTGGTTTACAGTTTCAGGTTACTGCCCATAGTTGTGATGAAACCAGCAGCCATTTGAACCAGCTACTTTTGTTGTTTCCACAGCCAAGAGCAGGGAGCTATGAATAAATGGATGCTTAGCCCAACCTTGCTTTCTCTGCTCTTAAACAGTTCCAGACCCCCTGCCTAGGGAATGGTGCTACCCACAATGGACAGCTCTTTCTACCTCAGTGTGGTCAAGACAATATCTTCCAGACATGCCCACAGGCCAACCTAGTCTAGAACAGTCCCTCAATGAGAGTCCCATCCCAGATGATTCTAGATTATCAAGATGAAGGTTGAACAGCACAGCCTCTACTTCTAAATTGGAGCATCTCCTTTTTGTGTTGCTTTCTACCCAAGACCTTTCTATTGACAAGCCTCAGTGTCTCTTCTCATCTTTGGCTGTCCTCAGTTCCTCTTAGCTCTTGCCAGTGAGTGATAATCTTTTGTGTCTGCCTAACAGCAGTGTTGAATTTCCATGGGTCCTGTAACTCACTTCAGTAAAATCCAATGTGTGATCTTGGACAGCAGGGAACGGTATTCTGAAGGCTGACTTTGTGCCAGCAAGTAGCAGGTGAGCCTTGGTTATTTTCCTATCCTGCTGCCATCAGAGAAAGAAGGGAATAAAAGAAATTGGTAAGCACTAGACACCAGCTCATGGGGACAATAAACCTGTCCCTTGGAGCTTTGGGGTATGTAGAAGATGAAAACACACTAATATCTGTTAAGCACTTAATGCTCTCAAAATGGCTCTGTTGCTCTACAGACTAAGACTGGGCTCAGATTTTCTCTAGAACAGGCTCCCTGGAGGCAGTGGGAAGCACTGACTCCATTTTCAGGTATGGTCTTGACCTCCTAGGTAGTTAGGAACATCTTGTTACCATCTACTTCTTCCCCTCTTCCCTGTGCTATCTCAGTGCCCAACCCTAGCCATAGTAGTGTCTCTCCCTGCCCCCACTCCTGCCAGCTGCCAGCCTGCCTGAGAGCTGTACGCAGGAAGCCAGAGGAGTGTGACTTCTGCCTAAGGACTTCCTGTGCCACTTAGAAGTCGCCAAGGTCTTTACCTTGTCCTTCAAGGCCATTGAGATCTGTGACCCACCTACTTTTAGTTCATAGTACCTTTCTTCCTTTTCTGAATTTCTTCTCATATTTCATGTCAGGCCTGCTTCGAGAAACACAGAAGGTCGCTTCAAGGCTTGAAAGCACGAGATACTGGCATTGCAAATGGCTTATAAGTGGTGGGGTAATAAAGGAGGATTCCCAAGTTAAACACACTGAATTCAGATCTTGATCCCTTTCATCATGAGGTGTTCAGCCTGCCAGCTTACCTTTGGGGAGCTTCTGTTTGCTCCTGAAATGGGAGGACTAGGAGAAGCAACAGATAGAAGATTCCTGGTGTAACAAACACTCGACTAATGTTCGTGGGCAGAGGGAGGAAGTGCTGGCCAGTGGTGGATTTCCTGTTGGCCAAAGCTTTTTATTTAGGAAATAATGGTGAGTTTGGGTTGGAGGAGGGGTAGGCGAATAAATGGAGCTGTGGAGATGTGCTAGGGAGCTAGCTGAAATGCCTTCTATAGGAAAGCGATGGGCGCTGAGGGTGGGTGGGAACAGATGATGAGTGGGGGACCCACGTGTAGGTGGGGGTTAGATGATGAGGGGGAATGCTGAGGTCTATGCAGAGGGATGGTGCATATCAGGGGGAGTAAAGATGACATGTTTTATTATTTTTGTGAATGATTATGGATTGATTAATGTACTGTCTCATGAGGATTGTGGGTTATCTAAGTGAAGCATTTAATCTTGCTTTTTTCTTTTATCCCCTCTATTAATTTTACTTCACTGATACATAAAAACATAAAGTTCTACACACATGGGGTGTGATGTGATATTTTAGCACATATATTTATACGTGGTACAATTTCCATTCCCTAGTCATTGTGAATGCTGTATTTAATGGGCATGGGAGCACATACTTATTTCAAGTCCTCTCTAGCAGGATTACGGGATCATGTGTCAGACTGTCTAACTTTTTGAGAGCCCTCCATAACTTCTTCACTGTAGCAGCTTACATTCCTACCAGCAGGTGAGATGGTTTGTGCTTCCATGGTGAGTAGTAATATTGAAAAATTTTTATACACGTGACGGCCATTTGTATATCTTATTTTGAGAATTTCTGTGTTGCCCTATTGTTCATTTCTAATATTTATTATTTAGGTGTTTTATTTTGAGAGAAGGTCTCATTGTGTAGCCCAGGTTCCCCTCAAACTAGAAATTCTTCTGTCTCAGTCCCCCCAAATACTGGGTGAGGACCACCATGCCAGGTTATTGTCAGTTGTCTGTTTTTAAATCTTGTTTGGGAAGTTATTCAGGGCTTTTCCATTCCTTTTATATTCTTAGTTAAAGTCCCTATCTCAGATAGATAGTGTGAAAATAATCTCCCCCAATCCTGAGGATTGTTTCTTCATTTCCTTGAGTGTTTTCCAAGAGAGAGATTCTGTCTCCTGGAATCTCATTTATCCACTCTTCCTTGTTTCTTGTGCCTTTGAGGCCTTGGCAAATAATAGTTTATCTCAATATCCCAAAGTATTTCATCCGTGTTTTCCAAGTAATTTCATAGTTTTGTATCTTTAATCTGTTTTGAGTTGACTTCTTTAACGGTCATATATTTAATGGAAATCCATTTCCACTCCTCTGTGTGTGAAACTTTCTTAGCATCCTTTGATGAGGACATGTGTTCTGGACACAGTAATAGAAACTGAGTCTTACTATTTCAATTCAAGGCTCTCTAGTCTGTTCCATTGATCTTCGTGATAGTTTTTATGTCAATACTATGTCAACTTTTTCACCATGCTTTGTAGTATATTTTGAAGTCATATGTGGTATTTTAACTCCTGCTATGTTCTTTTTGCTCAAACTTACTTCAGTTATTTAAGGTGTGTGTGTGTGTGTGTGTGTGTGTGTGTGTGTGTGTACATGATTTTGACTCTTTTGTGTGGGCAGAATTATTTCTTATAATTATGTAAATGATGTCACCTATATTTTAATGGAGATTGCACTGAACTTGGCAATCACTTGCAGTAATAGAAATTCTAGTAGGCCACTGGGATTCCACTCTGTCTGCCTTCCCTTACAGTTGTCGTTGGTAATCCTTTACTGCTTTGAACAAATATTTTTTGGACATTTATTTGGTTTTGCTTCCTTATGACTACTTTAAAAAGTATTCTCTTTTCTTTTTCCAGCAATTTTTTGAGCGTAAGTAACGCTTCTGATGTCTGTGTTTGTTTTAGTAGCTCGGGTAACATTTCAATGGCATCTTTAGTGTTGTCTGTGTAGAAGGTGGTGCCGTTTTCTGGCAGCAACAGTGACGATACTCATTTTCACTTTGGGGCTTTTGTTTCTTTTTCTTACCTGGGTGGTTCAGTTATAATTTAAGTGTTATTTCTAGTAAAACAGTAAAGAGACTGTCAACTTCTATTATGTTGCAGGATAGGCATCAAAGAAGGTTACTCGGATGCAGGTTTAAGCCAATAGAAAGTCATCAATGTCTCTATTAGTCAGCTGGTGACGGTACTGGCACTAGGTATTAGGGATCTCATTGTTGCACTGAGTCTTTCTCAGGGTGACCTTTAAGTACAAAAACCATGTTCCGGGTTGACACACTTCAGTTAACAAAAATGGTTCACCAGAAGTAGAACTACAGAAGCCAAAAAGCAAGGTTAGTACATTAGAGACTTTCCCAGAACTGTGAACTTTGATGGATGAGGTCTTTGCTTTCATTTTGGTAGGTGGTGCTGTCAATGTGCTGAGTTTTATGGCTGGAATTGCACTTCCATCATGGGGTTAGTTGTGCAGCAGTCTGGGGGCTTATTACAATTCAATGCTCTTTCTGCTTTGTTGCTAGGATTTTATGGGTTTTGTCCGTCTTCAGCTGATGTGGGATATTGCCTTTATTGATTTAAAATGTTAAACCCCTTTGCACGACTTGATCAAGAAGAATAATTTTGTTAATATGCAGTTCTATTTGTTTTAATAGTATTTTGATGAGAATTTTAGTGTTTACACTCAATCATTGAGATCAATGTACAGCTTTGTCTTTGTCTGGTTTTGGTATCACGGTAATCTTTGCCTCACAGAGTGTAAGCAGAGGCATTTTACTGCCTGTCCCTACCTCTTAAGGGTTGGATTCACAGTTGGGTTCCCATGCCCACCTTGCATTTATTTGGGTGCCGGGGTCCTTATACTTGTATGGCGAGCTGCTTACCTACTGAGTCTCTTTGCCAAGACCTAGAACACCTGTTTAAGAAGATTTTGGATGTTAGGGCTGTATTGTGGCTGTTGTGCATTTTGGTCTGTGGTTCTGTTGAAACTCATTTCCTAGTTTCCACGTCACATTCCTGCTGCATTTAAGTGAATTTTTCTAGTAATAGTTTTTATTCTTGACTTATTGGTTTTGGTCTTTATGTTATGGATTTTTGCTTTGTGGTTGCCATATGTGTGGATAATTATGAGCTATTTTGAAATGATAACTGAGCATGATCATGAACATAAGAAGATGAACTGAGGGGAGAAGGCAGATTAGTAGACTCTATTCTTGCAATAAATTACCCGCCACTCTTTGAATTTTTAATTTCTCATTTTCATTAGGCTTTTGTGATGGCTACTCTTGGTTGTCAATTTGACTACATCTGGGATTAACTTAAAACCCAAGTGGCTGGGTACACCTGTGAGGGATTTTTTTCCCAATTAAACCATTTGAGGTGGGAAAATTCACCTTTAATCTGGGCTACACCTTCTGCTGGCAGCCTATGTAAAGGACATAGGAGAAGGTAGATCTCTCTCTCTCTCTCTCTCTCTCTCTCTCTCTCTCTTGCATTCACTCTCTTTGGCAAGTCTATCATTCATTGGCATTACGATGACTTCTTTGGGAGTTCAGAGTATATCAAAGAGCAGCTAGGAAGTCCAAAAGAGCCTCATGGGCATCCAGCCTCATGAACTGAACAGCTACTGAATGACTGAACCTTCTGTTGGTAGGCAGCCATTGGTGGACCAACTAGACCACAGTCTGTAAGCCTTTCTATTAAATGATGCTGCTGATTGCTGCTCCAAGCATCTCTAGAGAACTGATAAAGAAAAAGAATATTCTGCACGATAAAACTAACCAACTTCCAGCATCTCAGAATGCGGTGAAGGCCAACAATAAACTCGGTGCTAACATCGACCGGGTCTGGAGGGATGGCTCAGGATGAAGGACCTACAAAGGACCAGATTTTGTAGCTCCGCATCCATACAGAGCAGCTCACAGTCACAGTCGGTAACTCCAGCTCCAGAGGATTCCACGCCCTTTTCTGACTTCTGCAAGCCACCTGCACAGAGATGGTAGACAGATACAAACACATGAGCAAATAAAATAAAATCCTTAAAAAAAACGAACAAAAAAATTGACCATCTCCAAGTGGGAATAAATATACGAAAGACTTCTAAGGTCCTGGGAGAGAATCTTCTCTCCAGCAGCCACAGAGCTCAAGTTTAGGGAAATCAAACTGAAGCCATCTTTATAAGGTTGACTGAACTACAAAGGGAATACAAGTCCCAGCCTTAGGAGGGTGTCAGCGGTTAAAGCAAGAACATTAATTGGTAAGGAATGGGATCCTGTACCTTGGGATAGAGATGTGTGGGAGGATGCTATTGAGTCAAAGAATTCTCAGGGGTTTATCTCACCTAAGAAATTAGTCTCCAAGCAGAAGATGTACTCATACCCCGCCCCCTGAAATGCTGCCTTTTCTTCCTTAGACTAAGGAAATGAATAATCCTCCATCGTCCGCTAAATCAGCAGTGACTTTTTCTGAAGCAGATGCCAAGCAAGACAATACTAATGTCCCCCAGAGCCCACCAATGGTTGCCTCTAGACGTATAACCAGACTTAAAGCAACGCAGGCTCCTAGAGAGGAAATAGAAAGTGAAGTCCATGAGGAGGTGTGCAACACTCCTAAAGAACTTAATGGGTTTGCTAATTCATTCAGGCAGAAGTCTGGGGAGCATGTGTGGGAATGTATTTTAGTGCGTGAGGTATGGTGGATGAAATATAAAACTAGATAAACTGTGTTTATTGATATGAACCTGCTGGGTGGAGATTCTAGATTTAATATGCAAGCTTTCACAGTTTTTTTTAAAAAGGTATCAAGCATTGGTTTGAATGGATAGCTGAAGCCTTTGTCAGAAGACAGCCTGCTGCAAAGGAGCTGGAGATGCTTGCTCTCCTTGGCTTGGTGCTGGTGAAGGGATTTTAATGCTCAGGAAAATTGCAAAGCTAGAGTGGGCATGCTGGGTAAACCCTAATCCCCCATGATGGGAAGGCCCAGAAGATACGCCCTTCACCAATCCTATAAGATGCAGAGTGGTGAGGGGGCACCAGCACATCTGAAGAGCTTTGTTGTCACCTTCTTTGTGCCTGTCCTTAGGGCTGGAGACACTGCCCCTCAGCTGGACAAATTAAATGTAATGGGTTTAATTGGCCCCAAGCAGCAAGGGCCAGGTGATAGCACTGAGTTGTCCAATGTAGTCAGACTTTTCTGTCCCACCAGCCAGTTCCCAGTTAACCACACAGAGGCTTATTGTTACTTAAAAAATGCTTGGACAATAACTCAGACTTGTTTTTAACTAGCTCCTATAACTTAAATTAACCCATTCTTGTCTGCACTCTGTCACATGGCTTGGTATCTTTTCTCAGTATAACAAGTTCAGTCTCCTGCTTCCTCTGCATCTCCTCGAAGCTCTTGAGACTCCTTCCTTCTTTGATTTTTTTTTGTCTGCCAGTCCCACCTTACCTCTTCCTGTCCAGTTATTGGCCAGTCAGCTTCTTTTTTTTTTTTTTTTTTTTTTTTTGGTTTTTCGAGACAGGGTTTCTCTGTGGTTTTGGAGCCTGTCCTGGAACTAGCTCTTGTAGACCAGGCTGGTCTCGAACTCACAGAGATCCACCTGCCTCTGCCTCCCGAGTGCTGGGATTAAAGGCGTGCGCCACCACCGCCCGGCATGCCAGTCAGCTTCTTAATAAGTCTATCACAATGACATATATTCACACTGTGTAAAGTGGTATGGGAGGTCCTTGTGTCTATGTGTTTCTTTTATTGGCTAATGAATAATAAAACTGCTTTGGCCTATAGCAGGGCAAAACTTAGGTAGGTGGGGAATACTAAACTGAATGCTGGGAGAAAGAGGGCAGAGTCAGTGAGAAGCCATGTAGCCCTGCTGGAGACAGACACTGGAACTTTACCTGGTAAACCACAGCCTTGTGGCAATACACAGATTAATGGAGATGAGTTAATTTAGGATATGAATTGTGGGCTGAAGAGATGACTCAGAGGTTAAGAACACTGACTGCTTTGCCTGAGTTCAGTTCCCAGCAACCACATGGTGGTTCACAACCATCTACAAGGAAATCTGTTGCCCTCTTCTGGCCAGTTATACATAGAGTCAGAACACTGTGTACATAATAAATAAAATATTTTTTAAAAATATATGAGTTAGACAGAAATATGCTTAAGCTATTGACCAAACATTATTACAAATAATATGGTTTCTGTGTGATTATTTCAGAGCTGAGCAGCTGGGAACCAATAAGCTGCCTCATACAACAGTAAAGGAATATTTCATAGCCCAAGGCAAGATGATCATAGCTATTATGACAGGCACATAGACAAAGCAATGTCCATAATGGTCTGACCCATAATGGGCAACTCAAATAAACTAATTTTCATAGTGTCATGACTTTTGTTTCATAGTATGGACCTTTGTTACTGGCTAATCAATCACGGTAATTCAAGGGATGAAAGAAATAAGACACCACCTACATTTTGTTTGATCTGTATAAGCAGAAAAATTCTCAAACTAATGAATGAAAAGTCCCTTGGGATTGTGGCAAAAGGAAATCCTGGTCCATGTGGTTTATGTCAACTTGACACAAGCTAGAATTATCTGAAAGGAGGGAACCTTAATTGAGAAAATTCCTCCATAAGATTTTAATTAGCAATTGATGGAAGAGGGCATAGCCAGTTGTGGGTGGTGCCAAGCATGGGCAGGTGGTCCTGGTTTCTCAAGAAAGCAGGCTGAACAAGTCATGAGGAGGAAGCCAGTAAGCAGCACCCTCCATGGCCTCTGTGTCAGCTCTGCCTCCAGGTTCCTGCCCTATTTGAGTTCCTTCCCTGACTTCCCTCAGTGATGAAATATTACCTGGAAATGTAAGCTGAAATAAACTCCTTTCTTCCCAAGTTATTTTGGTCATGATATTTTATCATGACAATAGAATCCCTAACTAGGACAGTCCATAAACCAGTTTTCAGACATGAGCCAGCTTTCAAACCCAGAATGTCCTTGAATGAAGCATTGGCTAGGTTCCCCTAAGGAAGGACCATGATAAAACCTTAGTTTTACTGTTAGTCTATGTCCAGTCCCTTCCCAGAGGTAACTGTACACTGGGATCAAAAAAACAACCAGACTTTCCTGGGTCTGTTAGATACTGGTTCTGAACTGACACTGATTCTGGAAAATCTCAAGTCACATTGTGACTCCAGATAAAGTAGGTCTTTATGAAGGTCAAGTGATTAATGGAGTTTTCTTGAATCCAACTCACAGTAGGTCCACTGTGTCCTTGAACTCATCCTATGTATTGATTGAGGTTTCTGTCCCACTTGGTCCCTCAGCCATTTAGTCCCAAATAAGCACACAGAGGTCTACATTAATCATAAACTGGTTAGCCTAGTAGCTCAGGCTTCTTATTAACTCTTATAACTTATATTAGCCCATAATACTTGTCTGTGTTAGCCACATGGCTTGGTACCTTTTTTGGCAAGACAGTCACATCTTGCTTGCTCTGTGTCTGGCTTCCTCTGTGTCTGGGTGATGACTGCAGACTGAAACTTCCCTCTTCCCAGAATTCTCATTGCCCTGCCTCTACTTCCTGCCTGGTCATCCCACCTATACTTCCTGCGTGGTTACTGGCCAATCAGCGTTTATTTAAAATACAAGTGACAGGGTGCAGACCATTGTTTCACAGCACCTGTGGTTATTTCCCCAGTCCCAGAATGTATAATAGGGATAGACATACTTAGAACTTGGCAGAATTCTCACATTGGTTCCCTGACCTGTGGAGTGTGGGCTATTATGGTTGGAAAGGCTAAATGGGAGCCTTTAGGGTTGCTTCTTCCAGGAAAAATAGTGAATCAAAACCAGTATTGCATCCCTGGAGTAACTGCAGAAATTACTGCTACTATCAAGGATTTGAAAGATTTAACGGGGGGGGGGGTGGTTCCCACCACGTCTCCCTTTAACTCTCCTCTCTGGTCAGAGAAGAAGACAGAAGGATGGTGGAGAATGACAGTGGACTATCAAAAACTCAATCAAGCAGTGACTCCAATTGCAGCTGCTGTGCCAGATATGATATCTCTACTTGAGCAGATTAACACATCTCCTGGTGCATGGTATGCAGCTATTGATCTAGAAAGTCCTCTTTTCTTTGGTATCTGTCCTTCTGGACCACCAGAAGCAATTTGCTTTCAGTTGGCAAAGCCAGCAATGTACCTTTACAGTTTTGCCTCAGGTATTTATTAACCCTCCAGCCCTGTAACGTAACTTAGCGTGAGGTGATCTTACCATCTGTCTCTCCCATGAAACATCATGCTGATTCACTATATTGATGACATTGTGCTGACTGGACTAAGTGAACAGGAGGTAGAAACTACTTTGGACTTTCTGGTGTCACATATGCCTGCTGTGGGATACTGCTCTTGTACACTGTAAAGATTTATTACTTGTATTAGTTTAATAAAATGCCGATTGGCCAGTAGTCAGTCAGGAATTATAGGTGGGACAATCAGACTAGGAGAATTCTGAGGAGTGGAAAAGCAGAGAGATGTAGTGATTGTCCACACATGTCCATGATGTCCTCAGTCGTGGCTGTAGGCAATAGATGGGGTGTAGGCTGGATGATCAGGGACTTGGAATGAGCATGATTGGAAAAATGGTGGGAAAGACATCTGAGGAAGAAGTATGTGGTTAGATCTCTCCAAATGAGTGAAGGATGTGAAGATATTTATGGTTTTTTGTAACTGGCCATCAAAAGGTGTATTCAGCAAAAGAGGAGTTAAGACATCAAATAGATAGGATGTGACTGTCCATCCAGCCACAACAGTAGAACCCACCGGTCTTACCATGTTCACCATTCTGACGCAGCTTGGTAGAAACATGCAATGGCATTTTGAAGACACAGTTACAAGGCCCATTAGGTGGCAGCATCCTGGAGAGCAGGAGAGGGTTCTCCAGAATGTGCTGTGTGCTTTGAATTAGCATCTGTGATGGCTATTCTTGGTTGTCAACTTGACTACATTTGGAACCAAAATCCCAAAATGAAGGGTACACCTATGGGGAATTGTTTATTTTAATTTGAAGTAGAAAGACCCACTTTTAATCTGGATCTTTGAATTAAGAGGACACCTGCCTTTAACCCATATCTTGAGGTGGGAAAGACACACCTTTAATCTGGGCCACACTTTCTGCTGAAAGCTTATATGAAGACAGGGAAGAAGAAAGATATTTCTCTTTGCCTGCCTGCTCTTGCCCTCATTAGCAAGTCCATTCCTTCACTGGCAACATCACACTTCTTTGGCATTCCAGCATATACTGAAGACCAGCTGAGACAGCCAGCCTTTTGGACTGAACAATTACTTGATTCTTGGATTTTCTATTTATGGTGTCATTGTTGGATTAGCTGGACTGTAACTTGTAAGATTTTCTAATAAATCCTCTTTCTGTATATATGGAAAGATTCATTCTATAAGTTCTGTCTAAAGAACCCTGACTAATACAGGGTTCAATATATGGTATGGTTTCTCCCCAGAATCTTCAAGTTGAAGAATCAGGGGTAGAAAAGGAAATGGTCCCACTTACCATCACCCCTAGTAACCCACTAGGAACATCTTTATTTCATTTTCTTCTGGTCTCAAAGTTCTCGTTTCAGAGGGAAGCTCAGACTTTCCCTAACCACTTTGGGTTTCTGATGCCCTTAAGTCAATAGGCTGAGGAAGCAATAACATTGTTAGGAGGGGTTATTGATCCAAATTACCAAGGGGAAATTGGATGGCTTCTTCACAATGAAGAAAAACAAAATTATGTCTGGAGTTCAGGAGATCCTTTAGGGCACCTCTTGTTGTTACTACATCTGTGATTAAAGTCAATGGGAAACCATAACATCCCAGTCCAAGCAGGATGACAAAGGGCATAAACCCTTTAGGAATGAAGCTATGACTCATTCTTCCAGGAAGAGAACCAAGACCCACTGAGGTGCTGGTGGAGAGTGGGGGAAATACAGAACAGGTAGTAGAGGAAGGTAGTTATAGAGACCAGCTAAAGCACATTAATGGTTTCAAAAATAAGGATTATAATTGACATATTTTGCTAAAAATGTGTTTGCACAGGTATTTATGTCTTTTTTCCTTGATTTCTTTATCATGTAATATAACATTAATTAAGAGAATGTTGGTGGTAATATGATAGTTTGAATGTAGTTGTCCCCTATAATCTCATACAGAGTGGCACAATTAGAAGGTGTGGCTTTATTGAAGTGGGTATGACCTTGTTGGAGGAAGTGTGTCACTGTGGGGGCGTGTTTTGAGGTTTCCTATGCTCAGGATACCACCCAGTGTCTCAGTTGGTTTCCTGTTGCCTACAAGATGTAGGACTCTCAGCTCCAGCACCACATCTGCTTGCATGCTGTGATGCTCCCTGTCATGATGATAATGGACTGAGCCTCTGAAACTGTAAGCACCCCAATTAAATCTTTTTCCTTATAAGAGCTGCCGTGGTCATGATATCTCTTCATAGCAGTAGAAACCTTAAGACTAGTTATCATATTTAAGTTTTGATATAACAAAAGAATGTCCCTCAATTGATATTGCTACCTATTATAAATTTATAATGCATTTGTGGTTGTACAAAGGTTAGTTATAATGTTAGGTGTAATTGTTAACTGGTTATTATTTTAATTTGAAAATTAGTCGTGATAATATGATTGTGTGTCATGCTGACAAGGGGTGGGCTTGTGATGGCTATTCTTGGTTGTCAACCTGACTACATCTGAAATTAACTAAAACCCAAGTGGCTGGGTACACTTGTGAGTGATTATTTTCTAATCAAATCAATTGAAGTAGGAAGATCCACTTTGACTCTAGATGATTTGAGGTAAGAAGATACACCTTTAATCCAGATATTTTGAGATGGCGGCCTTGAATCTGGACCACACCTTCTGCTGGCGGCCTATATAAAGGGCACTGGAGAAGGAAGCTTTCTCTTTGCCTCCTTGCTCTTGTTCTTGCTGGCAAGTCCACTCCTTTGCTGGCATCACTGCCTATTGCTGTGGGATTCTGGCATACAGTGCAGACCAACTGGGACATCCAGCCTCATGGACTGAGCAGCTAGTGGATTCTTGGGCCTTCTGTTGGTAGACAGTCATTGTTGGACAGACTGAACCACAGCCCATAAGCCATTCTGATAAATCCCATGTATGTGTGTATATATGTATGTATATATCCATTCTAGGTTCTGCTCCTTTGGGGAACCCTGAGTAATACAGCTGGGGCTTAGGGTACGCTTTGGCCAGTTCGGTCTTCCATCCAGCCCACATGGCCACTTCCTCGCTCATCTCCTCCCTCCTGGTGCACTTGCCTGATTTGCACTGCCATTTCCTTCAGGAACATTTCCTTTGCATTCGGACCTTGACTAACTGGTGTAGCTTTTGGTGCAACATGACTTTCAATATGCCTTCCTAAGTTGAACATTTCTAGCTGTTGATTTAAAGAAAGAGGTGTAAGACTCTTTCACCAGAATATTAAAAGGCCTTGTAGGGTTAAGTGGCCTCATTTCAGTACTGTGTCTCCACAAAAAGACAGGGCAGAGCAGAGGAGAGCCAAGCAGAGCAGAGGAGAGTGATGGGGAGAGGAGAAATGGCCAGTGGTCAATGGGACAGACACTCAACAATTATCACTAGAGTTGACTGTCTTAGAATGACAGAGTTCACAGTAATAATCAAATAATCTCAGTGTTAATGTGAAATAGCAGCAGCCATAGACCACCATGGCCCCCTGAAGGGTGAGACGTGTAGAACATTAGGTTAGGTACCAAATGTGGCAGACACAGCATGAGTTCGCATTTGAAAAACGGGGCTGATCGTTTCAGTTAACTCAGTAATGCCAGGAATGTTCAGATTATAAAACACACAACACCCACAGGCACAAGAAGGTGAGGCGAGTCAGTGGCTGTCTCTGGCTATAACATAAGATAGCCTAAATTAAATTATGTCTGTATTGATTTTTCTTATATATTCCTATGTATGATGGAATTTAGTTTATAAATTAGGTCCAGTAAGGTATTGGCACTAACTATAAAACAGAACAATAACAATAGCACGGCATAATTAAAATTACTTTAAACATGTTTATTGCTTATGTCTGAGGATTTTTTTCTTTAATATTTTCAGTTCCTGGTATAGGTAGCAGAGTCCATAGGGAGTACAACCTCAGATAAACAGAATCACTCAGTTATCCAGATGGAGCCACCTGTGTGCGAGCCACGCTCAGGCTCCAGCCTCTCGTCACTGAGCCTGAGGTAATCCTGAATCCTCTAGCCATCTCTAATGCGGCTTCTGCAGATGGGCATGCATTTGGAATCCCACAGCGAGTGCAGCCTCTTCAGACAGGTTCTGACTGCAGCCTGCATGTGTAATTCTTCCATGCTGGGTCCTAGCTTGAGTGTGGGAGCCCACGGATGGTTGTGGATTCATTCCACCCCAACTAAAGGTCAGAGAGTTCAAACCCGATTCTTCAAGGTTATGGACAGGAGGTTTGACCCAAGGTGTGGCTTCTCACAGGATGTTCTGACCTAGGCTGTGGTCACTTGATGCTTTGGGTATTGAGAAGGTAACTAACTACTTTGGTTGTTCCTTGTATCTTTGTACCATGGTAAAGAAGTCTCTTGTCCTCCCCTCGTCTTTAGACTGGAGTATATAAAGCCTAAGAGAAATAAACACAGCGAATCTCAGTATTCACTGGGTGCCCTCCCGGCTCTACCAGTTGTCTCTTGTCTATTTCTTTCTTAATCCTCACGGTTCCCTCCAAGGGCCCGCTGAGAAACCAGGTGGGATCCACAGTTGTCACCAGGACACGGGGTACTGCGCTTGAGGACTCATTCCTTTTCACTGTGTACTACTGCTCTATTGGCCTTGCTTATGTGCTTACTAAGAGAGACACCCCTCCCTCTGCTGTCTCTGGGGTGCAGTGGGCAGCTTTTGCTATGACCGTGAGCTCAGCGAGGCACTTTCCCTTCACCCTGCCCTTTAGACCTTTCTGCTTTGGCCTGTGAACAGTCCTCAGATCTCCCCTCAGGATCCTACTTCTGCTTCCTCCCACGGTCTGCAGAGGTCCTCCAACGCTGCTGCCGCCCCGATGGCCTGTGGTGGGAAAGGAATCCTGTCCTCCTCCAAGGTGTTGTCATCATTGTTACTGCTAGCATCTAGAGCAGCCTGTTTGCTGGTTGCCTTTCTTTCCCTGTGACAGGGCTGGACAGCGTGATTCTTCTTCCTTTTAAATGACTTGAGTGAGCCCCTGGGATGGACATCAGCTAGTCTCTAAACCGCTGACCCCTGCATAAATCCTCAAGCCCAGCAACAGGAAAGGCGTGTGTCTAGGGAGCTTTCCATGGTAGCTGGAAAACCATAGTTAGACACCTGGCATCTCTGGTGACTTATCCTTGAATGAGATATGGTTGCAGAAGTAGGTGACTTTACTGAGAAGTCCTAGCCGAGCGGCCCTTCGAGTTACCATGAAAACAGACTCAGGACTGGCACAGCCGCTAACTGAAGCTGGCTCTTCAGGCCACCTCCTTGGCTAGTGTGTCCACAGACTGAAGGTTGGCTCCTTTGGCAGATGAGTGATCTGGTTAGATGACTTGGGCCTCCCTACCCTCCAGTATCCCGTGTAGACACACCATGCTGACACGCCAAGGGAAGATAACAATGTCTTTTTCTGGCCCAGAGGCCAAATAGATAGCCGTAATAATGCCGGCCCTTTGGGGTCAGGACCTTTTATTCATTTCTCAATATTAGCATTTCAAAGCCTGAGGGCTAGATGCCTTTGTTCATAAAAGGTCACAAGAAAAGCCACACTGACTTCAATCAGCATTCTTGAACAGCCTGCCTGGCCAGGCCTTTCTGGAAGGGCAGGCTCCAGGAAGCCCCATCACGGGTCGACAGGAGACTCGTGAGACACAGGGTTTAAAATAGTGTTTAATTACTCCAAATCCACAGCACCACACCAGAATAATCCCTGAGCTCCTGCCCTCTGTCTATCACGGGCTTGTCAGGTGACTTGCCATCTCTCTGTGGATGCTGGTTCCTCATTCTGCATCAAAAAGGGTGGAGGGAGACACCAGAGCAGCCGCCTCCCATTAGAATCTTTTGACTTGATGCGTGCAGGTTTATTTTGAATTAAATGCTAATAAAAACTCCTGGAAAGAAGCCCCATCTGCAGAGACTGACCGAGCTACAGGATGTGGAGACATTGACATGGGCTGGGTCCAGAGACTAGTTACCTTCTCGCAGGCTAGTTTTAGACCCCTGAATAGCTATTTCTTGCCCAACTCTGTGTTGGAAGGAACATTCTGTGTCAATAGATGAAAACCTTCAGAATCTCTTAACCTAGTAGGCTCCTTAGCTTTCACCAATCCCAAGGCTGAGAAGATCAGCCTGCATCTGAGGCCTGGCAGGAGAACTTCCCCGTCTTGAGGTGAATGCCTCTGAGGTATCCAGCAATGTGTTTTAAACCTGCTTGATTTATGATTTCTTTGTCCTATAACACTGTAAAATGCCATGAAGTTTGGAATAACCTAAGTCTGTGTTCCCTGGACATGGTCACTCAAGCTCGGCTCCAGAATAAACTATGTCTATGCCCTTTAAGATGACAGCCGTTATTGTTTGTTGTTATTGTTTTTTGTGTATGAGAGAGTATGTTTGTGTGTGTATGTGTGTGAGAGTGTGTATATGCACATACGTATGTATGTGTGCATGTGAGTGTGTGAGTGTGTGTGCATATGTGTCTATATGGATGAGAATGTGTGTATGAGTGTGTGCGGGTATGTGTGAGTGTATGTGTATGAGAGTGTGTGTGTGAGTGTGTGCGTATATATTTATGTGTGTATGCGTATGTGTGTATGTGTGTGAGTGTGTGTGTGTATGTATGTGTTGATGGGTCCAGTACCAGGTTTTCTGAGTTGGCTCTCTAGGGTTGTGGTCCTGACCTTTCACTTAGGTTGGCAAGGAAAGCAGCTGGGTCCCAGCAGAGCTTCTTCAGAGCCACTGAACTGAATGGTCTCTCAGGGGCCTTTATTGCAATTCTTCTGAAAAAAAAATCATCATGTAGCAACATAAAATATATTTATTTTTAAAAAAAATCAGAAAAGTGGAGGACAAGAGGTTCTAAAGGGTGATAGCTCACCTCCATGTCCCCATTGTCCTTATGATATATTATGGCTGAGTGGTCTGCATAATTATAATCAGATTACAAATTCTAATTGGCATATTTTGGGAGATCTTTTTCACCAAATGTTATCTTAAAAGGATTTCCCTGTGTCTTAAACATCTTCCCCAAAGGACAACTTCAAAAGTGAATGACAGCTCGCTAGTGTAAACCCCTGCTTCTTCTCACTCCCTGTTATTGGATACTTCAGGTTAACTGGGTGGAAGTGTCTGGACTCCCACCCCCATCCCTCACATCCCCTGCCTGTCTGATTGCTGTGAGAGATGAGAGGCTGTCTGCCTCTGGCCTCTGTAGGGCTGTCTGTCTGTCTCTGGCCTCTGTAGAGCTTTCTGTCTCTGGCCTCTGCAGAGGCTGTCTGTCTGTCTCTGGCCTCTGGAGAGGCTATCTGTCTCTCTCTGAGGCTGTCTGTCTCTGGCCTGTGTAGAGGCTGTCCATCTGTCTCTGGCCTCTGAAGAGACCCACGACTCACACTGGAATTCCCGTTGGTGTCTGTGCTGGATGATGATGACAGACTCACTGAGTCATTCGCTCTCAAGGGGACCTAGGACAGGGCCTTCTGCAAAGCATCAGGATCCTTTGGCCTTGGTGCCCTTAGTATCGCTGCTGATGGAATGGATTAGTGTCGGAATGGATGGGCCTGGCCCAGAAAACACCTCCTGAGCCTTCCTGTCAGCTCTCATTTGCTGTGGCTTGTTTGGCTGTTTTAAGGGCTGCAGTGAATTTTGGTATTAATTGGTGAAATCTCCGGTCAGAGAGCTCATTTATCAGCCCCATTACAAGCAGCTCAGACTGAGAAACAACGGGAAAGTCAGAGCTAGACTTGGGGCAGGGACCAAATGACCCACAGGTGACAGAGGCTAAGGAACTGGACAGTCTCTGCAGAGGAAACTGAGATACAGGGACATGATGGCTTAGTCCCAGGATGGAGGCAGAGGCCAGGGACCAGAACCGCTAATGGCTCTTATGTCCTATTGTTCGGCATGATTGGAAGCGCTGACCCAGGATTCTGTCATTGGTCTTCTTTCAGGAGGTTCCAAAGCTCACAAGGGCCCCATCCTTTGTCCTCCTCCCCACTAGCAGCTATGCCTCAGAATCCACATCAGAACCATGTCCACATGTTCATACTGCCCTAGTGGTGCGGGAGAATTGTCTGTATTCTGTCAATCATGTTTTAAATAAATGCTGATTGGACAGGCAGGAAGTATAGGTGGGAAAACCAGACAGGAAGTAGAGGTGGGGCAATGAGAACAGGAGTATTCTGGGAAGAAGGAAGCTCTTTCTGCAGTCCTGCCCAGATCACCAAACAAGCAGGATGTGACCTGCCCTGCTGAAAAAGGTACTGAGCCATGTGACTAACAAAGATCAGAATAATGGGTTAATATAAGCTACAAGAGCTAATAAGAAGCCTGAGCTAATGGGCCAATCAGTTTATAATTAATGCAGACTTTCTGTGTGATTATTTTGGGGCTAAGCTAGCCGGGCAGCTGGGGCGACAAGCAGGCCCCTCATGTTACATGCCCCTCCTCTTCCCTTCTAGCCTTTCCAATTCCCTTCCTCCCCTCTCCCATGTCCAAATGCTCATCCTGCCTCCCCCATCCCTTTTAGCTTCTCTGACTCCCTCCCTCCCCCTTCTCACCTTCTCTCACTTCATTCACAGAATTCCTTGAGTGTAAGGCAAACCATTTGCTGCAGTGCCAAAGGGTCTGCCAGCCAGCGAGTGACAAGCTGGCCCTTTAGACTGCTAAGTACTATCAAGGGGCCTTGAGTTCTGGGAGAGGCCTCATCCAAGGCATGAGAGAAGGGGAGAAGAGCACCTCGAAATCAAATCCTGATAGCTTTTGTGTGGGTGAACCTCGTGAATTGTGAGCAGAAGAATTGGCCCTTTCCTTCCTGCCAGGGGAAGTGTGCATACAAAGGCCTGTGTGTAAGGAAGTTTGTGGCTCATGCAAGAACTGTGAGACATTCCATGTGGGCCCATGGTGTGTGTGTGTGTGTGTGTGTGTGTGTGTGTGTGTGTGTGTGTGTGTGCTGGGGTACAATGAGGTCCATAGCAAGACAGTAAGTTTACATGGAGAGGCTACAGGTCCCCGGTGGACTGGTCATACTGTCATATCAATTTAGCCTGGGGGTGGGGCACACTCAGGCTGCACCTGGATAGTCTCTGTGGGGACTGAATTCCCTCAAGAGTGAGAAACAGTGGTAACATAAGCCAAGGATAGGCAGTGGGAGATAGGGGGAGTGAATTAGTAGGGGAAAGTTAGGGCAGTGGGAAAGTAAAGTCTGGTGGGGAGGTAGGGACAGTGGCGAGGTAGGGGCAGTGGGGGAGGTGGGGCAGTGGGAAGGTAGGGCAGTGGGGAGGTAGGGGCAGTGGGAAGGTAGGGGCAGTGGGGAGGTGGGGCAGTGGGGAGGTGGGGAGGTAGGGACAGTGGGGAGGTGGGGTAGTGGGGAGGTGGGGAGGTAGGGACAGTGGGGAGGTGGGGCAGTGGGGAAGTGAGGGCAGTGGGGAAGTAGGGGCAGTGGGGATATAGGAAGTCGGAATATTTCTGACAGTCCATTTCACTGCACTTCAGACTCCCAGGGGTGACTGTTTACTTTCAGAGCACCCCAGGGAGTCCCCAAAGGTCTCTTTAGTGGCTCAGGTAATTTACTGAGTTCTGTCTTTCTCTCGAGCTGTACCATGTGTCACCGATTCCTCGGGGCACCCAGGCTGGCTTCTGTAACACATGCCTCTGTGCTCCTGCCTGGGCAGAGCCAGCGCGGCCTTGGGGAGTATCGTGGCCAGACTGTGTACCATTGAAGAGGGTTAACTGAAGTTTTGTGTTTCTAAATTCAGTGTTGAGGTAAGAAAAGGAGGAGCAGGAAGGGTGGTTTATTTTCTTGTTATCTAAATAAAGCAGACATCTAAAACCCAGTCCTTACAGGTTACAGCCAATTTTTCTTTCTTTCACCTGAGAACATCCCCAGGTGCAGAGCAGCTCTGGGGCTAATCCACACTTAAAACTGCATATGCTGCTCTTTGCCCCTACGACTATGATCCAGAGTGGGTTGTTGACATGTGTGATAGCCAAAGGATGGGGAAGAACTCTAGCAAATTCAAATGACAGGATGGGGTGGCACACAGGGCTGTAATCTCCACACTCCAGAGGCTGAAGCAGGAGAATAGTGAATAAACCCAGGCCACATAGAAGATCTTAGTCTGGACTACAGGGTTGACATCTTGGCTCTAAATAATAATAATAAAGTAATAATAATAATTGTTAGGTATATTCTTAAGACTAGCCTCTCCACTGACACAAATAATTCCAGTCAGACCAAATGAGATTGAATAAAAGATGCCCAAGTTTAATGCAGCGCTCCCCCATGTCCAGGAGCATGGTGAGGGAAAGAGAGAGACGGGAAACCATGCAAAGCCCGGAGACCACCTGTTCCTTTTCTGGGTGGCAGCCTAAATAGCCTGTGGGAGTGGTCCACCATTTGGTGGTTTTTTTTTTTTTGACCCTCCCTGTGTGGGGTCACTGCTTGGCTGGCTTTCCCGGAGGTAGAGTCTGGACCAAGGCAACTCCCAGGGGTAGGGGGCTTCCAAAGATGGATGCCGGGTATAATTAATAATAGTAATAGTAATAATAATAATAATAATAATAATAATAATGCAAAGACAAGGCTAAAGGTGAACTCAATAGTGGAGCAGCACTTGCCTGGCATGTAGGAGGCCCTGGGTTCAACCCTCAGGACAGAGAAACAGTTTACGGTTGTGATGGCCAATGGCATGGCCTTCCCTGTAAGGGGTGAACTGTGAACTTTGGCCGCAACAGGAGCCATCACAGTAAGTGCTAGGCACCTGACCTTTGTGAGAATGCGCTGGCTCCGTACACCAGGGGAAACTAGGTGTCCACTGAGCCCAGACAGGAAAGGAGCCAGTTTACTTGGTTAAACTGCGCTGAAGACCTCTTCCAAGTGCAGCTGTAACCAGGGAGACCCTGACATGTTTAGCTGTGCTTTCCTTGGTGTCTCTGGGTTTGCGGAATAATGGTTTGGGATGTGCTACATTCATTTATACTGTGGAATAGTCGATTAATGATGCAAAGATGGGTTGCATTTTTTCATGTTGCATTTGTTTAACTCTGTAAAGCTGTGTTACTTTGCCTGCCTAAAACACCTAATCAGTCTAATAAAGAGCTGAACAGCCAATAGCTAGGCAGGAAAGAAGGTTAGACAGGGCTGTCAGGCAGAGAGGAGAAATAAGAGGAGAAATCTAGGCTCAAGAAGAGGGAGAGAGAAAGGAGCAAGAAAAGGAGAGAGGGCACCAGGGGCCAGTCACACATCCAGCCGTGGAGAGAGAAGCAAAGAAAGGCATATAGAATAGAGAAAGGTAAAAGCCCGGAGTCAAAGGCAGAGGGAATAATTTAAGTTAAGAATGGCTGGCTAGAAACAATCCAAGCTAGGCCAGGCATTCATAAGTAAGACTAAGTCTCCATGTCTTTATTTGGGGGCTGGGTGGTGGGCCCCTAAAGAACAAGAGTAAACAAAAAACCCAACAACATCTCTGATCTCCCTGTCCCTCATGAGGCTGGCAGCCAGATGGGCATCAAGGTGAGAGAGGAGTGTTCATCTTTCCAGCCAAGGGTCGGAAAGTCCTGCTTGTCCATGTGGGTCTTTGTTATGAAGGTCTAAAGGGGCTGAGGGAGTGAGTCAGAAACTGTAGAACACATGCTACAGCTATAGGACTGACCGAGGAGAGCAGGGTGCGGGGAAGGGGCGACGTCATCTGCCCTGTGTCAGCTGTGCTCTGCAACCCAGCCTTGGCATCCTTTCCTGTGGGCTCTTGGATGCTCATAGTATCTGGTTTATGAAATCTCCAGCATCACAGACAGGGGGCTGTGTTGTTTTTATGAAGACAAATAATGATCTAAGTCTTTTGTAAGAGTCTCCTTGGGAGGCTTAGATTTTATGTTTTATCATCTCCATTTGGGTTATGGGCTGATTCTGGGTGACTTCAGCTACTTTGAAGCAGAAGGTCCCTAGACATTGTCGGTGAGTCTTATTTTTCCTTGCTGTGTTGCTAAGGATCTCATAGAATTATTCCTGAGGCATGCCGTCCAGCTGCACGCTGTTCTCTGAATAAGCTTTGAAACTCTAGGAGGCAGACAGATAAAAATAAACAAGAAGAAGTGACTAGAAGCCGCTGATTGGCTCTTTCACACTTCTAATTCAATTTAATCCTCTCTGCAATTCTGGGAGGAAGGGTTACTTATCTGTTTCTCCTGCTGAGGAAACTGATGTGCCAAGGAAAGTAGCTGAGCGGGTGGCGGGGTGGTGGCTGGGGTTCTAAGACAGACCCCAAAGCCTCCTATCTGTCTCTTCCTTCCCTGACTGTGGGCAGAGCTTCCCTGAGGGTAGAATAAGCAGCAGTTTCATATCTAGGTCGTGTTACACAGCCCATGAGTTGTTCAGGTATCATTAATATTATTTTGATGACTGAGCTCATCAAAAGGGATGCTGTCCAGATGGAATTGTCCTGCTACAGGAACCCCCCATCTACAGAGTGAGAAACCTGCGCGAGGGAGGTTAGACCACTGTTGTCTTGGGAGAGAGGCACTCGTGTGGGATGCAGGTGACTTTAGGACCGGAGACGTGTTCTGAGGTGAAAGCCAGTGACAGAATGAAGCCTCAGCCCTATGGCCCCAAGAACTGACTCTGGCCGGCATCATCTTTGCTTGGAAGCTCACGCTCTGGTGAGGAAATCAGCTTAGCAGATTCTTGGGCTGCAGCCTTGTGAAATGGAGCAGAGAACTGAGCTCAGCTCTGTTGGAGTTCTGGCCTGAAGAAACCATGAGGAAATAAACGATTCTTGTTTCAAAATGGGTTTGTGTGAATCGGTTATATAGCAATAGGAAGTGTACGTGAGATGATGAGCCGGACTTTAGCTCAAAGGCTGACTGGGTTTACGGCCATGCTGCTCCCATGCGGTAGTGGCTTCCCTCTCCCACTCTGTCCAGGAGGAGAAGAAAGGGATCAGTGGACAAGGAGATTCTACGAGTGTTTAGAGAGCCATTCTGTGCATACCCGTGGACTGGGCAGTGGACCTGCAATACTACAGAGACAGAATGGAATCCCCAAAGGGGCTTCAGACTAGTGTGAAAGGCGAATGTATCAGACGGCGATAGAGTAGCAAAACCATGGTGGACACAAGAACAGAATGCTGGGAAAGTGGGCAAGGACCAGGTTCAGATGAGAAGGAGACCTTGACCTCTGCCCTGAACCTGGGCACGAGCATGGGAGACGTATGGAACAGGCATGTGAAGGAGTGGAAAGAGCCAACAAAAAGCTTAGCATGCTTCCGTTCTAACGAGGAGCCTGTGGGTCCTGCACTACCAGGCACCTATGAGTCAGGTGCAAGATGGGCTAAAAACGCGGGAGGAGAGAGGGGTGCAGAGAGGAGTTCATGCCATGAGGTGCCAGTTGGGCCGCTTCCTCCATGTGTGCATGTGTGCCTCCACTCTTTCTGCTGGTGCTGCTCAGAGACCTCAGGAAAACAGGCCACTCACTAGACCCCGTTCTAGGCTGAGCTCACATTCCCTGAGTGGTAAACTGCATTTGCAGGTGACTTCGATTCCTTTTCAGTTCATTTAATCCGTGAGTCAGTCATTCAACAAACACTCCTCAGACCGCCTCTCTTGCTGACACTGTCAGGGTTCGGGGGGTGGGGGCATAAACGCTCTCTCTTGGCTGGCAGGATTGTGAAACTACCTTGATTATGGGTGGCAGGAGGGGTGTGGGGGGGGGCGGGGAGGCATTAGGAGGTTTTTCCCAGAGAAGGCAATCTGGCTCCTGGGAAGAGAGAGGAAGTAACGGGCCAGAAACATCAAAGTCTGTCTTTCTAAAGCATGCTGGGACTCCCTGTGCCCAGAGGACCTCCTGCTTTGATGAGTAGCTGGCAGGCTTCAGCAGGAAAAATGCCCACGTTTACCAGAACTGGGCCCAGCTGGAGCCTGCGTCCTACTTAACTGGATGCTCAGGGGGAATCGCCACACGTCCTGCAACCTTGATTGCACAATGGCATCTTTTTGTGAAAATTGGCATGATAACATCATAGGCAACCAAGCATTTCAGGGGCATCTTGGTGAACGGGCTTTTCTCCACCACAGCTCTGGCCTCCCTGCTCTGAGGGTCAGGGTTTCTCAGTCTGACTGTAAAATAGGAACAAGAACTATGAGGTGAAGCTGATTAGTGGGCCAATGGGGGAGCTAGTTTCTTTGGGCATTTGCTCAGCTGTCTGGTATTCACGGAGAGGCTTCAGTCTGTGTCCTGGGCTCGGTGACAGGGCCTCCGAGATAATTAAGTGGAGTTAAGTTGCAGAGGATGAACCTGAACCTGGGCAGGTGGCAGGGAGACAGGTAGGAAGTGATGTAGTTGCTACAGCACAGCAGCATGGGCTGGGAGGCTGCACACAGCTTCTTACTCCCTGAGTTCTGGAGGCTGCAGGTCAAGATGTGAGAGCCCGTGGGGAAGGGTTCCGGTGAGGGCTTCACTTCCAGGTTGCACACTGACATATCCTGTCAAGGTCAGGTGTGGAGGCCCGAAAGTATGAGCCTATTTCCACGTAAGGTCAGAGAGTTGGAACTTACCTCTAGTTCCTCCAACGTGATTGTGCATCTTCCTCAGACAAAGGTCCACCTAGCTGTGGACTGAGAGTTCTGCTCTCTCAAGGTGGTTGTCAACAGGTGTGGCTAATAGCCAGACCTTGTACTTCAGGAAGAGTTTGTACCTCAAACAAAAGTCTAAGGCTTCAGTTCCTTTATGAAGATAACTTTGTCACTTTGATTGAAGTCAGCTAGTGAAGTGACAGAGAGCAGTACCGGGATCATGGGCTGGACGCTTGAACGCCAGCTCTCTGGAGCACAAGGCTGGAGGCTGAAAGTGATGGTCCAAGCTTATACAGATAGCCACCCCACAGCCCTCCACAAACAACCAGAGAGGTGTCTACACTACCTGCCTGCCTGGCTCTGCAAGAGAAAGTCTTATGATCCAAATTCCAAAAGCTAATGAGATATAAAATTTGAACAACTGATATCAGATTATTTAAATTTTTTCATGGCAGTGGAATCTAAAAACATACCCAAATCACAATGTACCACTTTGTTCATGAGTTCCCAAGAGAAATAGCATGTGGGGCGCATGTTAGTCACACAGTCTTTGGACCTTTGACATAAATCCCCATTCCAAGAATACCATTGAGCTTGTCTAGGTCACAAGCAGTGCTCTTCCCTTCCACACTCATTGAGCTCCCTGTGACACCCAAACTCTGTGCGTCAGACATCACTAATCAATCGCCATGCACTCCCGTCAATCCCGGAGAAAGCCTTAGACTCTTTTTAATTACAAGATCCCCAGAAACCATCCCTAACTGTAAGATCAGTGTAAAGATGTGGACTCTTTGAAGTTTTCAGACCCAAAAGATGAGGGATTGTTGGCTTGCTGTGTCCTTGTTCTGTGACTTGACACTGGCTTCTCCTGATGTTTTGGGTTTGACTGCATAACCTCAGATTTCAAGCTTTGGGTCACTAAAGCTCTGCCATAGATTTCCTCTTCCTCCTGCTTTCTTAATCCTCACCAACCAAGGGATGAGGGCTGTGCTAAACTCCCGGCTCCATCTCTTGCCTCACTCCTATTTGACCACGCCCTTCTAGCTGGGTTGTCATCGGTTCCTCTTGTTCTTAGCCGGTTTATACTCCCTAATGATTTTTTTAATTTAATTGTTTTTCAGGTCTGTGAGTGTTTGCCTGTGTGTATGTGTGTGCAAGCATGTATAGATGTATGAATGTATTTATGTATGTATACCTAGACGTGTACCTGGTGCCTCTGGAGTCCAGAAGAGTGTATCAGATCCCCAGGAACTGTAGTTATGAATGGCAGTGAAGCCACCCTGTGACTGCTGGATTCTGAACCTGTGTCCTCTGCAACAGCATCAAGTGCTCTTAACCACCCAACATCTCTGCAGCCCCCAAATTTTGATTTAAAAGTTCATTAGAAGGGCTTGAGAGGTGGCTCAGTGGTTAAGGCACTGGCTGCTTCTGCAGAGGACCCGGGTTTGGTTCCCAGAGCCCACATGGCTGCTCATAGCCTTCTGTAACCCCAGCTCCAGGGGAACTTGCTTCTCTCCTTTGTCCTCCACAGGTGCTGCATGCATAGGGTGCATGGGCATGCAGACAGACAACTATGCACAACATAAAAAGAGATCAATCTTTTTAAAAATAGCAAAAAAAAAGTCAAGATTTGTGGAATTTTTAAAAAGCAACTAGAATTTTCTATTGTTAACAGGACAGAATAAAAGATGCCAAATTTGCTGGTGCTCCTGGGTCCCCTGCCTCTTTACTCAGTGGAAAGCCCTGTCATACTGTCTCGGGTTATTTTATGTTCCACTATCTCACAATGGCCACAAGGCGCTCGTTAAATAATATTCCTACCAGCGAAGCTTCAGCTTCCCCCACCTCCTGGAGAGAACTCCCTCTCAGCCGCCCTCTATCTGCCCTCAGACCCCAGGTGTGCCCTTAACTGTCCTTGTACAAAGTCAGGGAGAAGCCAAGTAAAGAACAGGAATAGCTTCATTTATTCCTAAACTCAAAGACTCTTGGGGATAGAGGGATAATTTCTGCTGCGTTTAGAAGAAAGAATTCAGATCAGTGTTTCCCTCTGCTATCGTGAGGTTCACTCAAGGAGTGTATTAATCAGATCAGTCGGGTTTCCAAGGCCTCATTTTCCAAACTATGAGAGGCCTTCAGGGAAAGAAGAGCCCAGCAGATGGGCAGTGTCCCTCCTGCTGCGCAGCCAATCAGCTGGCTGTGGTCCCTGCTGTGGAGAGGAGGGGATGCTTTCCCTGCAAGGAGGGGATGCTCTTGAGCAGCAATGAGAGAACTGGGAGGCAGCAGCAGGTGGTGCCCTCTAGGGTCCTAGTCTCTCGCAGGCCTTAGAGACTGGGTCCTTCAGCCCTATAGGGGCGAAAGTTGTGGCTCTTTCGCAGTCTTAGGTATCAGGAGTGGGACTGAGTGCCCTAGGACTGGGCCGCAATCTGTGATTCTGCCTCAGCCATGCTCTTTGCAGCCTCTCAGCCTTCTTTGGCCCCACTTCCCGCTCTTCTCTTTCTTCCCATTGTTTCTAGGACATGGCTCCTGCGGGACTTCTCACCTTCTCCTGTGGCTCCTGTAGTTGCTGCTGGGGTGATCCCAGCAATAACAGCTTTTACCCACTGCTGGCATTTCCATCTCTGCCATCACCGATGCCACGGCCGCAGCTACTACAGCCTCTGGGGTCACTTAGCTGCCACACCTCCTGTCTCTGCTTTATCTCCCACCATTGGCATGGAAGAGCCCAGAGTATAAAATTGCAAACCCTAAACACATGGGGGGTGGGGGGGCGGGATAAAGCTGACAGCCACTCTTAACCTCAACAGTCGCTTTTTGCCTTAAGAGCGGGCATCTTGGCAGCTACTGTGTGCAGAGGTAAACTTTTAACAACTGTCTCTGGCCTCCCAGCCTGGCAGTTTGCAGCTAGGTAGCACAGCAGACAAAGTTTAGCTTCTAACTGTCGCCGCTGTGGGACCCTCTGCGCGTTATTCCCTTCATTTTTAACTCTCCTCCCATGACTGTACTCTTTGCCTTACATTCTTCCAGGGACAATGAAAAGCAACTGTATCAGCCACGGGTTTTTGCAAACATCCTAAGTAAACAGCATAACTTCCTATAATCAAAAGTTGTGAAACTTAAAAATGTAACAAGACTTTGAGCCTGACCTCAAGGTTGTAAAAGCTCTTTCACCCACCCACACCTGGTGCATGAGTTTAGTATAAGCAGAGGCTCAAAAGAGGCTTCTGTTGACACAGTGTCAGACGCCCCAACTTTGACCTGTGGCCCCAGTGCACTGGAAGTTTTTGTGCCCCACAGTGATTGGAATGAAGTTTGCTTCTGGTTCGTAGACTTTGGGGGTCTGCTCCCCATTATTTTGAGCACCCCTGGGACTCAATAGCCAGGGCTTCTTTAACTTTATGTAAGCAGCTCAGCCCGCTTGATTCATGATGAAGATCAAACTAGGTAAGAAAAAGAAGCAGCCTAAATTTGCAGCTCTAGGGGCAGTGACAGGAAGGTAAGGGAGGCTGGCTCCCAGAGTGGGCCCAGCAGCTTGCTTATACATTCCGTCATGGTGACAAGATGTTCATGTCCTCTCATAGGCATAGAGAGGGGGTAGAGTTACCAGGCCCCCACCTCGGATTGTACCTATCGCTACTTTCTGCCTCGAGTTGCGTGTGATATTGAAGGTGGTAGGGTAGATAGGAAGGAGAGCAGTGGCTCCCAGCCATAAAATGTTTCCGCTGCTACCTCATAACTGTAATTTTGCTACTGTTATCAATTATAGTGTAAATGTCTGCTATGCAGGCTTTCTGACATGTGACCCCCCAAAGGGGTTGAGAACCGCTGAAGAAGAATAACTGAGAGCCGATCTTCCTGCTGCAGTTTCCAGTGCAGTCTCTGACAGAAGCAAGAAAAGAGCAGCAGGCTTATAGAAAGGGGCTGACCGGAAATTACGGTTTGAGGGGGCTTTGGTAAGGAGAGAGCCTCATGACCAGCGCCATCGCTGTCTTCTCAGTCAGTTGATCAGACCTTGCAGCAGCAGAGTGTTAGGAGAGATCTGGCTCCACGCCGTCGGCAGCAGGGTGGGGCCTGGAAGGGTGAGCCTTTGATGCCAGAGAACAAATGGGCTTTCTGTCTCTTGAAGGTTTTCTTTCGGGCATGAGGGAAGCTCCATGCTACATGATCTAGCTTGACCTGACTGATGTGCTGAAGTCAAGAAGGCTGTGGTGGAGACTAGCTGTAATTGAAGGTTCACTTTGGTCCAGGAATTGAGGTAGGGGATTGGGCTTGCTCATGTCTGCAGGTAAGGGGGAACTGCAAGGCCACAGCATAGCCCGATTTCTTATCAACTCTGTCAGAGAGAGAGAGAAACAGAGAGAGACAGACAGAGACAGAGACACAGAGAGCTAAGGAGTATAGTCTGATTGCTGACATAAGATTTTCCTGTGGATGGGCATTGTAAAAAAGAGACCTTCATGGCCACAGGCAGCTGTCCATGATGAGGCCTTGAAATGGTAGACAATTAGGAGAAAGGTAACACCATACTAAAGGTAGTGAGGTGTTGGCCTTAAAGGGAAGCCCTTCAATTCTGAAGAACAAAGGAGTTTTCTGAGATAAGGTAACTAAAGATCCCTGGAAAAGCCATACAACACGTCAGGTCCACCTCCAGGAGCCAGAGTTGTGCTTCTGCACCAAGGAGCTGGGGTTCTAGTGCGGCTTCCCCGAAGTCTCTAAGGCTATTCAGAAAGACTAGAGGTGGCGTAAACTCACCCAAGGGGCTGCTTGATCGACAGTACTTTACTCAAGGAAGCCAGAACACCAGGGAAGGGTCTAAGGACTGTTGACGAGGGACACAAACTTCCCCATTCTCTGAAGTCTTTGCTTATTTCCAGGGAAAATGCACATCAGAAGTGCTCACAATGTTAACACCGATTTCTAATGGTGCTTAACGGCTCTTTAACAATGTTCAGCACCTACTCAGAACTTGATAACAGGTGGATCCGCAGTCTGTCTTAGCTGGTAGAGGCCCTGAGTGATGAGGCTTGAGACTTAAATTGGGCAGGAGGCAGGCAGGAGTGGTGGCCTCATTTGTCTAAAATGTTCGTTCTCAACCTGTGAGTCGCGACCCTTTGGGGCTGAACAACCCTTTTGCATGGGTCACTTACGACTGTTGAAAAACACATATTCACATCACAAGGCATAACAACAGCAAAATTACTATTATGAATTAGCAACAGCCATAATTTTATGCTTGGGGTCGCCATACACAAGGACCTATATTGAAGGGTCGAGCATTATGAAGGTTGGGAGCCACTGGTCTAAAACCAATTAAACTCAACTAAGGACTCCTCAGTGACAAGGGACTGCAGACAGCTTTAGCGTTCACACAGTGGCTCTTAGGTCTGTTTCTCCAGCCTTGCCTTCATTTAATGTGTCCCGAGCATCCGTGATTGTGTGGAATGTGAAGAGCAGATCCTATCTCTGCTCTTGGAAAAACAAATATTCATATATACAGGCAGAGATCTGGGGCATGATCAGAGCAGCGACTTTTGTTGAGCAGAATGAGCCTGCACACCCGTGCGTGTACACAGGACTTGCTGGGGGTTCGGGGGCTGTGACAGCAAGCAGAAAAATGAGAAGGACCTAGAAAACAAATCGCTAAAAATCCAAAGGTTTTGCAAAAAAGTCTGGGTACCACCGTCTTCCAGACTGCCTTTTTCCATATCAATTAGGAGATGCAAAAGAGATCCTCTTCCAAGCTGAGAATCCCAGGTCTGCTGTCGGATAAGACCCTGAGCCATTAGATGAACAGTTTTCAATTCTGGGTGTGGCCAAAAGAAGCTTGGAGGCTGTTCCATCTCTCTTTGCAGACTAAAGAAGGTCAGCTTCAGAACCACTTCTTGTACAGGTGGGCAGAACTGCTGTTGCTTCCGGTTTCCCCTGGAAAGAGTCATGGCCAGCTGTCAATACCAAGGCAGGAACTGGTGGGCAGGAGAGAAACCTCCAGTTACACAGGACTGGCTGGCCTTCCATACTCCATTTTACATTAAGAGTGAAAGCCATAAAATGATCTTGGATTTGATTTTTTTATACCACTGGCTTTTTATTTTTTATTGTTTTATAAATAATACCATCAAGCCGGGCGGTGGTGGTGCACGCCTTTAATCCCAGCACTCGGGAGGCAGAGGCAGGCGGATCCCTGTGAGTTCGAGACCAGCCTGGTCTACAAGAGCTATTTCCAGGACAGGCTCCAAAACCACAGAGAAACCCTGTCTCGAAAAAAAAAATAAAAATAATAATAATAATAATAACAATACCATCAAAATTTCCACTTCCTCCCCTCCTCCCATTTCCCTCCTGTTCTCTCACTCACTCTCCCTCCTCCCCCTCCAGTCCTAAGAGAGGGCAGGGTACCCTGCCCTGTGGGAGTCCAAGGCCCTCCCCTCCCCATCCTAGGAAGGTGTGCATCCAAATAGACTAGGGTCCCAAAAAGCCAGCACATGCAGTAGAGACAAATTCCAGTGCCCTTATCATTGGCTTCTCAGTCAGCCCCCATTGTCAGCCACATTCAGAGAGTCCGGCTTGATCACATGCTCGTTCAGTCCCAGTCCAGCTGGCTTTGGTGAGCTCCCATAAGATCAGGCACATTGTCTCAGTGGGTGGACGCACCCCCTCATGGTCCTGACTTCCTTGCTCATATTCTCCCTCCTTCTACTCTTCAACTGGACCTTGGTAGCTCAGTCCAGTGCTCCGATGTGGATCTCTGTCTCTATCTCCATCTGTCGCCAGACGAAGGTTCTATGGTGACATTCAAGATAGTCATCAGTCTGACTATGTGACAAAACCAGTTCAGACACCCTCTCCTCTACTGATCAGAGTCCTAGCTGGGGACATCCCTGTGGACATCTGGGAACCTCTCTAGAGCCAAGCCTCTTGCCAACCCTAAAATGACTCCCTTAATTAAGATATCTTCTTCCCTGCTCCCATATCTGCCCTTCCTCCATCTCAACCATCCCATTCCCCCTCTCTCCCGCAAGCTCTCCCCAACCCTCCCGTTCTCCCTTCTCTCTCCCCCTCTCCCCTTCCCCCCACCCCACCTCATCCCCTTGCTCCCAACTTTTGCCTGGCAATCTTGTCTGCTTCCAATTTTCAGGAGTATCTATATATGTTTTTCTTTAGGTTCATCTTATTATTTAGCTTCTCTAGGATCCTGAACTATAGGCTCAATTTCCTTTGTTTATGGCTAGAATCCACTAATGAGTGAGTACATACCATATTCATATTTTTGGGTTTGGGTTATCTCACTCAGGATAGTGTTTTCTATTTCCATGCATTTGCATGCAAAATTCAAGATGTCATTGCTTTTTTACCACTCAGTAGTACTCTAATGTGTGGATGTGCCACACTTTCTTTATCCATTCTTCCATTGAGGGGCATCTAGGTTGTTTCCAGGTTCTGACTATTGCAAATAATGCTGCTATGAACATAGTTGAACAAAGGCTTTTGTAGTATGATTGGGCGTCTTGTGGGTGGTGGTGCCACCACGAATCCTCAGACTGAGACTGGAAGTGAGACATGTCTCCTCTCATCTATTCCTCTCTAGTGCACACCACCACCGCCCATCTTCTGTGGCTAACTAGTGTGGCCGCTGGGATTAAAGGTGTGTGTCACCACTGGCTGACCTGTATGACTGACTAGTGTGGCTGCTTTGTGTTCTGGTCTTCAGGCAAGCTTTAGTTATTAAAACACAAATCATATACTACTATACGAGATAACTCAGACCCAGAAATCAGATGGCTCGTGTTCTCTGTCCTGGGTGGACTTCAAGTTTTGTGTTGCTCATTTTTATACACTTCAGTCACCCCGGCTTCACGTCTGAAGAATCACCCTGTCCCCTTTCTCGTAATTACCTCCGTTTTCCCAGAGTTCTGCACAGCCTTCACTGTGTAGCTATCTGCAGATGGAATATTCTGTTCTGCCAGTCGGCTTTCAAGTAATCACACAGAGACTTACGTTAATTATAAAGGAGTGGCCAATAGCTTAGGCTTGTTACTGCTACCTCTTACCACTTAAATTAACACTTATCTTTTAATCTACTTTCTTTCACAAGGCTTGATTACCTTTACTTTGTAAAGCCCATACTGCTGCTCTTCTGGCTGGCTAGCAACTCTGCCCTTCTTCTTTCCAGCCTTCTCTCAGTTTCACTACCGCAGCTAACCTCCTCCTGCGTGGCTATCGGCGAGTTAGCTCTTTATTAAACCAATGAGAGCAACACATCTTCACAGTGCACAAAAGAATTATTCCACACCAGCTATCTACCGTGAGCAGAACTCAGAGTTTTCTCAACAGCCCACGGCAGCAAGAGAGGTGGGTAGAAAACACCTCCTGCCCTTGAAGTTCAGGGTAGAATTCAAAGAAAGCCCCCGCCCTTCTGGTGTTGCCTGGGTGAGGGATGATATGATCAATAGGATTGTCCAAAGCCTCCTGTTATAAGGAGGTCACCCCATCTGTGAGTGGACAGAGGGGTCACATGTCCAGAGAAATGCGGTTTGTGAGGTGCCACCCAAACCACTCTGCTCTCCCCGCTAGATCAGAGCGTGTGTCTGGAAGTCAAAGTGAGCCCTGAAATGTGTTTGTTATATGGCGTTGCATAGTGAGGTTGGTTTTGACAGCAGGTAGAAATAAGCTCCGTCCATAAATTAATTCAATTGTAGTGATGAAGCATTCAGACACCAGGAGGTTGCGGCTGGCAAGCCTGGAGCCCAACTGTGTTTGATTAAAACAGGGGAGTCCTCCTTTCCAGGGATGTGAGCCAAAAAGGCAAATAAAGGGAATGCTCAAAATGGATTTTCTTTCTCAATTAGTTCATGAAAATGCTATTTAGATGAGTATATTAATGAATCATGTTTCTAAAACAATAAAGCTGGGTGCCTCGTGCCCCTCCTGTTACAGGCACTATGGGATCTCTGAGGCCCAGCACAGTTTCTTCATCCCAAAACAAGCAGTAAAGCCAATCTGACTTCTCTTCTGACTCTGCAACTGACTCTAAGGGAAATCCAGACACCCAAACAGGAGAGACTTCAGCTGGGTACGGCCTAAGTTGCTTTTGTTTGTGACCTGCCATCCAGTGTGGACACACATACACACAACCCCCCCCCACACACACACACATAGCACAAACTCATAGAGCTCACAGCATAAATCACACACACACACATTCTACACAAACAAAATCACATGTACACACAAACCACACATACAGACACATAGCCACGTACAAAATTCCCCTTAGTTTTGTCACAAGTGCTAGATAGCGTTGGGCTCAGTGAGAGGGACTGTCTGGGAACAAGAGGCCCTGGGGAGATAGACACTGAATTTGAAAGAGGAAAGCTAGAATGCCTCAAATATTGTGAGGTCCGCTCACACTCACCTTTTCTGGTTTCTGTTTCCTCCGTGGTTAGAAAGGAACACTCCCCAAATTCCTTATAGTAATAAAACAGTGTTATTTTAAGAAAAAAGCAATATGAGATAGCTAGAAGCAATATGCTTATATATTAAATATATAGTTATTGGATAAATTTATAACTTAAAATATTAATGTTAAAATCATGAAATACTGCTACAGAAATCATGATTAGTGTAATTCATATTCAACATGAGCTATAATAAAGTCTATGAGTATTTCTGAAAACCCACAGAAACATTTCTGGGTCTTCCTACTAACCTTGGGTAGTAAAGATGTATTTATTTCCCAGGGTTCTCTGGGTGACTAGAAGGAACCCTCTCTCTACTGTCTCTAAGGGCAGTTTGCATATTCAAATTCCGTAACTTAAAGCTGTTGGGGGAGGAGATACTTTAGTTTGTCCTGACTTATTCTGGCCACTAAGGCCAAGTTTCATGGTGGTGAAAATTATGATTTCCTTGTCTATTTGGAAATAGTTCTCCAGGCAAACAACATCAACATGACAGTGTTTACCAGAAAACAGCTGGTGTATCATGGAAGGATTCTCACCCCCATTCAGCCTAGAATCAAAAAGCTTGAATGTTTCAAAACAAGGTAGTAGGTAAATGAGTCTGGAAGATTCTTGGTTTGCTGTCACTTCTGGTTGCTCCGCCTTGGTATATTTGGAATAAAATGGGAAGATCGATGGCTGTGTGCTCTGAGGCACCTGGCCCACCCACAGGGCTGGAAACAGAGCCAGGAATCAACCTTGTGGTTGAGGGAAATGGCTCAAAAGACTCAGGAAGAAACTGTACTGAAGGTAGAATTTTTTGGACCATCTCAGATCTTGTAGTTATAAGTGCTTCGTGTGTGGCAGACCTCTGCCCAGGGGCTGCGAAGGGGACACCAGATGTGCTAACTCTGCTTCCTCTTCAAGGATCAGGCCATGGAAGTCGGTCTTTCCCTAGAAACCAGACAACATCCCCAGGGCTTAAAGAATAGAATTCCGGAGACAGTGCTGTCTTAATTTTCCTCATTACTGTTATAAAATGCCGTGACTTTTGTGTTTTTAAGGTTTTTGTTGTTATTGGTTATTTTTTTTTTCACGTAAGGGAGGAAGGATTTATTTGGGGTATAGATGATAGCCCACCATGGTGGAGTCAGAACAATGGAAGCTTAAGCTTGCAATGTAGCCAGGTGCATCAAAGAGCAGAGTGGCCCCCGAAGCCATAGCACCCACAACATTATCAAGGCACTCCTGAAGGGACCCCGGCTCTCCAAGCAGGGCTTCTCATAACGTAAAGGCGACCAGTCTTCATGACAGCCCAGATCAGACCTTAGCTGCACAGGTGACTTGTGAAAGTCAATGTGAGAACAAAGAGCATGAAATTTCCACTGACCCTTTGCAAATAATCACATTGTTGTACAAAGCAGAGTGTCTCTCTCAGCTAAATCTTGAGGCTTGGGGTTCTAGGGTTCTGGGGTTCTGATGACTCAGGTGCCATCAAAGCCTTGTAGTTTAGGGTTCCCAAAGCAGATTGTACTTCTTCACACATCCACCTGAGATAGGATGTTGACAGACACACAGAGCTACAGTTACCTTTCTAGTGTGCGTGAGCCCTTTCCTCTACCGTGACGTTCACCCCACTAAGCCATGGATAAGTAGCTGCTTCCAGGGAGCTGTTTCTAGACCAGCAGTTCCTGACCTGTGGGCCGTGACCCCTTTGGGCAACACATATTAGATATCCTGCATATCAGATACTTACAGTGCGATTCATAGCAGTAGCAAGATTACAGTTATGAAGCAGCAATGAATGAAATAATTTTATGGTTGGGGTCACGACACATGGAACTGTACTAAAGGGTTGCAGCATCAGGAAGGTTGATAAACACTGTCAGACTAAAGCACGCTGGGAGTTCTGACCAGTCCCTGGCACAGTCTAAATGAAGGCAGCCTTACTCTCTGACGCTTGCTTCAAGCAGGGGGTGGTAGGGATGGTTCGCGGGGTCACCCTTTACTAGAGATTCAGTCAATTTGAAGCTGTTGCTGGCCTTTGTGAAAGCTCCTTCCATTTCTTCCAAGGGAGCTGGGAGCCAACCATATGCCACTTCACTTAGCCTGACCCAGTCATCACCACACAAGAGAATTCTCTCTCTCTCTCTCTCTCTCTCTCTCTCTCTCTCTCTCCCCCCCCCCCCAAGCAGTCATGTCCACCCTACGACTGATATCCCAAGGCTATTGGTGGAATGAGTTCCCACAATATGACCCCCCAACCATAAAATTATTTTAGTTGCTAACTCATAATTGCAATTTTGCTACTTTTATAAATTGTAATATAAATACTGATGTAGGTGGGTCTTCTTTCTATGTGTTACTCTCATTGGTTACTAAAGAAACTGCCTTGGCTTTTTGATAGGGCAGGATTTAGATAGGTAGAGTAGACAGAACAGCATGCTGGGAGAAAGAAAGCATAGTTGATCAGACGCCATAGAGCCAGCCACCAGGTCAGACATGTCGAATCTTTCCCGGTAAGCCACCACCTCGTGGTGCTACACAAATTATTAAAAATGGGTTAATCAAGATGTGAGAATTAGCCGATAAAAGGCTAGAACTAACGGGCCAGACAGTGTTTAAAAGAATACAATTTGTGTGTTGTTATTTCTGGTGTAAAGCTAGCTGTGCGGGAGCCGTGCAGGACGAAGAGCAGGCCTGCTTGCCTTATCACTACAAAATACCTGATATGCAGGATATCAGATATGCGACTCTCCCAAATGAGTCTTGACTCACGGGTTGAGAACCCCCTGCTGTGTCAAAATGACAAAAATCTAACCAGGAGAATTATTTACTGTAAATCGTGACCCACCGTCATATATGGCTTCTCTAGATATCTCCCAATATCTTCTGTGAAGTTTATTCCTCCTAAAACATTGGTGATATTTTACCTACATACACTTATTCTTTTATTCAACAAATTAGTTTTCGATATTCAGCAACCACATCAAGTCAACTTACGAATACCCAAAGCAGACCTAATTCTTCCTAAATTTGCTTTCTCTCTAAGATTATGACATAAATATTTGTGAATTCCTATTGTAACTTTGAGACATCAAAAGATTCTTACATATGAAAGGCACCCTGATTTTTTCCCTTATAAACAGGGTCTGATTTGGGATGGCTAAGTGACCAATTAGAGATCCGCATACTCACGACTGTAGCAACAGCTTATCTGCCAATGAGACTGACTGTGCCATATTGGTGACTCCTGAAGAAGGTGGCAGAAACTCCTGGAACCTTAGCTCCTTATCAAGGGCATGGTGAAGTCACAAACACAGAAACCGTTCCAGTGAGAACTGGAATCCTTGCTGTCCAGTAGATAAACACAGGCACAAACAGCCTTTGTCTTGCTCCCCTGGCAGCCCCAAAGGCCTTCAGATCCAGTTACCACGTGTCTGATACATAAGCATGTATGTGGTCTCTCTCTTAGCCTAGGCTGGTCCGGAACTTGCTATGTAGTCCAGGCTAGCCATTAACTTTCCATGCTCATCCTGCCTCAGTGTTCTGAGTGCTGGGGTTTCAGATATGAACAACCACATCTGGATCCATTTATCATTTTATCAGGGAGAGAAAGATCTGAGTCTTGTATTTATAACATCATATCCTAAAGTACAGATTCTCCTGTTCTTCTGTTTCTTAAACTCAGGGATGTTTGCCGTTGTCCTGCATTGTAACCCATCTTCCTCCAAACCTGAGGATGAACTCCACCTTAGAGAGAGAGCAGCAAGGGAGGGGGGAGGGAGGGAGGGAGGAAGGAAGAAAGAGAGGAAGGGAGGGAGGGAGGGAAGGAAGGAAGGAAGAGAGGAAAGGAGGGAGGGAGGAAAGGCAGAAAGGAATCGAAAACTAACCATCAAATGCTAGCATCCACGCAGACCCAAAGCTCAGGGAGTTATAAACTATGACTGTTGACAGTCACTAGTGTGTCTTCAACACCTTATCCATGCAGCCAAAAGGAACTTCTGTTTCGTAAGACCTAAAGGTGTGGCCATAGAACACATTATCACAGCTACTTAGATACCCAGACTAGGATCATCAGCCAAGATTTTTACATTTAATTTTACTTAGAAATTACCCAGGTAACAAAAGATTGTCCATCAATTAATTTGATTTTAAATTAGCGTATGGTTACAAGTGTTGGAAGCTGCATTCAGGCAGGTGTTCAGCAAACATAATTAATGTAAAAGCTTGCCAGTATTATACAGCTCAATTTATTTTATAATTCAATTTAGTTGAAAATTTCACATTCCTCAATTCTAAATATTACATAGGAACAATATTAGCTAATCTGTTAATTATTTAAAAATTTAAGAAATTCACATTAGTCTCTTTAAGAAAAAGAAATCAAACCTTACTTTAGAAATTTTTGTATTATACCCCTCATTGAGAGCTCCAAAATTACATATAACTATCCTTCCATCACAAGCTGCCAGATCTGCCTAGTGAGGATCCCTTGTTCGTATTTACTGTGGTTCCTTAACAAATGCCAGGATGGGCTGATTGCCTAAACCTGGCACGTTTCATATATTAGAAGTGTAGTTTCTTTGATTTGAGGGGAATTCTGGGAATATTAGATTAATGTAGGTGCTTAAAATCTCTATGAGCCAATTAATTAAGAGATTTAATATTCTAATTTATTAGTGCCTTCCAGAAGAAAAGCCCCTCTCACACACATGCTCTCTCTCTCTCTCTCTCTCACACACACACACACACACATTCATGAACACACATTCACAGACATATGCACACACACATGCACACACATACACCCACTCATACACACATGCACACATACACACATAGTCACACACAGATTCATACACAAAACACACTTATAATACACACATTCACAAACACATGCACACGCAGTCTCTCTCTTACACACACAGAGAAATGAAGTTTACCTCGATCACATGCATTTATACGTACAAAGACCTTGCAGCTCCCCTCCTAGAGACTCAGATACAGGTGAAGGACAGGAGCTGTGCACACTCACTGCCCACATCTGGAAGGGCTACTCTTTGTGTCACAGATGAGCACACAGTCCTAGAGGTCAGAAGTCAAGCAGATCAACCAAAACAACCAACCAACTAGACTCTTGGCTCTTTCTCATCAAGGGAAGAGACGTTCTCATCCCATCTGGGATTGCCGGATGAGCAGTGACACCCGAGTTCCGATCACTGCAGCCCTACAGAAAGTAAGTTATTGATTGGCCACAAACAAAGACCAGACTGAACCTGGATCCGAATAAAAACAGAGGTGGGAGGTAGAAGTGAGAGGAAGATGAGGGAGAAAGCAGAGACTGGAGAGAGCCTGATTTGGGATCCACGCCAGGAGCCAAAATAGCTGTGTCAGCTGCAGCAGTCAGACAATGCCCTTCACTGAGCACATTTTAATTGGTGCAGACAGGATCCCCTGAAGCCTGCGAACTGACAACTGTGATGACTTCAGTCCTCTAAAAGTTAAAAACATCCAGATACAGAGTGAGTGTGTGCCGAGGACTAACTGAGGCATCAATCTGGGAGCAGTCAGATTCCCAGGAGGGGCCACCTTATCCTGACCTAGAGAAGCCTTCCCAGGAGGGGCCACCTTATCCTGACCTAGAGAAGCCTTCCCAGGAGGGGTCACCTTATCCTGACCTAGAGAAGCCTTCCCAGGAGGGGTCACCTTATCCTGACCTAGAGAAGCCTTCCCAGGAGGGGTCACCTTATCCTGACGCCCCTTACTTTATTTCTTGTCAGTTCTATTTAGCTTACCAAGACATGCATTCTGGAATATAGTGGTTATTATATACCATGGAAGGATGAAAAGTGACCCACCAAAGACATCAGCACCTTCATCCCAGGGTCTGGGTACCTGGCAGGTTCATGGCAAAATTATTTTGCAGATTCCTTGGCTAAGGATTCTGAAATAAATAGAGGGTCTTGAAGCATTTTGGCATAATCAGATGAAGCATGTGAGTCTCCTTCAGTGGGAAAGGAAGGCAGGGGTTGATCAGGACCATGCTGATGTGCTGGTGCCTGCTGTGAAGATGGAGGACCATGCTGACCTGCTGTGAAGATGGAGGCACCCATGTGACCTGCTGGTGACTGCTGTGAAGATGGGAGACCATGCTAACCTGCTGATGCCTGCTGTGAAGATGGGGGGAGCCCATGTGACCTACTGGTACCTGCTGTGAAAATGAGGGGGACTTATGTGACCTACTGTTGTTTGCTGTGAAGATGAAGGAAGGTGACCAGCAACCAAGAATTATGGTAGCCATTAACTCTCACCAAGCCAGCACACAGCAACATGGTCATACACCCTCAAGGAATCAAATTCTTTCCATTAGAATGTAGATTCTCTCCTGGAACTTCCAGCAAGGCACAAGGCACCTTAATCAGACTTCTGATTTCCTGAACCGTACGATTGCTGTTGGCTTCAGCCATTGAACTGGTGATAATTTCCTATGGTGACAACAGGAAGTAGATGCAGTGGGATAGACAGAATTTGCTAGCATTCTGCAGGATGGCAAAGCTATCCTGATGTTATCTTTCTAACTTTCTAGCGTCCCTCTTATTTCATAACTACTGGGGAGGGCAAAGCCAAACACAGGTAGATTATTTGAGACAACGGGTTCCTTATTGAGGGATTCTGTTAGACAAGGTTCAGTGTGGTGCTGAAAGAGTGGCAGCCACCCTTTGCCTTCACCAAGTAGGTAAGATTGGGAGGCATCTTTGCATGTCATAGAATGTGAATATGCATGAGGGCAAAGGTTGTATTTGTATCAGTTCTCATAGACACACCAGGGTTTAACATAAAACCTAATGTGATGTAGGTCCAAGCTTATTTATTGAATAGGAATAACCCCACAAAACATGATCTTTACTTCTGGCTATAAATTTGGTGATCAGTCTCAATGAATCCCTCTGACTCCTTGGGCATGAAACTGCCAACCTCTCTCCCACAGGGAGGCTTGGCACTTACTTGCTTCTGCTCGGAACCCACACCCCACTGGGTGATCTAATGTATAAATGGGCACCTCATACCTCAGCTCTCACAGTACATCCTCTGGTGGCTAGCTGTTCTCATCCTTCCATGCCTTCTCCCAGTTCTTACAGCCCCTTTGCCCTCCCTTCAAGGTACCTAAATATGATGTTATCTGCCCAGGCGTATCCTCTCCATGGTCTAAAGCAATAAAGTAACCACTTGAGCATCATGGTTAGAATGTTTGGCTCTGCAATTTGTAGCTGTGTTATTTTAAATAAGCTGACAATCTCTGACTTATTTTCTTACCTGAGAAACAAAGGTAATATTAAGCCTGCCAAAGATGGGTGTGAGGATTCAGTATCCAGGGCTTAGGACAGAGTTGAGGGCATAGCTAGCACAGAGGACAATCTTGCCATGGTGTGTGTTCAGTGCTGCTAATCTATCCTTAGTGTCTGACACAGAACGTCTGATATGGTGCTTGGTGTGCATGGGATCGTCTGTAATGTTCACAGAATAGGATGACCTAAGATAAACTCTGTGAAAAGAACCGTGGACAAAGCAGCATTGTCTGTGTAATGAGAAAAGCTGTCTCAAGAGAGTGCTCCAAGGCCAGGAGAGACAGCATCCTCTGCTTTCAAAAGATGCCTGGAAGCCAACAGATTGGTGCCAGTGAACAGTGCTATATATATACTCCAGCATGGCGCATAAGCCTTGCTTCGGCAGAAGGGCAAGCATCTTGTTCTTCCAAAGAACCACGGACTCTCAACAATGGCAGACTAGCACTACCTCATCCCCACTCCTGGCGCTGCCTTGGTCTCTGCCTCACTCTCTCCCCTTCTCCCAAGACCACCACTGTGTCCTAGATCAGGAACTTCTCTAGAATTCTCGAAAGCCATTAGAACAACACTGGAAATCAGTCTTTGAAATTCCCAGGAGCCTAGTCAGACCTAGGATGTGTCTTCCAGGACTGCAGAAGCCTGTTCTGGCTGCGGGGATTCAGTGGTCATTTCATCCCTTCTTTGGTAAGTGGGATGGTAGCTAGTTGAGCCAATGGCCCTTTGGATGTGCAGGCTGAGAACTGCCCTCCTTCAGCCCTTCTGCCTAACGTTGGGAAATACCAGGCTATTTGGTAACATCATGGAACTCTGCCAGCAGCTCATGGTGGCTTCATCAAACTCCTGCCCCTTCAGTCATCTTCTGGGAGACTCCTCAGAGTGAAAAGGGATTATCTATAAGTTATGAGAGAAGAATAGTCACCTTGCAGATATCCCCAGAGCCTACATGGATTTTGTACATGGAGAGAAGCTATAACCATTTACATAATCTTTAGGGTCCTGATATTAATACTGGTGTGGGCTGTAAACAGAGGCAAAGCTTTTGTCCTGACCACCTGGACCCAAATAAACACATAAAAGCTTATATAAATTACAAAATGTTTAGCCTATAGCTCAGGTTTACTGTCAACTAGCTCTTACAGCTTAAATTAACCCATTTTTATTAATCTACATTTTGCCGCATGGCTTGGTTACTTTACCTGTTCTCTAGAACATCTTCATCTTATTCCTCTGGTGGCTGGTTTGCATCTGTCCCTGGCTCCACCCTTTTTTCTCCCTGTATCTCCATTTGGTTTTCCCTTCTGGCTCTATTCTGCCTTGCTATAGGCCAAAATAACTTCTTTATTAACCAGTGAGGGCAATATATATTCACAGCATACAGAAGGATTATCCTACAGCAGTGGGCTGCATCCAAGGTTGGGAAGAACCTTTGTTGATAGCCAGCCAAGCTTTCCTATCTTTCATCTATTATTAGATAAGTTTTTTATAATCATTACTTTTATGGTTCAGATTTGGATACTTTTATTCCCCTACCATGAGAGAGCCAAAAATGTTGCATAAATATAAGCATAAATGCCGATAGCAAAGACCTGTATTTGGTTATAGTCAAGCCATCTTAGTTTACAAGTTAAGTAAGATAGTCACCTCTGTAGGGCAAGTTTCAGGCCCAGGAAATAACCCTTGTCTCTCCCTGTGAGTTAAGAATGCCTGCAGACTTGCAGGCCCCGGGCCCCAGAAGTAAGTAATTAGCATTCCCCCTGTTAGTAAACATTTACAGAGCCTCAGTATTTTCTTATTTTTCCTGTCATCTAGGACATCTCTAGACATGACATTCCAGTTAGAACAACCACATAGCAACCTACCCACCCCCTGTCCTTTTGCTATAGAATGCTCCTGAGAAAAAAATAAATGTTGCAGCTTGATCAGAATGCAGACATGCTGTCCATTTTCTCATGTCTTTTGTCCCTCCATTTCTCCCCTCCAGGGTCTGGGCTCCCGATTCATATCCCGCTGGTTGGGACACATAAAAAAGCTAAATGGAGCCCCTGAATCATGACTGTGCCTCTGAGAAAAGTGATTTGGGAAAGGTTATTCAGCCCACGAGAGATTGTATCTGCAATGGATACAGAGACCAGGTCCTGAGTTCCAGATTTCTAGAATATTACATCCTCCGCTCTGCATTGCACCCTGTGCATTTGGACAGGCTAAGATGGGGTTGTGGGACAGACACCTAACAGAAAGGCAGGATTCCTGCTTTAAACACCTGAGATGAGGCTGCTGACATGCTTAGCAGGACGGGTGAAGAGATGTCCCAGAGCTATGCCTAGGCTTGATTCCTTCCATCTATCTAGCATGACATTTGAAGCATTACTGTCCCAGAAAGTAGCCTGCTTGAGCTTAGGATGCTGCCAGAAACCGCAGCACCTCCCGACACTGCTGTGCAATTTCAAAAAATAGCTCCGGGCCTCCTGTTGGGAAATGCCTTGGATTGACCTTAGGAACAGATAAGGTCTTCAGAGGTGTCCCCTTCTGTAGGACTTTCCTCCAGCTCTCTCCCAGGTGGCTGTGGAGGAGGAAAAGTGACACCCCGGAGAGGTCAAGGTCACACTTTGACAAGTACTAGAAGAATGGAATGTGTCAAGTCTTCTTTCCTGGTCTCTAAACCGTAGTTCTCATTATTCCTTCCCAGCTCTCAGATGTGCCTGGCTGAGCCAGCCCTGTCTTCTGCATCCTTGTGTGTCCCCCTCCCTCCCTCAGCTCTGCTGCCTCCTTCCCAGCTTCTTCCTATGACAGTCAGCCTACAAGTAGAATTCCTCAGCATTCCATGCACTGGGGTAGCATAGCCTGACTGTAACATAGTAACCAGAGGGAGGATTCTGAGGGGGCCAGGAACTAGTCCCACATAGCCACTTTTCAATGGTAACTCTTTCAGGCATTTGTCAAGTTGCTAGCCCACCCTCTGCCCCCCAGTGTCCATGCCGTCCTGAGGCCTCTGAATTACTCCCGTCTCCACCCCAGCATCAGTCTTGGTACCTATGATCCAGAAAGAGAAGGATTCAGACTGAACTGGTTCTAGCAGTGGATCAAGTGGTCAGACAAGAATTTAATTAGGTGGGGCAGGGGTGGGGAGAGTGGGAGAGAGGGGAAGACAGCCCAGCAGGTGAAGGCTCTTGCTGAATGAGCCTGACAGCTGAGTTCTACCCCAGGAGAGAACTAACTCTTGCAAGTTGTTCTCAGCCTCCACGTACACGTCACAATTCATGCACACACATAGATAAATAAAAGCTTGTTTTAAACGGTTGTTTAATTAGAATAAGCGAGGAAGCAGGAGTACACTCTTTAGGACACACAGTGAACCAGAAAAAGCAATGCCTCGCTCGGAGCAGCTTAGGTTTTCCCTGCTCTGAGCTTCCTCTGGTCAGACACTTCCAGCAAAGGGGAGAGAGTTCCTCAGAAGCCCATTTTACCCACATTCAATCTGGATAAGAAGATATATAATTTATAGCAATACACATGGGAGTTTACTCCAAATTTGAGAAGTTTACAAGGTAACGGTGGCCAGCTAATGCTCACTTGAGAGGGAACCACTGGTTCGCTTCTGACCACTGTCACCCATTGCCCCTTATATCTGTCTTTGGAGCCCTGACAAGACTCACAAGAAACTATGGAGGAGAAAATGAAGGGTGGATATGTGTCCAGAGTCCCCAACAAATTGTGCCACCCACTTCTGGTACTGGTGTCTCCAGGTGCCCTCTGTGGAATCCCTTCTGGGCGGCAGACCCAGGCTTCCCAGTGCCTCTCCAGTCTGCTACATGGTGTTTTAGATCCTGTCTGTTTGTCACTGATATAAGAAATGCACGAGATGGGAGAAGCATTTGTTTTCTCGTCATTCCTGGGGCTTGGAAGTGCAGGATCCAGGAATGGCCGATTGGGTTTCATTGGAGAGGACTGTTCTCTGCCTCCAGAATGGCACCTTCATGCTGCATCCTCTGTCATGGAAGAATGCTGGGTGCCAACACAATGACCCAAGGATGAAGACCTGACTGCTGCTGAGGAGAATTCCCAAGGGCGAGGGCCAGCATCAAGGCGATTTTGTCATTACCTGCCTCTGTTCCCATCCCCAGGATGCCCTTGGTTGACCTTGAACAATTCCCCCATGCTGCCTAGTACACCATTCTCTCTTAGATCTTCTGGCCTTTGAGAACCAAAAACAGTGGGCACAGACAGGGTAGGATGGCACTAGCAGAGCAGCAGGGACCAGGATGCTCCTGAGTCCTCCACCACCACGCGAAGACAAACAATGGTGGCGGTGGCGGTGACGGCAGAGTTCTGATAACCATAATACCAAGTGCCAGCCATTTTACAGATATCAGTGTGCTGACATCATCAGAAAGCACACACGAGGCCAGAAGGAAGCATCACCTTGGACTGGAGCCGTCCCCTGACACAGCCCTCATTCTCCTTGCCTGCAGTTCATCCAGGGTTGGTGTAGATACTCCATCACCTCCCACCCTTCCCAGGCTGAACACCTCCTATAGACCAGCCCTGTCTTAGATGCTACAGTGGACAGACAGCTGTGGCTCCCATCTCTAGTTGAGCTCAGTAGTTTATGTGTCTCAATTCCCTTCCCTTTCTTGCCTACTGTAGCCCTCCTGGTGCTTCTTCCCATGTGTTTGGGATGCAGCCAAACTCTCCGCACATGAAGATCATAGTGGCAGTCTCTGCTTGTTCCCAGTCTTAGCTGCAGCGAGGGCAACAGAGGCACAAAGGGGAAAGGGTGGAGAGAAGCGTGACTGTCACTTGGTTCACTGTTCGAGAGTTCCCGCTCTGTCACAGCTCCTCTTGGGACATGGAGTTGTTTACTCAGTTATATGTCTACTGTCCTGCTAGCCTCCCAGTCATGATCTAGCAATCTAGTACCTCAGATGGCAGGACCTTCTGTTTCACTACACCGCATGCAAGTTCCCAGAGCTCGCTGAAGCAGACCCCAGAATTGACCACTTCTTGGCATGAGGAAGGAACTGCACAGACTACTTAACACTTGCCCCCTCTGACCTGTGAGAAGAGCATCATCACAGATGGGGAGAGCCAAGCTCTCAGAAGTTACATAGGCTTCTCAGTGCCACATAGGGTTGAACTCCAGGGCTTGCTAGACACACAGAAGGTATGTATTGTATTTACCAGGCTTCCTGGAGCCAAGCAGACAGCTTAGGCAATTTGGTGAAATGTCCAAACCTGGAGTCTTGCTAAAGTCTCACCAAAGCTCTGGTTTCTGCTGAGGTCTGAAGTGAAGTGTCCCTCATATGCTCTTGTTTGAAAAACCAGTGTCTCGCTGATGGTCTGGCCTTGGAAATTTGTGGAACTTTGAGGAGGTGGAGCTTGCTGGAGGAAGTGGGCGATTGACTGGCAGTGGGCCTTGGGGTTTTATGCCCAGCCTCACTTCCTTTTTACAGTCTGCTTCCTGACTACTTGACCATTGCACTGTGATCACCTGGCCTCCTGCTGTGGTCTCTCCAACACAAGGGACTGTATCTCTTAAAACTGCAAGCCAGAGGAAGCCATTCTCCCTTGAATGCTTCCTGTCCTATATTTGATTGCAGTGGCAAGAAAATCAACAGTATTATTTTGTTTTGGGGAGTTTCAGAGGAAGAATCCCAAATCTACACAGGTGCAGGAAAAGGACAGGGAAGAACTCAGGTGGTGTGCGAAGCTGATACTGGCTAGCCACCAAACCAGGGAGCTCTGGCAAATGCTTCAACCCCACATGCAACCCCACAATCAGTAATCCAGCTCAGAGATTCCAGGAAAAGGGGATGAGGTCAAGGGAAGTTGGTACTTACTCGAGAGGGTGTGATGAGTGGTCTCTCAGGGTGACATGGAGACCCTGGTGTGTTAGGGTGGGCTTCATCTTTGCATTCATGTGGTGAATGCCAGCTCAGGTCTATGCCTGAGTTTTCATCCGTAAAACCAGCATTGCTCATAGACTGGTGGTCATGGCCGGATAAATTAGCCTCCTATAAGTGCTAAAATTGTGAAAATACCTCTGCAGGTGTGAGTAGCAACCCCTACCTCAGAAGCTCACAGCAACCATGGCCTATGAGCAGCAGAGGCATAGCTAGGGTGTTCACCCATCCCCAAAGCCTGCTGGCCAACAGGGCACAAGTACAGGACTCAGGAAGCTTGTTTCTTCCCATGGGACTTTGGCTTGTGGCCAAAACAAGGTAGGGTACCAGTCAGGATGGCCACAGAGCTCATCTCCCCAACACTGGCTTGGCTGTGAGGTTGTCTGACCAGTGTCTCACGTGCAGGTTCACTGAAGATCTTCTCTGCAGCTTGCAGGGATGCTGCCATCCGAGGCCAGAAGCATGTTTAGACAAGATGGCTCCCAGACCTAGGAGGAGCAGGAAGTCCCTGGGAGCCAGATCTGTCTTCCAAAGAAAGCATTTGTCCCTGACTGTTGGGAAGTGAAGGCTTTTTGCAAAGACATTTAGTCCCCTGCCTTTGGCTGTCTGACAACTGAGACAATAGTTCCCAAGGAATTGGAATTCCCTCACACTGGTAGAAAAAAAGGCTGGTGCCATCCCCAGGAGGACTGGACTCCAGAAAGAGATTTCACACAGTTCTGATAACTTGCCAGACAAGAATGCAAGAGAGCCTTGAGCCAAGACAATGCTGGCCAGTGATTGGCAGAGCCTTACTTTAGGAGAAATGTTTGTGCATGTCTCTTGCCTTCAATTTAAAACTAAACCTCACACCCTGAGGGAGTGCAGTCCCTGGACCTCTCTGTTTCTTTCTGCAAAGTGGCCATAGTCAATAAATCTTTCTGGGTTTTTTTTGTCCCCCGAGTCTGACATACTTACTGAGGACTGATAGTCAGCCTAGTCTAGATGTTGGGGTTACCAAGGCCTAGGCGTTGATAATATTTCTAATGACAACACCCTATTGTTGTCCTTCTCTGGGACTGGTCTTAGCTAGAGACAGCCACTAGCCTATCTCCACCTTTGCCAGTGCAGTGGTTGAATCAAAGTGGCCCTTATAGCCCCATAGGGAGTGTGTGGCCCTGCTGGAGTAGAGGTGGCCTTGTGGGAGTAGAGGTGGCCTTGTGGGAGAAACTTGAGGTGACTGGGCTTTGAGGTTTCAGAAATTCAAGCCTGGCCCAGTGTCCCTCTCTCCTACTCCTGTAGATCTGGATGTGGAATTCCCGGCTACCCCCCCATTGTTGTTCAGTTCCTCCTCCATAGCCTTGCTTCTGCCCCACTTCCTGCCACAGGTATTCCTTTTTGATAGAAACTTCCTGCTCCATGCCTTGTCTCAGCATCCCTTCTAGAGAGTCCAACGTGCCTCAGTGCTAGACACCTGGAGAGTGTGGGAGTGTGAGGGGCGGGGCTGGCCGAGAGCAGTGTGTGCTAGCTGTGTGGTTCTTACTTTTGTCACAGGGAGGTGTATGGGTAGCTCATTTCAGACTCTCATCTTCAAGAAGTAAATGTGTACTGCCCTCCTCCTGTCTCTGCTCAAGAGTTAGCACAGTGGTCTATTCTTAGCGCTCTACTGGTCTGAGGGTCAGTCACAAGGGTTGGGCCGCACACAGAGTCCTCTGGCCCTGGTCACCAGCTTCTCCCTGGATGAGTCACTGGAGGACGTTAGCAGCCTGCACAGTTTTCCTTCCTTCCTGGGCTTCCACCATCCTCTGCATCACATCCATCCTGGACACAAACGCAAGCAGATCTCAGCTCATCGCTAGAAGCTTTCAGTGGCTCTTCTGCTTCTGGACTGCTAAAACTCTGGACTCCTTAACTCAAGCTGCGATCTTCTTAGCAGCCTGGCCCCCCCCACTCCAGGCACCACAGAGCCAGGAGCTGGTGACATAGCAGCACACAGAACAGAGTAGGTGGTGGCAAATACCTGTCATACAACTATGGACAGAAAAAGGAAGTGTCCCATGTAGATAAGGAGAGGATGGGGAGCTGGGTGGAGAGGGGTCTTATTGACTGAGGTTTTCTGTCCCACCCGGTCCTGTAGAATCACACAGAGGTCTACATTAGTTATAAACTGATTGGCCCATTAGCTCAGGCTTATTAGCTAATTCTTATAACTTATATTAGCCCATAATTCTTATCTATGTTAGCCACGTGGCTCAGTTCCCTTTTCAGCGAAGCAGTCATATCTTGCTTGCTCTGTGTTTGGAACACAACTGCAGACTGCTGAATCCTCTTCCCAGAATTCCCCTATTCTCATTGTCCCGCCTATACTTCCTGCCTGGCTACTGGTGAATTAGCATTTTATTAAACAAGTACAGGAAACAGATATTTCCAGGGTAAAACCATTGTCCCACAGCAGGCTCTCTTATCAACATGGCTTTCCGTAGACAGAAAGGACTTTACAACAGGAGGACACACGGAGTGTGTGTGCCAGGGAAGGTGGCAGGAGAGGACCAACGTCAAAGGCCTTGAGGCGAGAGTGTACTTAAGACACAGCAGGATGAGGGAAGGGCATGCAGGAGAGTCCCAGTAGGTGAGGATTTCGCGGTCACAGGGTTCACTTGAGCTGCCCTCGGAAGGAGGTATGGACCATCTGAGTGAGACCACGTGGGCTGGCGCGTCTTCACAGGTGAAGAGGGCATAGTGGGCTTTGGGCTAGGATGGCCACCATGTAGGTGGAGGAAGTAGTCTGACCCCAGAGGACAGTGGAGCTGACCGGACTTGCCAAAGGCAGGATAAGGCACACAGGAGAGGCCCAGTGCTAACTGCAAGACTGGGGCCCTGAGTGCTGGGAGAATGGAGTCTTTGGGTGGAGATAGCAGTGTGGCGGGTTTCGTGGAGACATCAGTGTGACTTGGATACGTCAAGTTCAAAATTCCATCTCCTGCCTCACTCTTATACTGTTTATCCATTAGTGGCCTGAAAAGTGACCTCGTCTTACCCTGGGGCCTTTGCACTTGCTGTATCTGCTCACATATAGAAGCGGGGTTCCGAGGGATGAGAAGCCCTTAGGGCTCTGACTACCAGGCGCCTTCTTCTCTCGGGTTCCAGGGTGACTGTCAATTCCTGCCTCTGCTGAGAACAGTTTGAAACTGCGTCTCCCTTTCCTTGTTTCTAATAATGTTTCTCTCCATCCATCACTGCTAGTTTGTCAGATGTAAGAGTTAGAATCCTGTCTCTGGGGCTGCCTGACAGCAGCTCGGAGCCTGGCATGTTCCGGATGCTCCGTAAACATTTGTTAAGGTAACTTAACGATGAATGAGAATAATTTCTCTGTGCCCCAGTGGCTCCCTGCCACAGAGAGATGTCACTACTGATTAGTCTGGTGGAAAGGAACCAAGCTCAAATAAGGCCCAGGGAGCATCTTTGGGGTGGCTGGGGTGGGGGTAGGAGCAGAGACAGAATGTGGCAGAAAGAGCCATGCAAGGTCAAATAAATAGAACTCGGTAGATGGAGAATTCTGCTTAGCAAGGTCAGAGAGGGATTGGGGGAGGCCCTGTAGGAAGGAGCAGAGGCAGAGGGTGCAGGCCCAGGCCAGGGTGGCTTCTTTTCCTGACATGGAGGATAGCCAACAGTTCTCCAGGTCCAGGGCAGGGGCCCCAACATTCCAGCAGCGCCTTGCTGGGGCGCCAATAGAGCCACTGCAGCTTGTCAGGGCGCTCTGTAGTTGTCCAGCAAAGGCTGCCCCCCCAGACACCAGAGAGAAGAAACCCCACGGAGCTGGCCATCGGGACCAGTCCTAGTGTTTTCTGAGTCCTGCCTGACCTCCACAAATCCCGAAAATACTGCCAAAGCTGGTGATGCTGACCAGTCAGGTGACTCTGAGCACCATGGAAAGATCGGCTCTTCCCCACCGCTAGTCATGTTTAGGCCTCAAGAACCAAAAGAAGATGAATGACCTCTCCCTCCATCAACATTAACCCACCCAGGACAACTCTCTGATCAAACCTAAATGTTTCTCTGAGGTTGGGGATAGTGACATCACTGGAGTGACATTTCCATATACTGTTTAACTTTTCTTGGGGAGACGTCAACAAACTGGGGGAGGCAAGCATAGAGAATAGGTTAGCAGCCTAGGACTCTACTTGGTATGGGCTGTGCACACCCCTCTCTGAACAATGCACTTAGCGATTGTAACCTAACACAACCTAGGACCACTGCTTGCATTGAGTCATGCGCATGCCACACTGGGCAATACAGTAGAGCTCTCTTCCCTTAACCACCACCCAATCTAGATGAGTCTGTGTGCTTGTCTTCAGACAATGCCAGGTATGAGAGGAAAAAGGCCAATCAAGCTTGAACTGGTTTGGGGTACATGTGCAGTCAAGCAAACTTACCATCCCCTATTTACCATACCTAGCATATAATTGATCATGCATATGATTAACAGGTGCATTATGGGAAGAGACACACACAGTGGGAAATGGTTACATAATAATCTGTCAATCAAAATAGAAAACACCTAAACTTTAACCTTAAACTATGACCTTAGTATAGTTAATTAGTATAGTGTAGCCCCCCCCCCCCTTTAGTCCCTGTTGCAAAAAGCTCCAATCAACATCCTGGACCCTTGAGTACCTTCAGTCGTGTGATTGCTGTCAATCTTGATAATGTACCCTTCTCTAATTCGTACTATTGTTTTCCTTTGAATAGAACATTCTAGCTCCTTTGTAATCCGTGCAGCCTATTCATTCTTGAAGGAGACAGGGAGGATCTAGGAACACCAGGCCTAGAACTGAAGTCGGGTAACTAGGGCTGGTCTCTAATGATAAATCATCTAAAGATGATGGCTACTAGAGGAAGGATCACACCCAAGTCTGGATTGGTGGACCTGTTGGTTTGTTTGGGTTGCTCATAATCCCCCAGAAGCCCACGGGAGTACGGTTAATGACTCAAAAAAGCTGAATTATTGGAGTGCATCACTGGAGACCATGCTGCACCTTGCTGGTGACCTCACTGCCTTCTCCCCTTGCCCAGCCTTTGTGGGCTGTTTGTATAAGCTCAGTGGGAGGCCTGCTCACCTTCTGTCTTCTGGTGAGATTCTGGAAACTCCTCCCTCCCTCCATAAAGAAATAGCTGTAGCACTCTGTATCACCAAAGGAAGCAGAGAGCCCGCAGCTCCAAGCAGGGCTAGACAGGAATGGGTCAGGAGGCAGAATGGGGGCAGGGCCTGTCTGTCAGGCTTCCTTGGAGCCCTGGGGAGGGTTGGGCTTTGTTTAGCATTAGAGGCTAGTGGGGCCAAGAAGCTTGATTGGGCCCTTGGGTGCCTTGCTATGGGGTGTTTTTCTTAAACTTTTCAAGCCCCTACAGTGTGTGCTATTCCTTCTCCACGGTGCTAGCTGCCGTGTGTGCCAGGGCTATCATATGTAGGGCAGATCCTTGCTTCAGCAGCAGCCTTCAAGGAAAGGTCCCAGGTCTCTCGGAGACGACTGAAGGCAGATTCACAAGCATGAGGGGGGTTAGGAGAGGGCTGACTCTGGGCAGCTTTCTCTCCTGTTTTCTCAACCTTTGGAACCTGGAGGAGATCTTTTTCCTGGGTCATCCCCCCCCCCTCCCCCCAAAGCTGATGTGAATTTCTGCCTTCCTAGTCCAGAGGCCTGGTCACAGTTCCAGTTTGGTCCTTTATTGCCCCCTGGTGGCCATCTTGGCTCACTGCCTGCAGAATTGACTGCTTCCATGTTTCCCGTGAGTGACAGTCATTCCTGAAGCCTGGATGGCGACAGAGCGACCCTAGTGAGAGTAAATCAGAGTTCACCCACAGAGGACACATTTCAGTCTCAGTGGGCGTGTGGGCGTCTGGAAATGTGACAATTCTGTACCCTTGCTTTTCCTAAACTATGCTTTTTCCCCTGCATGCTTTCCTCTGATAGTGTTGCCGTCTAGGGGTCTCCATCAGGTTTGCTCTTGCTGCAACTTAAAGAATTGAAAGCCAGGAAAATTCACAACGGGTAGTAGAGGAGAAATCTCAGACACCGCAGACAGAATCAGCAGTTGAAGAAAGCTGTTTGTCGTGGGTGATAAACACACACGTAGCAGACACACAGAGAAAACGACCCTCTGCAAAGCAGATGGGGGGGGGGATTCAAAAAAGCAACAATTTCAGCTCCTTCTTGGGGGCTGGGGGTTTAAATGTCTCTGGAGAGTCTTCCTCCTATAATTCAGGTTAGGCAGCTTGAAGACAGGATGATTGATTGGCCAGCAATTGTTGTGTGACTTGTTGAGCCAGGGGACCTGCTTGCTTGTTGGGAGCAAAAATCCCACAAGGCCTTTGCTTTAAACTGTCAATCTCTTGTCTCAAGTCAGGAGGTCAAGGAAGTCAGCCATCTTGGAAATTCTCCCCTTTTATTATCTGCTCATGGCCCTCTCCTCATCTGTTTGCCAATCAGGTAGTCTGTCTACTCCCCTCGGTAATTTACATATTAGGCACAATGGTTATGAAAGACCCCCCCTCCAGCTTGCTAAGCAGCTTAGCACCAGATAAAAGACCCCCCGCCCAGCTTGTTAAACGACTTAGCACCGGTAACGCCATTTTATAAGGCTTGTACTGAATATTCAGGGTTTGAACAAAGGGCAGTTTAGAAGCTGCCAAAACGAGATAGAGACACCTGTGGCTGGGCCAGGGGAGGAACGAGGAATACCGAGAATGTGGCTGGGCTTCATCTGTCCCAGGTGGGGAGGAACACCGAGAAGACACCCTGTCTGCCCTAGATAAGAGCCAAGGGAGCCCATATCTGAATTCTCGGAAACTAGGGACCTTGTCCCACCTGAACTCGGCCACATTCAAACTAACCAATAAAAACCCTGTAACTATGCTTCTCGCTTCTGTACCGCGCTTTTTGCTCCCCAAAACATATATAAACCCATTACCCCGACCTGGAGGCGCACAAGTCCTCCGAGAGACTTTGTCGCCCCAGGTACCTGTGTATCTGAATAAACCTCTTGCTGTTTGCATCCGTACAAGTGGTCTCGCTGTTCCTTGGGAAGGGTCTCCCCAGAGGAAAGACACTCGTGGAGGGTCTTTCATTTGGGGGCTCGTCCGGGATTTGGAGACCCCCCCCCTGCCCAGGGACCACTGACCCATTTTTTCGGGAGGTAAGCTGGCCAGCGATTGATCTCTGTTGTGTTTGTCTCTGCGTCACTGTTTGTCATTGTGATCATTGCACCGCGTCCGTATGACCCAGCTGTGTCATCTGGTATTTGGGTGTAATCGTGGAGGAACCGACGGGTTCAGGAACTCCCGACTGCAGCACTGGAAGACGTTCCAGGAGCATTTGGAGCCAAGTTTTTGGCTCATCCGTATTCACTGAACCCTGGTACCCAAGTCGGGCTTTTTGGGGCACCCCCGCTGTCCGAAGGGTACGTGGTTCTTTTGGGAGACGAGAGGTCCGGACTCTCATTGTCTCCATCTGAGCATTTGCTTTTGCCGCGCTGCGAGATTGTGTTGTCTCGGTGTGTGTCTGCTATTCGTAGGGTCTGTGTTCGGTGTGGTCCTATTTGAGGCAATGGGACAGTCTGTTACCACCCCCTTAAGTCTTACGTTACAGCACTGGAGACACGTCCAGGACACGGCCAAAAACCAATCCGTGGACGTTCACAAGAAGAGATGGGTCACTTTCTGCTCGTCTGAATGGCCCACTTTCAATGTAGGATGGCCATGGGACGGGACCTTTAACCTTGACATCATTTCACAGGTTAAAACCAAAGTGATAGATCCAGGGCCACACGGACACCCGGATCAGGTGGCATATATTGTCACTTGGGAAGCTATGGCTTATGACCCACCCCCATGGGTCAAACCCTTTGTTACCCCCAAACGCCCTCCCGCAGCTCCCTCTGCCCCGACCCTTCCACCACTACCCCTGCTCCCCACGCCCGCTCGGTCCCCTACCAAATCCTCCCTTTACCTAGCCCTCATGAAACCCACGCAGGTGGAGAGTTCAACAGAGAAGAAGAAAACTTTGGGGGCACCCCCGGTCCTGCCTCCTGGGGAGGACCTCCTGGTAGATTTGATGATGGAAGAACCCCCTCCCTATCAGGAGCCAGGGCCGGAACAGCAGCAGAGGGAGGCTGAGCCACCGGAACTCCCGGTCGAACCAGCTCCCTCCCCTATGGCCAGACGACTGAGAGGATGCAGAGAGCAGCAGCCAGATTCCACATCCTGGGCTTTTCCGCTGCATGCGGGACCGAGCGGCCAGCTTCAATATTGGCCCTTCTCAGCGTCTGACCTTTACAACTGGCGAAATAACAACCCATCTTTTACCAAGGATCCCTCAATGCTAACCTCTTTGATTGAGTCTATTCTAGTAACTCATCAACCCACATGGGATGATTGTCAGCAATTGCTGCAGGCCCTGCTAACCACTGAGGAGAGACAGCGAGTTTTCCTAGAAGCCTGAAAAAATGTGCTTGGGGATAATGGTCGCCCCACTCAGCTGCCCAATGAGATCGAGGCAGCATTCCCCCTGGAGCGTCCCAACTGGGACTTTACCATGGCCGAAGGTAGGAACCACCTATGCCTCTATCGCCAGTTGCTCATAGCGGGTCTCCATGGTGCGGCTAGACATCCCACTAATCTGGCCCAGGTTAAGCAGGTAATGCAGGGATCCGAGGAGTCACCTTCAGCATTCCTTGAGAGGCTAAAGGAGGCCTACCGCATATACACTCCATATGATCCAGAGGATCCAGGTCAGGCTACTAACATTTCTATGTCCTTCATATGGCAGTCAGCCTCAGATATCAGAAAGAAAATTGAGTGGCTTGATAATCTTAAAGAGAGTTCACTCCAAGATTTGCTGAAGGAAGCAAAACGAATTTTCTTTTTTTTTTTGTTTTTGTTTTTGGTTTTGGTTTTTCGAGACAGGGTTTCTCTGTGGCTTTGGAGCCTGTCCTGGAACTAGCTCTGTAGACCAGGCTGGTCTCGAACTCACAGAGATCCGCCTGCCTCTGCCTCCTGAGTGCTGGGATTAAAGGCGTGCGCCACCATCGCCCGGCAGCAGAGCGAATTTTCAATAAGCGAGAGACTCAGGAGGAAAGAGACCAGAGGCTCAAAAAGGAGGTGGAGGAAAGAGAAAACATGAGGGATCGCAAGAGAAACAAGGAAATTAGTAAATTGTTGGCCACTGTAGTTTCAGGACAGAGACAGGATAGACAGGGAGGAGACCGAAGAGGCCCCCGAGTGGACAAAGACCAATGTGCCTACTGCAAAGAAAAAGGACATTGGGTTAAGGATTGTCCTAAGAGACCAAGGGGACCAAGGAAGCCAAAACCCCAGGCTTCCTTGCTGACCTTGGAGGACTAGGGAAGTCGGGGTCATGAGCCCCCCCCTCCCCTGAGCCCAGGATAACCCTTGATGTTGGGGGGCAACCCGTCACCTTTCTGGTAGACAACGGGGCCCAGCATTCGGTGTTAACCCATGCCCCGGGACCCTTGAGTGATAAATCAGCCTGGGTCCAGGGGGCCACTGGAGGAAGAAGATATCGATGGACGACGGACTGAAAAGTACAGCTGGCAACCGGTAAGGTGACTCACACCTTCTTGCTTGTTCCTGACTGCCCGTACCCCTTACTAGGGAGAGACTTGCTCACCAAACTGCGGGCACAGATATATTTTGAGGGGACGGGGGCACGCATTACTGGGCCCCAAGGTCAACCTTTACATGTGTTAACTCTTAATCTAGAAGATGAATACAGACTGTATGAGCCTGAAAAAACCCAGAATCTGATGATGACCTACTGGTTGGAGAAGTTCCCATATGCATGGGCAGAGACGGGGGTATGGGACTGGCCCTGCAGCAGGCACCGCTAATGATCCCACTAAAGGCCACGGCAACACCTATATCGATCAAGCAGTACCCCATGTCCCACGAGGCCTACCAAGGAATTCGCCCCCACATTAGGAGATTATTGGACCAGGGGATATTGGTTCCCTGCCAGTCTCCCTGGAACACTCCCCTCCTCCCAGTAAAGAAGCCAGGGACGGGGGATTACCACCCAGTGCAGGACCTAAGGGAAGTCAATAAGCGGGTGGAAGACATCCATCCCACAGTCCCCAACCCTTACAACTTGCTGAGTGGGCTGTCCCCAACCTATACCTGGTACACAGTGCTAGACCTCAAGGATGCCTTTTTCTGCTTGAGGCTACACCCCAAGAGCCAGCCCATCTTTGCCTTTGAATGGAAAGACCCAGAGTTGGGAATATCTGGGTAGTTAACCTGGACTAGGCTCCCACAAGGGTTCAAGAACAGCCCCACGCTCTTTGATGAAGCCCTGCATAGGGACTTAGCTGATTTCAGAATTCAATACCCTGCTATGATCCTACTCCAATACGTGGACGACCTCTTACTGGCAGCCACCTCAGAGGAGGACTGCAGGAAAAGCACCAAAGCTCTCTTGTAAACCCTGGGGAGCCTAGGATATCGGGCATCTGCAAAGAAGGCTCAAATCTGTCAAAGGCAAGTTACCTACCTGGGCTACCAAATAAGAGATGGGCAGAGATGGCTGACTGAGGCCCGCAAACAGACAATTACGAGTATTCCCGTCCCCCAGTGCCCCCGACAGCTGCGGGAATTCCTGGGGACGGCAGGATTCTGTCGCCTCTGGATCCCAGGTTTTGCAGAAATGGCAGCACCCCTGTATTCATTCACTAAACAAGGGACCCTCTTCACCTGGGGAGAGGCCCAACAGAAGGCCTACGAGAACATCAAAGAGGCCCTGCTGATCTCCCCCGCCTTGGGCCTCCCTGATTTGACTAAGCCCTTTGAACTGTTCGTGGACGAGAAACAGGGCTATGCCAAAGGGGTCCTAACCCAGAGACTGGGCCCTTGGAGACGTCCCGTGGCATACCTCTCAAAGAAACTTGACCCGGTAGCCTCGGGATGGCCCCCTTGTCTTAGGATGGTGGCTGCAATAGCGGTCCTGACCAAAGATGCTGGCAAATTGACTCTAGGGCAGCCATTGACTATTCTAGCGCCTCATGTGGTAGAAGCTCTAGTCAAACAGCCTCCAGACCGCTCGCTCTCTAATGCTCGCATGACTCATTACCAAGCCATGCTCCTGGACACAGACCGGGTACACTTCGGACCAGCGGTTGCCCTGAACCCGGCAACCCTGCTCCCCCTGCCAGAAGACGCAGAGCACCATGATTGCCTTCAAATCCTTGTGGAAATGCACAGGACCAGACCGGACCTGACGGACCAGCCCCTCTGGGACTCTGACTTCACCTGGTATACGGACGGGAGCAGTTTCCTGGAAAACGGGGAGAGGAGAGCTGGGGCAGCGGTGACCACCGAAACGGAGGTAATCTGGGCCGAGGCTCTTCCATCAGGGACCTCAGCCCAGAGAGCTGAGCTTATCGCTTTAACCCAGGCGCTTAGGATGGCAGAAGGTAAGAAGCTCAATGTCTACACAGACAGCCGGTATGCTTTTGCCACAGCCCATCTCCATGGAGAAATCTATCGGAGACGAGGGTTGCTAACCTCGGAAGGCAAGGAAATTAAAAACAAGTCCGAGATCCTAGCCCTACTTAAGGCCTTGTTTCTGCCTCAGAAACTGAGCATTATCCATTGCCCAGGGCATCAAAAGGGACACAACCCGGAGGCACGGGGTAATCGACTGGCAGATGCAACTGCCCGGGAGGTGGAACTCAGGAAGATAATCCCCTCCTCCCAAGTTTTTCCCTTGGCCCCAGGAAAAGCCCAACCCATTCCACGCTGCCCCCTCCCATATAGCCAAGAGGACATAGATCTTCTAAGAAAAATGGGGGGGCAAGCACGATCCTGAAAAAGGGCATTGGACATTCAAAAATAAGCCCGTCATGCCCATGAAACAGACTTATGAACTGATCACCCACTTACATAAACTGACTCACCTCAGCCCCAAAAAGATGAGGGCCCTCTTGGACCGAGAAGAGAGCATTTATTACTTGCTGGGGAGAGACGATATTTTACAAACTGTGGCAAATAAATGTAAGGCCTGTGCACAAGTTAGTGCAGGAAAGACCAAGTTGGGGTCAGGGATCCGGGTACGGGGGCATCGCCCCGGAACTCATTGGGAGATTGACTTCACCCAAATAACACCTGGACAATATGGATACAAATACCTATTGGTATTCGTGGACACCTTTTCAGGATGGGTGGAAGCCTTTCCCACCAAGCACGAGACTGCTAAGGTTGTAACTAAAAAGCTCTTGGAAGAAATCTTTCCCAGGTATGGCATGCCGCAGGTATTGGGCACTGATAATGGACCTGCTTTCGTCTCCCAGGTAAGTCAGTTGGTGGCCAAGCTATTGGGGATTGATTGGAAATTACATTGTGCATACCAACCCCAAAGTTCAGGGCAGGTAGAACGGATGAATAGAACCATCAAGGAGACTTTGACCAAATTAACGCTTGCAACTGGCTCTAGAGACTGGGTGCTCCTCCTTCCCCTAGCCCTCTACCGGGCCCGAAACACGCCGGGCCCTCATGGACTCACCCCATTTGAGATACTATATGGGACACCTCCACCATTCATTAATTTCTTTGACTCTAATATTGCTGATTTTGCTAACAGCCCTTCTCTGGAAGCTCATTTACAGGCACTGCAGATTGTCCAGAGAGAGGTCTGGAGGCCATTAGCTGCAGCCTATCGGGAACAACTGGACAAACCGGTGGTACCACATCCCTTCCAGATAGGAGACACTGTCTGGGTCCGCAGACATCAGACCAAAAACCTAGAACCCCGCTGGAAGGGACCATACACCGTACTGCTGACCACCCCCATGGCGCTGAAAGTTGACGGCATCGCCGCCTGGGTCCACGCCTCCCACGTCAAGACAACCCATCACCCTGAGGAGAAGGAGCCAACTGCGACCCCACCATGGAGAGTCCAGTGCACCCAAAACCCGTTAAAACTAAGACTCACCTGTGGGGCCCCTTGACTACTCTCTGGGCCCTGCTAGAACTGGTAGGGGCAACCCTAGGGGGGAGCCCACACCAGACATACTCCTTAAAATGGCAAGTCCTGTCCCCAAGTGGAGAGATTGTTTGTGAAATTCAGGGCAACCATGCACTTAACACTTGGTGGCCTACTCTCACACCCGATTTTTGCCAGTTAGCTGCAGGATCAAATGACTGGGACATAATAACCCAGGAGGCCCACAACTTATCAGTAAGAATGCCTTCTGTAACCGGAAGAATGTAAGCTTACATACCCATTCCTGTGGGATGTGCTTCCCCGGAAGAGAGATGTACACTAGCCTCTCATGACTTCTATGTCTGCCCCAGAGATGGGAGAAGCCCCACCTTTGCTTATCACTGTGGAGGATATGATGATTACTATTGTGCCGCCTGGGGATGTGAAACTACGGGTAGTGCGTACTGGAACCCATCGTCCTCATGGGACAAAATCCGGGTAAGACGAGGCTGGAAAAGCCTCATGGAGGGGGAAATGGACAATCTTGCATGTGCAGTCCCGGAGGCTTTGTCTGCTCCACTGGATATTGCTTACCCCTCAACATTTCATTCACGGAATCAGGTAAAGCAGCCCCTGAATGGCAGAGAGGGTACACCTGGGGGCCTCAGATGGTATATGACCTCTACAGATAGGGGAATAACCTTTAAGATTAGGCTCAAGGCTGATTTAATAACCCATCCTGTTGGGCCAAACCAGGTTCTGACAGAACAGCGATTATCCTCCCAAGCAAGGCCGGTCAAGCCCCCGGCACCCCTCCCCCATATCCTAACAACCACCTCGCTGCCTAATGTTAACACCCAGAGTCTCACCACCAAGGCCTCCACTAGTCAATTCTCTTTCGAGTAGGGGACTGGGGACAGGTTGCTCAACTTGGTGCAAGGAGCGTTCCTGACTCTCAATTATACTTATCCCAGTAAAACACAAGAATGTTGGTTATGCCTGGTCTCAAGACCCCCATATTATGAGGGGATGGCCGTTACAGGAAACCTCACTAACCAAACTACTGCCCCAAGTACATGTGCCTCGGGGCCACAACATAAACTGACCTTGTCGGAGGTATCAGGTCAAGGGCTCTGCATTGGAACGATCCCCAGTACCCATCAGGCTCTATGCAACTCAACTCAGGAGATCAGCCCTGGCTCATATTACTTGACAGGCCCCAATGGAACATATTGGGCCTGTAACTCAGGTTTGACACCATGTGTGTCCACCCAGGCCCTTAACTCGGTCTCTGATTACTGTGTGTTGATAGAATTGTGGCCAAAAATTGTATACCATGAACCAGAATACATTTACAGCCACTTCGAGGGTATGACCCGACCCTGCAGAGAGCCGATGTCATTAACATTAGCCTTACTGCTTGGAGGACTCACTGTTGGAGGTATCGCTGCGGGGTCACTGCCCTGATGGAGACCTCCCAATTTAGGCAACTACAGCAAGCAATGCATACAGACCTCCAAGCTCTGGGAGAATCAATCAGCGCCCTCGAAAAGTCCTTAACTTCCCTTTCTGAGGCAGTCTTACAGAATAGAAGGGGATTAGACATCTTGTTCCTGCAGGAAGGAGGGTTATGTGCAGCCTTAAAGGAGGAATGTTGTTTCTATGCAGATCATACTGGGCTGGTGCGAGATAACATGGCCAAGCTCAGGGAAAGACTTAAACAAAGACAGCAATTATTTGAATCAGGACAAGGTTGGTTTGAAGGATGGTTTAATCGGTCCCCATGGTTTACCACCTTAGTCTCCTCCATTATGGGACCCCTAATTATCATCTTCCTAATCTTACTCTTTGGACCCTGTATCCTTAACTGGTTGGTCCAATTCATGAAAGACAGATTATCAGTCATACAGGCTCTGGTGTTAACTCAACAGTATCACCAACTTAGGCAATTTGACCTGGAGATTCCCGAATCCACTTAAAGCAATTGAATGGAAGATTCCATTCAAAGTCATAAGACTTGGGGGAATAAAAGACCCCCCGCCCAGCTTGTTAAACGACTTAGCACCGGTAGCGCCATTTTACAAGGCTTGTACTGAATATTCAGGGTTTGAACAAAGGGCAGTTTAGAAGCTGCCAAAACGAGATAGAGACACCTGTGGCTGGGCCGGGGGAGGAACGAGGAATACCAAGAATGTGGCTGGGCTTCGTCTGTCCCAGGTGGGGAGGAACACCGAGAAGACACCCTCTCTGCCCTAGATAAGAGCCAAGGCAGCCCATATCTGAATTCTCGGAAACTAGGGACCTTGTCCCGACCTGAACTCGGCCACATTCAAACTAACCAATAAAAACCCTGTAACTATGCTTCTCGCTTCTGTACCGCGCTTTTTGCTCCCCAAAACATATATAAACCCATTACTCCGACCTGGAGGCACACAAGTCCTCCGAGAGACTTTGTTGCTCCAGGTACCTGTGTATCTGAATAAACCTCTTGCTGTTTGCATCCGTACAAGTGGTCTCGCTGTTCCTTGGGAAGGGTCTCCCCAGAGGAAAGACACTCGTGGAGGGTCTTTCAGTTAAGAGCACGGCCTGCTCTTCCACAGGTCCTGAGTTCAGTTCCCAGCAACCACATGGTGGCTCACAACCATCTGTAATGAGATCTGGGACTCTGTTGAGGAAGAGACCTGGTCAGTCATCCTCATCAACTTATGAGGACATATGGAACCCAATATGGTCAAGTTCAGCAGAACCGCCATATATGGGCTGCCTATGCATGCTTCAGCATTGCCAGGGCATAAATTTCAGTTTCATTTAAGAGAGTAATACCACCCATCCCTGATAAAAACAGAATAATTTTAACAGCATACCGATAACATAAAAGCATGGGAGTGGACCTGACAGCAAAGACAGCTCTCACCCCCTGTTCCCTCAGACAAGGTGTTTTTCTGTAACACATGTAACAGGCCTGGCTGTCCTGGAACTCATGCTATAGACCAGGCTGGCCTCGAATCTAGAGATTCACCTGCCTCTGCCTCTCAAGTGGTGGAATTAAAGCTGCCCACTCCCCCCGCCCCCACCATTCCTCCTTCAGTAAGATAGCTCATTAAGAGACTGGGAGCAGACAGAACCTAAGTCTTCCTTCTTCCTGGAGCCCTAGCTGTGGCATACCTGCTGGGTGTAAGCTGTGCCTTCACCTTGTTCTTCTTAGCTAGAACCCAGTGCTAAGCATATAGAACTTGTACGTAGACTGTAGAGTTAGTTATACACATAGCGTTTTGTCTTTTGCTTTCTCTTTCATATACGTGTTTGTTTGTGTGTGTTCTTTGTGTTTGTCATGCACGTGGTTTAGAATCTGCTGACTGGGACTGGAGAGATGGCGCAGGGGTTGAGAGTGCAGATTGTTCTTGTAGAGCCTGGAGTTTGGCTCCCAGCACCCATGTAGGTCTCCACACCTCTAAGTCCTGCTCTGTAGGCCCTGACGTCTCTCCTAGGCTCTGCAGGCGTTGTTCTCAGGTGCACAGACCTCACAGATGCATGCACATGTGCACATAACTCAAAATAAAAATTCATCTTTGAAAAGAAAGTCTGGGGCTGCGGAGATGTCTCCACGACTAAGGGCACAGGTTGCTCTTCACAGGACCTGGGTTTGATCCCCCACACCCACGTAAAAGCTCATAACCATCTGTAACTCCAGTTTTAAGAGCTCTGACACCCTCTTCTGGCCTTCACAGGCACCAGGCATGCACATGGTATACAGACATGCATGTAGGCAAAATACAAATATGCTTAAATTAAAAATAATTTGAAAATAAATTTAATGCATAAAAGAAAGTCTGTAGACTCTCCTAGTCAACATAAAATAAATGTACCCTTTCTTTTCCATCTATATAGCTGGTTCCTTATTTTATACACCAAAACATTCGTAGAAAACTGTTTCTATTTTCCTTTTGGTTATTGTCCTGTAATCTGCTGAAGACTCCTGGCCACTATGCTTCTGTTTGGCATCCATCCTCAAAGCAGTTAGCTGAAGACCTATAAAACTGGTAAATAGTGGATTCCCAGCAAGGCTTTGAGACAGAGTGTGTACCGATCACTTGCCGCCTTGATTTTACATTGCCCCATCAACAAAGACCCAAAATATAACATCAGTTAGAGGCACCGTTGCCAGGTGGGCAATGCCCTGTGTATATACACACTTGGATTGTCCTCACAGCAAGACAAGAGCCCGGGCATAGCCTGATCTGAAGCAAGGAAGGGGGCAGCCACTCAGGAAGACATGTTCTTTCCCTAGGAATTTAAATACTGTGAATATCTGCCCACAACCTGTAATTTAAGCTATGCCGTGTCTTAGCTGACAAGGACCTTGATCCAAACTAACAACAGGAAACAACCCAAGGATGAAGTACTGCAGAGTAGTGTGAAGGCCCCGTTATCTGACACACTTTTTTTTTTAAATATTTGTTTATTATGTATACAATATTCCATCTGTGTGTATGCCTGCAGGCCAGAAGAGGGGCACCAGACCTCATTACAGATGGTTGTGGGCCACCATGTGGTTGCTGGGAATGGAACTCAGGACCTTTGGAAGAGCAGACAGTACTCTTAACCACTGAGCCATCTCTCCAGCCCCCTTGTATTCACAATAAGAATCAGGAAGTCATGGGGAATATCACTTGAGTCTTGGGGTTACACAAGGACCGACCTAAATGTAGCATTCAAAAGTAGCTTGAAGACGGTCAATCCCACTGAGGTTGTCATGGTTTCTAGGAAGGGCAGCCAATGGTGGAACCACAAATGAGGTTCTTTTCTCTGAGCTTTGGTTTTCTCATTCATGAAAGGGAGCAGTTGTATGACTCTCTTCCAAGACTCACACACAGCGAATCGTCAGAGACCTGAAAGGCAGCACACTGGAGGCTTAGCCAGTGAGACCTGAGGGGTCATCACACTGGAGGCTTAGCCAGTGAGACCTGAGGATTAGCACATTGGAGGCTTAGCCAGTGAGACCTGAGGGTTAGCACATTGGAGGCTTAGCCAGTGAGGGGTCTTCCTGGTACTGCAAGCCATTCTGGGGAGGGGCTAACCTGCACAGCCAAATGCTTCTCTCTCTCTCTCTCTCTCTCTCTCTCTCTCTCTCTCTCTCTCTCTGTGTGTGTGTGTGTGTGTGTGTGTGTGTATGTGAGACCCCCAGGCCCCACTCTACCTGCAAGATGTCAGGTGTAGATGGTTGGCCATGTTCATGTGATGCTCTATACAACATGTATTTGCAGAATAAGTTCCAGTTCTCTAAACTATAATCAAACCAAGAGTTTCCTCTCACGTTTTTTTAAAACCAATTCCTTGGCTTTCCCTTGTCTTAAAACAAAAATTAACTTTATAAAGGCTCTTCCATCTACCCCTTCAAGTAACTTTTCAGTTTCTGGTACATGTGATAGTGTAATAATTCTGATTTCTTTACTAAGAAAAAAACAGCTGGCACACTGTCTGAGTCTGTCCCCACTTCATCATGTTCTCCTCCTGATTTTCTGAAGAAGCTCCTTCAGAAGTACCTCTTCCAATCAAAGGATGGCCATTTGTTTTGAGAGCTATTAACAGCCTTGGTTCTTTAAGGTACTTCTGGAACATTCTATTCCTCTCTATAGTGTTGATTTCCTCTGTTTCCTTATTCCTACACATTCTTAAAAAATGTTCCTCTATGTGGCAGGATGTGACAGATGTGTCAGAACAAAGGGAACCGCTGTGTGTACGCAGAGAGGTGGCAACTGCTTACTCAGACAGGGACAGAAAGCCGTCAGGGAGTTTTTGCAGCTCAGGTACAGACTAAGCAGATGGCTAACGGCAGATTCCCAGGTAAGCGTAGTTCACTGTCTAGTCCACCTAGTGTAATAAACAGTAGGAAGACCAGGCTGCCAGGAGCTGAGCCTGTGGTCACCCAGCATGGCTTCTCCCCCTACTCAGGTTCAGCACTGCACTGTGGGAGTCCACCTGTTTGGATTCAGACCCAAATTAACAAGCAAACAAAAAGCAGGATCACCTGCTGACTCTGGGAATTAATTCAGAGGTGCTTGAAACAATTCAGCTTCCCTTTTCTCTCCATTTGTTTTATTTCTGTATAAATGTTTTATTTGGGTCCTGTCTCCTAGATCATGTTACATATCAGCACAAGGTGCTTCGCCATGGTTTACATCAACTAGCCAATATTTAGGAAGAGTTCATGTAATTAAGATTTTTTAATATTAAGAAATGTGTGTATGAGTGTTGTGTGTGTGTGTACGTAAAAGTATTATGTGTGTACAGTGTCCCCAGAGGCAAGAAGAGGGCTTTGGACCCTGTGGAGCTGGAGTTACGGACAGCTATAAGCATCCATGTGAGTCCTGCAAACCAAATCTGGGTCCTCTGCAAGAGCAGCCTGAACCCTTAACTGCTGAGCCACCTCTCCTGCCCTGAGATGAGGATTTTCAGGACTGAAACATCCTGAATAGTAGAAGAACCACGCGAGTTATCATCGTCCCTGACCTCAAACTATACCACAGAGCTACAGGAATTAAAAGAACATGGCATCGGCACAAAAACAGACATGTTGACCGTGGAATTTCACAGATGACTCAGACATAAATCCACACATATATGGACACCTGATTTTTGATAAAGAAGTCAGGAACATGAACTAGAAGAAAGAAGCCATCCTCAACAAATGGTTCTGGTCAAACTGGGTGACTGGCGGCACATAAAAGAATCCAAATAGATCCACATCTATCACCCTGCACAGAACTCAACTCCAAATAAAGACCTTGACATAAAACCAGATACACTTAACCTGATAAAAAAGAAAGTGGGAAGCAGCCTTGAATTCATTGACACAGGAAAGGACTCTCTGAAAAGGACACCATTCACAAAGTCACTAAGATCAACAATCAATAAATGGGACCTCATGAAACTGAAAAGCTTCTGTGTGGCAAAGGTCACGGTCATGGGGACAAAGTGCAGCCTACAGAATAAAAAGACTTTTACCACCATCCAATAGAAGACTATACAAAATATATAAAGAAATCAAAAACACTGATATCAAGAAAACAAATAATCCAATTAAAACACGAGGTGTGGATCTAAACAGAAGATTCTCAAAAGAGGAATCTCAGATGGCTGAGAATCACAAAGAAATGTTCAACATCCTTAGCCATCAGGAAAATGCAAATTAAATCTACTTTATAAGATGACATCATCTTACACCTGTCCAAATGGCTAAGATCAATGAAACAAGTGATGGCTCATGCTGGCAAGGATGTGGAGCAAGGAGAACATTCTTCCATTGCTGGTAGGAGCGCAAACTTGCACAGCCACTATGGAAATCAGTGTGGCAGTTTGTCAGGAAGATGGGAATCAATTGACTTCAAGATCCAGCTATATCAGTCTCGGGCATCCACCAAACGAAGCTTTATCCTGCCCCAGAGACACTTGCTCGGTCGTTTTTATCATTACTCTCTCCAGAATAGGAAGAAACCAGAAGCAACCTAGATGTCCCTCAACAGAAGAATGGATACAGAAAATGTGGCATATTTACACCAAGGTGTCTCTAAAAATATGAAATCGTGAAATTAGCATTTAAACAGATGGAACTAGAAAAAATCATCCTGAGTGAGGATATTCAGAAGACAAATGTGTTATGTATTCACTTATACGTGGGCATTAGCTGTTCAGCCAATGAAAACCAACCTACAATACATAGTACCACAGAGGTTAGGTATAGAGTAAGGGACAGGGAGTGGGCAGATAGATCTCCCTAGGAAAGGGAAATACAATAGATAGCTATATATGGATGGTGGAGGGGGCCTAAATGGGAGAATTAAGTGGGGAGAATGGAAGAAAGGGACAAGGAAAAGAATGTGGAGAGAGACAGCTAGAATTGAGAATCATTTGTGAGGTGGCATGGAAACCTAATATAGAAGCTTCCTAAAATATATACATAAATGGAGGCAATCTAAATGAAATCTCCAAACAATGTGGGGGGGGGGGGGGAGACAGAGCACTAACTGGACCAAATAAAGCTTTCCAGTACCAGGATTGGGTTACATCTAATTAAGTTGTTGGCCAAAGTGGTCACTTGGGGACCCCCAAACAACACAGGCAGTTGCCAAGACTGTAGGTTGCTCTCCACAAACCAATGGCAAGTCCCATTGCTGAAGACAGCACCCTCGGAACTCACTGAACATGGAGAAGAGGAACTGGTGTCTATATAGAGCCCTCCCTCTGTCTGTGTTAGCATCTTTGGTATCAAATGCACGCTACCAAATGAGAAACATCAGCCCATCCACAAACTCTTTGATCCACAATGGTGTCCTATCTGCAAGATATGCCCATGCCGTGGTGGCACAAAGTCTGCGGGAGTAACCAACCTGTATCCCATTTGACTTTAGATCCACACCACAAGATGGAACCCATACCTGACACTGCTTAGGTGACCACGATCCTGAGACTAGACAGTCCAGGGACCTAGGGTAAAACCAAATGATGCTGTTTTTTGGTTTTTTTGTTTTTTTTTGTTTTGTTTTGTTTTAAGTAGCAATGAAATGACTCCTAACGACATTCTCGGTATAATCGTAGAGTAGTGACTTGCTCAACCATCATCAGAGAAGTTTCCTCCTGTAGCAGAGGGAAACAAATACAGAGACCCACAGCAGAGAGTGGAACTATCAATGCTAAAAGGACGTCTCCATCAAATCCATCCTCTCAAGTCTCAGAGAAGCCTATGGAAGAGGAGAGAGGAAGAGTGGAAGAGCCAGAAGGGATGGAGGACAGCAAGAACACAAGAACTTCTAAATCATCATCACATATGAACTCACGGGGACGAGGCAGCATGCACAGTGTCCGCACGCTTTGGGGTCTTAGATCTGAAAGAAGTGGACACATGTTCCTGTTTCTAGCCCAGAAGCAAGCGCCAATTGATAACCGCTTGCAAATGGAAGCTTAGTTTCCTCCAAGGGAGTCTCACTGGGGAAACAAACAACCCTTAAGGGTCGGCTGCATGCCCAACAGTAGATGGCCAACAGCGAATGTTCTCAATGACATCTTTAGAGGTTCCTTGTCTCGTGATGTTATGTTAGGGCTCTTCTTTTTAAAATTAATTTTATTATCAATAATTTTTATTTTATTATATTTTTCTGCTTTTTATCCTACAGATTCTTTGCTTATATATAATGCCTTCCAGTTTGGTGTTCTTATGGGATTCCTGAGTTTTCAAATGAGTGAGTCTCTGATTCTCGTGCCTTCTCTTGGGCTCTCTTCCTTTCTGTTGGTTTGTTTTGTCCAATTCCAATGTGTTAGTTTTTGTTTTATCTTCTATCTTATATTATCTCATAGAAGCCTCACTGTTTTCTAATGAGAGATACAAAGAAGATAGATCCAGAGGGAGGTAGAGAGGGAGGAGAAACTATAACCAGGATATATTATATGAGGAAAAATATATTTTCAATAAAAAAAGAAAGGCATTTTTTTCTTCTCCAAGATTTAAATTAGGGAATAACTAAATAAAACGCCCAGTAGAGAGTTAACCTCCAGAAATTATGCCCATCTTTAGCTGGTCTGTTGTGCACTTAGCTCACGTGTGGGATTTAATGGTCTCCTGGAGCTCAAGTCTTTGAAAAGTCTTGGGTTTCAACTGTGCCATGCACACTCTTTCTATAGGAGAAGAACATAAGGAGGCTCAGGGCACAGGGGAGCTTGTGGATGGAGGTGGGCTGGGGGGCTCTTTGACTGTGTTCAGGTTGACCTGCCCCAGTTTCCCCACAATGATCCATTTTAGAGAGACTAATCAATTTGGAATAAACATGGAACACCGGCACAAAGTTCATCAGCCCCCTCAGGGGCCAGTAAATCTCCGAAGTGTATCAGGAAACCAGCTTCTTGTCTGCAGGAGGCTACCATCTGCTCTTTGTCAGGAAATAGAGTTTTTACAATTCCCAGATATTGAGATAAATCAGCCAAGAAATCAGGAAAAATAGAAACAAGTATTCCAAATCACTTTGAGAAATCAAGGAAACAAAGCATCCCTGGCTTCAAGGAACCCAGGATTTCAAGTTGAAAGCAGGGGTGGGGAAGGCCTGACTGGGTAGGGCTGTTAGGGCTTGTCTGTGCAGGGACCAGACATCATCCCGGAGACAGCAGGGACCAGACATCATCCGGAGACAGCAGAAGTTCGCCAGGCAGTGTGTGTGTCTGGCCTTGGCTGCCACTAATAGGGAATTGTTTTTACAAAAAAATGAATATCAGTAGATTCATACATACAATATTGTCTTTGCAAGTCCAGGTACAACTTCTGCATATGACAGTTGGTGTTTCTGCATGTCTCTGTTTGATGTCATTCACCTGCCCAGGTGGTCTGAAAGCTGCATTCCTGGAACCTTAGCCAATACTGTCTGCTCAGATCTCCAGTGTCTAAGTATCACTATAGGCTACCCTGGTTTGTAAACATTACACTTACATTCTCATATTCTTCTTTTTTTATTTACTAAGGGCCACAAAGAATGTTGGATGCCTACTAGGTAAAACAAGATTTTAGAGAATAGGTATTCTCATTTCTCATTTGGGCGTGGAACTGGTAGGAACTGGGAGGCACTCTTCTCTGTCTCCTGAAGGTTTTCTAGCCGGTGCTCACATCTGCCTCTTATTGGTGCCATCTCCTCTAGAGAATGCTGCTCAGCCAGGTGCCAGTGATTTCTGCTCAGGTTTTTCTCCAGGCGAGAGCGGGAAGGAGTGGGCACAGACAGAGACACATTCATTTCCTCCCCCTCTTAAGACATGTTCATGAGTAACTGCCTTTAGAGATGCTTGCCTTCACTAGTAATCTAGAAAATAAAAGTGGAAACAGTTAGACTTCTATGGATACATATCACATTGGTAAAACAAGTACAGTCCTAACCCTGGTGGCCAGCAACAGGATCTGGGTTCACTCGACCTTTCAGTTGTGAGCTTGTCACGATGATAAGGGTGGATGCCTGATGGTCATCAGCAGCTCGTGTGAATGACACCCAGGAAGTGACAGTTCTTATCTGAGCGTCACTCAGGTACCTGCCAGAGTGGAGTCTCCCCTGAGCCCCCTGAGCACCGCCCAACGCGCTATCCTTCTCCCACGTTGATTCACTGGGCGCTTCAAACTCATGGGGGTTTTCCTATCATGAGCGTGGGGAAACGGTGTTCCAGGAGTTCCATTTCCACGCTCCCTTTCCTCTGGCAAACGGCCAAACTACACACGTCCATACAGGCACAGCCCAACATCCGTCAGGCCACATTTCCTGTTTTCTTGGACACCTGCGGGGAAACGAAGGAAATAAACCAGGTAAATTGCGCTATACAGCGTGGTGTCACGCAACATTAGGATCCAGTATTATTAAACCAGCATGCCTCTAGTTTACGAGCGCAAGTCCGACTTCCTGAGTTCATATTATGGAGGCCAGCTCAGCCTGCCCATCCTGAAGACATGCTGTCTGGCCTCTCTGCCTTGATGTGGATATCCTTTAATTTGATACCTAGCTTCCATGATCAAGGTCTCCATTGTGTTTGGAGAAAAGTAGATGTTAAAATCAAACACATCTGCTTTGGGATTCTGGGCACCAAAGCTTAGCATTCTTTGTTCCTAACCCCAAGTTTCTTCACCCCTATAATTAGAGCGATAATCCTTCCATAGCTAGGATGCCTTTTGAGGACTGAACAAAGCCCTGTGTGCAAGGCAGTGCCTTCGCCGTCTGATTTGTGCAGAATGTGAGCCATCTATCGCTTCCTTTGTATTTCCCTGTTGATCTCAGCTCGTGGAAAAGCTGAAAACTAGATCTCCCTGGATGAGGCAGAAGGGAGGGGGATGTTGCCTTGGCTATGATGCTAGTTGGCAAACACCAAGAGGTGGGCACATGGGAAAGGAACAAAGAAATGGGTTGCTATAATCAAAAAGCCCTTGTCCTGGAAGTATGACAACCATAGCCATGCTGAACTTGAAGCAAACTGGATTTGAGCAGATTGCTCAGCCACATTAGAGAAACAAAGCTAACAGTGATCTGGAAGCCAGTTGGTCTTAAATCACTTTTCATCAAACCTGGAGTCTTTGTTTAAAAAAAATAGACCAAGACTTGCAGTGGGGGAAAAAAACCTCAGCATAGGCTTGCTATGAGACATACATTTATTTATTTAAAAAGATTTACTTTCTTTTTAATCATGCATATGTGTTTGTGTATACTTGTATGTAGGCTCCCTTGGGGCCAGAAGAAGACATTGGATCCCCTGGAGCTGGAGTGACAGATGGTTTTGTGCCCCCTGATAAGGATGTTAGGAGCCCAACTTGATCCTCTGTAAGAGCAGGAAGTGCTCTTAACAGCTGAGCCTTCTCTCCAGCTCCTGCCATGAGACGTTAATAAGCCCTATCTGGTCCCCATCTGTATCTATATCCACTAAGAAGTTAAAGGCTTACATGAGGTCCAGAGGTCCTGTCATCAGTAGTAAGTCTCCATCCATATCAGCTCTTACCCAAGAATCTTACATACCAATCGAAATGAATCCTCCTGTGTTTGAAGTCTGCTCTGTGTTATCTCCTTTTCAGCGGTGAGGGAACTCACTGCTGTAGGCTTCCAGAATCTTCCTGCTTGTAGTTGCACTAAGGTTTCTAGTTTCAGAGGCTCTGTAGGCACCAGGGGGTTAGCTGTCAGTACAAGGGATGTCAAGCCGTCCTGGCATCAACAAAGGATGCTTTAGTCTACTCCTTCTTCTAGTCAGCTCCACACAAATAAACACCTGGTGCGCAGTGCGAACGTTTGCTTGTTTGCTCTCTGCCTTGGTACATGAATCGATCCAGAAGGGCTTTGATCAGACACCAAAGGCTTTTGGCTGTAGCAAGTCCACGCTAAGGATTCCCTGCCAATCCCAGTCTCAAACATTACACCCGATTTCCATGTCAGGAGTTATCAATTTCAACTGTGGAAACCGTCATACGATGCGGGTGAAAAAGCAGGGAAGGGGCTACAAAATGAACTCTGGTCAGAGATGTGAGTGATGAGGGGGGGGTCCATGCTTGCTACGGAGCAAAACCAACCTGGGCAGAAGGAAAGCCCGTGTTAGCAAGGCTCTCTGCGGCTGCATCAGTGCAGGCGGTGCTCCATGTGTGTGACTCTCCTGCCCTCTAGTGTCCCTGGATAAAGGCTGAGTTGAACCTGGGAACCGCTTCTTCCCATCCATTCAGGGTCAAAGACCACAGAACACTAGCTCAGCCACAGAAACCAAAACACACATGGAGAAAATCCGGTGAGCGCCATTAGTGGCTGAAGAGGAGGGAAATGCAAGACCAGAGAGAAAGAAGCTGCTTGATCATTCTGCCAAAATTAGTCACAGCAAGGATGAATCAGTTTACCCATATTGGAAGCCTTTTTATGGGTGAAATTCATAATTCTCTCTGTTCCTTCCCTAGACTGTTTTCTCTGAGGATCCTGAGAACAACACAAAGACAGTTCTCATTTTGGTCGTTGTTCCTAAGCCCTTTAAAGCCTCCAGCAGCAAACACAAACCCGCTCACCTCCGCTCATCCCCCATGTCCCAAGCGCTTTGAAGAGTGTGGTCTGTGTTTGTCCTAAATCAATAATTGTTGAAGACAAGAATTAATGAATGAGTGGCATAGTAATTTGTTGGAATATTTATTCAACAACCATGGTTAATGGCTAATTAATTAACAACTTATTAATTAGTCATGCCTATTCTTCACAGTGCTGTGAGCATGCAGCTTGTTGAAGCAGTAGAGGTTAGCCAAGTATGGTTCAGAATAATTCTCTCCCAACTCCTACCATTTCAAGCTTGCTTAAGAGTATAGCTTTTGTGTTTTGAGTTTTGTTCACTGTATAGTGTAGCCACTTTTTAACGCAATATATAAATGTCAGTCACTTGGGGCTGGACTTCATAGTTCCAGGACCATTCCTGAACATAGAAGGAGGTGAAGCAGCCATTTTCTGTGATCTCATTGGATGGGGAAGATCAGGTTTCAGGGCCTCCCAAGAAGAAGGGGTCATCGCAAATACCCTGGAACCGGCAAGTGGGGCCACCAGTCACACGAAACTTCTTGCTGTGTTAGCCCAGCGTCCACAAGGATGAAATGAAGCCTGCTCCTAGCTGCACTGTGGTGATGGCCCTCTAGATCAGCGGCCTTACAGAAGTATCTGTGGATCCCAGAATGTCCCAGAATGTCAAAAGATCTTCAGTTTTAAGAATATCAGCCACATACTCAACAAAATTGTACAGTTTGAATAGAACCTAGTGCATACATCGGGGGGAGGATCCAAAAGGGAGCATTCTCAGGTGGACAAAATCTCCCAGGAGCACAGGACACTGAGTGGTGACTTACACAGGGAGCCATCAAGCAAAGAATTATACGTTAGAACAGAAATACCAAATAAAGACTTGAAAAGAGAATGATCAAATCCTGATATAAATCAGAAGTAAGTCCAGACAGAAGCACATAGGGACAACCCCCCTCACAGATAGAGAAACAGACAGAAGCATGGGGAGAGAGCCACCCCCACAAAATAGTAAAAATATGATTTCAAAAGAGACAGTAACTGAGAACCAAGAATTGAAAGGGGGGGTGTGCTGTGGTTCAACCAATAGTCTTTAAGATACTAGGTCACTTTGGGTGTGGTCTCATGTACTATAAATGTAGGTGAAAAGCATGGTCTTTGGGCAAAGAACTACCCATGCCTCAACCACTGACAAAATGCATGGTGTCCAGACTGAACAAGCAGGATACAAGCAAAAAAGACTGCCAATCCTTGCCAGGACAGGGTAAGATAGTTTTTAAAAATTTCCTGCCTCTGAAAATGGTCTGTCAGTTACTCTAGGTCTTAGACAAAGTTATTTGTCTCGGTGTTGCAAACAAGACTTTGGGTGATTGCCCAGGTAGCCAGTTGTCTCTGCCATTTCCTGCACCTTTTGGAAGTTGTTTGATTTCACTTCCTGTTTACTCAATATTAGTTCCCCTCTCAGGTCTTTGATGGGGTTGAAGACTAGATAGTCAAAGTTACTTTCCTCTCATGACTTAGCCAAGCCATTTTTAATATAAGACTTAGGCTCCTTAGGATAGGATAACTATGGAAATATTTAGCATATGTTTTTTGTTTGGTGTTGTTCATGCTGGTTGTAATTCTAATTTTTATGTATGGTTTTGCTTCTTCTTTTCCCTAAACAATGCTTGATATTTGTTCTTATTGTATATAGTTTTGTATTAGACTTAGAGCACCCTTATTTAGGCGAAAGGGGAGGGGATGCTGTGGGAACTCCTTCAGCCAATAGCCTTTATGATACCAGTCCACTTTGGGTATGGTCTTATATACTATTAATGCAGACGAAAGTGTGTGCAGGCACTTTGGCTGTTGGATTTGGTTTCAGTTCCCAGAACTTGCAAAAGACTATAGATTGCTACTCTTTCTGTGAGTTTATTCCCAGACAAGTAAACCTTTGTTATATTCTATTCTGGGCTATTGTGGTGCTCTTTTTCTTTTTGAAGGGCGGGGGAGACAAAAATAGATTTAAAGAGTCAATGACAAATTTCCAGAACCAAAAGAGAATGAGTCCCATGGCTTAGGAGCTCTAGAAACCCAAAGTTAAGATGAATATAAAATAACTACCTAAGTACATCAAAATAAAAGTCATAAAATTCATAGTATTTAAGTTTGTGTTATAGTCACACTGTGGAATAGTGTATGACTGTGGGGCTGAACAATTGATAATGACTTGCAGCATTTAAGTCTGTAAGTGTACTATCTAGCAGTATCAAGGCCTCAAGAGAATGCATATTGTGAGTGAATAAAACTTTCAAAGTACAAAAAAAGTTAAATAAATCCTGAAGTTCATAGTGAATTAAACCAGAATTTTATTTAACTTGGAGAGAATAACAGTTACTGGTGAGTAAGAGACAAAAGTGTACTTAAGATCCAAAGAGTTTATGTTAAACAATAATACTATATCAGGGAATTTAAATATATGTAAATAAACCCATACTTCTTTATTGAAAGAACTGGCATCAGCACAGGACACACCAAGACCAAATTCTCAGCACAAAGGAGATTTATTTGTTCCAGAGGGACAGAGGACAGGGATAAGGGAAAACTTCAGGTAGAGGATGAGGGAGAAAAGGAAAGGAACAGGGAGATGAGAAGGGATATTAAGAACGGCCTCTGGATAGAGAGGAGGCAGATGCGGCACATGGGCAAATGGCAGTGTATAAAGGAAAAGGGGACGCCTTGTGTTAGGATGAGGTGTTTAATTTTGATTGGGCAGGTTAATTAGGGTGGCCAAAAGGGGGCTTTAATTGCTGGACTTCAATACTTTGATAGCTGGACCTTGATGGTCAGCCTCAGGCGGGGGTGGGGGGAGGTGGCCAAATAAGGGAATAGACCTTGGTGGCTGGCTTTGGGAGTGTAATCTAATGGTTTTTAATAAGGAAAAGGGAATGGGGGAGAAGGCCAAGGCCTGCTAGAGCCGCATTTGCCATGCCCAGGCTGGGTAGAGCCTTTCATTTATGAGAATGTGTGTTAAAATATGATGCTTTAGTGAACTTAATATGGTCTTTGGTAAGTTATATTAAAGTAGAAAGAAGTAATAAAAAGCTTAATGAGAATTTTAATGTATGTGGAAACTCAGCAATATTCTAAAAAAATCATTAGATGAAGGAATTATAAATAAAAATAGAAAACACTACAAACAAGTGATAAAATATACTACATTAAATCTTTTGAGACGTAGCCAGCATGTCCTTAGAGGGCTCTGTGCCATTCTGAGTGCATATTTTAATAAAAAGGAGCCTAAAAATTAATAATTTAGCTATTGCAAGCAGTCGTGGAAAAGGGTAATTGAAACCCAGAGAAAGCAGAGAGAAGGAAATTATCAAAATGAAAGCTGAACGATTGAACTAGAAAACAGAACAGGCTTAACAAAATCAGTATTGTTCCCCCCACCCCCAGTATGAACAATACCCTGCTGTTGAGAGTGATCCAAGAAAAATATAATGCAAGCTATACTATCTTCAGAGTTCACAAGGGATGCCAAACAGCAGTAAGAAACAGCAGTAAGAATGTATCAGAGTTTTACATCCGTGTTGAGTTCAGAGATGATCTACTTGGGTTGTGAAGGACCTGTGTGCTAAGCAAGCAGAAGCAGAAGCAGAAGCAGAAGCAGAAGCAGAGCCAGCAGTAGGCAGGCAGCAAACACCAATAGCAGAAATGTCGGGGGAAGCCCGCTTCCGGACTGAGATAGTTCCATGAAGGGAGCTTTCTCACCGTGGATGGGCTTCTGGCTTCCTGCGCTTGGGACAGGTGCTTGAATATCACTAGATAAAAACAGCAAACGCTGCTGGGGACGTTTTCCTTCCAGCTGCTCTCAAAGCTTTAGTTCTAGGGCTCCAAGCAGTCTGCTCTCCTTGTTCCCTGTTAGAGACTCAGGTGGCAACATGACCCCAGCAGGACAGGGAGCCTTAGAGGACACTTGAGCCAGACATGCTAGACAGCTTACCGGATAGTTTACGATACAGTCAATGCGGCAGAACTTTTAGGTGAAATGGACAACATAGCCTATCAAAACCGATTTCTGAAAAATTCGGGTTCTATTTAATTTTATTGACCACTAAATGCCTTTGCCCATGAAGTGTAAGGTGCTGAGTCGTCGCTGGTAAGTCATTACGTTTAAAGAAGTGATAATATCAGCGCATACGGATCTTTCCTGATAATAGAGAAAGAGGAAACATGCTTCAACTCCTCCTGAAAAACCGTAACTCTAGTAGGATGTTACAAAGTGAGAGAAACTATAGACCTAGTATCTTTTAAAAACTGATTGCCAAGCCAGGTAGTGGTGGCGCACACCTTTAATCCCAGCACTCGGGAGATAGAGGCAGGTGAATCTCAGTGAGTGCCTGGCGAGACTGGTCTACAAAACAAGTTCTAGGACAGCCAGGGTTGTTACACAGAGACACCCTGTCTTGAAAAACAAAAATAAAAACAAATACAAAACAAAACAAAGAAACTAACTGATTGTAGAATGGGCCATACGATGCCAGTGAGCAGAATCCAGGAAGACGTATGCAAATGTAAGTTTTATGTATTATATTACATGTTATATAATATATGTACTATATGGTATATATGCATAATTCATAGTATTTTGCGTATATTAATTATAATTAATATAATGAAATAAATGTAATGTTTCTATTTGCTTGCATTTGTTTAAGTTCTCTGTGTGTGTGTGTGTTTGTGTATCAGCCAATCAGGGACTCAAGAGTGACCAATATTTTCAGAGTAATCAGTGTGATTTATCACATTAATATGCACAAAACAAAAAGCCACATGGCTATTTCAAAAGACCCTAAAAGGCATTTGCTAAAAATGTAGTCATTTGTGTTTTTTTTTTTTTTTTTTTTTTTTTAGTTTTTGGAGACAAGGTTTCTCTGTGGTTTTGGAGCCTGTCCTGGAACTAGCTCTTGTAGACCAGGCTGGCCTCAAACTCACAGAGATTTGCCTGCCTCTGCCTCCTGAGTGCTGGGACTAAAGGCGTGCGCCACCACCACCTGGCCGCAATCATTTGTTTTTAAATTATCTAAGAAATTTTTATTATTCAAATATCTAAAAATTCATAAGAAATTTCCTGAGAGTACTAGCCTGTAAAAAACAGAAAAATAAAGAAGTGAAGCCATAAAGGCTTGACGGGAAGAAATGAAGATCTGGTGTGTAGACAGCAGGCTTGGTCATTGCTGGGTGTGAGCGATCCCGAGATGGACATAGGACACGGGGTCAATATCCCACTGTCCCTTACATTTCTATGTGCATCTCATGACTAATTAGGCAGTCAAATGTAGTAACATATTTACAATAGCATTAAGGGTAAATATCAGGTAAGATATTGATGAAAGGTGAGTAAGAGCCTCTGCTTAGAAATCACATAGTTCAAAGAGGGAAGTCCCTAACTTGTCCATGTCCTTAGATTCCACAACTATTATTTTAAAAAGTCACTTCAGTCTGATTTACACACATATGTAATGCAATTTTGAGATTTATATTGACTGCATATATCTTCTCATGGAAGTTAATAAACATAAAATTTATATGGCAAGTAAAAAGCTAAGTATAGCCAAAAAAAGTTTGCCAAAGGATAGAAGTGCATGGGTTGCAGTCCTGGACAGCGAGCAATAATCACAGCACTCAACACAGCATGGCAGATGAGAAAAGAGTAGACGTATGTATTTAGACGCACTTGGCTGGTGAGAAAATGGAACACGATAACAACGGAACAATGAGCCTTCACTTGCTCCTTCTGGGTGCTCAGCATCCTCAGCCAGCAGGGACTGTAAATGAGAACCACCCTGAGATCATAGTAATGAAAACAAATGAATTCTGTGGGAATCACGGGGGAAAGGGGAGCCCTCTTCATTGCTGGTAGGCGTATAAATTATTTTAGCCACTGTGGAAATCAGTATGGATATTCCTCAAAAAAAAGAAAAAATGAAAATAGAGCTGCCATGCAACCTCTCTGCAACTTCCGGGAACACAGCTGAAGGATTCTAAGCCAACACGCCACAGAAACACCTGCACATCCATGTTTATTGCAGAACGCTGTTCGTGATAACCAAACTATGGAATCTGCCTAGGCGTCCATCAATGTAACTGCATAAGGAAAATGTAACATATATGTACATATAGTATTACATAATAGAGCTTTATTAACTCATGAGTAAATGGAAATTACGCTGTTGTTGAAAACTCGGTGTAATTGGTAATCATCACATTAAGCAAAGCAAATCAGTCACCAAGGAACAAATACTATGGTTTTTTTATTTGTGGATCTTAGGATTTTATAGATCCATAACACCATGTACATACATACACACACACACACACACACACACACACACACACACACACTGCATGTGACATGAAGCAGAAGGGAAATTGAGTTGAAGGGAGGAGACAAGTGGGAGGGAGAAGAAAGGGGGAGGAGGGAGAATGTTCAGAGTGCAAGCCACACTTGAGGGAGCTTACTTTACGAAACCCATCACCACGTGCAATGAATATATGCCAATAAAGAGAAAACATGTACTTTAGACGGATTATGTACAAAACTCTCATCAAATATGTTTAAAGATTTTAAAGAATGTAATAGAGCCTGCTATTTAGGGATTTGGGCTCTGGAGTCAAAGGCCCACATTTAAATCTTAGCGGCTGACAGCCCTCCCTGTGATTTAATATAAGTGTGAAACGAGAGGAAGTAGAATGAAATACGCTCAGTAATAAAATCCTTGATAAATTGTTCTTCATTAAAATTATGGATTCCAGAGGCTGGAGAGATGGTGCAGAAGTCAGGGAGACTTGTGGCTCTTGCAGAGGGTACCAGTTTGGTCCCCAGCTCCCATACTGGGCAGCTCACAACTGCCTGTAACACCAGCTCCAGTGAATCCAAAGCCCTCTCGTGAGGTCTGAAGGCACGGCACACGTGTGGCATACACATAAATAAAATACAACTTTAAAAATAAAATTACAAATTCATGTTCATCAAAATATCCCATTAGTGGGATAAAATAGCAGACCACAAAGTGTAAAGATATGTCTTCAATTTATTTAAATAGCACATTTCTCATCTCTGTATTTTAAAAATTCATAAATAAAAATGACTCAGAATAAATAGATAAATGGTATGAGAGGGACCTCACTAGAGGCGCCCGGATGTAAAGATGCCTAATGAGAATATTAATCACAGTATGATTCTACTGCACCTCTTCCAGTCTTGCTCAGATGAAGATGACCATCGCATTAAGGGGACCAGGGACCACTAGAGATGTCACACACTGGGGACAAATGTGCACACTGGCCCTTCCACTCAGATCAGCTGCAGCATGTTAGCTACTCTATGAGTGTATGCAGAAAACTTGAGATGTCTATCCCGAAAGACACACAAACAAGTGCATATCTCTTCATTTGTCATGGGATTCAGAAAGTGTCAACAACCCAAGTGTCCACAGACTGGACAGTAGGTGGTATATGCCATTATGATATTTTCGCATGTGCGCGCTAGCTAATGGTCACGGAAATGCAAATCAGCTGTCAGGTGACACACGTGGCCCAGTCTCAAGCACAGACTACAGGGTGGAAGGCTTGAGACTCAAAGTGTGTGTCATGTGACCAGGTGTGACAGGGCACAAACCCAGGAGAACTTGTCCATGACCTTGGATGTTGGGAGGACAGCTTGGCTTTGGAGCAGGAAGAGGAGAGGATGGGACTTGAGGTTCTAGAAGAACTTAGGCCATGCTCGCCTTTCTTTAAGCCATAGCAACAGCATTGCTAAAAAAAAAATTAATGCCTAAATAATTGGTCATAAAACAATGCAATCAAAGGCTGGAGAAATGGCTTGCGGGTAAGAGTTAGTGCCATTGTAGGGGACCTGGGTTCAGTTCCCAGCACCACATGGGTGTTCACAACCACCTGTAACCCCAGTTCCTGACTCTCCTATGCACCCTTCTGACTCCTGCTGATTCCTATGTGTTTATGGTACACATACATAAATTCAGATGCACACACATACATATAAAAATATTTTTGAGAACAATGCAATTGATTTCTAGTCCTTTATTTTGGAAATTCTACTCTATAATGTAGAGATGAATTCATTAAAGAAGTACTGATGTAGAAGGTGGTGTATGCCGTGAATATGTTTTATTGCCATTGGTTGATAAAGAAGCTGCTTTTGGCCAGTGACTTAACAGAGTAGAGCCAGACTGAAAGAAAAATATCAAGAGAGGATGTAGAGTCAGGAAGAAGCCATGGAGCTGCCAGAGGAGAAAGACATGAGCTGCCTGCCAGCTGGAACCTTGCTGGTAGGCCACGAGCCATGTGGAAAAGTATAAAATACTAGAAGTGGGCTAATTTAAGATATAAGAGCTAGCTAGCAATACGCTTAAGTGATTGGCCAGGCAGTGATTTAATTAATATAGTTTCTGAGTGATTATTTCTGGTCTGGGTAGCCAAGAAATGAACAGATAACCTCCAACAACACTGTACAAAAAGGTTAAAAGATTAAGATATGAATGTGTTCAAGACGTCATTGTCTGCAGCAGGGAATATGAACTTGTCTTAGTGAGAAATGAAAGATGGTTTAGAGGGGGCAGGTGGGGAAGTAGTGGCAGCAAGCTCCCGTTCTGACCCAGGAAACCATGGCTCTCCAAGTTCTCCCGGCACTATCATGAAGACATTCAACAGCAAATCATCAGGGAGACTTTGCGTTTTGTATCCACGCAAGATGAAAATGCTTGTCATTTCCCAGGAGGATTATTATCAGAGGACCTGATAATAAACTGATCTGTGGACATTATACAGCACCATACTTTGTCTTCTGTGTGGATTCCCTAGAAAGCGGACTTGGCATTTTAGGTCTAATTTAAGTATTTGTGGAAACATTGGACAAATGTTTTGAAAATGTCTGTGAGCTGGACTTACAATTCCATGCAGACAAAGTTCATAATATTTTTGCAGAAATGATGAGGGGAATGGTACTGGAGACCAACATGAATGAAATGGAGGCACAAAATAAACTGGAGAGAGCTGAGGTCTCTGCGCCTTTTAGCCTCTGGTTCCCGGTCACCCGTAGTTGAAGCATGGGCTCCTCCTCATGGTGTGCACCTCAGTTTAGACCAATTATCAGTTGGCTCCTCCCACAAGTTCTGCTCCTCCATGGCCCCAGCACCTTTTGCAGGCAGGACAGGTTGTAGGTCGATCGTTTTGTGCCTAGGCTGGTGTCCCAGTCACCCCTGGAAGCCTGGCCTACAAACTCAACTTGGAGACTGTCTCCTGGAAGACCTTTGACTAGGCTGAGAGAAGCCATGAGGACAGCGGCCTCTTGTGGACAAGGAAGATGGTTGGTTTTTATTCCTTTATTTTGGTATTTTGGTGGTGAATGACTTCTAGGAAACAGAAGCTTCTAGACACATCAGAGCATGTGACACATGAACTCAAAAGACTGAGAGCGGGCTCAAGAACCTGTACAGGTTCAAATCAGACAAAAGTCTCAGGACAGAGAGGGGGAAGCAGACACAAAGTTCCACCCCCAACCAAGAAGCTATCTGCAGCTGGTGCCCACTGTCAAAGGGAAGATCAGTTTTCTCAGCGGAGTGTTTCTGGGTGTTATCAACCACACTCCAGGGCAGGTCCCGTGCCCAGGCATAGTTGGCTAACACAAAATAAACTCCATAGTTTCCTTGTGCAAAAAAAAGTTTGGTTTAATTGTACAACTTCAAACATAAAAATGCGAGGGTAAATGTTTTGACTTGAAAAGCTACAAACAATTAGGTAAAAATACCAAGTTATCAAATAACATCTCTTTTAGGATTCTAATTATATTAAATAAATTGTCAGACTATATCTGACAAAACTCTCTTCGTTCGAGTGGTACTTAAGAGATCCTAATTTTCACTTTTATTATTCTAATTTGTAATGTTTCTAGAGGAACAACACATTTAGGCGTGTTTGATGACTCCCTGCCTCGTGTTCTTTTAAGAGGAGGGGGCCTGACCGTCTCTGTAACTGGCCAGGATCTGGGATAGGAAGCTAGGATGCTCCTGGCTTGCCTCCTTTGTGATTTAGGAACCTGGGAGGTGGATGGATTATGTTCTGCCTTTTGTCCACCCTAATCCTCTGATCGAGGAAACCCCTTGGGTCCAGGGACTGATGGGTGGCTGGCATGTATGTACAGTGACAAATTTTTCAAGAAAAATATGTCCCTACCTTTTGGTAGGGGGAACAGATTCCCATGGGAAGGCATCACAAGGTCGGTGTTTGGGTGTCCTGTAGCTGATATGGGGTGGGAGTCGGGCTACTCAAATCACTCCCCTATGATCATATCAAGGCAACAGCAGAATGTTTCCTTTGTATTTTAATTTTTATCTGTGTGTATGAGTATTTTGACTTCGTATGTCTGTGCACCACACATGTACCTTGTGCCTATGAAGGCAAGAAACGGGCGCTGGATCCCTTGTAGAATTTCAGACAGTTGTGAGAAGCCATGTAGGTGCGGGAATCAAGTTTGGGTCCTCTGGGAGAGCACCTGGGGATCTTCACCACTGAGCCGTCTCTCCAGCCCTAACCACTGGCTGCTTCTTTTTTTTTTTTTTTTTTTTTTTTTTGGATTTTCGAGACAGGGTTTCTCTGTAGCTTTTGGTTCCTGTCCTGGAACTAGCTCTTGTAGACCAGGCTGGCCTCGAACTCACAGAGATCCGCCTGCCTCTGCCTCCCGAGTGCTGGGATTAAAGGCGTGCGCCACCACCGCCCGGCTCCACTGGCTGCTTCTAATGACAAGGATTGGGCGTTTGGATGTCACCAACATGTAATATCCGATCATTGCAGCGAAAGCTTGCTCTTCGTTATTAGTGGCATTCCATGCAGAGTGAAATAGTCGCCCTGTGCCCGTGCCAGCAGGGCTTGGAGTTTGGAAGGCAAGGTTCTGTCTGGAAACCAAGTATAAGATGCTTAGGTGACCACCCAATAAAACCTTATGCTGTTGTCACCTACATACAGACTGCTGTCCGTAGGGACCTAGACATCATAAGTCTTTGCGAAAATTTTTTTAAATGACCTTTTTAAAAGGAGCCATAGAGCTGATTGAAGGACAAACAACTTCAGTTAGAAGAAACACATTCAAAAGTGACTACCAGTTTTTGAAAGTTGCTAATTCTGTGTGTGATGATGTTCGTGGTCTATATGCACGTGTGCACATCAGAGTGCATCAAGACGTTTGTATGCATGTGTGGCGGTGAGGGGATCAATCACCCTCCACCTTATTTTTTTTGGATAGGGTCTCTCAGTGGAACTGGAGGTCACAGGCCAGTGATTGTCAGGATCTACCCGTTTCTCTGGGGCTGTAGATGTGAACCTGTGCTCAGCTTTTACATATCCTCTGGGGATTCGAACTTAGGTCTTCATGCTGGCTTGTCATCTGTTACACTGAAAATTGCCAGTAGTTTTATAATCCACATTACAAAAAGTGGTGAGTATGTGAGGTAAGCATAAACTAAGGAGCTGGATTTCCTCAGTCTGTGCTGTAGACCTATTTTAAAGCATCACAAGTAGACAATAAACGCCCGTGACTTCTGTCAATTAAAAATAAAAACGAGAACACAACCTCCTACTGCATGTGTATCTTATTCAAAACTGGCTTCTTCTTTTTTATTGTTTTTATTAAGCTATATAATTTTCCCTGTTTGCCTCCCCTCTTTCCTTCTACCCTCTCCCATGACCCCCGTGACCCCCATGCTCTCAACTTTCTCAGGAGATCTTGTCTTTTTCTACTTTTCATGTAGATTAGATCCATTTATGTCTCTCTTGGGGCTCTTGTTTGTTGTCTAGGTTCTCTGGGATTGTGAACTGTAGGCTGGTTTTCTTTTCTTTATGTCTAGAAGCCACTTATGAGTGAGTACATATTATATTTGTCTTTCTGTGTCTGGGTTACTTCACTCAATATGTTTTTTTTTCTAGATCCATTCAATTGCCTGCAAATTTCAAGATGTCATTCTTTTTTTTTTTCCACTGAGTAGTACTCCATTTTCTTTATCCATTCTTCATTTGAGGGTCTTCTAGGTTGTTTCCAGGTTCTGGCTATGACAAACAATGCTGCTACAAACATAACTGAGCATGTGTCCTTGTAGTATGATTGAGCATCCTTTAGGTATATACCCAAAAGGTTGTTTCCTAATTTTCTGAGAAATCGCCATACTGATATCCAAAGAGGCTGTACCAGCTTGCACTCCCACTAGCAATGCAGGAGTGTTCCCTTTACCCCACATCCTTTCCAGCATAAGTTGTCATCAGTGTTTTAATCTTGGTCATTCTGATAGGTATATGATGGAATCTCAGAGTTGTTTTGATTTGCGTTTCTCTGATGACTAAGGATGTTGAGTATTTTCTTAAGTGTCTTTCAGTCACTTGACATTCCTCTGTTGAGAGTTCTCTGTTTAGGTCTGTACCCCATTTTTTATTAGATTATTTGTTCTTTTGATGTCAAGTTTCTTGAGTTCTTTGTATATTTTAGAGATCAGACCTCTGTCCGATGTGGAGTTGGTGAAGATCTTTTCCTTTTCTGTAGGTTGTCATTTTGTCTTGTTGATCGTGTCCTTTGCTTTATAGAAGCTTTTCAGTTTCAGGAGGTCCATTTATTAATTGTTTCTCTCATGTCTTTGCTCCTGGGGTTATATTTAGGAAGTGGTCTTCTGTGCCAATACATTCAAGTGTACTTCCTACTTTTTCTTCTGTGAGGTTCATTGTGGCTGGTTTTATGTTGAGGTCTTTGATTCATTTGGACTTGAGTTTTGTGCGTGGCAATAGATATGGATCTATTTTCATTCTTCTACATGTTGATATCCAATTATGCCAGCACCATTTGTTAAATATGCTTTCTTTTTTCCATTTTATATTTTTAGCTTCTTTGTCAAAAATCTGGTATTCATAGGTGTGTGGATTGTCATCCAAGTCTTTGATTAGATTTCATTGTTCCTCCTGTCTGTTTTTTTATACCAGACTGTTTCCATTACTGTATCTCTATAGCAGAGTTTGAAGTCAGGGGCGGTGATGCCTCCAGAAGTTCTTTTATTGTATGGGATTGTTTTGGCTATTCTGGGTTTTTTGTTTTTTTATATGAAGTTGAATGTTGTTCTTTCAAAGTCTGTAAAGAATTTTGCTGGAATTTGGATGGGCTTTGCATTGAATCTGTAGATTGCTTTTGGTAAGACTGCCATTTTCACTATGCTAATTCTGCCTACCCAAGAGCATGGGAGATCTTCCTGTTTTCTGGCTTTTTCTTTTTGCCACCTAATTAGGTTGGCAGTTACTGCCTGGCCTGGGCACTTGCTCAGTGACTCGTGTGGTCATATTAGAATGGGCATCTTCTAACGACAGATTCCTTTCCAAGTCCATCAGCCTAGCTCCTCCTTCAACAGTCTTGAGTGTGACTGCTGACCTCACCCTTGAGACAGAGAGGGTTGTGGAGGGTTGGATGGGTCTGCTTTGCTGGAGAGCCATGGAATGCCTGGCAGTGTGTCCCAAATGTCTCTGTTGAGGTAGTTGGTTCTTAACTGTTCAGCAGTGACTCTTTCCCATGACAGTTTGTGGGGACATGCTGAAGTCACACACAGTCATCTCTGGTGTTGGTGTCTTCGTTTGATCATGAAAACTGCTGATCAGTCCCCGGAGAGCAGGGAACGTTCACTAGCCTCTGGGTGCTTGGCAAAGTACCTAGCACATAGTAGATGACCCCTGAGTGCTTGCCACTAAGTTCCCAAAATGTTTTAGTGACGATCCTTATTCTCCTGTTAGGGAGGTCATATAACCAGCCTTTCCCCTGGGGTGAGCACCCCAGTTAAAATCATACAGACAGTAAAAACTTTTAAACAAATTTTCCCAAAAGGCTGTCCGGAGTAACCTTACACACTTCAATTTCTATCAAATGTTTGTGAAAGTATTTTAGTCACATTCTTTCCCGCTGATTTGATCTGCTATCATTTTTAATTTTGTCTAATATTTCAAAGAGGTTTCTACTTTCCCCCCACATCTCTTGCACATTTTGACATGCACAGCCTTCCTTTTAACTACATACACATTTTGACCTAATTAAAATCTTCTGTAGCTTTGTCTTTCAGCAGTACCACAAAAGCGTAGACCAGACATAGTGATGCCATTTATGCACTCTCTCCATTTTGGGGCATTCAAATGGGATTATTTCCAAGTTCCTTCCTTGCTATGTAGGCCTGCATGTTGTATGCACGGTGCATGCATGCATGTGCACATGTGCACACCCTCAGGCATGCACAGAGAAGCTGGCAGAGGGGGTTGATGCCCTCTGACACTTTCACCATGCTCTCTTGAGGCAGAACTTCTCACTGAAGAATCTGTAGTCGGAGGTTTTGGCTAGGCATGCTGGCCAGCAAACTCTTGCCGTCCTCTTGTCTCATCTTGCAGTGCTGGCTGCCAGTCACACGAGGCATGACTCATTTGTTTGCAGGGGAGACTTGAACTCAGGTCCTCTTGTTTGTTCTACAAGTCCTCTTACCCGCCGAGTCGTCTACTTAGCCTGACAATCTTTTATATACACAACTTTTACACCGTTTGGGTTTCCCCCTTTGCACAGACTCTAAAAGTAATGGTGTTGGGTCAAAGGTCTGTGCCCTTTGTTTACAATTCTTGGTATTTGTTAATACCCCCAATAGCATTCATATCACATACACTCCTGTGAAAGAATTTCACATGAGGAGACCTGAGACTCTGTCACGTTCAAATGCTCTGACTGCCCCGTTACGTCCAGTGCTTCCATAGGCCTCCTGGGCGAGCACAGGCATGTGATGTGTGTGTGTGTGTGTGTGTGTGTGTGTGTGTGTGTAGAGAGAGAGAGAGGTGCTGACACAGCCTAATTTCAGTTATCAAATTTAGACTTCCTATCCATATCTTTTGCTTAATACTTCACCTGTCTCCTTTATGCTGTCCAGCAAAAATGAGCTGCCTCCTTGATCCCCATTTCAATGGCAACCACTGGACCCAAATGATTAATTCATTTCAGTCTCTAAGTAGAGAAAACTGACATCCGCAACTATCCATTATTTCCAGTAGGAAAAGCCCTCAAAAGATGCTGTACCTCCAGCATACCAGAAGAGGGCACTGTGGGCCCTTAGTCTACTTAAGAAACAATCAGGCTGTGTCGTGTTTTGAAATGGTTCCTCTCCCAGGTGGGGTGTCCGCTGAAGGAATATTAAACTAGTAGCCAGTACATAGAGCCCCTTTCCAGTGGGACTCATTGGGTTTCTCTCTGCATGATTTAGCCACAAGCAAACAATCGTGTTGTCAAATGAACGTGAAGCCACGATGTGAGAAGATGCTGGATTATTTTAGGTGGGTAGGAACAACGTTAACCCCATGGACATAAGGCCAAACTCATGTTTTCCTTCCAGAGTTCATTAGAATTGAGTACTAAGAAAGGTCACAACGAGGCTCTGCACATCTGTACACTTTGGGCCGTGGGTGCTGTGGATGTGGGGTCACGTCGACTGGGGAGGAAGGGTGGCTTATGCTCTCGGAAGATGTCCCTCCCTGCTCAGAGCTGAGCTCTTCTGGCCTGGACCAAGGCCACAGCTTCCTGAATGTTGCTCCCACTCCTCTTCAGTTGTCCCGTCTCCAAGCCCTCCCCAGCCCTATGCTGCCTACTGCATCCGGACTGAATGAGTAGAACCAGATCATCTCATCCCGCCTTAGTTCTGTTCTAGCCCATGCTGGCTTCAAAATGAAGCCTCTCCTGGCGCTCCCAGCCTGCTGCCAGGCCACGCCTCCTGCCACCCGTGCTGCTCTTAGGTCCCAGTTGTCCCCATCTCCTCCCCATCTCCTGGCCTTCTGCTGTTGTCTGAATGGGTCCTTCAACATCTGTGCGCTGCAAAGTTTGCCTTGATCAAGAGCCTTAGGAGTGGGGCCTGGTGGGAGGTGTTTAGTTCCCAAGGACAGGGCCATTGTGCAGAGATTGATACTGTTAAACAAAGGGGCTGGGTCCTGATGGTGCACGCCTTTAATCCCAGCACTCAAGAGGTAGAGGCAGGCGGATCTCTGTGAGTTCGAGACCAGCCTGGTCTATAAGAGCTAGTTCCAGGGCAGACTCCAAAGCTACAGAGAAACCCTGTCCCCTCCAAATCAAACCAAACCAACCAAACAAACAAACAAAAAACTAAAAGGCCGCGAAAGCAAGCTTATCTCTTCCCAGCCTTCTGTATGAGGACATGGTGTTCCTTTTCTCTAGGGTTTGTGGCAGGAGACTCCATGTAGAAGCAGAGAGAGAGTCTCCCGGCTCCAAGAAGTACACTTCTCAGCCTCCCAAACTATGAGAAATAAACACTTCTGCTCTTTATAAATAGCCCAGCCTTCCTCTGTCACTGCAGCACAAACCCTGTCTGCTGAGGGTTCTGTTCTGCCCCCCACCCAGAAGCTCCTCAGAGGCCCTTCACCATCCTCCTTCCCTGGCAAGGGAGTGTGGATTCACAGAATACCCTGGGTGAGGCTTTGAGTTCAGAACCTTGAGAATCTTGGTTTCTTTTATAATGTAATTAACATATATCAATTGCACATATTAATGAGATTCAGTGTGATATTTCCATGCACGTAAACAGTATGTAGTGATCAAATCCCAACCTCTTGTTTCCTGCCCTTCTTCTCCCTTTACCCTCCCTGCTCTATGTAGCAGTTGGCATTTTTCTTTAACCTCCCGAGAGAAAGAGAACAGGAACTTCAGAGTCCTCTGTGTGGGAGGCTTGTTTCACTTAACGCGATGAGCCCTGCTCTGGGCCACTGTGCTGGGAATGGTGGGACGTCTTTGTCTTTGACTATACATCTTACCTACTCAAGTTGGTGGGCACCGAGGCTGATTCTGTTTCAGCTCTTACAAAACCCGGCGATAAAGATGAGTGTGTGTATATCTCGTTGGTATGTTCATTTCATTTCCTTTAAGAATTTCTCTGAGAGTAGCTGAAGCATATCTTAGATCTACTGCCACTGTTTTGAGGAATTTGTATACTATTCTCCATTGTAGTGATACTAATTCATAACCCTATCAATAGTCATAAAACTCCTTTTCCTACACAACCTTCTTAGAATTTATGGTTTTTTTTTTTTTTTACTGTTGTTTTGTTTTCATTGGGTTTGGTTTGGTATGGTTTTTTGTTTTGTTTTGTTTTTGTAATTGCTGTACTAATTGGATGCTACTGAGTGGCTAATACTCCCGAACATTTTCATGTATTTATTGTTACTTGAGTTCCTTCCTTTGAGGTGGAGAGCTGCCAAACACCTTCCCGTGTTGTGGGAAGGCTCTTCAGACCACTGACCACTTGGGCGGGCTCTTGGGGCCACTGAGCACTGGGGGCAGGCTTTTCCTGCTACTGACCTCTGTGGGCGAACTCTTGGGGCTCCCACCACTGTGGGCGGGTGTTGCGGGAGCTCCTTCAGCCAATAGCCGCTGAGATACCAACCCATTGGGGCGTGGTCTCTCTCCCTTTAAAAAAGCGGCCACTTCCCTAGTGCTCTCTGGCTTCCAGCTCCGCTTCCAGCGACTAGGTTCACTTCCTGATTGCGCAGAGGGCTGTTGTCTGGGACGGTGATCTGTAAGTTTTCCCCCCTTAAATAAATAACCATTCTATTAGTAATAATTCCAAACTGGTGTGGAATTGTTTGTGACTTATGCCTTCAGGCGGGCTCTTGGGGCCCTTGATCTCTGTCTTTCAGCCTATGAGCCTTTTAGTTCCTTGCAGTTTGTCAGGTTTTGCTTTGTTTTCTTTCCTGTCTTTTGAAGTTCTCCCGAGGAACCAGTGTCTGTAGATGTTGTGCACACATTTTCTTTAAGTCATTTTGGAATTTCCTGGCTGACATTTGGGTTCTGGTTCTTAGAGGAATTAAGTGTCTGTGATTCATGAGTATCCAGTTTGTCTAGTACGGTTCATTGAAGCTGCTGTTTTTTTCTATGTGTGTTATTTTGTGTTTTTGCTGGGAGCCAGCTGCGGCTGTGAGTTTCTGTATTCTCTATTCTGTGTCTGTTTGAGGCCTATATCCTGCTGTTTTGATGGCTGCAACTTTGTAGCATATTCTGAAGTTAGTCAACATGACCCCTCTCCCTTTGTTCTTTCAGCTCAAAATTGCTCTGCCTGCTCAAGGGCTTTGTGGTTACATTCAGATTTTAGGGTGCTTTTCTCCAGTTTTGTGAAGAACACCATTGGTACTTTGATGAAAGTTTTATAGAATCTGTGAGCTATTAGTAGTAAATGGACATTTTAACAAGACTAATTCTTCCAGTCCATGACTTTAGAAGGGCTTTCTTTCTGTTTGTGTTTTATTTGGAATTTGAAAGTTTGCTTTCTAGAAGGCTTTTATTTCCTGGGTTAAGTTCATTCTTAAGTACTTTATTGACTTATCTAGTAGTTATCACAATGAGACTGCTTATGGTATTTTTCTTTAAAAAACCATTTATATTTGCTTTTGTTTATACATATGAGTGTTTTGCCTGAGTGAGTACATGCGTACTGTGTGCTTTCAGGAGCTTTTGGAGGTCAGAAAAGGACATTAGAACTCCTGAACTGGAGTTAGACGTAGTTGTGAGCCACCAATGTGGGTGCTGGGAACTGAACCCAGGTCCTCTGCAAGAGCAGCAAGTGTTCTTAACCATGTAGCTATCTCTCCAGCCCTCATGGTACTACTCTTCATGAATCTTTGCTCATTGTTACAATGCCCATCTTCTGCAGTAATGCCTGTCTTCTGCATAGTGCTCACCATGTGTAGGACACACTCACTCTACTGAGACACGCTAAATTTGCAGGGTGGCTGCTTGAATTTCAAAGGTGGAAATGCAACCCTTGGAGCAGCCTAGACTTGTTGAATGAGCTGCGGGTTGCATTCCTCCCGCCCCAGCTCCTGGTCGCCCATTTCTAATAATGTTTGTAGCACCCCAAGGTGTGCTTACCGGGAAGATTCTAGCATACGTCCATCCTGGGTCGGAGCTTCATCGCGTCTGCCCAGGAGAGAGGAGCATGGCGTCTCTGAGCTCACTTCCTCTTCCTCGCAGCATTCTGTTCTATTTACTCCACCCACCTATGTTCTAACCTATGAGGGCCAAGCAGTTTCTTTATTTTTTAACCAATGACCTTCCTCCATCATAGACTCAGACAACAACTCCCTCTCAAGATGACACCCCAGCGTGTCGTAAAATCCTTCATGACCCCCTTGCAAGGCCTCATATACACTGCTGGACTTGTCCCTGCTGGATGCGTGCTTGCAGTGTCAATGGCGATACCACATCCTGCTGTACACCGCTCATATTCACAGAAAGACTAGAGTAGTGGTCAGGTTTGTCATATCGTAGAGAAGATAAATGGAAGACCATTGGAGATAGGAGGGAACGGGGATAAGTTTGGGCACCTAACCCTCCTTCTACAACCACTGTGTCTGCCTCCAATCATAGACATTAATACCAGTTGCCAACTTCCTATAAACTGAGCATCCTTAAGAGAGCAATGGGTTTGAGTGGCCAAGCTACTTTAAGGTGTAGAAAGGGAACATTATTCATGTAGAGATCTATGGAGTTTGTCATTTCATAATGTTCATTGTTTTGCTTCAATATTGGGCCCTAAATGCTGGTCCTATATTCATGTGTGGGACCATGGCCACCTGCACCTCCAGCCACAGTGGGACACATGCACATGTACAAACATGGGGTCCCACCTGCATTCCACACAGAGCATGGTTCCATTTTCCTGCTGATATTTGTGGCTCCTGTGTTGCTGTCAACCATCTGTCTCTCAAATGGCATCTTTATGTTTCAAGCCCATCTCCAATAATCACTTCCCCTAAACACATTAGTGGGAAATGAGGTAAAAACAATAATTAAGCATGACTACCCACGGCATCAGGAGCTGACGATATCTGTGTTTTATAAATTAGAGATTCAGATGACAAAGATTGCTCTCACACAATTGCTGCACCAAGGCCTCTGTGCAGCCAGGGTGGAATTCAGCCTCATAGAAAGGATGTTTGAGAACTTGATGGTTAAAAGAAGAAGAAGAAGAACGTAAAGGCTTTGAAAGAAAGATAGAGATATTTCTAAAGCTGATATAGACCTGGCAGAGTAGATGACTCAATGGTTCATAGTTCTGACAGCCCCTGCAAAGGGCCTGGGTTCAGTTCCCAGCAGCCAAATCAGACTGCTCATAGCTACCTGCAACCCAAGCTCCTGAGAATCTGAAGCCCCACCTGGCTTCTGTGGGCACTTGCAAGTACATGGTACACATAACCCCAAACATGTGAACACTTACACACATAAATAAGATGCTACTTTTTAGTGACACAGACGGGTCTAGGAGTGGGGATAGCACACATAGTGTTACTGGGAACTGGAGAAAGCTCACCTTCATCACGCAGGGCAAAACCTCTATGGGATCTACCCATGTTCGAGAGGGATGCATGAATGGATGTGAATATACCACATCCATACTGAATATACCAAGGAACAGCAAGCCTTTCAAGATAACGATCTACAGCAAAAAGGTTCAATAAATCAGCTTGATACTTAATAGAATACTAAGAAGCATAGTCCCCATGAAACAGAAAGAGACATGCACACAGGGTTAACTACAGTCCAGAGGTGGCACTCTGGTTGGAGAAGAAGAGTAATTTCATAGGTGCCGTAGAGAGTGGAAGAGTAGGGTGAAGTCTGTGCCAGCATCACTGTAGGCTAGGAGCTCCCTAAAATTCAATTTAGTGCTATTAATAATATATCTTTAAAAATGTAATAATTAGAGGCTAGACACGATGGTTAAGCAGGTTAGGAGCACTAACCTACTTTTGCAGAGGACCCAGGTTTAGTTCCCATCACCCACATGCTGGCTTGTAACCCTCTGCAGTTCCAGTTTTAAGGAAACCTGTGCCCTCTTCTGCCCTCTGCAGGAACTGCACACACATGCTACACAATACAGCAGTACTCCTGGGAGAAGGCATGAATGATTCATGAGAAATTTCCCGTCAATCCAATATCCCCAAATTGTATAAATATTAAAAGCCCCCTAAGTATGGAACAGGTGGACATGAAAACCAAAGATGACTTGGTGGCCGTAATATGACTCAGATTCCTGGATCTTCGTCAAGGAGCTGTGCTGGCTTGTGATGACGTTCCCATCAGATATGGCTGTGCCAAATGAGGAAGGATTTTAATAGCAAAGACAGAGACAAGGAAATATCATATTCTTAGTTGGGATCAAAGAAATGCACCCCCACACAGATATAAGCCATGAAGCAAATCATTTTCATTGTAAAGTAAATCTATACATACTGTTTTGTGAGATTCACAAATGACCCTCCACAAACACAAAACACCCACGTTTCTGAATAACTATAATTTCCTCTGTGACACTGGGTTACAGAGAATGAGGAAGAGTTAGAGTGAACACATGAGAAGTCACATGTAAAAGCAGCAAGAGAACATCCTTGAGTTCTTGTGTTAGATATGTGTTAGATATGCTGCCGTACACATGTTTATGTAAATTATGTTAGATATGCTGCCGTCCCTGTGTTTATACACACATGTGTTAGATATGCTGCCATCCCTGTGTTTATATACACATGTGTTAGATATGCTGCCGTCCCTGTGTTTATATACACATGTGTTAGATATGCTGCCGTACACATGTTTATGTAAATTATGTTAGATATGCTGCCATCCCTGTGTTTATATACACATGTGTTAGATATGCTGCCGTACATGAGTTTATGTACACATGTGTTAGATATGCTGCCGTCCCTGTGTTTATACACACATGTGTTAGATATGCTGCAGTTCATGAGTTTATGTACACATGTGTTAGATATGCTGTACATGTGTTCATGCTAAAAATGCTCAGAGAAATAGCCCTAGTCAGCAATATGGTCCATAATCAAAAATTGAGATGACGTGGAAAAAGCTTATGAGTTTCTTCTGCTGTTCACAGTCCATCCTGGGGGAATGATTTTATATGTGGTGATTTATCACACTAAAGAATTGAAGCTGCAATGCTTTAACCAAATATTATAAAGAGATTAAAGAGCCATCATCTCGAGAAGAGAAGACAACATCCAGGTCTTCGCCTACCACAGCAGTGTTAGGAGGGTTACAAGGATGCCTGGGATAAAATGTAAGGGACAAAACACTATGAGTTCACATAGAGTATTTATTATGTAAAAACACGTGGGGAAATGGGCTTGAGGAAAATCCAACATGAACTCTGGGGCCTCTCCATGGAGATTAGGGCTGAGCTCTGTGCTTCTTTGCAACTTCAGAACTTTTTAGATCAACCCTGAGGATGGGGTGGATGAAAAAAGGTCTAAGTGAATTAAAGTTGGGGAACTCGAAAGGACTTTGGAAATTCCTAAGGCTGTGGTTTATAACCACAAGGCCATTTCTAGAATGCCCAGAGCGATATCCAGTGTTTCCAGAGTCAGCAAGTTGAGTTTATTTAATACTGACCGGTGCTGGTCACAATGACAACTCACTTGCTTACATCCCTTCATGGTCAAGTATTGCCGTCTGGAAATAGCATGTCACATCTCGTAAGGACAGGCATACTGGCCTTTGTATTAATAGCTTTAATTAGCACAATTAGAGCATTTCTGTAGCGCGAGTGGCCAAGGCTCCTGCTTTAGGGTGCGATAGGTCATTCTCCACACCCATGAGGACACGAGCAAGATGTTTGCAGAAGCGCTCACAATGCCAAGTGCTGCGAGCCCGGAAGAGTCAGCTTTCAAATGTGATTCAAAAACTTAAAAACTGAATGATTTCAGGCAAGTCAATTAACCTTTCTGTGTCCCTCTATTCTCCTAGAAGTGTGCTGTAAGAATTTAATTAGATGCCATGTGTGGGGTGCCCGGCACACTGCCTGGCACATCAAACCCATTGTAACTATTGATTCGCTTTCCCCTGCCCTTGGCTTCAGCACCTGGGCTTCTGATGCCTTTCACACTCCGACCTTGTCCTCTTTCCTGTGCCCCACTTCCAGACACCCTGGAGCAGCGTTCCGTTTGCCCTAGATCTTGTCCGAGCGCCCTTCTCCATCCTGTGTTCTCACTGAGAGTATTGCAGACCCTCATGCACCGGTCAAGGGCGCTCTCTGGTTCCTCGCAGAGCAGCCTCTCTTTGCCTCTCTCTCTGCCAGCAGAGCCTCTATGGAGACCTCAGCAAGGTCGCCTAAGGCAGCAGGCAGCTTCTGGTACAGAAATAATGTCTGTGTTAGCTTGGCAGAAACATGGGCACCTTTGCTTCCCTTACCCCTTGGGTTAGATGTTCGCTGACGAAGGAAGAGTGTGGACAATATTTTCTTTCTTTCTTCTCCATCTTTTTTTTTTTTTTTTTTACTTTTGTGACAGATCTCAGGAGGAGGATAAGGCTTAAGGTGGTCTCAAAGCTAAATTGACCCTAAACTCTTCTACTCAACTGCATACTTATCTTCTTAGGGACAGGCAGGATGATTACAGCCAACATTGGCCGCCATTGCCTTGCTTTGGAAACATCTTTTGATCGTCTCTATAGCCTTCACAGAGTTAAAAGCCAACCATCATGCCTCGGTTACAATCCCACTCTGCCATGAGACATTTCCTCATTGCCCAGCCTGCCCCCTTCCCCGGCCCTCACCCAGTACCTCTTCACTCTCCCATCTACAAACTAAGACCTCTGTCGTAGGTAGGAAAGAGCTGACTCTCGACTCTTCTCATTAGTTGCATCATCTTGACAGTAATTCTCTCCTAAGTATGGGTTCTCTCATTTTCATTAAATTGGCAAACTGTTAATTCTCTCTCTCATAGAAATATTGGGAGGGTTAAGTGGAACAAGCCAGACACACAACTTAGAAACATTTTTGTCATGTAATCAAGTGTTTAACAAGCATGTTCTAAGTTATGGCTGTAAAACAATTAAATGTTTCTTTTTTTAAAGATGTATTTTATGTGTATGAGTGCTTTTCTGGCTCACATGTCTGTGCACCGTGTGCATGTGTGGTGCCTGCAGAGGTCAGGAGAGGCTGTCAGAGCCTCTGGAACTGGAGTTACAGATGGTTGGGAGCTGCCTGTAGGTGTGGAGAACTAAACCCACGTCCTCCACAGGAGCAAGTGCTCAGCCAGCTCTCCAGCCCTCACTGCAGGTTTCTACAAGACGAGATAGGTCATCTACCTACTCATCCAACCCTTGAAACCCTGAGAAAAATCAGACCCAGTATCTTCCCTCAAGATGCTGACACCCTCCAAGAGACACAGAAATGCAGACTGGTTTGCTATGACGGGACATGTGTGGTGGGCTGAGGACCTGTCATCGTGGAACTGGTCAGGGATGTGACAGCTGGGACAGAGCACCCTCCTTTGGCTGCAGTGTTTCCTCCTCATTGTTCCGGGATGCTCGCTGAAGTCTCTGGACCCAGAGAAAAGATTGGAAGCTGTGGCTACACAGTGGTCTGGAGGGACTTGAGCAGTGTACTGGCTTCAATGCCAGAGCAGCTTCCTCTCTTGCTGTAAGGGAAGTGGGTCGGTTTTTCAGCACAGGCTGGGGAAGCTTCTAGGAACATTGCCAATTTAATTGATCCAAACTAATTACTCTAGGCGGATGGTGTGTTCCAACTCAGAATGGCAGAAGTTGAAGGTCACTTGGTACCTCCTCAATGCTTTTCACCCTGCGGGTCTGTCTTCATCACCCCAAACAAGGAGGGAGATGTCGCTGGAAGATATTTAGAGGAATCTGTTTCGCAGATGTCCTTTTCAATATGAGATTAATCGTAATACCTCTGAATTGGCCCACAGACTTTGGAGAGTGTCTGAATATAGAAACAGTGTCCAATTAGCCGAAGGGATTACAGCAGCCTGTGAGCAACGGTCTTGGTGAGGGCTGTGAGCCTCATGTGCACCAGCTGGCCTTTCTCTGCCGCTAGCACACCCAGCGGTGATAGGACAACACAGTCCTCAGGGACCAGGACAGTGTGGCATCTCCTCATGGTCCTGTGACTGAGACTAAAGGGCATCTTCCTGCATCACCCCTTGACCTATGCAGAGTGTGTTTCTCCCATCGACACCCAGTTGCCTACCTGGCAAATCCCAACAATTCTGCCAACACATTGCTTGTCTCTCACCAGGGTTTCCTACCACCTAACAGGTCACCTTCTAGGGCCTAGATTTACTCCATCTGTTAAGGCTTTGCTTCTGTTTCAGTGTGTGGCTGTCACTGTGTTTTATCCATGCCACACCTGTGGTGTCAAGAACAGGCAGTCCCTTCTCTCTCCCTACACTCAACACGGAGTTCTTTCATAATTCTGTAATTATTTCACTGTTTACATTTTTCTCTTATTTCTGCTCGTACGTTATCAACATCTATTTTTAACTGTGTGGCATATCACTTATACATCATTTTATTACACAAAGATAATAGCTGTCAATAACCTTATCAACGTATACAATAGTGCTAAGTTCTGAGTATGTTTTAACTTTTAAAATATTGTTTATTTAATGTGTAATTCATAATACATAGTTATGTTTATATAATTTACTTAATTGTAAATGTATAAATTGATGCTTCTCTATCAGGGGAAATATATGAAAAATTAAAAATGCATAAATACATCTACTCTGCAGAGCACCCGTGTTTAGTCACATGATAGCTACTCTGCAGAGCATCCGTGTTTAGCCACGTGACAGCTACTCTGCAGAGCACCCGTGTTTAGTCACGTGACAGCTACTCTGCCGAGCACCCATGTTTAGTCACGTGACAGCTACTCTGCAGAGCACCCGTGTTTAGCCACGTGACAGCTACTCTGCAGAGCATCCACTTTTGTCCCACTGGTCCTACAGTTGACCGTGAGCTGTGGTTCACTCCTGAAACCTAACAAAGGGAGGAGTTGTCCTACCATACATTGTCAGCTCAGGAAAAGATTAAAGCTCAAAATCCCAAGCACAAATTCTATTTAGTGTACACTGTCTTTGTACTATCATAAAGTTCAAAGAAATCATGAGCTGAGGCCTTGCTCACTGAGGACCGCCTTCCACTTAATGTTTGTGTGGCCGAGTTTAAAGAGCAGCTTGGTTGATTGCTAAATGCGCGCAGGACGACTAGCTCAGATCACTGACCTGGACCTCGCTCCATGCCTTGCCCACCAACAGTCTGTTTCACAGGAGAGTTTACATTCCAGCGGGAGACTTCAAACTCATCCAGACACAGGCAAGATCAAAGAAATCTGGCCATCAGATCCGCCACTCAGCCCATGTAGGAGACTGCAGGTTTCGAGTCTACAAAGGAGGCCCGTTTGCTGTGAGTTAGGCTCTGCTTTTGTAAGTGAAGTATGATTCTCAGAAGCTACAAAAAGGTGGATTCTGCTTCTAATTCAATATGCTGATGTTTTTCCTGGAGGAACTGAGTTACTGCTGTGCTAATTCCTGCCATTTTCTTGGTGTCTTCTCACACCTTTTTTGACTAATGTCCTGGCACTGTTATTTGTTCTGTGCCCTCCTCGGTGTATTTTTCTTCCTCTCCAAACTGAAGCATCCTCCATAGAGCTGGCTTGGAATTTTTTAAACACTGAAAGCTTTTTTCTCTTTTAATTCTAGTGAATAGTTTTGTTGGGTATTATATATATTCTGGGTTGATGATAGTTGTGGTCTTTCGGACATAGAGTTTATCTTCCAGGTTCTTCTGGCTTTAAAAGTTTCTGGGTCATTCTGATGGGCCTGCCTTTTTAAGTGACTTTACCTTTCTTGGATCTTGTAATACCACTTCTTTATTCTGTGTTTTTAACATCTTAACTATTAAATGTCATGGAGAGTTTCTATTCTGGTCCTGTTTGTTTGGTGGTCTATATGACTCTTGTATCTAGATGGTGTAGAAATTTTTTCTATGAGTTTATTGAAAATATTCTCCTCTCTATGCCTCCACTATGCTGCTGCTTCTCTTCTTCTTGTTTTTCTTTTTCCTTCTTCTTCTTCTTCTTCTTCTTCTTCTTCTTCCTCTTCCTCTTCCTCTTCCTCTTCCTCTCCTCCTCCTCCTCCTCCTCCTCCTCCTCCTCCTCCTCTTCTTCTTCTTCTTCTTCTTCTTCTTCTTCTTCTTCTTCCCTCCTCTTCTTCCCTCTTCTTCTTCCTTCTTCTATGTCCACAATTTGAAGGTTAGTTCCTTTCATAGTGTCTCAAAACTCGCCAACATTCTGCTTCAGGCAGGTCTAGTCATTCTACCTCAAGTAAGCTCCAGTCAACACAGCCCCCAGAAAATCCTGGGAATCTGGGTGTGTAGTCAGGAGGCCTGTGAGAGGTTCTGGTGAGCAGGCTGTAGTCTTTAGGGTGAGTTGTAATACCATATGCCTGCTTCCTTGTAGACATCAGGTGGTAGAGGTTGGGCCTGATTTTTCAGATTAGCAAAACAAATGACAAAATGGAATTGTTCCACATTTTGGCTAGTCTCATCAATGCCTAGCCTGATGCAGGGCAGTTGGGTTCTTAGGTTATTTTCATATTCACTCCATTTTAATTTCACTTGTCACAGAGTTTGTTGAAAACTTTCACAAAATGAAAAATTAGAATAACCTCATCGTGTTATAAAAAATAGTGTGACAGAATGGGCCTTGAATGGGGACCGGGAATTTTGCTTTAAAACTGTGACCTTCACGAGTCCTCCTAAAGCAGGTGGCCCTGGTCCTCAGGTCAGACGTTGCTAGTCATGCATGTCCAGTGGTTTCCAGTCAGGTCTTGGGACTTGCGAATAATGCATGGACAGACTGGAATATGTTTTATCTTGAGAGTATGTAATATTTCCTTCTCAGAAGACAAAGCAGTTGGTTGGAGTCACTCACAAGCTCTGTCTTTGGGGCTCAAGCTTGGAGGTCATTTGTAGATTCAGGCGTGGGATCTGGCTGCCCACTCTGGTTCTCTCCCTCCCAGGCTCCCCTCATTATTCCCCAGAAGCTGTGCTTTCCCTAGGCTCAGCCCACTGGTTCCTCAGGTTGGCATGGGTTGAGTGGTTGGGACTGATCAACTCTGACACATCTCCTCCTTCTTGGGGGATGATCACAGACCCGCCTCCCTGCTTTGTCTCCTTCCTCAGCAACAGTAAAGGGTCCATCAGGAGAAAGAAGTGGCACACACAAGCTAGATAACTAGAGGGGAATTTTAAAAGTGTGGCCAGGGAAAGAAACGGAAGGGTGCTCCTCCCCCTGGGAGCAGAAGTGTTATTCCTGGAACCCACACTGAGAGCTCTATGGAGAAGCCATTTGGTAGGAACTGTGGAGGAGACAAAGACCTGAACTCTCATCCTGTGGTCTGTTCTGCTGCAGGGGGATTCTGCTGGCCTTGACTCAACCGAGGCTGGGGCGTAAGAGGCAGGGCAGAGTAAACTCCTGGGCACAGGACAGGGACATGGGGAGGGGGAAGATGGATCTGAAGCGGCAGGGTAGAGGTAACCCAGCCTCCACCATCTGTCCAGCCTTCTGAACAGGGACAAGAAAGAATATTTCTATTCCAAACAAAGTCTGGGTGGGGTTTCCGCTTCAGTTTTACTTAATCTGCCCCCTGACCTTGATCATATTATTTAATCTGTCTGCGTCTCAGCGGCCACCTTTGCAGACTGATGATAATAACGTATACTGCCCAGGATCTGGATTTTAGGCGACTCGGGACAGATGTAAAGCCCCTAGCATGTAGCCTAGCACACAAGAGGCCTGTGCAAATGACAAATATTCTTGCTGGGGCCCATCTTTCTGCTCGTGTCCTTAATCATATCTCTTCCCTCTTGCGTTTACAGCTTCATCCTCTCAGAGGAATGGTTTTCATTTCTCAGGAAACGTGTCTGAACAACCGTTTTCCTAATTCAACTTCAATTCAGTTCATAAAAACAAGTGTGGCTATTGGCATTTGACACTGCTTCTCTCTATTCCTAGGGGACCAGACCCTGAGGTAGGGTGCAGTCTCAAGCCAGAAGTCCGCTCATTCTGAAGGGACCTGAGCAGATAATTACTTTAGTCCTTAGCTTAGGTCAGATGACAGGGGCCCAGAGGAAGGTGATGTGTGTAACACCCAAATGGGGCAGCTACTCCAGCCATGGCTGACTATATTAAGTCATCTGTCAGAAAGGGCAGAGACAAGTCTGGGGACTGCTGCCTGGCTTTGAGAGTGATTAATTGCGCAGCATGAAGGTGTGTGGTTCACTGACCCTTTTCCATGGCGTATTAGCTACTCTTTGCTGCTGGAACAAAACACCATGCCTAAGAGAGGCTTACAGAACATAGGGTTTGTTTGGGCTTGTGGTTCCATAATGGCAGGGAGGCCTGGCAGCGGGGAGCTAGAGCAGACACTGAGAGATCTCATCTTTAACCAGAACATGAAGCAAAGAGAACTGGAAGGTAGGTGGGGATATTAACCCTAAAGCCTGCTTCCTCCCCCACCCCCAAGCTCCACCTCCTAAAGGCTCTGTGACGCCAAACACCACCCCCAACCAGAGACTAAGTGTTCAGACACCTGAGCCTCTGTGGGCGGGACATTGCTCTCATTGAAACCCTGAAGCCCAATGTTCTGAGTCAAAAATCTGTAAGCCACAGGAGCTGAGAGATGCTCTTCACTGGGGATGTACTGAAGTCGCAGCCCTTTGGTAGCTGTCTCCTTCCCATCAGAATAGTCAGCGGTCGGTAACACGGGCTCAGCGCACACAGGCTCCCTGGATTAGTTATTAGGGCTGTCACAGCAAACTGCCATGGACTAGGTGGCTTACAGGAAACTCTTGCTCATAGCTGTGGAGCCAGAATGCTGAAGTCCAGGTGTAGGATCTGTTCTGAGTCGGTCTCCTCGGGGTAGCTCCCTTCCCGTGTGTCTCCTAAGAGAGTCTGCTCTCTGCCCTCTCTAAACTCACACTTCTCTGTCTCGCGAGATCTCTAGCCATCCTGCGAGATCTCTAGCCATCCTGGCTTAGAGCCCATTCTAGCCGCCTCCTTTAAATGGAATGTTCCCGGAAGCTTTCTACTGTCCCTCTAAAAGACCATGTGTTCAGGCTCTCGGAATTAGGACTCCGCATTTACATTTTGGAAGGATGTGACCAAACTCCTCATGCTTGCCGTCGGTTTGTGGAGAGCAAACTGAAGTTTGGCAACATCCTGGGTTATGTGGGGCCCCTTTAGCCAATAACTCAATAGATAGAACCTGGTCCCAGTCCTGGAAGTTTCATTCAGTGACAAGAGATGACCCACTGAGGCTCTGTCTCCCCTTATTTTGTGACTTTATAGGTTGCCTTCATTTACGTATATGTCTTAGGAAGTTTCTGCCGTATAAGGTTTCCATGTTACCTCTCAAAAGATCTTGAGTTTTAGCTGTCATTCCCCATATTCTCACCCTTGTCTTCCCTACCCCTCCCCACTTGATCCATCTATTTTATTTCCTTTTCCCAGGGAGATCTATCTGACCCTCCCAGCCCCCATCCCTTACTTTGTACCTAACCTATGAAGTTATATGGATTGTAGCTTGTTTACCATTGGCTTAACAGCTGATATCCACATTTAAGAGAGTACCGACCTTTCTAGATCTGGGCTACATCACCCGGGATGATTTTTTTTTTCTAATTCCATCCGTTTACTTGATGATTTCATCTTTTTAAACATGTAGGTAGTATATCGTGTAAATGTACCACGTTTGCTTTATCCATTTTTCTGTTGAGGGACAGCTAAGTTGTTTCCAATTTCTGGCTATTATGAACAGAGCAGCAGGAACATGGTTGAACAAGTGTCTCTGTGGTAGGATGGAGCATCCTCTGGGTATATGCTCCAGAGTGGTATAGCTGGATCTAGGGGTAGATCAATTCTCATCTTCCTGAGCAAGTATCCTACTGGTTTCCATAGTGACTGTACAAGTTTGCATTCCCACCAGCAATGGAGGAGTGTTGCCCTTGCTTCACATCCTCGCCAGCGTGAGCTGTCACTTGTGTTAGTGATCTTAGCCATTTTGATAGGCGTAAGAAGAAATCTTGAAGTAATTTTGATTTGCATTTCTCCGATGACTAAAAATATTGGGCATTTCAGAGATTTTTCAGCCATTTAGGTTTCCTTTTTTTGAGAATTTTCTGTCTAGATCTGTACCCCATGTTTTAATTAGGTTATATGTTTTCCTGCTGTCTTTGTTATTAAACATCAGATATGTAGTTGGTAAAAATCTTTTCCCATCCTGTAGGCTGCTGTTTTGTCTGAATGATGGTGTCCTTTGCAGCATACAAGCTTCTCAGTTCCATGAGGTCCCTTTTATTAATTGTTGATCTGAGTGCCTGTGTTAATGGTGTTCTGTTTGAAAGTCTTTTCCTGTGCCAATGAGTTTAGGCTATTCCCTATGTTCTCTCTTCTACCAGGTTCGGTGTATCTGGTTTTATGTTTAGGCCTTTGGTCCATTTGGACTGAGTTTGTGTAAGGTAATAACTATGGATCTATTTGGATTCTTCTTAATTCAGCTGTCCAGTTTAACCAGCACCGTTTGTTGAAGATTCTGTCTTTTTTTAGGGCATGTTTTTGGCTTCTTTATAAAAAGAAATCAGGTGTCCGTAGGCGTGTGGATTTGTATCTGAGTCTTTAATTCTACTGTATTGATCAATGTGTTTTTACTGCTATAGCACTATACAGTACAACCTGAAATCAGGACTGTGGGACCTTCAGGAGTTCTTTAATGTTTCAAGATTTCTTTATCTGTATTTTTCATGTTTCCATATGAAGCTGAAATTTTTATTTTAAGATCTGTGAAGAATTGTGCTGGAATTTTGACAGGGATTCCACTGAATCTGCAGATTGCTTTTGATAAGGTGACCATTTTTATTGTTAATCCTAAGGACCCAAGGAAATCTTTTCATCTGCTAATATCTTCTTCAATTTCTTCCTTCAAGTCCTTGAAGTTTTTGTCACACAAATTTTCCACTTGCTTGGCTAGGGGATGTTTTATATTGTTTGGCACGTTTGTGAGAAGTGTTTCCCTGATTTCTTTCTCAGTTTGTCTGTCATCTGTACAGAGCAGGGATGCTGATTTTTGTGAGTTAATTTTGTATCCAGCTTCTTTGATGAAAGTGTTGATCAGTAGCAGGAGTTCCCTGGTGGAATTTTTAGGGTCCCTTATGTATACTGTCAGATCACCTGCAAATAAAGATTCTTTGACTTCTTCCTTTCCAATTCACAGCCCCTTGATCTCCTTCAGTTGTCTTACTGCTCTAGTTAAGACTTCAGGGACTATATTGAATAGGCATGGAAAGAATGGACAATATTGTTCCTGATTTTAGTGAAATTGCTTTGTGTTTCTCTCCATTTAAGTTGATATATTCTTTTCTTTGTCCTGTACATTTAGTGTTTTGATTTGATGTGCAGTAACTGAGGGGGGATTTCTTTTCTGCTACAGTCTATTTGATGTTCTATGTGCTTCTAGAACTTTAGCCTAGAACCTTAATCTAGATTTTGTTGAAACTATTTTCTGTGCTTTTGACCTGGATTTCTTCTTCTTCCTCCTCTATTCCAATTATTCTTAGGTTTTTGTTTGTTTGTTTTTCATAATGTCCCAGGTTTCTGGATATTTTGTATCAGGATTTTTTTTCATTTAAAGTTCTCTTTGACTGAGGTATCTATGTCTTCTATTGGGTTTCATTGCATGAAATTCTCTCATCCAATCTCCTAGTCTCATCCTCAGCTCCTCAGCAGACCACCTGCTGAGGACTTTCCTCTCTCCCTGCTCCCAACTTCAGTGGACCACACATATCTTCTCTTCCAACCTTCCTTTTTTCCTCTCATTGCTTTATCCCAGTCCCCAGCCCCAGCAGGTATTCCGGGGGAATACACAGACAGCATGGGCTAGGGAAGTAGGTAGCCCAACTGTGGGTCTTCAGTGTTCCTCCTCCTCTAAATCCAATCCTGCGACCTCACCCCCATCTTGGTATCAGGGTGCTTGCTGTGGCCTCCCCCTCCTCTCTGCTCCCATCTCCAAGGATCGCACAGACCCCCTGAAACCTTCCTTTCCACTCATTCTGTTATCCCAGTCCCCAGCTCCAGTCCAGCCAACACTCCCTGGGAGCCCACCATCCAAGCCTGCAGAGAAGCAAGTAGGCCAGAGAAGAAGGTAGGAGATATACCTCTTACCCAAGTTCAACCCCTAGGCTTACTTCCAGCTCTGTAGCAGACTACCTCTGGTGTCCTCCCCTCACTCTCTGTCGCCATTCCCTGGGGTTAAATACCCTGCTTTCCTCCTTCTTTAGGACCCTCAGAACCCTGCTCCACCTCCATTCTTAAGTGTCCACTCCCAATACCCAGAAACACATTTACCCAGAACCCCCTAGTGGCTATTCCTAGCAGGATCCCATAAGACTTCCCTATCAGGCAGCACACAGCCCACACACCCTCCTAAGAACCAGAGAAGGCAACAGAGACCAGGGAATACCTTTCCCACCCAACAAAGATGAGACTAGATATCAGCACTTAGAACTAGAATCTTCACAAATCCAGGTGCCTAGATGCCACAATGAATAGCAGCCAAGACAATATGTTCCCACTGGAGCCCAGCATCCCCACCACAGCAGGCCCGGAGAACTGTAAAAACCTTAAAGTAGACTTTCTGAATATGACAGAGGTCCTCAAAGACGTAATGAATGAATCCCTTAAAGAAATCTATGAAAACACACACAGTGGAATGAAATGAACAAAGTCATCCAATATCTGAAAGTGGAAATAGAATCAACAAAGAAAACCCAAATTGAGGGAAATCTTCAAATAGAAAATCTAGGAAACCAAACAGGAACCTCAGAGGCAAGCTTCAGTAACAGCATATAGGAGATGGAGTGAAACTGGGGGGTTGAACTTGGAGGAGTGTGAAGATCTGAAGCCAGCCTACCTGCTTCACTGGCTGCCATGCCATAATCAACTTTCTAACCAAGAAGTCTTGCTGAAGACAATCTCCTTTCCCATCTTCTCTTAAAAGTTTTTTTTTTTTTGTTTTTGTTTTTGTTCTTGTTTTGGCTAGTGCCCATGTATGCTGTCTTAGTTAGGGTTTCTATTGTTGTGATGAACACCATGACCAAAAGCAAGTTGGGAAAGCAAGGGTTTATTTGGCTTACACTTTCACATCATGGCCCATCATTGAAGGAATTGGATTAGGAATGCAAATGAGTAAAGGAAGCTGGAGGCAGGAGCTGATGCAGAGGCCCTGGAGGGGTGCTGCTTACTGGCTTGTTCCCCTCAGCTTACTCAGCCTGCTTTCTTATAGAACCCAGGATCACCAACCTAGGGATGGAACTGCCCACAATGGGCTGAGTCCTCCCATATCAGTCACTAATTAAGAAAAATGTCCTAGATCCAGATCTTACGGAGGCATTTTTTCAAATTGTTGTTCCCTCTCCTATGTGTCAAGACTAATCTATGTCAAGCTGACAGAAAACTAGCCAGCATTTATGCCAAACAAATGGACAAATCTGCATACAATACTGGGATTTTGACTGCACAGACCTCTTCTCTCTCCACAGAGCTCTGAGGAAGCAGACGGACAGAGAACTCAGAGTTTCAGACAGCCTGTCCTACGTCTGTCTCTGTCACACCCTTGGCTAATGCTGTCTGAGAGTCATTATCTGTCCCGTCAACACAAACCAAGAATAGAACATTAAATCCGGGTTTTATAAACTGTGGGTTTTTTTTCTCTCCATTTTTTCCTATACTTTGAGTCTGGAATCCTAGGGCATGCCTGGCATCTTCCCTTAGGGCAATATGAAAAAGGCCTTTTCTCTCCAGGGCTCGGCTCTGCTGCCAAAAGCTGACATTTCTGTAGGGCTCAGTGGTGAGCCTGAATCAGAAGCAGACAGGATGGAAACCATGGACATTCCTCTTACTAAAGCCGAGGCTGTATAAAACAGCCTTGCATGATAGATACTGGGCTAACCCAAGTGAGACAGATGGGCGAGTGACCAAGCTCTGCTTTCAAACAACACTCAGCTGCTTATCCTCAAGGGTGGGGAATGAAGACCCTAGGGACGACCGAGCAGAGGGGGCCCTGGGACCACAAAGCCCTACCTGGATTGGTCTGTCCTGTTTGGGGGATGATCCTTGGATCTCTGCACAGTTTTCCTCCTAAGCCCATGGTCATGAGCCTCCTGCTGGAAGAAAAAGGGACACACACTAGCCATCATCCTGGCCAATAAGTGGTTCGGAAGGTGACCCTGGTCGTGAGAAGACTATTTCCCTCTTCCTGACTCTAACTCTGAAGAACAGGAAAGGGTGCTGGCTTAGAGGTGGAGGTGAACCAAACATCTGGCCGTAGGAAAGCCACTCACTCCTAAGACATGGAAATTGTAGGCTGAGATCCCAAGGCTGGCGCACCCACAGCTGCTGCGCTAACTCTGTCCCGCTCCTTTCTCAGCCTTTGAAATTGTGATATTTCAAAGGTACAGCCTGATCCATATCCTACTTACTGCAGGTGGTGGGAACTGGACCAAGGCTCTCCAAGGAGGACGGGCAGCATCAGCTGGGGACAACTAGAAGGACCGTTTGCTGTTAGAGGGGACGTAGGAATATGTCACTGAAGCAAGCAGGCAGGGAACTTTGTTCTCATGAGGGCTGTTCCCCAGGCCAGCTCAGGTAGAGTGGAGCCACAAGTGCAGTGGCAGTGCAGGATTAAGAGCAAGGAGTTGGATTTGGGGACCAGACAGCTGCAGTTTGAGGTGTTGACTCCGGCTTACTGACTATGATTAGGGGTACGTTGGTTTAGTTACGCCTCAGTTTCTTCATTATACAATGTGGAGATTGCACTGTTGCCCTGTAAGAGTCTTAGTGAAATAATCTGGGTAAGTACTGTCTTAGAGCCGGGCAGTGGTGGCGCATGCCTTTAATCTCAGCACTCGGGAGGCAGAGGCAGGCAGATCTCTGTGAGTTCGAGACCAGCCTGGTCTACAAGAGCTAGTTCCAGGATAGGCTCCAAAACTACAGAGAAACCCTGTCTCGAAAGAAAAAAAAAAAAAAAGTACTGTCTTAGATTGTTTTTCTGGTGCTGTTTTGTTTTTTTGTTTTTTTGTTTGTTTTGTTTTTTGCCTGACAGAGGCAACTTAAGAGCAAAGGGTTTCTTCTGACTCCCAGTTCAAGGGTGCAGCCCATCATGGCCGAAAGTGCATGCTGCTTCAGAAGTACAGTTCAAGAGTGCAGTCTGTCATGGCCGGGAGCTTAAGACAGCAGGAGCTTGAAGTAACTAGCACATCACGTCTACAGTTGCAAACACAGAGATGGCTGAATGCTACCCCTCAGCTCCCTTTCTCCACTCACACAGCCAGGGAATGGCACCAACCCCCAGGTGTGGACTGTCCCACTGGATCAAGGCAATCACCCATGGGCATGCTCGCCCAGTCTCCCTGGGGAGTCTAGAGCCTGTCAAGTTCACAGGTAATCCTTTCCATCAAAAGTGCTTAGTATCATGTTCTCATTTGTGAAATTGTACCAGAGAAATTCACTGATTTCTGACAGAGTCACCAGCCCAATTTTCTAGGGCCAGATAAGCCAGTGAATGAAATCAGTCAAAATTCTGGCTTGCGCTCAGCAGCCCTCTCTACCTCCACTACAGAGTTTATGACCATGCTTTAGTGCAGGCCCTTCAGAAGTTAACAAGATTTGGTATTTCTAAAATAGCAGTTGGGGAAGACATGAAAAGTTGACGCAGGAAGTAGACAGGAAGTGAGGGCAAGGCATTCACAGCAAAGTCAGCAATACAAGCAAGCCTAGGTTGACAGGACACACTGGCCTTTGAGAATCCTCAGGTAGGCCCTCTCCACTCACCATGACTGACCATGTCAGCTCAGTTCCACCAAGTGGAAGAGGACTAGCTGACGTCTTAGCCAGGAAGTCCTCTGTTTGAAGCCAGAGACTTCTGATGTGAACATGGGTGTGTTTTGGTGTGGCCCCTGGAAACCAGTGGCAGAATCAGGCTGAAAGGGGAGACCTCCGAAAGGCCCGATGCACCCTTAATTCTCACAACCCAGCCACCTGTAATCTCGTAGTTGTTTTTCTGGACTGGATGGAAAGAAGACATGGAGGATGGTGAAGCAAGCCCGAGAGAGCATAGAAGTCAGTGATTGTGTTTCTGTGATAGAAAATGTGACAAGGGAATTTGAAGAGCCATGGACACCCTGGCTGAGACACTTATCCTGTGGAAAATTCTAGCAATGCTGTAATGAGCCATTTCCTAATTCATCTGAACCGCAGGCCCCCACTGTCTCAGAAAATTGGGTCATATCCTTGTGCGCTCATCTCAGGCGCCCTGCCAGGCTGAGCCCGACAGTGTGGATGGAATATTCTCCCTGTCTTAGCTGAGGACTCCCATTTGTTTCTGGCTTAATCCGTTCTCCATGTGTCCTTAACTAGTTACCGCCTGGGGTCTGCGTGAGCGTCATTTACGGTATTCACTGGGAAGGAACACTTAGCAATATCCGAATAGCTGGTGGATCGTACGATACGGCAGCCAGAGGGATGGCAGGTGAGCGTCGGCACCGTTGCCTGCTGGGAGCCAGGCACTGGCTCCATTTGTGGTGGAGCGTGATCTACACGGCAAGCTGTGTAACTCATCCTGGCCTGATAATTATGAATGCAAATGATTAATACAAGTTATAGAATAATGATCACTCGTGCAAGTTACTGCCATGAATTAACTGTAAACATTCTACACATACTGTGTTATTTAATCACCACCAACCCTCTGTGAGGTGGATGAAATTAATAATTCTATAGGTATCCTGATTGATGGTTTTTTTTTTTTTTCTACGTTGATGCAAACCTATACACACCTGGGAAAGGAAAACCTTAGTGGAGAAAACACCTTCCTCAGGTTGGCCTGAAGACACATCTGTGGTTTGTTTTCTTCATTGGTGGTTGGGTGGGAGGGCCCCGCACACTGTGGATGGAGCCTTCCGTAGGCAGGCGGGTTCTGGGTTGAATGACAACACAGGATGAGAAAATCATGAGGATTTTCTCAGCACTGCTCCATGGCCTCGGCATTAGCTGTTGCTTCCAGGTTTCCATATTGGGTTCCTCCCTGACTTTCCTCACTGGAGCATGACCCGAGAGTTGTGAGCTGAAATCAATTCTTCCCTTCCTGCGTCACTTTTGGTCAGGGTGTTTAGCACAGCAATAAAAACCCTAGCTGAAGCAGCAGGTAAGGCAACTGGAGCCTGTGCCCACCATCTGCTTACAAGCTGGGGCACTTATAGGATAGAAGTGGGGATGTGGGGAAGGATGGGCGATGGGGTCAAGCGATAACCCCTCTCTCTCTCTTTCCTCAACGTCAGCCATTGCTAGGAGTGACCCAAGAATGGCGAGTTGGGAACAGAATAGTCAGGTGATGGATCTCTCACGGCAACAGTCATCTGTAACTCCAGTTCCAGGGACCACACGCCCTCTGCCATGAGTGTGCACCGCATGCATGTGAACATACGCATACACTCAGGCACATACATGCACATAAAATAAATACATTTTTCTTTAAGTTTATAAGGCAGAAAAAAATTAAAATGAAAAATGGTGAAAGAAAATAGCGAGTGATATACATAACCTACCAATTATAAAGCAAAGAGGATGATTAAAACTATGGGGCTGGGGATGTCAACAGATAGGATGTCTGAACAGGATTCAGACATGGTTCCATGTGTACAAAAAGCCTTTGGGACAGATGGGTTTCATATAGTTAGATAAAGGAATGGATGCTTTGTCTCAACGGGAGAGCTTGCTCTCCCAATGCTATTGATGTGAGGAAATTAGACACCCACCGCCCTCTGGCCCACACACAATGAGATGCTCTAAAGAACTCTCCATTTGAGGTGCTAATATTATGCTCATGTGGATCGGATTATTTTGGAATAAATTAAGCCCTCAGGTGGATAGGATAAAAAATACCAGGAGTGAAAAAAAAAACGATTTACAGATGTGTAACGCAATTAAATTGTATTCAGAACCACCATTTACAGGTGTGTAACACACAATTAAATATTGTATACAAAAACACCATTTACAGATGTGTAACATAATTAAATTGTATACAAAAGCTCCTATAAAGAAAGCTAAAAAGAATTTTTTCAAACCACTGAATATTTGAAAGTTTTCATAATAAATTTCTGAGGAAAAAAGCAACAGTCTAAGAGAAAATGTTTATGGTACAAATTATAGCAGGATTAATATTCAAAATACATAAAAAGCTCCTATAAATTCCAAAACATGAAAAATAGAGAAGGAATACAGATTAGCAATTAGCATAAAAACAAATGCCAACGGACTATAAATGCATAAAACCTGATTCATTTTGACTAGTAATCAGGGAAACGGAAATTAAATCAACAATTAGTTCACATTTGATATCCACTGGATAGGAAATAATTAAACATATTGATCATAGTCCAGCACTGCTGAAGGGACCGTACTCTCCTGCTGCCGTGGGGATACTCATTGCCTCCGGGAAGGCAGTTAGGAACTCTCAGCAGCGTTTTAAATGCTCACAACACTTCGTCCAAATATTCTGTGTCTTGGAATTTATTCCAAAGAAAACTTATTTTTATCAAGATTAACACCTCTCTCACTAGAGGAATCATTAAATAAGCTATTGATATACATAAACTGTGGCAATTAGCAAGAATATGGTGTGTGTGTGTGTGTGTGTGTATGTGTGTGTGTGTGTAAAACAATATTTCAAGGGCATTTTCTTTTACCAGTGAGAAAAGCCACTGAGAAATCAACTCACGGAAAATGTTTCTCATTTTATGTTTATGTTATTTTCCACTATGTGTTCTCGTGTCCCGTGGGTACATGCGCATGAATACAGGTGCCCTGGGGGCCAGAGATGTTGGATTCCTTTGGGTCTAGAGTTACAGATAGTTGAGCTGCCCAACACGCATGCGCATGCTGGAAACCTGGCTCCTTAAGAAGAGCATCAGCTGCTTTTCATTGAGCCATCTCTCCAGTCACGGGTCCTGTTTCAACAGGGTGAGTTAGGGCCCTAGCAGCTCCCATCCATAACTGTTGACGGATGGGGCCTTTCGAGAGTAGGTTACTGCAGCTCTGTGAGCTCATGATTGCAAAAAGTCACGTCATGCCTGGAAGACATGGCTCTTCTCACCTCCGTCTCTCACACCCTTGCTACTTCATTGTCCTCAGTGTTCCTTGAACCTGTCGGGATGGCGTGGGTGGGGAATAGACCGTCCTGTTTAGGGGTGAACACTCCGCTCTCAGATGGCGTGGGTGGGAAATAGATGTCCTGTTTAGGGGTGAACACTCCGCTCTCAGATGGTGTGGGTGGGGAATAGACGTCCTGTTTAGGGGTGAACACTCCGCTCTCAGATGGCGTGGGTAGGGAATAGACGTTCTGTTTAGGGTTGAACACTCCGCTCTCACTTTTTCTCAGGACCTCGAACAGCCAAAGAACAAATATAATTGATAAGTAAGCACGAGCTACTTCAAAGAGGATGAAAAGGAATAATTTAAGAGGGCTTTCTTGAGCCCCACAGCAAGGGTTCTGGAGTGTGGATCAGCTTTCACGTCTTGGGCAAGCAAGAATTGTGTGGGGCAAACGGAGAAGAATTGAGAAAGGAACAGGAAAGAACACGCAGGCGATTCCATCCGTGGGGAACAGTATGGAGAGTAAAGTATTAGGAAAGAACACTCAAGTGATTCCCTCAGTGGAGAATAGTATGGATAGTAAAATATCAGGAAAGAGCACGCAGGCAATTCCCTCGGTGAGGAATATCATGGAGAGTAAAATATCTAGAAAGGTCCTCTGTAGTGTGCTGGAGTTGGTCTTCAGTGGAGGTGTGGCTGAGCCCTGCTTCTTCTGTAATCCCTGTTATTTCTTCTATGACATTTAATCCCCTGAATTTAACTGTAGATATGCCTCACTGTGACAAAGACTATATCTTAGCTTGCTCTGTAGCCTTTGTGCCCCTGTAACTAAATTTTTAGCCAATTGGGCTGAGATCAGAAGAGTAAAATCCTGGCCTTGAACTCACAGACATCCACCTCTGTTCCCAAAACAGATGAGACCAACGAAGAATTTCCCCTGATCTCTTTACACACACACACACACACACACACACGCACAGAGATTCACAGACAAACACACTTACACAGATAGACATACACACTTACAGAGATAGACATACACACTTACAGACAGGCATACACACATGCATACACACATGTGTACAGACTCACAGACAAATACACATACACAGATAGACATATGATGTGGGAGTCTTCTGTTTTGTGTTGATTTCATTGGTTAAATAAAGAAACTGCCTTGGCCCTTTAATAGAACAGAAAATTAGGTAGGTGGAGTAAACAGAACAGGATGCTGGGAGAAAGAAGCCGAGTGAGGAGTCGCCATGATTCTCCCACTCCAGACAGATGCAGGTTAAGATCTTTCCTGGTAAGCCAGCTCGTGGAGCTACACAGATTATTAAAAATGGGTTAGATCGATATGAAAGAGCTAACCAATAAGAAACTGAAACTAATGGGCCAGGCAGTGTTTAAAAGAATACAGTTTCCATGTAATTATTTCAGGACATAAGCTAGCCATGTGGGCGGCCGGGTGCCGGGGACACAGCCCTGCTGCTCCTATTTCAACAGACATATATACTTAACACAGACAGACATATACACACAGATACACACAAACACATACATATATGTGCACATACATACACACACACATAAACAGATATACATAAATGCGTACATAGACATACACATATACACAAATACACCCAGAGACATGCACACAGAAAAAGACACATATATATGCATTCACACACAGACACATATACTTCTAGAAATATACACATGCACACACAGACAGACACATGCCCACACACTGACATACAGATACACACATCCACATAAATACACACATAACAGGTGCATACATCTGTTGAAAGCCTGATCCCTCAGTAAAAGGCAGTGCTGATAACTGGCTGGATTTAACCACTCTACATTGTACAAAAATGCCACACTATTTGTCCACGTTTAAAAACAAAAACAGTATTGAAATAAACGTTCTCCATGTTAAATTACTAGTTGGAGAAGGAGTTCACAGGTGACATATGGGCTTCACATACGTGCCTTCCCCACAACCAACACATGTCCCTACTTTGCCTTTGCAGTGCAAAGGGCCAGCTGCTTGTCCTTGTGTTTCGAGATGTGAGCACAAGCCTCACCAAGCGTCCTTTCTGTCCCACTGATGTGGGAAGCCCTAACAAAAGAAAGGCAATGGCGATGTCGGAGTGAAATAATTCATCATCGTAAACACAGTATAAAAAAAAGCCTGGGTGTTATTTTAACAGCAAAACATCCCCACTACTATAGATAATGTAGAGTTTGGGTTCCACAGGAACGATAAGCAATAGAAGAAATCTGTTCTCGTGTAAACACAGATAATGTGACATCTCCCATTGTCTCAGGGGCGGAGATATCCGAGGTGTCATCTATCCGCGGGAGATTATTTCTACTCTAGTCTCTACGTCTGTGACAGCTACGTTATCGCTGTGGGTGAGTTTCCAGAGAGAGAGAGAGAGAGAGAGAGAGAGAGAGAGAGAGAGAGAGAGAGCTGGATGTATGTTTGGAGGAAGACTCTCACACGGCGAGGCTGGGTGGAATTTGTGGGGAAAGTGAGCCTCCTCATCTTTGCATCAACCTCCAAGGCTGCCTCTGGTCATCTGGAATGTACTTCACATAGGGCTTGCTGGCAGTGAGCTTTGGGACAGTTGTGTGCTAGTAGTGTGGTGACCAGGTCTTATTCAGTGTCGCTTGCTACCTGATCCCGTGGAGCCATGGAGAAACGTCATTGGCCTTGGTCTCCGGTGGCACACTGCGGGGGTGGACCAGGCAAAGCCAGAGCTCTGGGACTCAGTCACTTCACTGCAGGTTCCTGTTTGTTTGTTTGTTTGTTTGTTTTGTTTTAACATGGAAATAAGGATGCTGACTTTTGTTTGAAAATGACCAGTGACTTTAGGAGAGAAGGGGCGGGGAGGGTTTGAAAGCCTTTATCTTTAAATTGTTTCTTTGGATTGACGTGAGTTTTGCCGTGGGTTTTGGTCGGGTGTGTAAATTTTGACCTGTTTGATAAATAATATTGGAGACGTAGGAGCTCAATCGAGAACAACCTAAGGTCACGACCCCTTCATTCTCCGGAGGTCATCATTCTGCATTAGTGTTTTCACTTTGTGTCTTTTGTGGAAGTCGGGGAGGCCAGAGGGCAGGAAAGTGTAAGGACCCCAGGTTCTGCTGTTGTCCCATATTTTCCTCATTGAGCTTTCTCTTGTGGTGATCGCTCTGCCCACCCTCTCGGGATCCACCTGGACGCAGTGCACTGAAAAGGCACTAGTGCTGGGTGAGTCCGTGGAAGGGACAGAGACTAGCTGACGAGGGACATGCACACGCTAGTGGTGGGGGTGAGAGTCCGTGGAAGGGACAGAGACTAGCAAGACAGTGGACCTTAAATACATGTCCCTACAGCCATGTGCAGTGTGGGACTTGCCCATAAGTGGCCATGAGATCTCCTCCTTATAATAAACCCTGGCATGGTGCCGCCGTTTGCGATATCTATTCTTCAATGTTACTAGTTTCTGAGGTACTTGCACACAAAATGAAGCTATCCTGCCTTTAATATGTGTTAGTGTGTGTATGTGTGTGTGTGTGTGGTGTATCTATATGTGTATGGCATTCTTTATTTCTTCTTCAGCGAAGGTTCTCCTTTTATACAATCTTTTTTTACAGCCCACTTATTCTGGGCTGGGCAAGAAAGTGCTGGAGTCAGAGGGTAAACCCTCCAAGCAGTCCAAAGTCAGGTTTTTGCACCTTATCTCTCAGCTCAGAGCTGATCACTGATGGGATCTGTAGAGAAGGATGCTCCCAGGTCCTCCAAAGCCTGGCTTAAGAAATGCAAGTCATTTTGGAAAAAGAGAAAGGCTGCCACTTTTCAAACCGATGCTTTGTCTCCCCTAAGTCTATGGCCACAAATACAAAATTAGCTTGAACAGACAGTCCACTCAGCCTCTCCTGGCTTGTCATCTTAGGTCCCATCCTGCAGCACTTTGTATTTGGGAAAGAAGACTGTGTGGACTCTACTGTCAGAGAGGAGGAGAAAACAGCAGAGAGGAACTGCAATGGCGGTGCAGAGACACCTGGCAGGAAACGCACAGGAGCTGGGAAGTGCGGTTCACAAGCCTCATTTCAGACTCCAGTGCCCAGACAGGCATTCACACCTTAATACCCGTAGACTGAAAAGGCCAAGAGGAAGGAGCAGAAGGGCCCACGTCATACACATAACTCTCTTGAAGAGAGAGGCAAGGCTTCAGAAACAGAAGCAGAAGTCAACTGACCATGCCAGAAGCCAAAGCAGCAGCCTGAGCCCAAGCTTTGGGCTCTTGCATAGGTGGATTTTTCTGCCCCTGCTGCCAGTCCCAAATTACAGCATGGAGACTTCTTATTGATTATGAAAGCTCAGTCAATAGCTTAGACTTATTACTAACTAGTTCTTATAACTTAAATGAACCCATTTCTATTAATTTACTTTCTGCCTCATAGCTTTATCACCTTTACCCTGTACTGCCCATGTTGCTTTCCTGCTTCCTCCGTCTCTGGTTGGAGACTCTCTGCATCTCTACCCTTCTTCCCATGGTCCTCTGTGTCTCTCTGTCCCACCTGTAGTTCCTGCCCAGCTATGGCCGTTTAGCTTTTTTGTTAACCTAATAAAGAGGTGGCCTGGCAAAGATACATCTTTACAGTGTACAAAAAGATTATTCATATTTCCCCCTTTTGTCTAAAAAAAAGGAAAGATTTTTTAACTCTAACATGATAAAACTGTAACAGTAAGAACAATTATCAAGTAAGAATATTTGCAATGTTCAGTCCACTTATATTTGGCATATTTGAAGGAAAATACTTCATTGTTTATTCTATCCTGATGAGTCCAAAGCTCTGAACCTAATTTACCTTCTATCATAACTAAGAAAATTTATTACTGACTATGTTGTCTTTAACTCCATCAAAGATCTCAGAAGGTTATAATATTACCTTAGTAAACAGGAAATTCAGAGCAAACAAGTTTAAAAACTCCAAGAAATGACAAACACAACTGGCCACCCAAGGTTCCTCTATAACATTGGGGCATCCATCTTTGGCCTACAGGCTTAGAATATCTGACACACTTTTTGGTGAAGCAGGAATTTTTGAAGGACTGTCCTACCCTGTCTTGGCAAAGGTCAGCAGTCACTTTTCTTTATGTTTTCCTGGTTCAGTCAGCAGGCAATATCTAAATGGCTAGCTTTGCTACACTGAAAACAAACTCCATATGGAGGCTCTTTGATACCCATCAACCTTTTTTGAAGTAAATTGGTGCTTCCTCATAGCTATGTAATGTAAACAAACAAACAAACAAACAAAAACTTTACAGGCATCAGAGAAACCTAGAATTAAAGCAAGGCCTTCCTGACCTTAAAACAAGTTCGCCCTGCCAATGTGCCTGCTCTGTTCCCTGCTTGCCTTGGGTACCATGGTCAGAAACTTCCAGGGTTCTCATTTTTGCTATATCCTCTCTCTTTCCGCCCTCTCCTGGCTCTTCTCTTCCTTCTCACTCATCCTCCACTTTGTTTACTTGCAGAAGCTCTTCACCCCACAGGGCTGTCAACACCAGTGTTTGCAAACATTTCCTGTTTGGTGTTAAAGACCTCCCTCTCTCCTCATTTAGTAATTTCCATTTTTTTAAATCGAAACTTTCTTTCAAGTCTCTAATATATACAGGGAAGTGTAAACAGCTGGTGCTACTCACAATGGAGGTGGCAAATATTGTACTAAAGAAACAATATCCAGGAGTCGTAAGTCATGGAAAGACCCAGAACATAAAATATTAAGACCCCAAAGAAACGAGTTCCAGAGAGGGCATTATTGGGTCAGAGGCAAGACAGTGAGGGCATCATTGGGTCAGAGGGGAAAGGAGTGGGGAGAGGAAGTGTAGGTGGTTAGTCCATCTAGGGCTATTCCTTCTTCCAATACTGTTTTCTTCTCTCAGCTAGAAACTAGCCTGTCTGTCTCCTTCTCATCTGACTCAAACTCCTCCTGAATGTCCCACCAGAGTGACCTGAGGGATCCTGGCTTCTTTTGTCCCAGCATGACTCACTGATCTGAGCCCTGGAGTGTTTGTAAACACACACACACACACACACACACACACACACACACACAACAATTCCTTTGCCATGACAACAAAAGCAAGATTACCACTAGAAAATAATGTTCCTAGAGACTTAGGACATTAGGCGATTTCTGTCCAGGCCATGGAATAGCAGACACAGTAGGGCCACGAGGACCATTTCTTCCCGTTCCCCTCTTTTTTTAGCTCAGCTTTATCTGACTTAACTAGAACAGACAGAGGCTTATTAAAATATCATGCTGGCCAGGATGTAATTCTCAGAATAATGTTAGCGTCAAACAAGCAGTTGGAAGATAGCATTTCTCTAGCCTTGTAAGTGACAAGCTCTTTGTAGAGTGAACACTCTCCTCGCTGATAAGGCTTGCAGCCTTGGAGAGAAAACAGATGTTGCTAAAGAGGCTGGTGCAGGGCCTGAAGAGATGGCCCAGAAATTAAGGGCATGTACTCCTCTTGTGGAGGCCATGGTTTGGTTCCCAGCACCCATTTCAGAGAGCTCTCAACTGTCTATGAATTCGTTATATTTCTATTGCTCTGATAAGACACCATGACCAAGACAACTTACAAAAGGAAGGGTTTATTTGGGCTTATGGTTCCAAAGGGCTGAGTCCAACAAAGCCATACTTCCTAAGATCTCCAAACAGTGCCACCAACTGGAGGTCAGGCATCCAAATTCCCGAGGCTGGGCACATCTATCATTCAAACCATCACAGGCCACTCTTTGGTCCCCATAGTCTTGTGAGCTTATCATAATGCAAAATACTCTTAGTACAATGTCAAAAATCCTCATGATCATTTAACAAGCCCAAAACTGTTTAAAACTCCAAAGTCCAAAGTCTATTCTAAGACTCAAGGCAATCTCTTAATTGTAACTCCCTGTAAACTCAAAAAAGCAAATTACATGCTTCCAACATATCTTGACCCAGAGTATAGATTGCCATTCCAAAAGAGAGGAATGGGAGCATCACGAGGAGATGCATACCCTTGGCAAACACCTTGGAACAGCACATTTCATACCACACTAGAGCCCCTAAACAAGTCTGATACTGCAATGAACATATTCAGTATGCTGCCTGATTCCTTCATAGCCATAAAGACATCTTTGGAAGAGCTGAAGCACAAAGCTGAGTGTCTGAGTGGATCAACTTCTGTTCCGGGAAGATATCTCTAATGAGGCAGAGTTTAGGCGTGGCTTGAGCCTCAACTTAGAATCCTGTAGTGTATACCACTCGATCGTAATTGACACAGAAGGTTTAATGGGTTGACAATCCCCAGTTTCCTTGAGCAAGGCATAGAAGCCAACTCAGCAGCAACAGGAATTTCTGAATCTTCAGATTCATCTGTTCAGGATTCCTCAGGTTGGCAGCCCAGTTTCTGGGAATATCTTTTTTTTTTCCAGGAGGAAACAGAATCCCACAGCTTAAAGTGGCTATAGAGTGGGTGACGGCCACGCGGCAGTCTCCCCAGCCAGAAGAGGAGGAATAGATGCAGACATCTCGAGAACTTACTGCTTGCAGAGGCACCCGAGGCTCACGGTGTGACAGCAACATCTTCTTTGCGTCATTCAGTGATTTTGGGACGGGAAAGATCCTCTGCTCTCTCCAAAGTGCACACAGGAGGGCCAATGCGCTTTAAAATGCAGTTATTGCTCCCAAGCAGGTTCTTTCTGAACCACCAGGGTTGTCTCTGGGTCTGTAAAAGAGGTTAACTGGAAGCTGTTCAGAAAAATGATTTCGGCTTCCTCCCACCAGGCACCTCCAGCTACCACAAGCTTAGACAGAGATGGATGAGACGGATAAGCTGTCAAACCCCACGTAACTATTCCTAAGTTTCTGAACCAAGCAAGGGCTCCAGCATCAGTGAAAGCCAGCCTCACTTTGCCCTCAGACTTTTTTTTTTTTAAAGAAAAAAAGGCCAAACAAATCTTTCTCTTCCTAAAACATGTGTAGGATACACGATAAATTGGATTTACCACTGACGGTGCCAAATGCAGGCTCGGAGAAAGATTTGTGTAGGATGAAGCTAAGAGCTAAAGGGTCAGAGAATGGAACTGTTGACCAAGTCAGAGTGGTGTGTGTGTGTGTGTGTGTGTGTGTGTGTGTGTGTGAGAGAGAGAGAGAGAGAGAGAGAGAGAGAGAGAGAGAGAGAGATTTTACTTGAGAGTTTCCAGAAAGTCTTAGCTGAGGATCTTACATCGAAAATAATGTTTCCATGGAGAGAAGCCTCGAGAGCCAGGTAGGATGGTCCTGAAGAGCGGTCCGTCCACCCAGGTGAAGTCATCTTCATGCTGGTCACTGGGTGTCCTAAGCCATTCCTGTGAAATGTTTAAAAAGAGATTTACTCTGGTGTGCATGAAGGAAGAACCTAATTCCAGTTTGTCTGCCTGAGTACAATAATACCTATGTTTTCCTGGGAGCGAGTCCATCCTGTTTTTTGTTGCCACTCTTGGTTTTATATGTGGCACACAAACACCACACTCTGTGTAGTTTCTGTGATGCCGATTCAACATTCCCTATACTTGTTCACCTCTCTGGGAAAAGTACTGCTGGGGTGTATTCTTGTCTGAGATTAGAATCTTCTGTTTTCCATCAGGGTCCGCTGGCAAACAACAGGCACATGCTTAAGAGTCTTTATTGTGCATCCCAGTGCAGCATGCGGTACCCAAACTGACAGCCTATCCAGAGCGCTGCTCAGCTGGTTAGTTATGAGTGTAAGGAAATCTGAAACTTCACCAAGGGGGTGGCTTTAATGAGAATGATAACATATAAGAAAACCTTAATTATATTTATCGTACTTCATTGAAGTAGCTACCTGAAATCAGAACAGCATTGTCTCTGAGTAGTAGGGAAGGGCAAATTCAGTCTAAAAATGATATTCTCAGTTCTGAGCAAATTACAATAGAAAAACAGAGATTTAAATCCAGAGTCCTCATTTCAAGAAACACCATCACAAGACTGTGTGTATGAGGGAAGTATTTAGATAGTTCAGCATGTGGAGGATAACAGAGAAGATTTACATGATTTTACTCCTGGGGAGAGCCTTCAGGAAGTATCTTGGAATGCCTCGGGGTGATTCTGTGGGAATAAATTCATCCCATGTCGTTCTTGGTACTGTTGCCAGGAGGATGTGTGCATAGGCTGAGAGTCTCAACTCCGTGGTGACTGAATCTGGGTGACAGAGACGAGAGAACAAAAGAGAAAGGGGGAAAATTCTTCAACTGAAGAACAAGGAGATAAATGAAGAAAGGCAGTCAGGCCTGATCCACGTCTCCAGTCTACAGAAAAGAATAAGAATGAGGATCTTTGTTTCTCTCATAAATTTTATGTTCTTGGTTTATTTATTTATTTTTAAGTCTCCTTATTTTTAATTTAATTAAAATTAATTTTTTTAATTTAATTAATTTAATTTTTTAAAATTTATGTGCACATGTGTTGGTTCATGAAAAGAGGTCAGAGGACAACCTGCAGAGTCTCTTCTCTCTCTCTACCACCTGGGTTCCTGAGGATTGAACTTAGGCTGTCAAACGTAGCAGCGGGTACCTTTACCCCAGGAGCCGTCTCACCATTCCCTTTGCCGTGAGTCTTAGAGACTGACTTCTGCACTGGACCCCAGGCTCAGCGGTCAGCAGCTTCCATTCTCTCTGCAGGGACAGTTTTGCTTGTGGAACTGTCTCTTGGTATGGTCTGATTCCTTCCTGATTCTCTCTGCAGGGACAGTTTTGTGTTTGCAGAACTGTCTCTTGCTATGGTCTGATTCCTTCCTGAGCAGCCCCCCTCTCTCCACCAACCTCCTGCTATTTTTAAAACATTGCTTTCATTAGGGCTTGCTCTTTGTGCTGTAAGTAAATTCAGTGAATTAAAACAATAATATTGTGTATCTATAGTCACAATACCCAGAGCAATCGCAGCTCCTTGGGACCTTCTGGGCTCTGCACATTTATTCTCCTCCTCTGATTGAAACAGGAAAACAATGTTCACCACCATAGTGGGGTTGCTGCTTTCCAGAAATTCCTGTAACTGCACCGTTCAGCCTACAGCCTGGTCAGCCTGACTCTTACACTAATGGTTCCCATGAAAGGCTCGTGTCTTTCTATGGCTCATTAGATAAAAGTTTTTCTCCCTGAATTAGTGTTTATCTGTGCATCCTCCATCCACCTGCTGAGTGATGCCTTAGTAGATCCACATTCTTGTCAGCTGTGAACAATGTAGCTATCAACATTCTCTTTCAACTTCCTGGAAATAACTTTTCAGATACTTTGGGTAACCCAAAGAAATGGCTAGACTGTCTTCCAGCATGATGTCCTTGACTCAGAGAGCGGTGAGTGATATCCCCTGGCTTCCCATCGATATTCGGTATTGCCACTTGAGGGGGACACTTTAGCCACCTTGATTACTATGTAGCATATCTCATTGCTGAATTGACTTCCGTTTCCTCTGACAAGCAATGAATGTCCCTTCATACAGTTATTTCCCGTCTGTACATCTTCATTGGTGATGTGCATCCTGAGATCTCCTGTAAAGTTATGTTGGGTTGTTTTCTGTTATGACATCTTAAGGGTGTTTGCATTTTGGATGCAACTTCTTTATCAGACACGTGCTTGGCAAATGTTTCTTCCAGTCTCTAGTTTTCTTCTCATTTCTTTATTAGTGTCTCTCACACAAAGATTTTCATCTCGGAGAAGTTTAGCTTAGCAACCTTTTTCTCTATAGATCACGTTTTAATGCACTGTGTATGAAAATTCATCACCGAGCTCAAAGTTATTTTGATGGCTGGCTTAAGTTGTCGGCCTGACTGTATAGAATCCCCTGGGAACAGAATCACGGAGAGGGACTGCATAGCTCAGCCTGGACTGAGGGCAGGTCTGGGAGTGGTTTTCCAAGTGTATTAACTGAGGTGGAAAGACCCCCATGAATGTGCGCAGCACCATTTTGTTTGCTGGGTCCTAGACTGTAGAAGAGAGAAGGGGCTGAGCTCTAAACAGCCTGTCTTCTCTCTGCTGTTGACTGTGGATGCAATGGGAGCCCCTGCTTCAAGTTCCTTGTGGCCTTGACATCACTACAATGACGATGGGAACTTGGGATCGATTGTGAGGCAAAGCAAATCCGTTCTCCCCTGCTTTGCTGTTTGCTGGGATATTTTATTACAGTGACAGAAATAAAATTAGGGCAGTCACCTAGATTTCCTCTCATGCCTTCTTCTGGACGCTGTTCGATTTTGTATCTTATATTCAGGTCTATACTGTATTGATTAACTTTTATGAATGATCTAAAGTCATGTGTACATGCTTTGCAGTTTGTGTTGGCTTCTTCTTGCATGTTGAGGTGTGACTTTTCCCGCTTCATTCACTGGGAAGGTTATATTTCTCCACGGAATTGTCTCTGAGCCGTCCATCACAGACCAACTGACTGCACATTCTTGGCTCCGTTTCTGGACTTGCTGTCCCAGGCTAATGATTTATGTATCTTTTCTTCACTGCTGTCTTGATTGCTGCAGGTTCATTGTAAATCTCGAAGGCATACACTTAGTCCTCTGACCTTGATCTCCTTCGGTACATATACTTTTGGCTTTCCTGGACCTTTTGCATTTCTGTAGAAACTTGGGAATCTACTCACTGATACCAACCTGATAGCCTGCTGTGATTTCCATTGGCAGTACATGGCATTTTTAGAACCAACTGGGAAGAATGGAGAACTTTGGAATATGGAGCTTTCTCCAGTCCTCTCACTCTGCTATCTGTCTTATGAGAAGCTCCACAGTTTTCTGCATATAAATTGTCAACAGAGAAGCCACAATTGAGATTAAGTTAAAATCAAAGGGAGATTTATCTGGTGCAGAGTTGATTTGCCAGTTGGAACTGCAGGTTCACTTAGACTGCGTGTATGAACTGCAGGGGGGCTGGAGTGGGCTGGGGCTTTTCAAAGCAGATGCAATTGCACCTTAGCATTCTTTGAAGGAAGCAGAGCGGAGGCCAGTCAGCAACCAGAAATTGATAGAAGCCTGAACAGTGTTGAGCTTCATGAGTATACCGGAGTGTTGGGGTCAAGAGGAAACACTACTCACCAACGTCTTTCTCAGCGCTCTCCATGCATTCTTTGCTTCTAGGAAAATCGTTCTCTCTGGCAGATTCTGTTGTTAGCATGATTTCTATGTGGCCATTTATCCCTGTTAGTACATCTCTGAGGCTCAGAAAAGATGTTCCCTCATTTTTGATCATCCTACAGCCATGTTTGTTTTTATGTTAATGACACCTTGCAAGCATCTTGTTGGATGAATGCCCACACATTTTATATTTATGCTGCTCAAGATGGCACCGTGTGTTAATTTCACAGTTCTTTGCCAAGTGTCTTAGCTTCTCCCGTCCCAGCTCTTAGTTATGACAGAGAAGCTAAAGGGCCACAGTGGGTTACACGATTCTGTCCCTTCTGTCTAGATAAGATGGGGGCTCTTATCTAGACAGAACCAGGTGTATCTCACAATGCTCTCTCTTCCTGCTGGAACTAAGAAGTGGCTTTCATACTCCCCTGAGTACCTCCTGTGTAGCCGCAGTGTAGGCCACCCATGGCTGCAGCCCCAGGAGTTTCTCAGCTTCAAGAGAGTCACATCCAACCTCTAGCAATCCTTCAAGACTTGAGTGTATATGTTCTTCCTCAGCTCTCGCATCCAGGCCTTCCTGGCTGGGATTTCCTGTGTCCACCTGTCTCTGCAGATTGTGGAGGTTGTGACTTCTCCTGTGGTGCTAATTCTTGAGTAACCAGAGCACACTTGCTGATTTCGGCTTGTTCAGCTTCCTGTTGTGGGGTGTTAGGAGGAAGTTTCCAGACTCTTTGCAGGTCAGAGCTCGAAACAGAAGACCTTGGGGGAGTGAGACAGGGAGACCTTTCATAGAGGAGACCCGGGGATTCTGCGTTGTGCTTCAGTCTCATGCGGAGTCTTGGCCTCTCTGGCGCTCCTCCCTTCAGGGCAGGGGGTTCTAAGTGCACAGCTTGAGATGCCAACTCTGAGTCATGGAGACAGTTATTCATCCATTTGCCCAGTGGAAGTAACAGTCAGAGAATGTAGAAGTGCCTCCTTTCCTCAGACATGGCACAAAGGACCCAAAGCTTGGGACATATTGTTCCCATCTCCTGACACTGTTCTTTCTTATTTTTAAAAATAGTTTAAATTTTTAGTTTTAATTTAATTGTTTTAAGATAAGGTTTCACTATGCAGCCCTAGCTGTCCTGGAATCCAATATATGGACCAGACTGGCCTTGAACTCACAAAGGCTTGCCTGGCTTTGCTTCTAGCATGCTGGGACTAAGGGTGTGCACTAGCACACCTGGGTCTTCTTTTTCCATATTTTTTAAGTCAAAAATATTCATCCATGGCTGTCAGTGACAGTTGCTTCCCTTTATCTCTCTCGATTCATAGAAGCATTTCCCCCGAGCCTCTGAGAGTTAGTTGCAGACATCTAAAAATTCAGAGAAGACATTCTTTCATAACTATAATAATTACCTTCAGAAAATACAGTGTAGATGCATTGGGCTTATCCAATATGTCATTTTAACTGTTTAACTTTAAGTCAATGTTCTTACAACTTGGATTTTTATTTTGATTAAAAATGTAAGCCATTAATTTGAAATCAAAGGTAAAAGTATAAAAGGGTATTCTGAAGGAGGTTCTAGCTCCCTTTCTCATCCTGTACCTTATTCCTAGCCATTCTTACAGGTTCTCAGTCAGTAGCTAATTAGTGTGTAGTGTTTCCTCCTCCTGTTCCATTAAGCCAAGGTCGCTGTCTCCTCCTCTTGTCTTTCCCCTCCTCCTCTTCTCTGTCCTTTCCCTTTTGCCTGTTGTTTCTTTAACAATCTCTCTCTCTCTCTCTCTCTCTCTCTCTCTCTCTGTCTCTCTCTCTCTCTCTGTGTGTGTGTGTGTGTGTGTGAGTGAGTGAGTGAGTGCATGTGTGCACATGCATGTTTATAAAGGTCTTTAATATTTGCAGAGCAGTCTTGGGTTCGGGGGTCAGCTGAGAGGAAGCCGTGGATCCTCTCATGGTGCCCTGCCTGCACACAAACCTTGTCTCCTCCATCACCAGCACCTCCCAATGTTGCTAATGCTTCTTCTCTCCACACATCATTGTCATCCAGAGCTGTAGCCTATGTAGGGCTTGCCTTTGATGTTCTATATTCTCTGGGTTTGGGCAGGTGTTTAATGGCACACATCCTTTATGACAATGTCATACGGAGCATTTCTCATTGCCCCAGGGAGTCGCTGTGTTCTGCTTACTTACCCCAACCCCTAATTCTTGGCCATCACTGATCTTTTAAATATTCTTATACTTTCCACTTTAACAGATTTCATATAGTTGTTATGATGCTGGGCGATGCATTTATAGATCCGCTTCTTTTTAATATACTTCCTGGGGTTATGAAATGGTAGAGATACTATACTTTTTATAGAAAATCTATTTCTTTGGCTCATGCTTCTGGATGGGAGTATGCTGGATTGCATAAACTTATGGCAAAAAAGTAGAAGGGCAAATGGTGGTGCAGAAGGGATGACATAGTGAAAAGAAACAGGTTGTGGTAAGTGCGGCGTGGGTAACACTGGCGGCAGAGCCCAGGGCCACATCAGACAGGTGGCAGAGAATGGGCTCACATGGGCTGGGGAATCGATTTTTATTACAATCTCTCTGTTCTTCTTCCTCTCTCTCGCCCTTTCCCTCCTCACTTACCCTACCCTCTCTTTCTGTGCATGTATGCGTGTGTTCCTCTCTCTGTGTGTACATGTGGAAGCCAGAGGTTGATATCTGTGTCTTCTCAATCAGCCTCCACTTTATCCCTTAAAGCAGGGTCCCTCCCTGACCTGGGGCTCGCCATTTCTTCCAGACTGAGTACCAGGAAGCCCTAGCGATCTTCCCATCTCCACCATTGGGCATATCTGTTCCAAATGTGCTTTTCCCACAGTTACTGGGCTCTGGGCTTGGTCCTCACACTTGGGCAGGAAGCGCTGTACTGACTGAGCTGTCTCCCAGCCTGGGGAACTTTGTAGAAAGGCATATTGCGGGTCCTGGTCTTAGACTTAGAACCCAGAAGGGTGAGGGCCCAGAAGCTCCCCATGTGATTCTAATCCGGAGTGACAGCTGTACAGTGTGTAAGAGCAGTGTGACCTCCTGGTTGGCTCCTCAGCTCTTGGGCCACCTTGTTGCCACACCTATGGTTCCCTGCTCTATCTGAATCTGGGTTCCCTGAGTCATAGCCCGTGTTAGCCATTGTGCCTACACGTTGTCATTGCCACAAAACCTAAGTTAGCCACGCCCACAGAGCACAACAGAACTTGGCACACAGTGAGCACCATAGTGAGACCATCATGGCTGTTTGTCAAACAGAATTAAGTTGTTTGGGGGGTTTAGATGATGTATGTAAACCAATCTTGGTCCTGCCGTAACTGCTCAGCATCTATTCACAATTACCGTCATTAACCACCACAATGCTCTAACAAGTTGTCCTACAGGCCCAGAGCCCAACAAGCCTGGATGAGCTGAGCCCACACTCCCGGTGATCACAGTCTGCTTCCCAGGGGAGATGGAGATGAAAGGGCCACACTAAGCAGGCCATGTCACCGAGAGAGAAATCCAGGCATTGCAAGCAAGTGGCATTGCGTGAACCCAGAGGGAGGGCACCAGGAGGAGGGAGGCAATGGAGGGAGGAGACTGCCTGCCCGCTGGGTCACAATTGAAAGGGACATGCCATTTCAGCTGGAGACACTCAAAACATCATTACTTGGAAATTGCCAAGCAAATTCAGTGGCTGGGATTGCTGTGCTAATGTGTTAATAATAATTCTGCAGTTAGACACAAGCCTGTGCTGTTAGCATTCAAGGCCACTTAAATTTTAAAGAGTCATTTTATGGAAAGTTTTAATTAACGCTGGATTGTAACTAACATTCTCTTTAAAACTGTGGCGAGAGTCTGATTAAGCCTGGGTTTCAGCAACGGATGGGAGCTGGACTGTACTCTTTGCTGTCAGATCCAAAGAGTTGGTCATTTCTGGGCCTCTGCATGAGCTGTGGCAGGTGCTGTGTCTGCGAGAGCATCCAGCTGGGGTGCCCTCTGGTCCTTCGTGGACGGAGAAGGGGAGTAGAGCCTCGGGATAGGGACTCTGACCCTAGACTGAAGCCCCCCGCTCCTTTCTTTTCAGAGCACCCCCCGAGTTCTGACTATCCTCAGTACCACCTTCTCAGACAACTGTGCGGTCTAACTCCACACATCTCCTCTGTTCTTCCGTGTAGAATCTGAGTGAGGAGTGCAGGTCCAGCTGCAGCTTCTACCCTTCTTGCAGCATGAGCACAGTGCACTGACATAAACAGATTTTAGGAGGACCTACTTAGAAAACTGGTGCTGATGTGTGAACTTCCTTCTGTGGGCTCATCTCCCAGACTCTATTTATCCACTAACAAAAGGGGAGCAAAGCATTTAGCAGTGTCACTGTGAGGAGGTGAGCTCATCTAATGACTGGCCTACACTCAGTGACCCGGCAGCGATCATGACCATTGTCCAGCACATCTGGTCACCCCAGCGCTTAGTTCTGTTCTGCTCGTGTTCTCCTCTACTTATTCTGTGCTTTCCCCCTTCTGCATTGGGGCTAAGAACTTAACTCACTTTAAATGTCTGCAACTCCCCACCATTTTCTGATGTGAGAGTCCCCTCTGTGTGCTGTGATGACCATTGATGAATAAAGAAACTGCTTTGGACCTATAGCACTAGGCAGGGAAAGCTAGGCTGTATGCTGGGAGAAAGAAGGACAGGGTCAGAGAGAAGCCATGGAGCCGTTGGTTACCTGGTAAGCTACAGCCATGTGGCAAAAAAACAGATTAATAGTAATGGGTTAAATTAATATAAGAGTTAGCCAATAAGAAGCTAGAGCTAATGGGCCAAGCAGTGACTTAATTAATACAGTTTCTGTGTGATTATTTGGGTCTAAGCTAGCCGGGCTGGGAACCGATGAGCAGGTCCCTCCTCCAACAGTTTCCTTGTATGTTGACAGATAACCCCCACTGACCTATAAACCTACGCCCCACCCTACCATGCTGGACATTCAACTCCTTGTTAAATAATGATTGAGTCGGTACTGCTCATCTCCCTGGCCCAGGCTCACAATGGAGACATTGAAACGCTGTTACTATTGCACTTAGATAAAACGGCAGTGAATCAAAACCGAGATATGGAGTCTCCTCCTGTGCTGACGCCAGGGAAGCAGTACAGGTGTGGGGTGCGGCTTGTCTGGGTTCTGTTACTGTCTGCTGCTTGAGAGTTAGGAGGCTGCCAGGAAGTAAGAACTCAATGGCTACAATGGATTTCACCCTCATCTATGGCTGGGCAGTGGGAGCATAGCAAACATGATGACCTCAGTCAACCATCCTGAAGGGAATGCTGGGATTTTTCTGGTAAAACCAGGACAGGGCTAGAGAAATACAGGTGCTCTCAAAGCCTACTGTGGCCGGTGTCCTCAGAGGAGCTGGCTGGCCTCTGTGTGTGCAAGGACAGCCTCCAGGTTTCCTTCCAAAGTCAACCACCTCACAGTTGAAGTCTGTGGCAGTCTTCTCCAGCAGGCTAGGAATCCCTTAGGAGGGAAAGTTCTAGCCTTAGAGACTTTGAAATCTGGACCCCTACCCTGTACTAGGTCTGTAATGGGGAAACATCTTTGGAGTTACCCAGACCCCAGATTTGAATTAGGCTCTGATATCTGCCAGCCTCTTTACACTGGGCAAGTCTTCTAGTGACGTTTCTTCTTATCTGCGCAATGGGCCAAAGAAGACCTGCCCTGCAGCCGCAGGGTTTCTACGGTCAGTGTCTGCTCTACCTTGCTTGCTGTTGACTGTGCAATTTGGTCCCATTCGTGGCTCTCAGGCATCTTGGGTTGGAAGACCCAGTTAATTGTTCAAGGAATGACAAACTTCAAATGACGGAAACTCTTTATTTCCTGGCTAATTTAGTGCTGCCGTCTTCAGCTAATTGAATCAGCTCTCATTTGCCAATGGATAAATTGTCTTTATCATAGACTTAACCATGCAGCTAATATGGTTTTGAGACAGATTGATTAACAAAGTTCTAATTGAGGCTAAATAAATGAGATAAATTCAAAAGTCTGTAAGGCCAACCAACAGTCTAGAAGTGCCAGGGGTGAAGTTCATTTGCCAAGTGTGTCTCGTACTGTAACAAATGCACACCTGCGTTACACATGGTGGGGCTGGAAGTGTGTTGCTCTTTGTTGACATTGGGTAATTAGTGAGTACCGAGTCAGCAGAGGTCCCAGGAGAAAGCTACTGAGGGGTTTCACTGCTCTGGGGTTTGAGCTGTAGCTTGAAGTTTAAGGTCAGGTGTGGACGGTGGAGGCAAACCAGGACCAGAAGGAAAAGCAAGCAGGCCAAGCAATCAGCTGGGTCTGAACGAAGAGATTTAGAGGCCATCACTCCCTGACAAAGGCGGGAAGCAGAGCAGGAAGGGAGAGACCCGTACTGGATGCGATTTGCCGCTCATGCTGTGGCTTCCTGGTTGATGGTTTGTGTTGCCTTTACTCCATTCCTGATGAGATTTGCTTCCCATGTGTTAGATTTTCACCTCTGTGACCAAACACCTGAGAGAAGAAATTGTACAGGGGAACGAACAGCCACTGTATGCCGATACAGGCCTCTTTCAAAGACCCCACACTCAAAGTTTTGGGGTATACTATGCCCTTCCTTTGTCTTTTTGTCTAAATGTTTGATAAATTCTTTAAACTTACTGCAGTCTGTCTAGTCCTGAAATTCTTTTCTGTAAGGCCTGGCTTTAACGACATTACAGATGTTAGGTGTTGACTGTGAAGCCATCCAACGACATTACAGATGTTAGGTGTTGACTGTGAAGCCATCGAAGCTGCCTATCAAACGCTGTGGCTTGGGGGCGAGTTCGCTCTTCTAAGGTGTCTGACCTACACAGCCTGTCTCACGGTGGCCAAGCGGAATCCTCTCTGCCACATGCTGAGCCTTCATGCGGGGTTGGAAGGCCACCCCTTCTACAGAGGGGTTACTGCCTTCTTTTGTTCCCTTTTTTAAGCCAGCTCGTGGCTATTGCTCTCAGCCTCCGAAAAGCACCCCAACAATGCCTGCCCTCGGCTCCTCCGCTTCTGATCTAAACTCTTGGAATGAATGTATTTTTAGAACGAGTAGGTTCAGAAGCAGGTTTTTGACATTTTCAAATATTAGGCTTAGAACATCTCTTTCCTTACCAAATTCACGATGGCAGAATGTACTCTTAATTTCAGGAAGACTAATTAAAAACGTCCATCTTTGTACACAATTAGCAAGAGTCAAAGTGGCCATGATTAGTCAAGCCTCACAATTAAAATCCTGTTTGATGAACTTTTGAAATAAAATGTCATTATCCTTTAAAACCTCAATCATCTCTGATAATGAAGCTCTCAATTAATTCTTTTGTTCTTCATAAAAAGATTCATAATGCTGGCTCATAATTATTTTAGTTATCAACATGGGCAAGAGAAAATCGTACAGATCATGTGCCCCTCATCTCTTCTAAAGGGAGCGAGGAACCGATCTGGGCATATGTTTTATAGACAAATAATAGTTTCCTCACAATAATTGTTTCTGGTAATTTTATCTCTTGATTTGGTTATGTTTGCAATAAATTATTATCTTTATGATTATTGGTACTTTCAGGCAATTATTCACAACATAACGGTGGTTGGTCTAAAGGACCTTCTCTCAGTCAGTTGTTCAGATACATGCCACATTAAGTGGTTAATTGCTGTCATCTGACCCTTACCCTTTGTCTTAGCTAAGGTTTCTTTTGCTGTGAAGAGACACTATGACTGTAGCAACTCTTATAAAGGGAAAACATTTAATTGGGGTGGCTTACATTTTCGGAGGGTTAGTCCACTCTCATCATGGTGCGACATGGTGGCGTGCAGGCAGACATGGGGTGGAGAAGCAGCAGGAAGTGCTCTGAGACACTGGGTGTGACTTGAGTATATATGAGACTTTAAAGTCCGCCTCCATGGTGACATACTTCCTCCAACAAGGCCACATCTATACCAAGGCCATACCTCCTAATAGTGCCACTCCTTTTGGGGGCCATTTTCTTTCAAAGCGCCATACCCTTAAATAGTTTCCTCCTCCCCTCACCCCCTTTCTCTTCCTCCTACCTTCCTTTCCTTCCAACTGCTGCCTTAGACCTCTGAGCAACAATATTGCATCTTGTAACTATTAAGACCACATTGGAACCTCTTAGATGAGTCCTTAGATTTGCTTAGGAAACTGTTTAAAGATTCTCTTTCACAGGAGACTTTGCTTGCTCTATTGTGGAAGTCAAGGGTAATATGTATCTTCTAAGAAGCTCTTTAGAGTTGGGCATGCTAGTCCATGCCTTTAATCACAGCATAGTACAGAACGGCAGAGGCAGGCAGATTTCTGTGAGTTTAAGGTCAGTCTGGTTTATATAAAGAATTCTGGGTTGGCCAGGCATGCCCAGTAGGACACTATCTCAAACAAATAAAACCCCAGCTCCTAGGTTTTCTGCTAGAACATGCACATTCTCACTTTTGTTACTACGTGTACTGTGAGCAACCTCTTCTCCATCCTTATCAATTTCTTCCAACCTACACCAAAGCATGCAACAACCATGGTGGCCATGGTTCCTTCCTTAGCATCCTCCTAAGTTATAGCTGGAGAGGTGCCTAGAAGTAATGAAGTACCATGATCAAATGGGTTATAAGAAACAACCCTCAGCAAATGAGCTTGGGATCTACTACTGCTTAGGGCTTACTCTTTACTCCAAGATGACACAAAGGTCACAACATCCAACCAAGATGGAGGCATTCATTATACTAGACTCCACAGTGTAGTTGCGAGTAGACATCCATTGCCTACGAGCTGTCTACTGAAGGATAGTGAACAGACAATGACAATACCAAGTTTGAGAAGGTTGTGAGGAGAGACATGGATGTGTTTGGTCTCAGAAGCCCACCAGGCCTGTAGGCACAGGTGTACAGCACACCTACGGAATAGTATTTGCTGGGCCTTAGAGATAGCGAGTTTGCGGTCTCTGCAGGAGGTAAAGGACGGGCAGCTGCTGCAGGGTGTTTGAAAGGCACCACTGTTATTGGACGAGTATTTTAAAAGCCTGCTCTCTTGGCAGTGTGCACTCTGGAGAGAAGAGGTCAGAGGAAAAACCATAAATATGCTGGAAATATAATTGAGGATTAAGAATGAGACACTCCAATCACATCCACATTTCCTTGTTTCCTGAGAGCGAAAATCTGCTCTGGGATCCAAGTTAACACTTCAAGGGTATTTGCGGTTATTTGGAGTAAAAACGTGATCTACTGCAGATGAGGAAAATGCTCGTTGCCGGAGTTAAAATGTGCTCAATTGGTAGTTCTCTGGAAGAAACCACTCAGTCTGCTAAAATTTAAATACCCACCAGTAAAAACAAAGACGGCTAATAAGAAGCGTGTCATTGAAATGGAACAGAGAACAGAGAAGCCCCATTTCTTGTCCCGTTTATCTCTTCAGAAGTGTGGCTCTATGGCAATTTACCAGCACCATCCTTCATCCTCCGTATCATTAGCATTTGGGGAAAAGCCTAGAACTGTCACCGCAAGACAAGCAACATGTACAAACTAGAAATGTAGTTTGGCAAAATGAGAAAATAAAACTCTTAAGCCCGAGGATTGAGTGTTTCATTAAACCTAAAGATGATGCAAAAAAAATCCTTTTGACATTAAAAGTTGCAGACTACTGAAATGTTATCATCAATTAAAGCCCCTTTTGCATGCTCTGCAGGGAAAATCAATTACCATGACATCCTCACACGAGGCCAATGATGTGGGCGGGCCCTGCAAGAGGTGATGGGATCCCAGCACATGCTGAGATAGGGAGTGCTTTCAAGAGGAAGCTGTTAACCGTTCACTCACTGTATGCGTAATCTAGTCATGAAAACACACAACACGCAACGCACAGGAGGCCCCAAATCAGTGCCAGGGTGAAAGGAGATAGGTCAGGCCACCGAAAGCGTGGCTGTGGTCTAGTGGAAATTCTATGGCATGGGATAAACAGAGAAAAGTAGGAGAATTGGGTGTGCACACATAGCTCAGTGGGTGGAGTGTGTGTCTAATGTGTTCAGGCTCCTAGCTTCAACCCCCAGCATCAGGAAAGGTGGGAACCATGAAGAGACTGTGTCTTGGTAAAGCTGAGAGGAGATAGAAAATAAGAGGAGAGACTATCAGGTAATGCTTGACCGACCCAGGCAGTGCCTGTCTTACCTGAGGAGAAGATGACATGTAGCTGGGACCATCCTCACTCATGTTGATATCTCTGTAGCTTACTGCACTAGGGCAGGGCGATTATTCCATTGTCCTCCGTTCCTCTCTAGCTTCCTGGAGTTGAGGTTTCTGGAGAAAACGATGATCATGGGGGCTTTTCAAGTTTTGAAGATTTTACCAAATCAAGGAGCCTCGTCTCATGTGCCTCTAACTTTGAGAACCCCTTGTGTATTCTTCAGGTGGGCAGTCGGAGTTGAGCAGGTGTAGAGACTGTGATGCGATGCTGGGGTGAACAGTTCCGACCATGAGATGAATCCAGGTTGAATGACATCACACTAACAGTTTCTGAGGAGTGAGCACGTGCCAGGGAGGAGTGATCACGTGCCAGGGAGGAGAGAGCACGTGCCAGGGAGGAGTAAGCACGTGCCAGGGAGGAGAGAGCACATGCCAGGAAGGAGTGATCACACGCCAGGGAGGAGAGATCACGTGCCAGGGAGGAGAGAGCACACGCCAGGGAGGAGAGAGCACACACCAGGGAGGAGAGAGCACGTGCCAGGGAGGAGTGAGCACTTGCCAGGGAGGAGTGATCACACGCCAGGGAGGAGAGATCACGTGCCAGGGAGGAGTGAGCACATGCCAGGGAGGAGTGATCACACGCCAGGGAGGAGTGATCACGTGCCAGGGAGGAGTGATCACACGCCAATCCTTGGATGATTGGGCATGAGCCCAAGAGAAGATGGAAATTACAGTAAGATGATGTGGAGGGAGGGTGAACCCAATTTCATGCCCTTTATAGTGTTCCCTTCTTTGCAGGGAATGAGCTAAGTCTGTGTGCATCAAACTCTGGCTTGAGGTGTGGAAACAGAGATAGAACCCTCAGAGATTGTCAGCAGTGGTAACCTGCACATGGGTGCTGAGGAGATAGGATTTACAGAAGCAGTTGGTGGAGGCTGGTGGAACCTGAGTTTAGCTCTAAGTACTGACATTTGGAGGCTCCCAACTGCCAGCAAAGACACTCAATGTCAGAATCTCCTTTTTTAAAATAAATAAATAAATAAATAAATAAATAAATTTAAGATCTTTTATTTCATTTTCTGCATATTAAAGTTTTGCTTGCACTACCCCTGGACATCGTATGCATGCAGTGCCTATGGAAGTCAGAAGATGTCGGATGCCCTGGAACTTGAGTGATGCCTGGTTGTGAAGCTGCCTGGTAGCTGCTGAGAATCAAATCCAGAGCCACTGCAAGAGTGGCGCATGCGTTGAACTGCTGTGGCAACACTTCAGCCTGCGGAGGTCCATTCCTTCTGCACATGGAACGTAAGAAAGGCTGGTGGAGAAGCAGCAAAAGTCAGCAATTACGGTAGAAAATGGGATTCGCAGATTGCAGTACATGCTGCTCACCGGGCTCCATCATAACCGCAGCATGGAAATAAACGAGTGAGAAGTGGACCAGTGAGTGCTCCCTCTTGTTACTTACCTTCCATACAAGAAAACACGCTGAAGAAGGTTGTCTTAGTGTAGCTTCTGCTGCTGTAACAGAATGCCAGGAAAAAAAAAAAAAAGCACGTGTGTTTGCTCACCTTCCTGGAGGCTGTGATGTCCGAGAGTTCGACACTAGCATCTGCTGGGCTCATGACGAGGGTTCTTGTAATGACTCGCGGGAAAAAGCGGAAGAGCCGGTAGGGACCTGCAGAGGAAGGAAAATGCCAGTGCTTCAGAGGAATCTTTAGTAGTTCATAGAATCCCGAGAGTAAGAACTCGTAAAGACGCCATTCAATCCCTTACAGGTCCAGTCCTGTTTTGCATCTCCGAAGAGAACAAGGGAAAACAGTTCTCTGTCCTTAACGCCTAAATTGGCATATTTGTCTCAACACCATTGGCAGATGATTAAATACAATTAACTATCAAGGGCTCCGCTCTACCTGTAATGGTGGTGACCCAACTGAAGTATCTCAAGTAGGGTTCACCAATGCAATGGTCTATTGGTAGAAAGACCCACTGATAGACGGGATTTAAAGAAATGACATACATTCACTAGAAGCATGCACATAGCATCCAAGATGCCCCACAAAAGACTTGGAGGAGGCGCGAAATGGCTTCAGCTCTTCACCTCAGTTCTGGGGTGGGACTGACTGCAGGTGGGTTTCTGTAGAGAGCATGGGAAACTCTTCTAATTTCTGCTAATACCAGCGACAGCTCGGGTGTGTCTTCATCAACAGACGCCTTTCTGAGATGCCATTGTTCTGCAGTTTTATCCCATGGTTGCTGTGGTCTGTTGTGTGATGGCCAGGTTTACATCTCTAAAGCAAGAATAACTGTCAGGCTAGGGCTTAGAGTTGGAGAAATCTTCTCCAAGTATTTCCTCCGTTGACCACATTTTACATGCAGTATGCAAAGTTCTGGTTAAAATAAACAGAATTGGTAACTGATGACAGCGACAAAAAACAAATATAATAATAATAATAATAGATGCTCCTCCACTTGCGTGCATTCATGAATACTTTTAGTCAAAACTAGGAACTGTTTACCTATACCTAAGGAAATCAACAGTGCTTGTCAATACTTCAAATCATGTCCACCCACATCTTCTCTTGGCTGCCATATGTCCTTCTTGGTGTGGAAATCAACGGTGGCTCAAAACAAGCCAGAGATATTTCCAGGGAGAAGGAATGGAAATGAAGCACTTGTGAGGCCGGGTGGGAATTAGCAACTAAGGAGTGGGAAGGATTGATTAATGTTTTCCCGTTTAACATAGTCACATTTCCCCGCCATTGTGGGCTGGGAAGTCAAAATGTAAGAAAAGGAAATATAATGAAATCAGTTTCTTTGAAATGTGCTTTACACAGGGTTAGTGCAGAGTCTTGAATCACCTCTTTGCTGAAAAAGATCTATGCATTTAGTGATTATTTTGGTACAACTATTAAACACCTTTAAAGTTAATTCTCCACAGAATATCAAAGTAATTTCCAGATGAGCTGAAAATTTACACATTAAATGTGCATATTACAAAGGTGCTTCAAAAAAGCACAGCAGATCTCAGCTGCCGCTCCAGCCGGTGCTTCCAAGTGTGGCTGTCAAGAGGAGCTCACCCAAGCCGGGCGGTGGTGGCACATGCCTTTAATCCCAGCACTTGGGAGGCAGAGGCAGGCAGATCTCTGTGAGTTCGAGGGCAGCCTGGTCTACAAGAAGGAGCTCACCCACGAGGTGGGAGGGAAGACGGGAACTGACCTTGTGCAATTCTTCTCCCTCCCTCCCTTTCTTTCTTTTTTTAAATTTTAACCAAGCAAGATGTTTTGTTTTCAAAAAGAATACAGCTCAACCCAGACTGGGCTAGCAAGCAGTAATTTGATCAAAATGGCTTTTTTTTCTTTCTTTTTTCCTTTTATTCCTAACACAGGAGGTGGGGAGGGGGGTTGGCTATTCCTCATTGGGGGCGGGGTGGCTGCTGCTCATTGGTTGAGGTCAACCTCAATGTGTACTTTTGATTGGCTGATTTGGACGGCGGTACAAAGGAAATGAAGGCAAAGATAAAGGCGGACTGCTGTGGGCCATCGAGCTCCCGCAATGCACCAAGGCCTTGGCATAAACCAAAGTTTCACCAGGTGGAGGAGATGTGTGGATTTTTAGTCCTTGATGGGTTAACCACTTTTGATGGGGAAGAAAACATGTTTTTCTCAATTCCCTCTCTGTGATATATATATATATTTTCGTTCAAATTCAGCCAGCATACGCTTTCTGAAGGTTCTAGCAACAGCACTGTCTGGGGATTGCTTGCAGCGCATCTCAACAAGCCTCTGCGAGCCTCTGGGCAAGGCCGCTAACACAGGGAATTAGTTTTTCCCCCTTTCTCTTTAGATGGCTGAAGGTGAACCTGCCTTTCTAGAACTGGCTGCTTAGCCGAGTCAGTTGGCTCAGATGTTAGGTCTCAACTCAGGCCATAGCGTCTAGTCTCTTGATTGGAAGGCATTTCTCTTAACAGTCCTTAACTTCTACTCCAGCATTCTCCCCTCTGATGCAGTAATCCTAGAACCACAAAGACCCAGAACAGAGATTAGAGCCCCCTAAACACTTTTGATATCTCTGGTCTCTGGCAAAGATGAGACTGCCAAGAAACCCCAAGGACATTTCTGACTTTTATCCAAGAGAGAAACTGGCCACTTTTCTTTTGATTCTTTTAGACTGCTTAGTCGATTTTACATCCGGTTCTTCTCATCACTCTCTTCAAGAGTTAACCCTTAACTGCCTTTATAGAATTGGGGTGACAACTGATTTGGCTTCTTCAAACTGATTGAGGGTATCAGGTGTGGGCTGGGTGTCCCTCCAAGTGGACCTCTTTCCAAGACCCCCCACAGGTAGCTCTGGTTCCATTTGAACAACAGCCAGGTGTAAGGTGGAAAGGGAACCCTTAACTGATGCCTGGAGTGAGATGTGAGGGGCAGCAAGGGGAAGGGGTATCATCAGCATCACAAGTCCTGAGCCAGGAACCAGGAGAAGCCAGAACACAGCACGCATTTAAACGTCCAGACCAAAGTCCATTAGCCTTGCCTGCTGGGCTTGCGAGAGCACCGTCTACTGCCTCATTTTTCCTTTGGCCACAGCATCTCTTTTCAAATCCCACAGACAATGAATGAAAGTATTTTCAAGACATGACAATGGACAGTTCAGGGTAGAATGATTTTAAGTAGAAATTGAAGTGGTCCCTGAGTGTGCAGCTCACACTCTACTTCCCTAGTCAAGTCAGGGAGGCAGCATAGTGGCAACCCTACAAGACAAAGCCGCAGGAGGCAGAGGCGACCTTCGCTGCTGCTGAGGGTCAACCATCTGGGGTACAGCCTGGCAGCATTTCTGTGTCACTCCGGGCTTCTCATTTACTCTCAAATTTTCATGCCCAGGAACCGTGGTGGCTTGGAGAAATGTCCCCTTTAGGGACAGACATTTGAACTTGGAGAGGCCTAGGTGATGATGTCTTGCTGGAGGAAGTGCATCATTGGGATGGGTTTTGATGTGTAAATCCTTCCACTGCTTCCAGCTTGCTCTCTCTACTTGGTGCTTGTGTGTAGTGTGAATTCTAATTGTCCTTGATAATAAAAGCCAGCTATCAGGGTGAAAGATGAAGGTCAGAGAAGCAGGGTGCCCAGCCACAAGAGTTCTTACCTCTACCAATGCTCAGACCAAAGGGGCGATGCTGTCTTCTACTAGTCTTCAGACTGACTGTTTCAGATTACTGCCTATGACTGCATCTGAGCACCCATCTCTTCTCGTTTTATATTCCTCTCTCTGCCCAGCCTATATCACTCCTGTCTCCACCTTCCTAGTACTAGGATTAAAGGTGTGTGACTCCAAGAACTGGGGTTAAACGCTGAGCCTCCACCATCTGGCTCTGTTTCTCTTTTAGATTGGATCAATTTGGTGTATCCCTGGGTGGCCTTGAACTCTCAGAGAGCCATCTGCCTCTACCTCCAGAGTACTGGGATTAAAGGTGTGTGCCACCACTGCCTGGCCTCTATGGCTAACCAGTGGCTTAGCTCTGCACTCTGATCTTCAGGCAAGCTTTATTTGTTAGATCACAAACAACATATCACTACACTTGGGCTTCAAGATGTGAGCCCCCACTTCCTGCTCCTAATGCTTGCTGCTATGTCTTTCTGCCATGACAGACTCTTGTCCTTATGGAACCGCAAGCCAAAGTTCACTCTTTTGTCCCTCAGTTACGCTGGCCATAGTGTTTTATGACATTGCAAAAAAGGATCTATTATAGGGACCTATCCTGTAGAATAACAACCAAGAAAAATAGCAAACACATCGTAGCCAAAGCCTGCCACACATTTATCACGTATGAGGCTTCTTTGTTTCACTTAGTGTCCCCAGTAATCACATGAGACAAGGACTGTGACAGCCTCAAGTTCTATTTCTCCTCTCATTCTTGGAAATATATTATTGTGTTGACCCAAAAGTGGCCAAGGCCTCATTCATGCTCAGCAAACATTTCAGTCATGACCTGAATCTCCAACACCCTTTCAAAGTCAGGTTCTTACTATATAGCTCAGGTTGTTCTTGAGTTTGCAATCCTCCTGCCTCAGCCTCCAAAGTGTTAGAATTTTAGGCATGAGCCACCCATGCATGACAACACCTCTCTCGGTAAACAAGGCTGATTTTTGTTTGTGTTTACAGTGCTGAGGCTTGAACCCAGCCAGACCTGTGCCTTTGCTGGGAACGTGCCAGGCTCTTGAGCTCTACCCCAGTCTCTGAACTTGTTTCTTAGATCATTTCTTAACTAACTCTTTGAAACCTTCATACTTGTATGCTATGTGTTCTGATCATATGCCCTCTCCACTCCTTTCAACAGCCCTCTGGGAGCCACGCCACATCTCCCTCCTGGCTTCGGGCACCTTTTGTTTATTTTTATAACCTACTGACTCCACTTAGTGCTGTCCAGATGCACACCCTGTGGGGACATCTACTAGGACAAGCGCAGCCTGCCAGTGGCTACTTCCCTTTCACAGAAAAGCCACTCTCTCCGGCAGCTGCCATCAAAGCTAGGGGTGGGGCCTCAGTAGCCCCTCCTTCATCCACACTGGAACTGTTTCCTTGGTTTGATCTTGTGCAGGTCATGCTGGTAACCACAGCGACTTTGAGTTCATGTGTGCCACAGCCGCGTCACATTCAGAAGAGCATTTCATGGCAGGTCTCCTCATTCTCGGACTCTCGCATTCTTCCCAGTTCACAAGTGACCGAGTCTCTGCATTAATCACTGCCCATAGCCATAAGAATCTTCTCCAGTCAGGGTTAGAGCAGCGCAAATCTATGAATATAAACAGATACCTAGGAAAATAAGAGCAGGCTCTGAGGGACTATGATCTGCTGGCTGTGGGTTTTGACCGTTTATAGTGCCAGAAATTGTTGATTGCCTTTGGGGGGCTACTCAGTCTAGGGTTAGTAACCCACCTGGCAGTCAGTTATTCCAGGGTCACGGAGAGGCACTACCTGGAAGATAATGGGCTAGGAAAGCGGAAGGAGGCTAAGCGAGAATTCTTGTCAAAGCCTCAGTTTATTAGAGACGGGGTACAACTTTTATAGGGTAAAGAGTTGGGGGGTGGGCACAGGGGCCTGGGCTCTTGCCGCGTGGTTCACGTTGGTCACATGGTCCGAATTGGTCACGTAGGCAGGAGGTTGTCTTCGGTTAGGTCACTGTAGGCCAAGAAGTCACGAGTTGACACACCTAGATCCCTAGATAGTTTAGAATGTGGGGTGGGTTCCGCTAACAGATAGCTCTCATTAACAGCCAATTTGGGTGTGGGGTAGGCTCTGTCAATAGAACTATTCCTAACACAATTAAGGGTGTGGGGTTCTCTGCAGACTCCCCAGGGTGATGGTTCCTGCAATGATTTTAGGAGGAAATTGGCTCCTAACAAGAAATGAATTCCCCTTCACTTCTGCAGAAAGTTAGAACAGGAAATATTTATATTTTATTGAAAGTTGTTTCTCTATGAGAGACATAAAACAAATTAAGATATAAGATAAGAATTTGTTAAATCATGTCATAACTGGCCAACATAATTCTGAAATCTTAATATTTAAACAGGCTATAGAATATAGCACAAAGCACAAAGACGTAGATGGTGCATTAATTGTGAGAACATGCTTACAGGGCTGGAGAGAAAGCTCAGCAGCAGAGAGCATGGTCTGCTCTTCTAGAGGACCCACATGTAGGAAATATTTTTTATTTGAATCATAATACCACTGCAGCTAGTGTTTGCAGCTCCAGTCCCAGGGGATCTGATTCCCTCTTCTGGTCTCTGTGGGTACTATATTCACATGGAATATAGACATACATGTAGACAGAACACCGATATACATAAAATAAAAATAAATCTTTAAAGAAATAAAATAGGTTATAAGAGAATGTTTACAATATTTTACAAACAAAAATCATTTTGGTTAGGAATAAGTATTTATATATTTACATTTGTATATAAATTTCAAAGTGCACACATCAAAATCTGAATAGCAGTTATGCCTGGGGGATAAGGTTGTACACTATAAGTACTTCCTTCTCTGTGGTGCTTCTTATTTTTAACACCTTTTACTTGGTTAGCATGTAAGGTTCCTCACTGAAGGCTTTTATGAGACAGAACAGCCTCAATTAATCATTGTTTATTTTTATGAAGAATTGAAAATAGAAATCCAATTGCAGAACATCCAGTGGTGTTATGATTCAAATAATAAATGTTTCCTACATGGGCTGGAGAAATGGCTCAGCAGTTAAGTGTGCTGGCTACTCTTGATTGGGCATGGTTTAGTTCCCAGCACCCACATGGTTGTAGACAGCCATGGCAACTCCAGCTCCAGGGGACCTGACACCCTCTTCTGACCTCTGCTGTCACTGTCTGCATATGGCCCCCATGCACACATGCAGGCAAACGCTCAAACACACAACATAAAGGAGTAAACCTAACACCCAAGTTCCCATGTACTGAACAGTGGTCCCCAGATGGTGACAATGTTTTTATGAAGTGAGACCTACTGGGAAGACAAAGTTATGGGGACAGGCCCTTCGAGCCTCTAAAGGTCTCTGACTCTTTCCCTTTCTGCTCTTCCTGGATGTGATGTCCCTCGCTGACACAGCCCTGATGTGTTGTTCATACAATCCTCTGAGACACAGAGACAAAATGAACCTCCCTCCTTCTGAGGTCATTCAGTGGGGCTTTATGTCACTGCAATGAATGTCTCACTGACAAAAGGAGGGGTCAAAGCAGGCCCATGCAACACAGATCTCAGTTATGGCTCCTAGAAGTTTTTGTGACCAATGGAAATAAAAATCGAGGAGTGTGGTGGTTTGGATAGGAATGGCCCCCTTGGCTCATATCTTAGACACGAGGGAGTAGCCATACTTGACAGGGATAAGGAGATGTGGCCTTGTTGGAGGAAGTGTGTCACTGGGGGTGGCCTTTCAGGTTTCAAACGTTCAAGCCAGGCCCAGAGTCTCTCTCTTCCTGCTGCCTGTGGATCAGGGTGTAGAACTCTCAACTTCTCCAGCACCATGCCTGCATGCCACGTGCTCCCCACCATGATGACAGCAGACTAAACCTCTAGAATAGAATCCAACCCCAACAGAATATTTCCTTTATAAGAGTTGCCGTGGTCAGGTGTCTCTTCACAGCCATAGAACTGTGACAGGGCCCATACCACATACAGGTTGCTGGGTCAAGGAATTGCTCAGAAGCTGAACTGCTTGGGCGTTTCCCCCCCTACACTCGGATCTATTGGGTCTGTGAAAAGGATCAAAGTGCCTGTGAGCCTGAGTGGAAGAAAAGCACAACTTTCCTTTTCGATGTCTAGCTCTAAATTAGACTTTCCTTTAGTTATTAATATAAACACCGATCTGTCAGCAGTGACACATGTAACTTTGCCATCAGTATTCTATCAGTATTAGTTTTTATGTTTATCAATGCCAAGGAATTGTAGTTATTAGATTTCCCTCTAGTCTTATCAAATTCAATAACAAAGAATCTATACAGTCATGTTCCTTTTGTTTGTTTGTTTTGAAATAGGGATTTCCTGCATACCCCAAGCTGTTCTTGAACCCATAGTAATCTTCTAACTCAAATTTCCCAGGTGCTGGAGTTACAAGCATGCGCCACCATGGCCAACATATCTTAAAAGTGAACAATTTTGTTTTTCATTTCTCAACCACAGAGCAATGTTTGGAACTCTATGTGTTCCACTGTGTGTTCACAAATGGGATTCCAAGAAAAGGTTCATAGACTTCAACAGGGTAGCAAAAGAGCCACAGGACAGAGCAGGGGAGCTGGATGTGCACACACCTGCTTGTCCAGCACCAAGGAGGCTTAGTGAAGAGGATGAAAGCTCAGGGCCAGCTTCACAGCGGGACCTTGTCTCTGCTCTCCACCAACAAATAAAACAAGACAAAAAGAACCCATGAGCCAAGCTCAGGGTCTTCTGTGGGCCCTGAGGCGAAAGCAGAGTAACGGAGCTGGTTGGGAGGGTGCAGCAGAGCGGCTGCAGGCAGCCATCACTTCATTGTGAACCATGCTTTCTTTTCTCTCCTTTCCTTCCTTGCACTCTCTTCCTACGAGCCCGCCAAGAAATACACTGGTATTCTTTAAATGACCCTCTGTTGAACTGCGCTCATTCGGGCTGGCTATTTCCCTGCTGATGTGCATGTAACTGAGTTGTCTGTTCAGACAACTGTTGAGTATGGCGCAGGTCCAAGGCCTGTGCTGGGGTCTGTGGAGGCAGAGGCTCTTGGTCCTGGTCTCTAGTCCTAGTCCCAAACACTTGAGAACTACTCCACAGGAAGGAGAAGGCAACCCACTGAAGGACGCCTGAGAGTTTCATTTGGAGGTGTGTTGTGCAGTGACTTCTGGGATAGTTACACCTGTGTTGGTTCTGTGTGTGTGTGTGTGTGTGTGTGTGTGTGTAGTATTATCACCGACATGCCTCTTTGAATGGGTGTGGTGCATGTATGAACCTGCTGAGATGGAGGCCTGAGTTTGAGTTTGTGTGTCTTCTTCCATCTCCACCTTGGATTTTGAGGCGGAGTCTCTCACTGAACCTGGGGTCAGCCATTTCCGCTAGGTCAGCTTCTTCAGGAGAGTCTGAGTAGGCCTCCCATTTACTCAGGCTATGAGAAGGTGGTCGTGTCCACTGAATTTCTTGTGTGGATTCTGGGGACTCTGAGCTCAGTCCTCATGTTTGCGTGGACTTTCCTTTATCAGTGAGCCGTCCCCTAGCCCTGTGTCCATTCCAAATAGGAGCATTGTTATTTCAGTGTTCCCGATGAGCCCACTTTTCTTGTCTGTGGGTATTTCTGTCTTGTCATTATTGGGTCCCCACACCGACATGCAGCATGTACTCTCATAGGTAGCATGCATTCTTGTCTATGGAACACCTTCATATTCACTGACTGATAATGGGTTTTCTCCACTGGGGCCCAGAAAACACTGGAATTGCCTCTGTCTATGGAGCGAGAACCTCTAACACAAACCCTGGCTCTAATATCTTCCCTAATTTGCCCGTTCTTTCTGTGATTTTGTAAGCACTTGAAATTTTGAGAAAATCATCTTACGTGACCTTCGTGAAAGTGGTATAAATTAGGGAGGGAAAATACCATCTGATCTTTCTAGAAACCAGAAATTTACATAGGTTTGTTTGGTAGGAGACAGCTAGACCATGTAAGTCGGTAAGGGACGATTCAGAGAGTAGCTGGGCAGGAAGGGAGTCCCGTGAGGAGACCCACGTCAGCATCATAAAGAATGGAGGTCATAATGGTGGACCTAGGAAGCATGAGGCTACGTGGAGGGGAATCCTCTCAGGAAACTGGCCAATGGGAGCTGTTCCACAGCAAGGCTGAGCCTGGTGTGGAAGGGGCCAAGGCTGCCCTTTATCCCTCTTTACAAACCCACGACTTGCAACTTTGCCTCTGGGCTCAAATCTAAAATCAATAGTCTGGTTGTTTTCAGTGGTATTCATGTACATGCATAAATGTCAAATTCGGAGCTGCTTGATACATCTCCCACTGATATGGAGCTAGGCGAAGCTTTGCTTTCTGCCTCATTGTTTATGCTCTCGCTCTGAGCCAGGGTTCTCTGACAATTTGTCTAACAGCGTCTCATTTTACACAGTGTTGAACATGGTATTGATGACATCATTGTTTGACACTAATTTCTAGGTTCAGGAAAAGGTATGATCAGGTGAGCCCTCTTATGATTCTGTTTACATTGGTCCAATGTCAAGGAATCAATAAAGCCTGTTGTATAAAGTCTGTTTAAGGAGTAACGTGGAATAGGGGAGAGTTGGTGAGATATTGTAATCTAGGGCTCATAGGAGCTCTGTAGACCAAGAAGGTAGTGGTTCTACTAAGAGTAGATCATGAGGAAAAAGTGTGCATGTGGTTCTTTGTCAGCTGGATTTTTAGGTAAAAAGGCGAAACTCCACTTTAGCTATAGCTTTTGAGGCTACCCACAAAGATTCATTTACAGTCAAGGGGAAGGAACAGACACTACCACAAGGAGGTGTCCTCAAAAATGCCATTGTCTTCATGACCCAGACATCTCTTAACAGTGCGACCAACTGGGGCCAGGTTTCAACACAAGAGTCTTTGGGAGGGCCGCTTATATCCAAGGCATAGCAGGAAGTAAAGAGAGAAAGGAGACACAGAGAAAGGGAACAAAACCACAATTAAAGGTGGGGAAGGGGATGATGTCATTAATGTGAATTCTCCATAAAGGTGACAGCGAGCTGGCCCAACCGGTGCCAGACACCAGGAAAGGTCAGCCTGAGGCGGCTGAAGAAAGGGCGCTGTGCTCACTGCAAGAATGTCACTGCTGCCCTTCATCAATGGTGGGGACAGAAGACCGAGAGAAGGAATGAGTAGGTCCTGAGGACGCAGGAGGCTGCCCTCCCCATCCGCTGGTGCCCGAGGATGAAGAAGAATCCCGACAGTCTTGCCTTGGAGGAAATGGTCGGGAAGAGACGGGCAAGGTGGGAAAGGCTGCTTTGAAACACAGGCAGGAAAAGTGGTGACGAGGAAGCTGGGGGTGTGCTTTGGAAAGATGAGCTGAGGGTTTTGTGTTTGTTGTCTTTTTTGAGACAAGATGCAGCTTGCTTGTGCTGGCGCTCTCGCTCTCTCTCTTTCTCTCTCTCTCTCTCTCTCTCTCTCTCTCACACACACACACACACACACACACACACAGAGCATGTATGCCTGTGAGAGAGAGACAGAGACAGAGAGAAATACAGAGACAGAGCAGGGGGATATGAAGTTAACAGGTAGATTGAGATTTTAACCAATAAACAAAAACATAGATAGATGATAGATAGATAGATAGATAGATAGATAGATAGATAGATAGATAAAATGAAGAGATTGTAGATCAGCTTACCCACCATTGGTTGGGGTCTGGCAGTGATGTCAGGGTATACTGTTGTGTTTGGAGAACATCCCTTCATTCAGCGAAACACGGGTGAGGAATAGACCATCACCTCAGAGCAGGTGGAGTTAGTTGAAAATATTTTAGAAGTTACGGCCTGAAGACTTGCTGAGTCTGCCTTTGCCATTAATAAAAGCAATTAGGGCCTGGCAGTGGTGGTGCACGCCTTTAGTCCCAGCACTCGGGAGGCAGAGGCATGCGGATCTCTGGGAGTTCGAGGCCAGCCTGGTCTACAAGAGCTAGTTCCAGGACAGGAACCAAAAAACTACGGAGAAACCCTGTCTCGAAAAATCAAAATAAATAAATAAATAAATAAATAAATAAATAAAAGCAATTAGGAGCTGACATCTGGAGGAGAGCCAGGCTTAATTTCTTTACAAATAAGACCAAAACCATTGCTTATCTCAAGGAGGTTAAACTGTCCATTTTTACTTTTCTATTTTTCTTATTCACCCAAAAGAAAACAAAAACCCCTGAAAGCCTTTTATCTACAGATGTTGTAGGAGACAGGCTCTAGCCAGCCTTCTGTCAAATTGTCACAAAACTCTGAATTAACAAGACTTGACTGCATGATGCTGTGCACAGGCAGGGCTGAGTGTCCTTAATTGGCCTGCCTCTGGGCACAGGAAAGCAGGCCAGCTGATGGTGATAACAGGCTTCCAGACAGGCTGTAACAAACAGCCGACTCCAGGAAGTCCTGCACAGAAGCAGATGCGGCTAACAGGAGCTCACTCGGACGTGCCCACGCCTCGAGAATTGAGATGTTAAAGTCTCATGTGCCAGGAAGGCCAGTCACCCCTTGCTCTGTCTCACAGCTGCTAGTGCCCTTTCTGTCACTAGACACAGAAGAAGAGCACTCACCACCCCCTGACACTCCTGGACAAGGTCCTCCTGCTCAGCTTCTTGCTGTCTAGCATCCCTCCAGCTACAGGCCTCCTCCAAGATCCCTCTGTCCTCCAGATCTCGGTTCAAATCTCAGATTCCCCACTCTCCAGCAGCGCAACCTCAGTCTCCTCGACCAAGCCTGTGAGAGCCTGTACAGCAGGGATGGGAGAGTGTGGAAGCCTGTATGTGACAGACACGGCGCAGACAGGCTCTAGCTATGTGATGGAGCTGGCTGCAGACACAGTGCTTGCTGTCCTGGCTTCATCACACCGGCTACTTCACACATGAAGCAAGTTAATAGCTCTGGACTGTGAGGTGATCTCTTCCTTGCCGATTCCTGTAACAATGTGCTCTTTGTGCTAACTCGAAAGATGAAGAGGTGTGCAGAGAAAACTCCTTCTCCTCGTTCTCTTCCAGAGCCTCACACAGCCTCCTAGGAGCATCCAGGAAGATGTTTCTTCAACCTTTCCCTACACTCGACTGTTTCCCCTAGGTTTGTGAGTGTTGTTTGGTCATTTTAAGGTTTATTTTTGTGTGTATAAGTGTTTACCCACGTGTATGAATGGGAACCATGTGTGTGCAGTGCCTGAGGAGGTAGAAGGTGCTGTTGGATTACACGGAACTGGAGCTGCAGACAGTTGAGAGTCACCAGGCTTGAGAGCTACTGAACCCAGATCCTCTTGCAGATCAGTCCCGGCGCTCAATAGCGGAAACCTCTCTTCTTCCTTTGATGATCGTTTTCAAACAAAACACAAGTCATCGACCCAAACAGCAGTCTTTAAAGTCAGATGTTCTGACATGTTGCAAACCCAAAGACGGACTTATCCGATGCACGCAGAGAAGTGATGGTGGGGAATATCCACACCTGCTTCCTGTCGTTAGACTCTTCTGTTTGGACGCGCGTAGGAAAGTAGGTGCGCAGAACACTGCGATCCCCGACAGGGGCTGCTCTCCGACACTGCGCCAGCCGAGGTGTTTCAGGCAAAGTCTGTTGGCACCGCACTGTGTGATGGCGTGCACAGTACAAATATTGCATGTCACGTGTTCAGAGCAGGGGCTTCGGTGAAGCCACTGTGCCACACAGGACAGCAGCCAGGAACACCTGAGACTCATGAACCATTTGATTTTCTACTGAATTTTTACTCATTGTGCGCTCAGATGCCCTCTACTCTTTTGAAAAATGTTTACAACCTCCATGTTCAGGTCATGTTCCCATTTGGGTCACAATTTCCAGCGTAGGAGGCTGCTGTGTACTAGACGGCTCATTAATATGAGGATAGAACATATGCTACTATGTTGACTCACGCAGCCCCCTACTGGTGAAAAGCCAAGGTACCTGTCACTGCCACAACATTCCTGGTAATAATAGTATCCCATTATGGGCATGAAACTGGACCTCCCATAATTTCACAGTTTTGGTGGGGTAATTGAAATTCAGAAGAATTATTTCTGCCTTCTATATTGTACTTCCCCTACCCCTCCATCTCTCCCACTCCCCTTCCCTTTTTTCTCTCTCCTCACAGCCCTGGCAAACCTGGAATCAAGAGAACTGAGAAGGGCTGTTTTTATTTCTGCAAGTTATTGGCCCAGTCTTTAGGGATCCCTAGTCATTTTTACGACAAAGTGATCGTTGTAAACGGTCTTCACAATCCCTAAGCGGAGAGTCTTATAGAAATGAATTACCAGGCTGTGCTCCACTTGCTGGGTAAACACGGTCCCATCCCTGACAGGCTTGGTCCATTCTGCTGCTCTCCCCGGGAGAATCACACAGATGAGTATCTCCTGCGCAGGCACGCGATTACATCACTCCAGAGAAGCAGCACTGAAACTCTGCTATAATTCCTGTCATTCGCCGGATTGTGAGTCTCTGGGCTCAGATGTGTGAACTCTTTCTGAGCGCCTTGTTTGCCCTCATTTTCCTGTGGTCTCAGGCCCTGGTATATAGAGGAAATGGGCTTGTTGAAAGGGCCGAGACTCAGTCGTGGCTCCTTTTGTCTCCCAGTGATGGTCCCTACGGATGACCAGCACTCACATGTAATGCTTAGGATGGAGTGGAGGAAAAGATGGGAACAGTCCTGGTGGGGCCAACACTGGCTTCTGGAACATGCAAGAATTTCCCCAGCTAAGCCCCCATGCATGACCTTTGCAGCAACAATTAAATTGGGCATTGTCTGCTATAATCAGTTCAAACTTTATTTTAGTTACATGCAGATTTTACACGTAGTTGAATTTACATCTTTCATTATTGAGGAATTGTAGTTTGGAGCTCCCCAGCCACACACATGCTGATTCCAGATGACTTGAGGTCTGTCCAGGTTTAAGGGACAGAGAGATGTCTGCCTGTAGATCCGCTCTGGGCTCCTCTCTCTCCCTCCCCTCTCTATCCTCTGGGGTTGGAGGCACAGAGGTTCCACTACCCTGTAAGTCTCAACCTCTGCTCCCCTGGGGGTAGCTTGATGAGCCTGCCTACATTCATCCTGTCTTCTCCCCCACTCCATGCCAGTCTGGTCCAGCTGGATGTTGAGGAGGAGCCTGCCTAGCCAAACTCGTGCTTTGCCTCCCATGATCAGGTAATGTTCAGCCCTGCCGGCTTCCCTTGGAAACACCTCCAGGAATTTTGGTGCCAGAGTCTCGCCTCTAAGGGACTTGTTCTCGAGTGCTCTGTGGACAACAGCATGCCTTAGAGATCACCCAGCGAGGAGGGAACATTGGGGGTTCAGGTCTCCAACCTTTGTTGTCCCCTTCTCTTTACCAGGCTCCTTTTTCTTTCTGTGTTAGTGACAAAAGCCACTGCGCCAGCCAAGCTCCATTCTCCATTGATGAGGACAGGAAGGCCTGGTCCCCTGAACTACACTACTTCTGGATGGAGGATGAAAGGCGTAGCTTAGCTGGCTCTCAGCTGGGGGTCTGCCTTCCAGAACTGGACACTGATGGGGGGAGGGACCCGGTGGACAATGTGAAGGAGCAAAGGGAGTGTCTTCTGGTGACATTCCTGTTGCCTTGTCTCAGCAGTACGTAATTCTGCCACTAGTCACCGAGTGCTGATTTGGTTCCTGTTCCGCTGAGGGGGACAGTGGGTCTCACGGGGGCTGATCCTGTGTAGCTACTCAGTGCTGCTCAGAGTCTGTGCCCAGTGCTCTGCACAAGGCTTGGCACAATACAGCTGCTTGGATTTTGGTGAATGAATCAAAAGAACCGTCAATCCAGTGCCCAAGGTCAGAACCCAATTGTCTCCCAAAGTGAGACCTGCCAATCCCACAAGGGCTGACTTGTTGCCACATCCCAGGGCCAGAGCTAATGATGGAGGCCAGGGCAGCCAGGGGGAGCAGCTGGAGGGAGCTGGAGTAGATCTGGGGAAATGGGTCTGACCCAACACGGAAGGAGCTGGACTCTCTGCACTCCCGAAGGTCCCTGTTCTGAATTGTGAGCCTTTTACGTCACAGCCCTGAGAACAGACACATTGTCTGGCAGAGCGAGATTGCAGCTGTCATCAGTGGCCATTTTCTATACCTTAACTTGGGTTGAATTTATGAAGGAAAAGGAGAGAAGAATCTAAATCCCAATCACTTTGCTCTTTTATTTGAAAGGGCTTTGTCTGTGTGCTGGGGTGCACGTGACCAAAATCCACAAGTGTGGGGCATGTTCTTCATTCTTCTTCCAGCACTTGCTATTCCTGTTTGCACGTGGGAGGCAGCACAATGGAGTGTTTAAAAGGGTTTGAAATCCAGATTCTGGCGCTCGTTATCTGTTTTATCCATTACTAATTTGTAAGTCTCAGATCTCTTATCTGCAAAACAAGAGAATGTGATTATCATAAACATTTAATAAACATTAGCATCTGTCACAGGTATAAACTAAACACACACCTCGCACCCTCCTACACACACACATCTCCTTTATCAACCGAATTTGTATTCGTTCCTCTGCAAACTGGTTCCTTCAATGAACACTTCTGGAGCCACTACAGGGATCCAAATCCTGCAGCTTCACGATTTAGGTTCTAATTCTAGCCCAGATGTTTACTAGATGGGTGATCTCAGGCAAATTACTTAACCTCTCTGTTCCCTTAAAGCTCTGTCTCCAAAGTAAATGTAGATTTTAGAATTTGAGATGCCGCCTAATTGCAGGTGTGAAGGTCAGGTGGAGATATCATGGTATATTAGGGAAACAGAGACAAGGCTGGTGCTGTGGGGGCTAGGGGTCGCGGGGGAAGTTAGGCAGGTACCAAGTCCTGCAGGACTTTGGAGGTCAGACAAGAATTTTATACTCGCCAGATGCCATCAGGCAAATTTAAGGGAGCAGATGCCTTCACACCCTTGTCTGAGGTTGTAGCTCAGATACAGGATAGGGAAGCTCCCACTACAGACAGCAATTCAACCTTCAAAGGGAAGGTGCCTTATTGATCAAAGCCCTTCAGACACTAAGTCATCCTTTCTGGCTTTCTCACCTAGACCTTGTCCTGGTCTTGTTAGACTAGAGTGGGAAATTAAGGAGACATGGGAAAGGAAAGGGGCCCCTTATTCTGGAATCCAGATGGACTCTTCTCACCAGCAGAAAATCACGAATCCAGAGCAATTAACATTGGCTTGCATCTTTTCTCCTTTTCCAGCTGTAAACCAACAGTTTTCTAGGAATCTCACCAGACACCTCTATCTGTGCAACGCTGCTGTTATCAGAAATATGAGGGAGCCCCACTGGACTTCCTACCTGTTCCCAAGGAAACTGGGGTCCCATCTTAGGGTTCTTAGACTCATTAACAAGTGAATTTAAGAACAGAGTCAAGCAGGAGCTTGAAGACAGTTTTATTAGAGATACGAAGTAAAACTCCAGAGCAGCCACACTGTGGATCTCAGCTGCTGCCGGAGCAGGGGACACAGCAGAGCAAGGGAGAAAGCCCTGTCGATTGGGTTAGGCATGGAGGACAGCACCCACATGGTGGAAAGAGAACCTTAGGAGAAAGAGAGAGGTTCGGAGTATTAAGGAATGTGTCCTCAGCAAGAGAAAAAAAGAAAAGGAGAAATTATTCTTTTCTGAGTAATTCAAAGAAATGGACGCTGAAGAAGCTGCACAGCTGCAGTTCTGTAAGCAGCTGTGCTGATGGGATTCTGGGAAAGGGGAGTACATTGTTTCTTTTAAGGGATAATTATTCTGCCCATCCAATGATGCTGGTGAGCTTCTGGGGAGAGGGAGAGTACATTGTCTCTTTTAAGGGATAATTATTCCTCCCATCCTATAAGCATGGTTTAGGTTAAACCCTCCTTCCTGAGGGGTGGCCAGGTGATTGACAGGTGCAATTTGCAGCTCCTGATTTTTAACATGCTAGATTATAATCCCATCCAAGCCACGCCCACAGCCATGCTGGAGCTTCCCTTATCAAAGAGAGAGGAAAGGAGAAGTGTCTCACAACTTTTTGAGATGTGTTTTGAGAGCCATCAAAATGGCTTAAACAGCAGTTGCCATTCTTCATAAGTCCACACCCACGCTCTTGAGTGCTTTATTCTTTCTCCCTCCTCCTATTTTTAGCTCTGGCTGTGCTTCATTTTGGCTCACCCTGGGCTTTTCTTCTGTGTTGAAAGTAAGGACTTAATGTTGCTTGAATTGAAGTCCAAGGACATTAAAAGAGAACTCTTCAGGCTGCCAGGGTGACAGAATGGGATCAGGCCCTCCACCCATTCAGTCTCACCTTGTAAGGCAACAAGATTCAAAGACTTCAGATGGCAAAAGTGAGGCCATTTTTATTCACATCTCTAGAGGCAGGTGTCAGCCTAGACAAAAGATGAAATGGCTGGCCCTCAAGTTTGACACCAAACAATTCCTTCTCTTTCTTCCACATAGTCTGGGTATTTCAGAGAGTTACAGCCTTCTTGTTCATCTAGCATAGCATCTACCCGAGAGTCCCCATCATCCAGGATCTTGGGGTCACCCCCCTCTTTTCCTCAGGTGTTGACTCAGTCAAGTAATAGACTTTGATTTCTCAATCCTAAGACAGACCAAAGGCACTTGGGTAAGCAGGGGCCAGCTGATACCCAAGGAAGACAGGGACCTGGTACCTCCTGCTAAACTTTCATATTTTGATGAGCTCACACTGAAAGTGGACCAGAGTGATTTATTCCTTACACCCTTAGCTTCCCCGTCCTTATGTCTGGGAAATTCAGACGAGACACATCAAGCATAAATGGAAGATAGGTAGGGTTTATTAGCATAAAGTAGAACAGTCTCAAAAGGAGAGGGTAGGCCGTCGACAGAGTTACAATTATCCCGAGCTATGTTTTAGGTAGACTTTACATCAAAAGCGTCGAGAGCAAGGAACTCTTCTTGGTGAGGACTTCTCTGCGCAGGTGATTGACAGAGCTACCTGGGACAGCAAAGCTGAGGAATTTCTGCTGTTGGCCGCAGCTGCTACCTGAGGACGTTCTTAGTTTTTCAGCTGGTGCCAGCTAGTGGTCCTTTAAACCATCCAAGCTTCACATCTTAGACACAGACAGACAAAGAACAACTATTAAGGAGGCTGCTGTAAATCATAGTTAGGCTCTGGATCTGGCCTGTTCCCACATCTCTGCAGTCACTAAGTTCTAACCGGTTAGCTACCTTTGCAGGAGGATCGGGGAGAGGCACGTGCTTGTTCTTTCTCAGACCACCATGGCTAGGTAGCACGCATGTGCAGAATGGAATGCATCCACCCAGAGCCAGCGATCCCCTTCTCAATCACTGCAGTCTTGTAGTTGGCATTCCTGGCTTTACATGCTGACGATTAGGAGGGGGAGGGAGCGTCCATAATGGTCTTCAGACCTCCCGTTATCAATCCTGTGGCCTAACAGCTTCACTAATTAATCCATCCCAGAAGCCTCAAAGCCAGGTTTACCTCTCAGGAAACTCTGCTATGAGCAACTCTGATCCTGAACTGTCCCCAAGTAGTAGCCGTGCACACTTTAACAGAAAAGTGACCACGCTCATTTCTCTGTTTCCACCAAACCAGCGGTGTTTACTTAGCACAGTAAAAGGCACCATAAAAATGGATCCATGGACAGTGGCCATTCAGAGTGTCGCCAACACTGACAAGATTGGGTGCTCCACACATGGAAGCCAGAGGACTTTGTATCCCATCTTAGGGTTCTGGTTAATGGAACAGTGGGAAGTGGGGGCAGAGGTATGTGTGGGGTGCCGGAGTGCTGTCCCTGAATGACACAAAGCTATTTCTGCTTCTGGGAATCTGGGGTTCCCAGTATGAACCAGAGTTCCTGGATAGAAACGCACTGCATAGTGATCTTTCTGCAAAGCCAATAAACTGACTAGAACCTCAAGGCCTGTGGAGAGGTGGGAATGCCCAGGTCCAAGCCCTTGTCTTGGGCTATCTTTAGCCTCCTTAGGGGTCATCCTCTGCCCATCTATGCCTGACCTTGTAACTAACAGATGAAACTTTTTATGACATTTTAAAAGACCGGTAGCTTCTACTAGCTAGAAAGCTCCAAATGTCCTTAGGTCGCATCTGAGGCTACAGCAGAGACTCCCTGCTTTGCCTTAACCACCTACCTGATATTTCCACCAATGGATTTGAAAGGAAATGTTTTATTTATGACTTAGTCTGTTCTGTTGCTAGAAAAGCTTCATAAATCTGCTACCACACTGGACCGAGGAATTGGGGGTGATCCGCGGCTGTGATCTCTGGCCACGGCTACTCTCACATCCTCTAGAACAAACCATCTTTCAGGTAAACCATCCTTTTGGTTTTGTGTTGACGCCAGAGACAAGCCACTGTGAGACTGCCAGGCTTCCTTTCTGTGTTTTGGCTTTGCGCAGTCATTCCTTCCTCCTCTATAGCTCTTTGAACAGCTCTGAGTTCCAGGAGGAGGATTCATTTGCATTACAATACTTTTCACGCCAGCCTAGGTGTCTGCACCAGTGAAACTTTACCTTGATCAAACACAGCACTGTTGTGGGTGTTTGGAAAGGTACATGCTTTCTTTGCTAGGCCGGAGACGTGGTCTCGAAGAAGAAAACATTGTATTCTTTTTGTAACAAATCGTAGCTGTCAGGTACACAGCCGATCGTGGGAAGAACGACAAGCTGGGCCAAACTCTGCAGTCTTCTCTGGTCGCAGTTGATTTCCCGAGGCCCCATTAAGCAGCGCATGCAAAGTCTGTACAGACAAACATAGGTCAACTTCTTTGATGGCTAAATCGCTATCTGCAAGCCAGAGCTTCTTCTGCAAGTCAAGGTTTTGTTTTACATTCTACACAGAAGCAGGCTCACAGAACCTCTGCCTCCCCCCGTGATTCCCAAGGCCAGCTCTCCTTGTGCTAGCCCCTCGCCTCCTCCCAAGCTCCAAGGACTTGAGCCAAATGCAGTGATGATACTGCTCAATTCCGTTTCTGTTTAGGGAATCTTTTGATTTTCTGGTTGAGTTGTTCTAGAAAAGATACAGGTTTAGTCCTGAGTCCAACTGGCTTATTGGATTTATGCATTTAAAAACAACTTTGATTTGCTTCACAGCAGACTTGAAAAATAATCTGGGCTCAATCTGATTTTGGAAATGAGTATGACTTATCCTGACTTTTTCATAATCCTTCCTTCAAGACCCTGCATTCCACACAGAAAGCTCAGTTCTGAGAAACAACTTTTCAGGGTTCTGGACTGATTGTACTCAAGAGCAAAGGGCTTTTGGAAAAGACATTTTCATCAAAGAGTGTGATGTGGGATTCCCCTCTGTATGCTGTGAATACCATTGGTTAATAAAGAAGTTACTTTGAGCCTGCACAGAGCAGAATAGAGCTAGGCAGAGAAAACTAAACTGAATGCTGGGAGAAAGAAGGTGGAGTCAGTGAGATGCGATGTAGTCCTGCCAGAGACAGATGCAGGAGACAGAACTTTACCCAGTAAGCCACAGCCGTGTGGTGATACACAGATTAATGGAGATGGGTTAGTTTAAGATATAAGAGTTAGCCAGAAATGTGCTTAAGCTATTGGCTAAACAATATTGCAATTAATACAAATTTCTGTGTGATTATTTCAGAAATGCACAAGAGGCCTCTTAGTACAAGAGTGGTCACAGTCAATTTGAATAAATACATACATATTTACTCAGTATTCATTTTGACAGTGACCATAACATTACCCTTCACAGAACAAGAGAAGCCTGGAGCTGTAGCAACTTTGTCACAAACTAGGCAACTGACCTAAGTTCTTCTGGAAAATAAAAAATGGGCTTTGCCCCATTGTCTCTGTCCCTAATAGTCTCCATGCTTCTGTTTGGTGTCTAGAATCTCTTTGCTCAATCCTCTGTTTTCTATGTTGTGATTTCCATTGCCATCCCTGGAACCAATCTGTAGGTGGAAGTTTTTTGCCCCACCCACCAGTTCCCAGTTAGCCACTCAGAGTCTTAGTATTTATTATAAATGCTCAGCCAATAGTTCAGCTAACTCTTACTAGCTAACTCTTACATTTAAATTAACCTGTATTTCTTATCTATGCTTTGCCACGTGGCTTGATACCTTCCTTCTCTCAGCACAGCATGTCTATCTTGCTTCTTTCTGCATCTCCTGGTGACTGTACTGATTCTGCCCTTCTTCCTCCCAATATTCTCAGTTTGGCTGTCCTGCCTATACTTCCTGCCTGGCTACCAGACAGTCAGTTCTCTAGTAACCAATGACAGTAATATATATTCACAGTGTACAGAAGGATTATTACACAGCAACAACCACTAGGTCTTCTGGTGCTGTGAACTAGTGTTGACTTTATAGAAATTAGGGTTTGGATTGGCTATAAGGAATCAAAATCTGCTAGAGGTTTAATAAAGCGTGAATGGAGCTGGTTTCTTTTCAGAGTAAATGGTCAGAGCTTGGTGGCCCAAGGTTGAACACTTAGTTTTCTCATCATCTGAACTGAATTTTTCCTCTGCCATCTTGACCATCTGCACTGATAGCCTTATTCCTAAAAAGAAGGTTTAGCCCCTTATTCTTTTCTTTTTTAAAGTATTCATGAGTTTGGGGTGGAGAGATGGTTCAGAGATTAAGAGTACACACTGCTCTGCTCTTCCAGAGGACCCAAGTTTGGTTTTCAGCATCCACATTACATAGAATGTGCTTTTGTTTTGTTATGTTTTGTTGTTTTGATTTTCAATACAGGATTTCTCTTTGTAGTCCTGGCTGTCCTGGAACTTGCTCTGTAGACCAGGCTGACCTCTAACTCAAAGAATTTCTCTTGCCTCTGCCTCCCAAGTGCTGGCACTAAAGGTGTGTGCCAGAACTGCCCAGTCAGAATGCAATCTTAACTAAGCCATCTTAACAGCTGCTAAAGACGGACTCTGAGTATGTGAAATAAGATCAAGTATTCTACTCTGGCTAGCGTCTGATTGTAATGCCGCTTACCCGAAAGCCCAACCCCTCCCTGCTTCTCTGCAGCTTTGCTTTTCTCAAACCAGGCTCCACACCTGTGTACGTGTTTCTATGCCCCATTGATCCTCTGTCTCTCCTCAATTCAACACTGCACTGTAAAACTAGCCGTGGTCGTAAGAACCTCATATTCGATATAACTTGTCCTTTTACTTTCTTCAAGGCTATCTCAATTTTCTTGGTCTCATATTTCATTTCAAAATTGGCTTGTCAGGTCTTACGATTTAACTGTGAAATGTCCCCACACCCATAGCATACCTGTCACAGGCTTAGCACCTCTCGGTGGGACTGCTCTGGGAAAACTTAGAAACCTTAGGAGTTGGGATGACTGTTCCTGGTTCTTCCCTTGACTCCTGCTTCTGTCTACCATGAGGTAACCCGACTCTCCCCCTACAGGCCCCCACAGCAATATTCTGCTGCATCAGAGTCCAGGAAAGGGGTGCAAGAATTGTGACCAGAATCCCTAGCACTTTAGCTGGTTCTTTCAGATATTTAGACCCAGAGACAAAGCAATAGACAATGTTGTACCCGAGTGCCCCAAACAGACTGCTTGTGGCTCCACAGAAAACTCAGTGAACTTACAGATCAAATTTGGGCAGAACTGACATCTGCATGTAGAGAGCAGTTTGGACCCATGACTGTGGTCCATTCCTTCTGTTATTTCTCTTTAATTTCTCTCGGTGATATAGATTGAAACTCTTACACTTACCTGTTGATCTGTAATTTCTGTTGATCTCATATTGTTTACTTTCTCTGTTATGCTCATTCCGCTAAGTCCATTCTATGAGTTTTTCTTTAATTTTCAGATTTACCCATTTCAGCTCTCTGTCTTCAATTTGCTCTTCATTCTTGTCTTTTTGCTGCATTTTCCCTGTAGTGAAAACCTCGTTTGTTTTCCTTCGCTGGGGATAACTCTCTTGGCTGCTATAAAATTCTGGTGGGTTGGTGTCATTGTTTGAGTAATAGCAGGCTTGCATTCAGCCCGCTCTTTCCCGGGATTCTTTGAAAGTCAGGCAATCTGAGATTACATGTGGACATCTTGAATGCAAAGTTAGGAGGATCCTGGAGTGAGTCTGGAGTCTTGCATCTGTACCAGTGAATGCTGCTTCCTTTGTTAGCGGGCTGTTGTGCTAGTGTTGCTGCCCACAGATTCTCTCTGAATCATCTGCTTGGGTTTGGATACAGAGCTCTGTCTGTCAGCTACCAGCTCCCCATCTACTTCATGCCCCACTGTTTCGGGGTTATACAGAGATGAGAGTAAGTAGAGTTCAGAAAGTTCCCCCTCTGGAATTTTTCCTTCTGTGGAACCCTTCCGTATCTCAGAACCAAGTCAAATGCATGGATGTCACTTCCCTGTGTCTCCAGGCTGGAAAGACCACAAGCACTTTTATGAAAACCTACCTGCCCCTCTGCATGAATTAAAGTGTTGAAGGGACCTTATCTATACAGCATTTTGGCTCTCTCTGAGCTCCTTAGCTGCCACCCTCCCTGCTTCTCGGAGCTGTTAACTCGACATTACCTTCAGACTTGTGGCTTGTCAACAGTCAGCTGCTAGAGGGCCTTTTGCTCTGTCCAGATGCGGGTTGTGATTAAGGGAAGGGTGACTTGCTCAGTATGGACAGTTCTTGAATGCCAAAGGCTAGACTCGCTCCTGTCTCTGAGTTCTAGACTGGCTGTCAGCAGTCTTACACTTAGTGGATAATGATGCCTGCACTGAAGCAATAGCCAGTGTGGGCAGCAGCAGGGAATGGCAGTGTTACAGCCCTTGGCACCACTGGCCCCGAGCATGACCAGCATTACAGTGCTTGGCCTCTGGCAGCTCGCTGGGGCACTACCATAGCCTGGAGCTACAATTTGTCATCATTGGCTTTCAGGGACTGCTTCTAACCTCCCCTGTCTTAGCTGCTTCTGATCCCACATGGCTCCCAGGTATTGGGAGCAGTGAGACCCCAGATCCTGAAAGCAACTTGTTTTCCCCTGATCTGAGTGCCTACAGCTGCTCTGAGCACGAGACCTTCAGGAGTTCCTGATGGCAGGAGAGTGGTTTCTGGTGGGGTTGGCTGGGGCATGGCTATCTCTATATAATCTGCCCCTGAACACAATAAAGGGAACATTCTTGGGGAATTCAAGGATGGCCTGTGTCGCTGTCTTTCTGTCTGTGTGTGTCTGTGTATTTTAACCTCCAGCCCCCTTGCCCGAAGCTCGCGAACTGGGTGCCAGCGCACAGAATGCAAACACGGGGCGCAGTGTGCGGCACCCAGGGACCCTTCAGATACTTCATTCCTGCTGACGCTACTGCTGCTTCTCCTGCCCCTGCAGGCTCTGCTGTCACAGCTGCCCCGGCTGCTGTCATCGTCCCAGCTCAGCTACTACTTCACCTGACATGAGTCGGCAGACTTGTATCTGTCAGGAGGATGTGAACAGCAAGATGAGATGGCATCTTTTTATCTAGGCTGTCCACACCAGCCTTCTGGGCAGGGGCTTCAAAGTGGGCCCGAGTGTCCCACCTACACTCCCTGCATTTCCTTGGAAAGGTGGTGGGTTTCGGGTATCTCACCGGGGTGTGGGTCACATCTAGCAGGTAGAGCTTTAGTTCTCATAGGGTAGAGCTGGCCCTGGCCCTGGCCCTGACCCTCAGTGTTGTCCAGTTGGGACAGTGAGTTCATATCATGCTGGAGAACTCAGGAGAAGGACTAATCAGGAGGTCGGGAGCTGGCAAGACACAAAGAGCTCAACATGGCAGCTACTCCAAGCACAGAAACAGAGCCCATTCCAGGTCCAGATTTGCTCCTTCCTGCCTGCTGCCTGCTTGCCTGATAATGGCCGTGGACTGTAACCCTTGGACACTGTAAGCGTGCCCCAGTTAAATGTGTCCTTTTAGAAGTTGCCTACAAGCTGCCTTGGTCACAGTGTTCCCACAGCAACAGAAGACACAGTTGTCCTGCTGACAGGAGAAGGCCTGATTTGGGGGACAATGACTTGCCAGGAAGGAAGTGAAATCAGGCTCTTTCCTCCAAGGACTCCCCAGCAGAGCAGAGGCAGCAGATCCAAACTCCAGCTTCTCAGCCGCTGCCCGCCCCTGCCCTCCCCTGCACACTCCTGGCCTGTCAGTCTGTTAGGGCTATTGACCTGGCTGCCGGAAACCCTTTGTCCAAACTCCAGCCCTGTTCAAATAAATCCATTTTCCCACATCAGAGGCGGCCAATTGGATCTCTCAATTATCAAATTGTGTGGCCGGGAGCCCATCTACTTCTACAAGGGAGTACACGTAAGCTTCTCTGCCATGGAAATGTCATGCTGCTGCCTACAGGGAACGAATGGAGTAGTTAAAACACTTTGTTAGAGGCTGGTAAAGGAGAAAGGTGCTTTGCTTGGGGGCGGTGGACCCTGCTCTAGTCGGAGCTGTGTAGCAGGCGGCCCAGCATGGCTGCCCAGCCTCAACCTTTCCCCTTCGCCGTTTCCCATCCAGCTCAAGTGTACAAACGAGAAAGGCATCTTTCTCTTAGCGTATATCTTTGACCTATATGACAATGTGGACAATGTTTTAACACGGTTACGTCGAACTAAATCAGCACACCATAAACAGATCAGCTCTACTAGCTGGGCATATCCTTCGTGTCAAGCAGTAGTGCGATGCATTTGAAATCCTACATAATGTGAGAGACTAGCTTTTCTTAAACTCAAAGGTCTTAGCCCTGTCTCAGTGTGATCTCAACCCCGGCCCTCACTGAAGAGTATTGCATTATGCAAAGGGGAAAGCTTTTCAATGTTCTGTGCCCTTCTAGGAGTTCCCACATGCTTACACATTTCATTCCAGTGGAAGATAAACCACAGGGGTGTGTGTGTGTGTGTGTGTGTGTGTGTGTGTGTGTGTGTTGCAAATAGAGTTACCTGGATCTTCCTACATCCAACAGTGTCTTGCGTATTTCGCTCACACTGGGAAGAGGTCGGGCTCATTCCTCTTAGCTTCCGTCTTATTTTCCACAACAGGACAATGCGCAGTTTATTTGCTCTTCCCCTATTAAAGCACAGCTAGGCTGTGTCTCTTTTTTTCTTTCCTGTCTGGGATAAGTGAGAATTTCTGTGTTTCCTAGTACCGAGTCCTAGCTTCCTCACTGACAGGAGCTGCTCAAGTGCTAACACTGGCCTGCTGTGGCTGAAGCTTGGATTTCAAGACATTTCCCCAGGCAAGGTAATCTGCATATCACTTTGAGGATGTTTGGGGTAGAAGAAGCGCTAAAGCCAGGACCACCATCTATGAAGATAGCGTCTATATATTTTTCAAACAATAAAAGGGACAATCAGCCCCCAGGAAACACACGGTTGTCACTTTCATTCCGGTTCGTTTGTATTTTGCATTAGGAAGCAGCAGAAATCTCCTGCAGAGACGAGGAAAACAAGTTCTTAATTAAGAAGAATGTGTTAGGCACAGAGACCCCCTTCCTTCTGGTCACTGCGTGTAAGCATTACCTCGTGTACTCCCAGGAAGCCATTTTACTGGGGGGGGAGGGGGCTGATGCTGCCCCCACCCACCACAGCCCCACCTCAGAAGCTTCTAGCTTGAAGTCTTCAGAACAAAATGCTAATCTTCGCATTTGTATATCATCCCAAAATTTACAGATGTTTTTAATGGGAGGTTTATGTAAACATGACTTGTTTCCATATGAAATACTCAAGCATTATGGAAATGTGTAAAAAAAAGCATCAAACCTACATCTTCTAATTTCTTCCTTAATATTTATGCATATATTAGCAAATACTTTCCAGATGGTAAATTCCTAGTACCTCTTTAGAGAGACATAAATTTTATAACTGGCTGGGGTTGCTGCATGTGTGTATTGCATCTGTGTGTGTATCCAAGTGTATGTGATTGCATGTGTATGTGTGTGCATACAGGGGCATACACCTATGAGGATGCCACAGACTGACATCGGACATATTTCCTTGATGGCCTTGTATTTTTGAGACAGGCTGTCTCACTGAAACTGGAGCTCATTGGTTTGTCAAGATTTTGTGGCCTGGATGGTCCAGGAAGCATCTGTTTGCCTCAGCAGCACTGGCATTACAGGCATGCATGACCACCCCACCAGCACTGGCATTACTGGCATTGCAGACATGCACTACCACCCCACCAGCACTGGCATTACTGGCATTGCAGGCATGCACGACCACCCCACCAGCACTGGCATTGCAAACATGCACCACCTGGCATTGCAGGCATGCACGACCACCTCACCAGCTCTGGCATTGCAAACATGCACCACCTGGCACTGCAGGTATGCACGACCACCCCACCAGCACTGGCATTGCAAACATGCACCACCTGGCACTGCAGGTATGCACGACCACCCCACCAGCTCTGGCATTGCAAACATGCACCACCTGGCACTGCAGGCATGCACGACCACCCCACCAGCTCTGGCATTGCAAACATGCACCACCTGGCATTGCAGGCATGCACTACCACCCCACCAGCACTGGCATTGCAGGCATGCATGACCACCCCACCAGCTCTGGCATTGCAAACATGCACCACCTGGCATTGCAGGCATGCTACACCACCCCACCAGCACTGGCATTGCAGGCATGCACGACCACCCCACCAGCACTGGCATTGAAGGCATACACAACTACCCCACCAGCACTGGCACTGCAGGCATGCATCAACACTCCCAGTTTTGACTTGGGTTTTGGGGGTCCAGACTTAGCTCCCCATGCTCACAGGCAAGTTGTTTTGACTGGGCTGTCTCTCCATCCCTAAACTGATGTTTTTAAAGAATTCCATTTTTCACTGGACAGCATGCTTCATGTATCTTTCTCCAGCAATGCCAAGTGCATGTGATTTGTCTTGATCCTGACCAAATCAGTCACATGGTGTTCTTGTGCATTTTCTCATTCATTTACTTTTTCACCTACTGGCTTCCCAAATATTTACTGTATGCCTTGGTGCATGGTGAGCAGTATACTAAACAGTGAACACAAAGTCGTACAACCATGTGTCACATGAGGCACTATATTTATAAACAGTGTAACTTCCTGAGCCTGGCTCAAGTTTGGAGACCTGTCTCTGGTTACATGACCTAGACCTGCCTCTGCCCAGCCACCGCTAGTGCAGCAGAATATTATTGGCCCTTATTCTGCCTCAACACATCCCAAGCTTCTCCGCCCCCATCATAACCCTGTGATGCCATTAAACGAAATCCTGCTTTGACAGACTCCGGACTCAGTGGGTTTGTTTCTCCCTGGTGGTCGGGGGGGGGGGGGGGGGCGGGCTGGGTTGTTTGACACTCACCATCCAGCTCAGCCCCAGGGAGAGTCCAGTGTACCCAGCTCTGCCCCACTCTTTCTGCCAGAGAACCCCGCAAACAACTACAGATACTCACCCAAAAACAGCAACAGAAATCATCATTGCCATCACTTGTTGTTTAAGGAGGACTTTCAGGGCCTGAAGAGGTGGCTCAGCAGTTAGGTCCTTTGCTCTCATAGAGGACCCGAGTTCAATTCCTAGCACCCACATGGTGGCTTGCAACCACTTGAAGCTCCGTTCTAGAGGATCCCAAGCCCTCCTCTGGCCTCCCTGCAGAGCATCATAAGAAAGCACATAAATTAACATATGGAAATAAGCAAATCTTTTCTTTCAAAAAGAAGAAAATGCAAAAATGTTGGGGGAAGATGGTTAGCAAATTTTAAAATAGAAAGACTGTAAGCATCAGAGAGAGTTCCTGCTTCCATTGGGTCTCAAGGGTGCTCTTAGCTTCTGGCTTTAAGAGGATTTAGGTGATCACAGAGCTTTTTCATTCTAATTGCCTTTGCCTTTCTCCTCCCATAATGAACTCTTGGATAACAGGGACGGTCTCTTTTATCTTAGAATTCTTAAAGCACCTGCCATGCCAGGTTCACACAATAGTGTGAACAGTCATTCCTGGGAAGAAGCTGTGTCTTCGCAGGCTAGTTGAAAGGAGCTACAGCCCTGTGGAAAGGTTGAAATGGTGTAGGTCCAGAAGCTAATCACCTAACCTCAGGCTAACTTAGCTCCCCCATACCTCCATTGTTGGTACTGTGATGTATTGCCCACATCACGGGAACTAACTTCTTGTAACTCAGGGATAAAATTCTTTTGAAATCTATCGACTTAGAAGACCAATAGCTTCTACTAACCCAAAGTTAAGCATGTCACCAGCTAACATCTGAGGCCTACAGAAAGGCTCCCCCCATCTTGATGGCCCTGCCTCTCGGATGTACCTACCAGTATATTTTAAATGGTCTGAACTTATGACTTTTTTTTTTTTTCTGAAAAACTATGAAGCTGCTCCCATGTTGGAATGTGGAATTTGGAATAACCAAAATCTGTGTTCTTAGGCTGTGCTCGCTCAAATCAGGCTCTAGAATAAACTGCCTTTTATTCTGTTTAAGGGGAGAGCTACGGATTGTGATGACAGTTACGGCGCCAAAACGTTGAACTCGGCATATTATCCACTATTTACCAAGAAAGCTCGGAATGGAAGGTGTCCAGGTACCTGCAGGGACCCACTGAGTCCAGGCCACCCGGTTATTTGTTTAAGATTACTGGCGAGTTCTTTTCGGGGGTGGGTGGGTGAGGGGGATTCAGACTTCCTTCGGTCTGGTTCATGATTTATTTGCTTATTCTGAGCTGATTAATTAAAGATCCTAACTTGACAGCTACTTTCTCTGGTCTGCTTTCAAAATACCTGGTTTAAGGTCACATGCCCTCCAACAGGCTATATATCCCTTGTCCCCTCCTATGGCCTGGCTTCTTTGTCTCCCACCTATCTTAAAGTTTTCCTTGGGTAGCTCATTTTTCCTCTTTTGACTCTGGATACAGTACAGTGCCATTATTATACAAACCCGTCCTAAAATCCTGCCAGCCTTAAAGCCAGAAATCTCAGTTTGTCCCGAGTTGGGTCCCTAAAGCTTAGAGAACTCCTTGGGCTGCTGAAGATAACCAAATGAAGCAAGTCTGTATCTCCCCGACATCCCCAGGATTTACATCCCCGAGATTTACACTGAAACCCATCTTCAAGCATTGGTGAGCTTCCCTGTTCGTCACTGAGATGACGGATCCTGTTAAACTTGGCTTCTGTTTTTTTTTTTTTTCTTTCTTCTGACCAAAGACTCACTAAATTTTTCTGAGCCCCTGACCCAGAAACAGACATTTCCTGACCCAGTCACACTCTGTTCCTAGATCATATGTGGAAGCACATCGATTTTCTGAGAAAGAACATTACAAAACCTGACGCCCTACATATCCTAGGCCAGGTTCTTACCACCTAGCCTGGACACAGTAGAAAACTATCAGAGAGAGAGAGGGAGAGAAAGAGAGAGAGAGGGGAGGGGAGAGGAGGGGAGGGGAGGGGAGGAGAGGAGTTTCTTAGGTCTATAACAAACCACCTTTTGATCTGTTACTAAGCCTTTCTCACATCTTAAGAGGAGATATAAACTACCTTTTAAATTCTAAACTGAGCGTACCTAATTTCATGTAATTGTGTCATGTGTGTCCATAACCATTGTTTTCATATGTTTTGGGTTGTTTTCATGATGTTGTTGTTAAACAAATTTTTGTAACAAACTGTGGCCAATTCAGCTTTTTTGTTATGCACTAAAATTATTGTTGTTATTGGAATGCTTTTTGGGTTTATGTTGTGGAAACACCATGGTGGGTCAGGGCCTTGATGTGCTACAAAGATCACACCATGCAACATATCTCATCAGAGAGATGAGTTGGGGCAGTATACAGAGACTACCTCTGAGTGAGGGTGTGTAGTAAGGAGGAGGCCACCTATCGGTTCCTGGCTGCTTAACCCCAAAATAATCACACAGAAACTGTATTAATTAAATCACTACTTAGCCCATTAGCTCTAGCTTCTTATTGGCTAACACATATATCTCAATTTAACTTATTTCTATTAATCTGTGTATCGTCACGTGGTTGTGGCTTACCAGCTAAAGTTCCATCTGGCTCTGGTGGGGCTCCATGGCTTCTCTCTGACTCCGCCTCCTTTCTCCCAGCATTCTGTTTAGTTTTCCCCACCTACCTAAGTTCTGCCCTATCAACAGGCCAAGGCAGTTTCTTTATTCATTAACAAATAAAAGCAACACATCAACAGAAGGACCTCCCACACCAAGGGTGGAGGGGAAAGAGACAGAGAGTGAGAAACAGACAGACAGACAGACAGAGACAAGGAGACCTGGAGACAGAGGGCAGGCCATGGTGGCCTGGCTGGACATGCCTCATTTGACTGTTGGTGATGATGTGGCTGCTGGCACTGAGTCACTAAAGTCAGGCTGGGGATAATGATGCCCAATTAAAATGCAATTAATCACCCCCCCCTTTGAGATACTAAATTCTTATGTTAAAAATCAAGAGGATGACTTCTGTGTGTGCTTTTAGATATTCTATGTGTATGTATATAAATGTAATTTATTGCAAATTTGAACATTCTGATGATATATTAAAAGACCTGATAAATATGTAACACCTTACAAATATGGATACTCTAAACATCTTAAAACAAAGGAAAATGGTATTTTTAAATCAATTAAATATTTCATAAAAACTTAAAATATTAATTGTTTATGTGAAACAGCATTCAATAGAATTATAAAATAAAAATATCATTAAGCTATGAAATTCATTGTTATATACATAGATTTTAATAAGGATTTCTTTTCTAAACAAATTCTAAATATATGTTAAAATTTTTATGTAATTTATATGAGAAACATAATTTGCTATAATTGATTTTCCAAAATATCATTAATATAAAACTTAACTGTAAGATATTTTATTAAGGCTGGACTACATATACACTAATAAATGTACACATTGACTAAAGATCTCTCTGCTGTGCTTTCTTTTCAGAGTGAGGACTATAGGCATATAGTCTCAACCATGAATGTATTTGATTAGTATGAGCAGAAGGTAAACAAATAGAGATAGCTAATTGTCCTAAATCTTTATTTGGGACAATTAACATGAGTTTTTAAATTTTAAAAGAATTTGAATTTTTAAAAGGATAACATATACATAATCCTACAGTTCTGATCAATGATCCTTCTTTCAATTCTGGCTCTATGACATGGCCACATGGTCTCTGCCGCTTAAAGTATAAAGTAGCTTTAAAATTTGGTTGCTTCTAGTCAAGGATAATCACCCCCCCCCCTTTGAGATACTAAACTCTTATGTCAAAAATCAAGAGGATGACTTCTGTATGTGCTTTTAGATATTCTTTGTGTGTATGTGTATGTATATAAATGTAAACCTTTTAAGGATTTTAAAGGTATTTTGGCCACTACTGCCTTTTTAGAAAACAAACAGATGGGAGGCTGAAGATATGGCTTGGCAGTCAAGAGCACTGGCTGCTCTTCCAGAGGACCCTGGTTCAATTCCCAGCAACCACATGGTAGCTCACAACTGCCTGTAAATACATTTTCAGAGGACCCTACATCCTCACACAGGTAAAATACCAATCACCCAAAATAAATAAATAAATAAGTAAGTAAGTAAGTAAGTAAGTAAATAAATAAATAAACACAATTTTAAAAGAAACAAATGATAAACAAGTTATTTCAAGAGCTTATCATAAGCCAGGCTTATGTGACAACCTTAAACATTTTTGAGAAAATGTCATTTTAAAGACCTGCTTACAAAGACGTCTTAGAGCTTAGAGATAATCTTACCTCATAGTGGCATCTCTGAAAGAATTACTCATCTCTGCTTTTTGCTTTAAAAATACTTAAGTTATAAATGCAAACTTTATTCTACCCTAGATGCCTTACAAAGCGGAACCTTTTTCTCTAAAATCAACAAAAAATTCAAGGTGTGCCTCATAATAACTTAAATATTTAATAAGAAATTTAAATTTGGTTGAAAACTGAAAACTATTAATGTATTGCCTGTATTTATTACATATAATATTAATTAAATATGTATTCTCACTACTCAGCATAATTTGGGTAAAATAATCAAGTTTTTAAAATAAATTTTAAGTCTAATTACTGTAGCTAGAGATAGCCAAAGATTTGAGTTTATTTTCTTATCCAAATGATACAAAAAACATCAATCTGTAATGACAACAGCATTCATGATGTTTTTATACCTTAAGTACTGATATTGCCTGATTAAATCAACTTCTTAGATGTCCTTAATATATAATAGCTGAGGTTTAAAAAGTTAAACGATACTCAGGTTTTGTTGCTAATGGAAAAGGACACCACTATAGCGACTCCTTCTAAAGTCCAATTTCTACCCATTTAAATATGTTCACAGGTCGTTCACAGGAAACAGATAACTGTGAGGAGGGGGGCAAGCATATAGTCAGTCCAGTTAAAATATATACATTTTAGTTATTTAAGATCTATACTGTCTTTGTCTGTTACCATCACTCCATTAGGCCAAACTGGTTTTGATTATTTTAATTTTAATTTTAGGGTATAGTAATCCTATTATATGGCCCCTGTAAGTGTTATATCGGGCAAAGAGGACCAGGTGAGGAAGTTAGAGCTGACTGATGGTGGGTAATAGTTTGATATGAGTTTGATATGATCCTGGAGTTTCTCTCTTAATGCCTATGATCATTCCTCTATCCTGGAGAGAGCACTCCGCCTGCTACTCAGTCACTTGTACACCAGATCCTAGAACCTTATCTGTCTAATAAATAATATTTGCCCCCCACCCCACCCCACATGCCCCAAACATGCTGGTGGGTCAGCAGAACTGCGACTGAGAACACCTGGGAAGAAGCCGCACCTGCAGAGACCGACTGATTAGAACGACAGTGATGTGGAGACGTAGGGATGGTGCAGGTCCAGAAGCTAACTACCTTATCTCAGGTAGCTTTAGACCCCTTCCTAGCCATTCCTGGTTTATTTAGTGTCAGAACTCACCCTGTGAGTAATAGATAAAACCCTATGGAATCTGTTAGCTTAGCAGAACACTGACTACCCCCAACAAAAGCTAAGGATGCAGTCAGATAGCATCTTGGGCCTATAGAGAAGCTACCCATTTTGACTGTAACCACCTCTCTGATGTACCCACCAGTACACTTTAATTTACCTTGATTTATGACTTTCTTTTCTCTGTAAAACTATACAATTCATGAAACTACTTTCATGCCGGAACCTGGAGCTAGAAGTAACCTAAGTCTTTGTTTTGGGGTTCTGGTTGTTCAAATTTGTTTCTAGAATAAACTATCGTTTATTCCCTTTAAGGTAAAAGCTGTATTTTTTTTGCATCTGTAATCAGTACTTATTAACTGTTCAAAAATGAAGAATGAGGGGCCCAAGGAGATAGTTCAGTCTGTAAAGTACTTGTCATCGGCACTAGAAGACCTGAGTTCCAATCCCTGGAACCCACATTCAAAACAAAACAAGACATCTGTATGTGTAATACAGACACACACACACACACACATGCACACACACACACACATGGTCTGTATAATGTTGCTTACATGTGTGTGTTTTTCTGAGATGACCACTTAGAATTAGATAATCATTTTATTTGTATGTGTTTGTTTGTATATATGCATACATATAACAATAATAATTTTAAAATGAGGCTGTGAATTGGAAAGGGAAGTTATGGAAGTAATTGGAGGGAGGAGAGGAAGTAATGTTAAGTATATTTTAGTTAAAAAACAACAAACTGGCATGGTGGTCGTGGCAGCAGTAGCCATCCCTGGCAAAGAGGACAAAGGAATCCTTGGTCTGGCCGGCCAGTTAGTTTGAATTAATTGACAAGTGCCAGACCAGTGAGAGACGTTCTCAAAACAACAGGAACAAAAATCAACAAGGTGGGTGGCGTCCGAGCTTTCCTCTGGTCTTGCATGCACCCTCACATGTATCAGTGACACCTAGGACCTGCCTAAGAGGACCAGGACAATGAGGTCACCCTCAATGCACGCAGGCCATGTGGATTAGCCTCCGGGCGCTCCACATTAATATCCTCCTTTACCCTTTCTGTTTTGTTTTGTTGTACACATTAGCATATTACATGTACTGATCTGTGCTTTACCCCTTTTTCCTGCTTAAAAATATCAAATATATGCATTTTCAGATTCAATAACAGTATGGAACAGGTTCTAGAGTAACATGTTTACTAGAATGGTAACTTAGGGAACCCAGGCAAAGGAAACAATTTATTCTACCAAGGTTAGGGATAGGAGCAGAGACAGGGCCAGAAATGCGATGAGTCACGTCTGTGGCCCTATCCTTACCCGGAGGACAACCCTGCTTCCATCCAGCAAGGGCAGTGTGGTCTACTTTCCCAGTGTCTTCTAGGTTTGGTCAATACCCAGTAATAAAAATAAAAGTGGGCCACGGTGATTCTAACAAAGAGGGCCAGGATCAAGCTCAGAAGGCTGACCACGAGGCACATTGGTTGTGTTTAAAAAGTTAAAAATGTAAAATAAGTATCTGGTTAAATTATTGGCAAGTAATACAGTCCTGCAATTTGAAATACTCGCATACTAAAGGGTATATAAATGAGTAGGCACAGAGAGACGTGCCCGCCCCCCAGACCGTCAAGTTAGTACCTGCACATAGGATTGCATCCATCTGAGCATCTTAATTATACCCGCTCTCACTTCCCGATGGTTGTGCAAGCGCAATAGGAATACATATTCTTATTTTCTCCCTTTAAATTACACAAAATTAGCATATTGCAATAGTAATATGCATCTTGCTCTGCTCTTTTTCCTTTTCAACTTAAAATTTATCTTGGAGAACTCTCATGCCAAAGCCAATATCTTCACTTAGCTACAAAGTATCCTTGAATTTTATTGTAATTTAATTAAATGGCCTCTTATTGATGGGCATTTGGGTTATTTCTAACCTATTGTTGTTAGGGGGAAAATCCTTTTATGACTAGCACTGTCCATACCGCAGGGGTTCGCGTGTGTCATCCTGATGTATTGCCGACTGCCCTCCGCACGGTTCTATTGATTTATATTCAGGTCTGGCATACCACTGTTTGATCCCGCACAGCCTCTACTGCAGCGTGTTACCAGACTTTGGATGCTAGTCAATCTGGTGGGTAAAAATGTTCTCTTAGAATGCTTTAATTTGCATTTAGTTTAATGACAAACTGGAGCATTTTAAAGATGCTGGGCAATGACACTTGGAAGGAGAAGTAAAGCATGATTTGTTCCTGGAACCAGGACTGAAGTGGACACAGCTCTGGCTTTGAGGAGGAGGAGCCTCCTCCCTGAGATAGCGGGGACCAGACTGCCTCCAGATTCAAGGTCTTCACCTGGATTAGGTCGCTCAGGTGTCTGTATTCTTGAATGGCAGGCATTGCCGTATCTACTAGATCAGGAAGCTGAGGCGGAGAGGTAGCAGTGACCCATGATCTGGGGAAGGACAGAGCAGACAGCAGAACTCTGACGAGGACCCCAGGGTTGCAGCCGGTGTTCAGCCCCCATCAGGACGCTGTCTCTGTGTAGAACTTGAGTTGGGTTATTTGTGTGCTGTTCACTTCCAGTTGATTTATGACCTTTTCTGTGGTTTAGCTGTGTTCCAGCTCTGCGCCTGGCTCTGAAGGACATATTCTTATTTAATGTGGCTGTGCCTTGTTGCTTTTCCCTGTAGACAGGTGAGATGAGCAGGATTACTCTCAGGCTGTCTCCCTTTTCTGCTGCTTTCTTGTTTTAAAAGCTACCGTGTTTGCAACAGATTATAAATATCGCTTTGTTTTCTCTCCCACCTGCATATCAATATGAACATTGGAGCAATGGGCGTTGTAGCACTAGTAAATAAGGCAACTGGGGGGAAGTTTATTATTCTGTTGATTATACATGAAGGATTCATTCAACACAATTGTAGAAAGATAAATATTGAGGCTGGGCTGTGCCCTGCATATAGAGCCAACCAGTTTCAGACTGTACCTTGACTTGGGTGATTCCATCCCCCAAGTTTTTGGCTCCATTTTGAGTGCTGGCTGACTGTTCTTGTGGGCAGAGACACCACCTCTGGCGTGGCACCGCTCAGGAGAGAGAGATTCATAAACTGGGCATTCGGCTCTACCCGATCCTTCGCTTTGGCTCTACAGCCATGTCTCCAGGACAGCTCTCAACAGGGCTCACTATCTACCCTGCCAACACCAGCCCCACCTCTCGAGCCTCTCGAGCAGCTGTCTGCCTCCACAGGTCTCTCTGAACTCCCTCTGAGATCTCCTTAACCTTTGGGTAACTGCCTTAGTTATTTTTATTTTGATGCTAAGAGACACCATGACTAAGGCAACTTCTAAAGGACAGCATCTAATTGGGGATTGTTTACATTCTCAGAAGGTGAGTCTGTTACCAGGATGGTGGGGAGCATGGCTGTAGAGAGGCAGACAGGCCGCAGGCAGGCAGGCAGGTGATGAAGTAGCTGAGAACTTACAACTTATTTCTAAGTTGGAGACAGAGAAAGAGCTAATTGAAATGGTGTGGGCTTCTGAAACCTCAAAACCCATACCCAGGGACACACCTCCGCCAACAGGGCCACACCTTCCAGGGCTTTCTATATATTTCTACCAACTGGGAACCAAACACTCAAATATATGAACCTATGAGGCCATTCCCATTCAAACCACCACAGTAACCAACATACACAGAAACATAGATATTATTTCTGTGTGATATACAATGTGTGATCCAATGATTTTAGTAGTTAAGATGGCAATACAAGATCCAGTATTGGCTCATGGTCATCTGTCAAAGGAAAAGTGGGCAAACTTCTGCTAAGGAACTGACATAGCCTGTGAATTTATTGCTATCCAGTAAATCCTGTCGTTGGAAGAATACACGTGTTTGTCTATATTTAACCATGCCCCCCCCACCCAAGTAATTTTATGTTATTGGTGGAAGCACTGACTATCTCTGGTCTCATTTGAATCTTGGGGAATCTGTTCCGTTCCTTGTCCCCCCCCCCCCCCTTCCCTGGCCTCTCACTCTTCCCATCACTCCCTGCACTCACTCCATGTTCTGGCTCAAGACTTCCTTTCTCTGCTCCTTCTGTGCCTGTTGTAATCCCCCTCAACCAGCAAGGATGGGAACCACTTTGAGGCTTTCTGTAGAACTTCCCCAAACCCACTCCACATCTTTGCCTGCCTCCCTCGTCTAGCACAGCCATAACATTAAGCTGTGAGCCTTAGGCTGCCTGTTCCAGCGCATGCATATCTCACTCCTGCAATTCCGAGGACGTGGTCTCCTGCCTGGAGTTGATGTTTTCCAGAAGGACCAGGAATTTTCTTGAAATTTCCCTGTTCCTAGCCTGACGTTTGGCTCTGAGTGAGCATTCAAAATTTGTTATAGCAAATTGGATTTAGTTTTGCATCCCAGACCTTACTTTTAAGCCCTACATAAATATGTTCAACTGTTCATATAATTTCTTAAAAATTTTGATCATGATACAATAAAAATAAGGTCTTAATTTTTCCTCTATTTTTTCTTCTTCTGCAGGATCTCCTCAGCCCAATAATGATACCTCTCTCTTCTCCATTTATTGCTCAGGTAGGAATGTTGAACATCACTATTCATAACCCTGCATGCTCACCTCTTATATGCAAGCAGTAATCAAATCAGCAAAATATTCTCTCTTTTCTCTCTATCATTAGTGTGACCTGCCATGACCCTCTGCCATCTAAATGGTACCATCCACACTCAGCTCTTTCGGCACCTTCTCTGCCCTGCAAGGAACATATCAGGCAATGTCATCCCATTGTTCACACCCTTTAGGTGACATTCTGCCATGCTTGGGCATTTCTAAAGAAGATCTGGAAGGTTCCAGGACCCGGCTAATCTCAGACTGCTCACACTGCTTCCCCCCATCTCCGAACATCAGCTCCATCCCAGGACTTGATTCTTGTCCTGTCTCTTTTCTCCCTTAGGAAATTTGCCCCTGGTGATCACTGCGAAGAATGCTGTCACCATGTCTTTTATTATTATTAGCTGCTTGCTGCTCTTCTCTCAGGATTCTGACTAAACCTCTCTGTCTCAGGGACACCTGCCTCCCACCCACGTGTTGCAGATCCCTCTGCTAACCTCCTCAGATGCCTTAGTTTTGCCTCCTAGCCCGGTGCCACTTGTATGAATTAAAGATAGCCCAGAAGCACCGAAATGCATCCATTTCGGAAGGAGAGCTCAGTGCTGCTGCTTGGGTTATTCTGACCACAGGGAAGCCCAAGTTTGGAGTCTTGCTTCTCTGCCTGTGTCTTTCATCTGTCTGTAATTTGGGGCTTCTGCTTTGTATGCAGTCTGTCTCTCGGGTATGTGTCACCTGCCCTTGCTATCTGTGCCTTGATGCTGCCCCTAAGAAAGTGCTGTGTTCTGTGCTTATCAGTCAACACAGAAAGCATCACATGGGAGAGGAAATAAGAGATAATTTCAAGAATCCTAAGTGTTTTACACAAGGTTAAATCTCTGACTCCAGCTGACCCCACAACACTGGCTCCTGCAAACACACAATCCCTGAGCAGTTCTTACATTGTTTCAAATTATTATCATGGGGATTTGTTGTATAAGGTTGCTTTTGACCTGTCTGTTGTTTTCAGTGAGTGACTACAGTAACAGTAACACACACACACACACACACACACACACACACACACACACACATACAAGCATGCAGTGTTCTTTTGGTCATGGACATGGAAGAGCATATAATTTAAGATTATAGCCATGGGTTAGTTTAGGTAGGAAAAGTTGATTTAATGGGAAGTTCAAGGAAGTAAGGTTATTTCTTGCATTGTTCTCTTTAAAGTAGGCTAACCTGAGTACCCAGCAGAATACCAGCTCTTAGGTTCAGGGACTGAAGAAATGCCTAAGTGGCTAAGAGCCTGGGCTCCCCTTGCTCCCAGCACCCACATTATAGGCTCACAACCATCCATGACCCCAGTCCCATGGAATCCAAAGCCCTTTTCTGGGATCCATGGGCACCAGATGTGCATGTGGTATTCTTACAGAAGTATGGGCAAAACACTTATCCACAGAATTTCTGACTGGGAAGGCCAACTTAAGAGGGGTGATTTAGAAGTGTTTCTTTGTCACTATTGTACTGAATAAAAAGAAAAAAAATCCCCAAACCCCAGGCCTTTGGCTCTTCCTGGGTGAATGAGCTTTGGACATTATGGTTGAAACATGGTTCTGTGGCTCTACCCCAACCCCGTGTGCGCTTTCAGGCTGCTGACCCAGGCCTGGGGCTAGGAGGAAGCTGCCATCCCATTCTCTGCCTCTCCAAGTACATTAGCATGGACCAGAGAGAGAGAGAGAGAGAGAGAGAGAGAGAAACATTGTTTTCTTGGCATGAATGCTGCATTCTCAACGAAGCTCCTTAGGCGTTCAAACAATCATATTTATTCTACACGCAACAGCAGTTTTGTTCTATATATCGTGAAAATCCTTCTAAATGTTAATGTCATATTGGCCCAAGGAACGAATACGCCAAGATGTGGCTTCTCATTAGCAAAAATCTATTGAGTCCAGGGGAGATTTTTTTTGTAGCTCTTAAGAACGTGGACTGGAGTCAGAAAGAGTGGAGTTCAAACCCTAGCTTACAAACTGGATGGCTTTAGGAAAATCATTTATTAACACCAAGCCTACTCAATATGGTTTTTGGCTTTGCTGATTGGTGACATAAGGTTTCACTGTGTAGCCCAGGCTAGCCTCAAATTCACACCCTCATGCCTCTGCATATTGACTTACAGGATTATGGGCATCTCTCTCTGCATCCACCTTTTATAGGGCTCTTGAGCAAATATGGAACCACTTGGTATTTGATGATTTATTAGACATAGGTTAGATATTCCACACCTGAAATGGTTCACACTAGAGCTGTTTTAGGCATCAAACTTTGGGGACGTTTGAATATTGTCAGTTCTAAATCTAAACACCAAAATAATTTCTATTTCTGCTGTGGGATAATGCTCTTATACCCTGTAAAGATTTGTCACTTATATTGGTTTAATAAAACTCTGATTGGCCGGTTGTCAGGCAGGAAGTATAGGTGGGGTGACCAGACTAGGAGAATTTTGAGAAGAGGAAAGGTCCACTCTGCAGTCACCAACAGACACAGAGGAAGCAAGATGAGAACACCTCACTGAGTTTTGAAATTTGGCACATTTCAGATTTTGGATTATCAGACTGGAGATGTTCAGCCTGGAATCCATTTTATATAGTTACAGGTTTTCATATTTATAAAGTAAGTCAAGAGTCAACAAATGGCATTAGTGTGCTGTACATGTTATTTATTTGTATTATGAATTTCTTAGATTCCAGCTCAGTAGTGGTGCTTGACCGTGGTACAAGCTCAGTCTTGATTAATGTCCATTGTCCATCCAGTAACTATCGCTTGAGTCACACATGATATTTTAGGGAATAGGATGGACACCGCTTTTGCCCTCCTGGGGTGCATAGGAAGGCAGAAGAAGGGTAAGTAAAATCAGTTAATACAGAGTTGTGAGATGTGGGGTGTGTGGCAGAGGAGAAATTTGAGGAGAGGTGTGACAAGGTCACCATGGGAGAAGAGACAGGATGTACACAGCTACAGGGTGTGGCTTCCAGCCGCCAACACAGCCTCATGCAAGCCTTTGCCAACACTGCTGACCCCCGCGGGTCTTTCAAATTTCCTGCTAGGTCCTGCAGAGCCAACCTGATAGATGCTCTCATCTCACGAAAATGTAAGGTTGAAAAGGGAATTCTTTGACAAAGCTATCAGCAAACCAAACTCAGCAGCGTTCGAAAGAAGCCATCTTCTTCCACCCATTGGGTTTATTTTCAGACTCCCAAAGTGGGTCTCCATAAACAGATTTGCTGATGTGACTTATCCTATCAGGCGATCAGAGAACGAAGGTTGCATCCTTATCCCCCACAAGTAGCAAAAATCATTATTTTTTTAAATTCAGATTTCGAATACAGCTTTTTCTTATGATTCTTTACTGTGGTTATTTTGCCTGAAGCTATGGGGCTTTTAACTGCAAAATGTGTTGATTAAAATAATCAAATATTGAGGGTTCAGTTTTTAAAAAAATCAGTGCTTATATGGAGTTCATACCCTGGCCACTTCTGCTGAGTTACATCAGAATCCATCAACACACAGCAGACTCAATCCAATAGCCAGCACCATTTCATCCCTGTCCCTACCGCTTGCTCAGCCCATCAGTCCCCCAAACACCAGGAACACACCCAAGGCTCTGCTGCTGCTTAGCACTGAGAATGTTTGATGCCATCATATAACTGATAGACAACCTCCATTTCTGAAATCAATCACTTTTCCTCTGATGTTGAATTTGCCGTTGATGCATCTCACAAATAAAGAGAGCCCTTTACATAGAAAACGCTCTAATTAAGCAAAAATAAAGGGCACAAAACTTTCAGCACTAAATGAGAAACATTTATTCTGTGCATGTGGTTTACTCTTTAATAATTTGAAATATAACCGCTTCTTCCCTCCCGGGACAGTGCTGCCGTTGTGCCTGTGCCTGCATTTACATCTATCTTCCTTCTAATGTTTATTTATGACTATGGCAAAGTAGGAGGTGGGGGGAGAGGCGCACACTTCCTTTGCCTGTTCCCCTGCAGAGCTCCCAAACCCCAGCGGTTAGGACTGAAAACGGTTCTTCCCCAATTCTGGTTGAAGCCCTGGCTTTTAGCGTGTCCATGTTTGAAGACAGAGTTTTGGAAGCAATTGAGGACGAATGAAGCCATTAGAGTAGGGTCCTGATCCTCCAAGCGTGGTGCCCAGTGAGGTGAGGTCGCTTTCCTCCCTTCCCCTCCTCTCCCTCTTACTAAAGGTCTCTCCTCCTGCTCCATATCTCCCTTGCTAAGGCACTAAGGAAAAGGCCAGCAAACACAGTCAAAGTCAGCAATCTGCAAGTCAGAAAGAGACCTCCATCATGATTCAGCCACAACGGGGCTCTCCCCTCAGATGTCTGGGTTCCAGAACCCTTAGAAAGCCAATTTCTGCTGTTTAAGTCAACCACTCCAGTATTTCCTTACTGCAACCTAACCCACCCAGTCAGGAGAGAAAGGGGCAGCTGGGAGCACAGGCCAAGACCCCCATTTCTGCCCATCCTTTTCCCGAAAGGTGACCCTTCCTGCTTTTAGCACCTCGCCCACTGGATGAACCGGCTTCCTCTGGGTCCTGGACACTGGGTTCTGTACATAGGATTGAACAGCTTGCTCCTCCCCCTCCTCTCATGCTTGCTTTGGCTCTTTTCCACAGAGTGGAACAAGACTTTCCCATGGGGGCAACGTTCTGAGTTCCTCGCTCATCTGTTCAGTGAAGAACCAGATGAGTTTTCCACTCTTGGTCTAGAGTGCATGGGTCCTGGGAGAGAAGCTCCCAGAATAGGCTAGGCAATGAGTCAGCACCCAAAAATGTCTTGCCCAAAAAAAGCATTTATCAAAGGAAACCAAGAGGACCGTGCACGGTGGAGAAGACTTCTGATGGCCCAGCTCAACTTTTCTTCAGCCTCCAGCATGCAGGCTTTTCCTGAACAGGATGAAACAGTCGAGGCGAGTTCCCAGGATGCCTTGTTCACAAGGGTGGATGGTGAGAGGTCTCCGTAAGAGTGACAGAATCCCCATTTCACATCCCGAACATCTGTTAGGTACGTTTTTGTTTTATCTAACTCCAACCTCTCAACAGTTGCTCTGAAAGGTAAATGCTGGTGGAGAAACCGTTCTGGACATGACAGGAAATGGCATTCTAGCGCATGAGCAAAGGTTTGTGTTAGGTTTTGGAATGGGGAGGGTGGCTCGCGAGCACACTGAGACGGACTGTTAGGGAATAAGTAGTTTATTAGGAGAGTTTTGGTGTCATGGGTAGACAGAGACAGCAGTGTGGCAGGGGCTCCAAGGAGAATCAGAGCCCAGGTAGGAGGGTGACAGTCTCTTTTCAGACCTTTCTGAGGACGCCCTCAGCACGAGCTTGAAGTCAGGGTCTTGGTTCCCAGGCATGGTGTGCCCAGGTGAGATGTCCCACACCAGCAAAATTTGGTGCTGGGAATGGGGAGCTTCAGGTGACCTGTCCAAAGGGAGGAGAAATGCTCTGGAATTTGAGGGATTTTGTAGGGAAAAAATAGTTTAGCAAAAGTACAAACTAATAAAAAGGTCTTTAATTTAGTTAATCTCCTTTTTGATCCCTATGATGTTCCAAGAGGATCAGGACACCCCACTAGTGTCAGGCCTAGGGGGATTGAGAGATAATTCCATGTAGCAAAATCACAGAAATAAATGTTGGATGAAGTAAATACTCCCTTCACTCCAGAGTTTAGAACAGCAGCTGGGGCTTTTACCTTCAGGGTGTATAGACCGTGTTTGCCCACGGTGAACAGGGACGGCAGGGGATTAAAGCCAAGGCATCCTTAGGAGCCGCCTCCATGTGTCCTTATTTCAAAGGGCACCTAAGTAGATCTTAAAAGGAGAGGTAGCAACACAAGACTTTGGGGGTTTAGGGGGAGTCTGTACCCCAGGCAGTAGCAAGTGAAGGCACTATAGTGATTATGAATGATCTGCCCCAAAAGTTAATGCCACGCCACCAGGCAGCAACTTTATAAAGCCGCTCATCTAGAATAAATCTCATTTTTAATAAAAATGTATCTTTAAGATATACACAACGATTACCCTGGAAATAGATTGGACTGTCTATTATATTGATATATACACAATCTCAGAAATTTGTCTCCAGTGCCCGGTTTAGTATACACCAACCAAATTTAGAGCGCCATAAAAATACTTTACTGCGCTCAGGCAGCAGTGTGCCTATTTCTTCTGCGGGTACAGCGGGGCTGTGGTCGGGGCTGTCACTCATTCTTGACATGTCAGTGTTCTTCACAAATAGAAGGCGCCTAAGAGAGTATTGCCAAATAAAATCGTTTTATTTGGCTCTTTGATGATCGGTCAATAGACATTAAAATAAAATCTTCCTTGTACATAGGTGCTATTGTCCACTTCCAAATGTTTCCGAGGGGAGCCGGAGGTTCTCTGGAGACCCATCAGCAAGGGGAGGAGGCAGAGCAGGAGATAATTGCCTCTTGAAGGGATGGCTTCCTATATTGGCCACTTCACCTTTATTGGGAAGGAGGATGAATAGCAGAATTTATAAGACGTATCCCAACCTGTTCAGAGGAGGACAGTCACATTGGTTTGTCTTGCAGGTGTGTCAGCAGAGAGGGACCAGCCGAACTCATTTCCTCATCTCAAAACACCAGCAATATGTGAGTGTCCTTTGCTCTCAACCAGTTTGGTCTGTGATATCCTTACTGCCGTGTGTGGCTTCTGGAGAGGATGATATGTAGACACTAGGGAAACTCATCACCTGTCTTCTGTAATCATTGCACACAGCAAGGGTTGATGAGTGTATTGGTCAGATATCTATAACTGCAATGAAATGTGAGAAATAAATTGCAAAAAAAGAAGGTTGATTTTGGCTCATGGATTTGAAGTTTCTGGTCAGTGGTGGATTGGCCTATTGCATGAGGTGATATGACTATTATAGATGACTATTAACCTATATTTCTTAATTATACATTATATTTTTAAATGATTTGTGTAAACATAATACCTTAATCAAGAGCAGAAAATATATACACAGTATAACAAAATTGACCTTAAATTAGTATCAATAAACCAAGATCCATACCAATGCAAATCTCTGTAGCATAGTCCCTTTTAAATGTAAACAAACATTTATAAACAATATTTGGGAATATGGGCGTAGCTCTGTCCAAACTGCTTCCTGCTTTTTGTTGGGTGGAATAATTTTGGGGGGTGTTCATGGTGACCTTTCACAGGGTCTTGATGGATCAAACCACATTAGCCTGGAATGAATCCATAGGTTCTCATCCTCTGTGGAAACAAAAGAAGAACATCTTTTTCAAAGCAATATATCCTTAGATCCATTTTGAAATCAAGATACCTTTAAAGTATATATGTTGTTTTAGCTTAGTAAACAAGCAGAATCTACATGTTCTACTTATGTATTTGGCATACATATGTATATGTACACACATACATATATGTACATACACACTTATATAACAATAATAAAGACATAGAAGCCATTGACTGGAGAGTGAGGGTGATGTGGGTTAGGCGAAGAATAGCCAGGAGGATCTAGAGGTAAGAAAGGGAGGTGAGAAGTGATGTAATCCTATTTCAATGAAAAATACATTAAAAATTTTAAATGTTTAATCCACAAAAAATAAAAAAAGAGAATCTTGCCTGCAGCATCCAGATAACAAGAAATACCCTCAGCTGTCCTTTAAGAGAGGTGTGGGATATTTTAGTGGCTGTCTGCCTATCAGCAGAGTCTGTTTTACTCTCTTTAGGATGGCTGTGAGCTGAATTATGAACTTTAGCAATTTATCTCTGAAAACGTTGTGTCCCCATTGTACCCAGACAAGGAGCAAGTATCTGACTTCCATCTTAAAGGCTTCCTTGTTCTCCTAATGAAGGTCACACACATACAGTACTCAAACTGAAACACCTAGGAAATTTAGATCTTGTACATCCTGCTGAGGACCTGTGAAAAGCAGGGGACACCAGCAAATGCTGGGGGCACACCTGCCTAGAGAATTGCTGTCCTCCCAGAAGAAGGCTGGAAGTACTGGCTGGTCTAGAGGAAAAAGACAGAGAAAAGATCCTCTCCATAAAGCCGTCACCTTGGGAAGGAACCGACCACAGGGTGGTGTGTGGGTTAAGCAGTGCTGAAGCAAAGTGTGATGATCTGGTTGGTGGCCCTGAGGTCCTGAGCTCACACACGCCTGGGTTCCTTCAGGATTTTACTCTCAGGGGTTACACGCGATAAGAGAGAGTGAGAAGACCCTGGCACAGGGCTTTTAGCTATAGGTTTGAGGCCTTCTTTTACAATTGGCTCTAAGGAATACGAGGGGGCAATTCGTAATGTCTTATAGGATCAATGTGGGGTTTTTTGTACACCAGTGAAATTTCCCTAGCAGGTCCTGGCTGACTGAGAACGCACCTGCAGTGGTCCCTCTGGTGTGCATTTGATGTCTCAGTCCCATGTGCAAAAGGCCCTTCTCCCTGCTTGGTCTGCTGTGGTTGGTGGGATAACAGCGTGATAACATGCTGTCCAGTCCACTGAAGGCTTGAGGTGAGGCCTGGGAGGTGAGAACCCACAGGATATTTTCAGTGCCTTCCACCCCTGTGACTCGTTTCCTCTGAAGTCGAGGTGAAGTGACAATGGCAGGGCTTGCTGCATAGAGTATTGGATGCTAGCGTTGACAATGGCCGTGTTTGTCCCGAATTTACCTTGAGTGTTTAAAGGATGGCAGGATTTTAAGTAGGTTTTCCTTCCCTGGAGTTTCCCACTTGGTCTACACTCTGGGAAACCTGAATAACTTCCTCACTGTTTCTTCTGTTTAGATACACAGTGTGTCTCCATCAGCACACAGCAGGCTGGAGAGTGGATCACTAGCTGTGGTCCGTGGGCAACTGGATTACAATAGGTTACAGCTCATTTCCTTCCATCCAGATGCTGTAGTAGGGTGGTAGCTTAATTAAAGGACCCTTCTCTCCCTCCTATTTCTACTTTTGAATTTGCTCTCCGGTTTCAAGTTTAAAACCTCTAAAAAAAAAAAAATCAAAGTAGACGTATAGTGGTATATTATTTGTGTTTTAATAGATAAAGCTTGTCTGAAGGTCAGAGTGTAAAGCAGCCCCACTAGTTGGCCATACAGGCCAGGGCAGTGGTGGCACACACCTTTAATCCCAGCACTAGAGAGGAATGTAAGATGGGAGGAGACAGCTCTGTCTCATTCTGAGAGTCCTGGAGGCAGTGTTGGGAGCAGTGAGACCCCAGATCCTGAATTTCTTGTAAACAACTTGTTTTTCCCTGATCTGAGTGCCTACAGCTGCTCTGAGCACAAGACCTTCAGGAGTTCCTGATGGCAGGAGAGTGGTTTCTGGTGGGTTTGGCTGGGGCGTGGCTATCTCTATATAATCTGCCCCTGAACACAATAAAGGGGGCATTCTTGGGGCTTTCTGAACCAGCGTTTGGAGGTCCGCGTGTCGTTCTGTCTCTGTGTCTGTATTCTCAACCTCCAGCCCCTTGCCCGAAGCTCGTGAACTGGGTTCTAGCACACAGAGCGCAGACACGGGGGTGGGCGAGGTGCGTGGTAGGCAGGATCGCCATTTTGGACTGAGGTAGAGGTAAGAGCCAGTGGCTGGCTGTTTTGCTTTCCTGACCTTCAGGTTGAACCCCAATACTTGTCTCTGGGTTTTTATTATTCGTGCTACGAAGAGGGTTAGTTACTGTTATATGAGTGCATTCTCTCCAGGGTGGTGGGCGAAGTGTGTGTGTGTGTGTGTTTGTGTGTGTTTGTGTGTGTTTGTGTGTGTGCTTGCATGAGCGAATGAGTGGATGAACAACGTTTCCATCAAGTTTGACTGGAAATCATGACTTTTAGGAGGCCATGCATTTGACATATTTGGGAGCTCATTTTTGGCCATTGTGCTTGTTGCAGTAAAAGTTTCCCAGGGTCCCTTCCTGGCCCAGACCAGTTGGCTTTTAGCATCTGAAGTTTAGAATAACTCGTGTTCAAATTGACCTTGTGTGGCTGAATTCTAAATTCTTTCAGGAATATTTGTGCACCTCACTTTGGTGTAGGGGTGTTTGAATTATTTGAAAAACAGCGTTTTTTTCAGATCACTTCCAGGCTCCTACAGTTGCCTGCATGTCTCACTCATGGGAGAGGCGGCACCTTGTGGGCACTGTTACTAGGGAGGTAAAGTTATGGGATGTTAAGCGGGCATATGAACAGAGGAAGAACGAGAAGACAGACCAGAAAGATAAAAGGGATGCTAGCTTCGGAGGGGTAGCTTCAGGACAGGGAGGGACATTTGTTAGTGGAATATGCTCGGTTTTGCTTACACTGATCTTCAGATGTAGAGAGATGGTATTTTAGTGGTGCAGTTTCTGACTCAGAATTTTTCTCAGCAGGCTCTGTCTACTAATCAGAAATCCCGCCCACTTTGCCTACGGAATCGTGTTCTCTTTCTTCCCTCAAAGGAACAACTTTATTCAAATCTAACATCCCTAAAAGTGGCACTGAAGGCCCGAATAATTCCTGCTGTAGTGTGTCATTTAGGAAGGCAGTCACGAGAAACGGGATCATGAGCAGAATGCTTGCCAAAAGCCGCGTTTTCCAGGCACAGAGAGGGTGTCAGTCTAGCAGAGCCCACAGAGCTGGTGGTGGGCAGCGTGCGAAGCTTTTGTGTTTCCCAAGGCTTTCAGTCTCACTTTCGGCTGCCTCTGAGCACACCCGAGGGTCTGTACTTCGCCAGGTCGAATGCAGGAAGGACTCAGTTTATCGCAGCTAAACTCTCAGGTTGCAGCAGGAGGCAGAAAGAGCCTCGCTTGGTTTTATTGTTGGCCTGCTGAATTATTTGTCTAACAATGCACATCTAATGAGAACTGAGAACTCACCGGTTTGTGACACCAACTCAGACAACAGGCTCCCAGGGCCTGTGTTTCACCCCGATTCTCCTTTTTAAGCCGAGTAACGAGTTTAGGCAACACGAAACAGAAACACATGCCATAAATAGCAGCAAGTGAAATGACTTTCCTGGGCGAGGAGGTCAAAACAGCACATGGAATTCCCTGTGATGGGTTAGAGAGAGTTGTGAGCGGCTGGGTGGGTGCTGGGAGCCAACCTGGGTCCTCTGCAAGGGCAGCAGGAGCTCTAAGCTACTGAGCCATCTCCAGCCCCAGCATCCTTTCTTTTATTAACTTTCTCCCTTTTATTCTCATGACCTCTTTGGGTTTATTCTGGAACATAATAACTTGATTATAGCTTCCTCTTTAGGTGTTTATCTGATCTTTCATAATTGTCTATTAAGAAATATCTCCTCAATAAGTATGATTTTCTATACGTGTTTCCCTGTAGTATACAGTTTTAGTTACTTTTTATTGATGAGAAATAATAAATGATGCAACAATTACATTTTTCTAGAGTTTGGTAGTATATAGAAAATCAGGTAGGTTGCTAACCATTTCCTGCCTGTGTTGGACCCAGCCACCACCCTCTTTATTGTGTCTGCATCCAGCACTTTTAAATATAGAACATGATTCTCTTATCATTTTCTTTCCATATGTTCACCTTCCCTGGAATATAAGTAATGCATGTGGGTGTTACAGAGTATTTGGGTACACTGTAAAGGTGTGTCTCTATCTTAGGTACCTTTTGATTGGTTCAGTAAAGAGCTGAATAATCAATAGCTAGGCAGGAGAGAATAGTCAGGATTTCTGAGGAAAGAAAGGAAGAGAAGGAAGAATCTAGGCATGCGGATTTCTCCAGAGACTCTGAAGAAGTCAGGCATGGTACAGAACAGAGGTAACAGAGTCACGTGGCAGAAGGTAGATTAAAAGAGACAGATTAAGTTATAAGAGCTAGCTGGAAAAAAGCCCAAGCTAAGTCTCTGTGTCATGATTGGGGAGTGGGGGGATCGTACAAAAGATAGTCCAATGAGAAAGTTTGCTACTTTTGGTGCCCAGTAACGAGCATGTAAACCACACAGGGTCATCAAAAGCTAAAAAGAAAAGTTCCACGTAGGCACAGTGCTCGAGGCATACACAGGCAGGGTGGTTTTAGGAGGCCTGGCTACGAGCACCTGAATGGGGTTTATTAGCAGCAGGCTGCAATTACAGAGTGGCAGGAGACTAGATAGAAACATCTGCTGCAGCATGGACCCAGAAACTTCCCAGAGCTGGGCAGATAGAGCGGCTCCAGGCCAGGGCCCGCAGGTGCACAGAAAGTCAAGTAAAGACTGAAAACCCTTGAAACAGATAGAGCATGCTTAAAAATGTACTTAGATGATGAAGAAAGTAAACAGTCAAAAATAGTTTAAAAATAATGAAGTCAAGTCATTAAAGAGAGAGTGAGTAATATAAAAATGCCATGTAAAGATGGGAAATACAGATGCAGGCTGTCTGGATCCTGTGTGGTGCTTGTTGACTGTGAAGTTTTTAAACGCTAATGAACAAAAGCAATAGCTGCTGAGAGATACTGGATTGTGGAAACTGCTAAATTAAACCAATTTTTATATTTTAAGAATGTCTTAACTTCAGAATAGAAGTCAAAAATTATGGTGGACTGGGGAAGAGGTTATGTTTTTGTTTCCAAAGAAACAAAAAGCTATGGATCTCTTCCAAATTAATATAGACCAGATTTTTTCATTTTCTTTTTAAATTGATTTTACTGGGCTATACGTTTTTCTCTGCTCCCCTCTCTTCTTCTCCCCTTCCCTCCTTTCCTCTCCCATTCAACCCTCTCCCATGGTCCCCATGCTCCCAATTTACTCAGAAGATCTTGACTTTTTCTACTTCCAGTGTAGATTAGATCCATGTATGTGTCTCTTAGGGTCCTCATTGTTGGCTAGATTCTCTGGGATTATGAATTGTAGGCTGGTTTTCTTTGCTTTATGTTTAAAGCTGCTTATAAGTGAGTATTATGATATTTGTCTTTCTGGGTCTGGTTTACCTTACTCAATTTGATGTTTTCTAAACTCATCTGTTTGCCTGCAAATTTCAAGATGTCAATTTTTTTTCTGCTGTGAAATACTCCATTGTGTAAATGTACCACACTTTCCTTATCCTTTCTTCAGTAGAGGGGCGTTTATTTAGGTTGTTTCCAAGTTCTGGCTATGACAAACAATGCTGCTATGAACATAGTTGAACACATGTTCTTGTGGTTCAATTGAACACCCTTTGGTATATAACCAAAAGTGGTATTGCTATGTCTTGAGGAAGGTTATTTCCTAATTTTTTGAGAAATTTCCATACTGATATCCAAAGGGGCTGTACCAGTTTGCACTCCCACCAGCAATGTAGGAGTGTTTTATTTACCGTACATTCTCTCCAGCATAAGCTGTCATCAGTGGTTTTGATTTTGACCATTCTTAGAGGTATAATATGGAACCTCAGAGTTGTTTTGATTTGCATTTCTCTTATGACTAAGGATGTTGAACATTTCCTTAAGTGTCTTTCAGCCATTTTAGATTCCTCTGTTGAGAGTTCTCTGTTTAGGTCTGTACTCCATTTTTTTATTGGATTATTTGTTCATTTGATGACCAATTTCTTGAGTTTTTTGTATATTTTGGAGATTAGTCCTCTGTCTGATGTGGGGTTAGTGAAGATCTTTTCCCATTTTTTAGGCTGCCATTTTGTCTTGTTGACCATATCTTTTGCTTTACAGAAGCTTCTCAGTGTCAGGAGGCCCCATTTATTAATTGTTTCTCTCAGTATCTGTGCTACTGGTGTTGTATTTAGGAAGTACCAATGTGTTCAACTATACTTCCCACTTTCTCTTCTATGAGGTTCAGTGTGGTTGGTTTTATGTTGAGGTTTTTAATACATTTGGACTTGAGTTTTGTGCATGGTGATAAATATGGGTCTATTTTCATTCTTCTACATGTTGATATCCAGTTATGCCAGCACCATTTGTTAAATATACTTCCTCTTTTCCATTTTATATTTTTTGCTTCTTTTTCAAAAAATCAGGTGTTTGTAGGTGTGTGGATTAATACCTGGGTTCCATTGATTCCATTGGTCTTCTTGTCTATTTTTATGCCAATACCAGGCTGTTTTCAGTACTGTAGCTCTGTAGTAAAATTTGAAGTTAGGAATATTCTTGCCTCCAGAAGTTCCTTTATTGTACATGACTGTTTTGGATACACTTTTTTTTTCATATGAAGTTTATTACTGTTCTTTTGAGGTCTGTGAAGAATTTTTCTGGGATTTTAATGGGCATTGTATTGAATCTGTAGATTGCTTTTGGTAAGATTGTCATTTTTACTATGCTACCTACCCAAGAGCATGGGAGATCTTTCAACAACTACTAGACTTGAATACTTTACATTGGTATGGATTTTTGTATATTGATATAAACTTAAGTATATTTTTGTTATACTGTATTTATGTTTTTGCAGTTGTTTGAGGTATTGCCCCATGAAACTCATCTAAAAACATAATGTATAATTTAAAAATATAGTCAATCATCTATAATAATCAAACTTGCAGTCATGATAGGCATATTTTCAAGGTTAAACAGATATATTTTAGATAGTTTTCAAACAGTTCAGAGACCTACAGAATATGGCATCTAAAGTGTTTTAATAACCTAAGGCTTTTCATGATATTAAGACATGTCTGCTTCTAGTAGCACTAATTTATTTTGTAAAATGATGATAAGCATCAGTGAATCTCATATGATGTTTGATTTCACTGTGACAAAACTATCCACTGGGCAAGAAACTTCCCTTGCCTCAACTGATGCTGTCCACACTGGACAAACAGGAAACAATAGAAAACAACTGCCAAACTTTGCCAAGACAAGGTAGGACAGACCTTCAAAATTTCTTCTTCATAGAAAATTCTGTCAGATATTCTAGGCCTGAAGGCTGAAGATGGGTACCCCAATGTTGCAGAGGAAACTTAGGTGACTGTCCACACAGCCAGATGTCTCTGTCATTTCTATAGTGTATGAAGTTGTTTGCTCTACACTTCCTGTTTACTCAGGTAGTATATCCTTCTCAATTCTCTGATGGGATTGAAGACTAGATAGTTACACAGTTTTCTTCATTGCAAAATTTGAAAAAAGAAACTTATAAAAGAGATGTAAAATTTATAAAGTTTGAGAGACATGAAAGCTTAAGTTGTTTAGTTAAAAAGAGTTTTAGGGTCTAAAAAGATAATTTTAGGATGGCAATACAAGTTATAATAAAAAGTAGCTTAAGTATAAAACTTTGGACTCATCAAGATAGGGATAGATAATAGAATATTTTCTCCATATTTGCCAAGTACAAATCTGGATATTGTAAATGTAATCCTTACTTTGATAATTGTTCTTACTGTATGTAATTTTACTGTTTTAGAGTTTAAAACTTTCTTTTTAATATAGACAAAAGGGGGAAATATTGCAGAATATTTGTGTAAAGATGTGTCTGTCTAAGGCACATTTTGATTGGTTTAATAAGGAGCTGAATGGTCAATAACTGGGCAGGAGGAGATAGGTGGAACTTCTGGGGAGAAGGAGAAAAGAGGAGGAGGAGGAAAAGGAGGAGGAATCTAGTCATGTGAATTTTTGCCAGACTCCGAAGTCAGGCATATGGTACAGAATAGTGGTAGCCAAGTCATGAGGCAGAATGTAGATAAAAGAGACAGGTTAATTTAAGTATAAGAGCTAGTTGGAAAAAAAAACTAAACTAAGGCCAAGCTTTCATAATTAAGCCTCTGTGTCATTATTGGGGAGCTGACAGTCCTACAAAAGATAATCTCACAAAGTTTGTTGTGCACGGGATTTAAATTTGTTCTGTTTATACTGCATCTCCAATAGGTGGCCAGTGAATATTTGTTGAATGAATGGATGAACTCTTTGTTTTGAAGATTTATTTTATATTTATGTGTAGGTGCACATCTCTGTATGTGTATGTCACATATATATGTGTGTGTACCTACAGAAGCCAGAAGAAGGCATAAGATCCCTGGGAGCTGAAGTTACCAGCAGTTAAGGATCACTTGATGTGGCTGTTAGAAAACGGAACTCAGGTCCTCTGGAAAAGAAGCCAGTCCTCAGAGCCGTCTCTCCCACCTGAATAAACTCTAAATAATTCCGACTCATTAAAAATATTTTAGGGAGCATCCTGTGTAAATTCACAAACTTCCTTTGACTCCTAGTTTGCTGTTTTAGAAATCCTGTATAGCGAGCTGCTTGATGTAGCCTAGGTGTTAGGGTAGCCATCTACCTTTTTATCTATAATTAGAATCAATCTATTTTCTGAAATAGATTTACTGATAGATTGGATTATTAATTGTGGAGGTGGGGAATCCTGTGGTTATTCATCCTGTCCTTCTACCATGTGTGAAGTAATAGGGGCGGCGGCGGGGCTGCGTCCCCAACACCCCAGCCGCCTGCCCGGCTAGCTTATGCCCCGAAATAATTACACGGACACTGTATTCTTTTAATCACTGCTTGGCCCATTCTCTTCTAGGCTAATTCTCACATATTAATTTAGCCCATTTCTAATCATCTGTGTATGGCACCCCAAGGTGCGCTTACCAGGAAGATTCTAGCCTATGTCCATCCTGGGTCGGACCTTCATCGCGTGTGTCTGCCAGGGAGCAGGGCATGGCATCTCTGCTGAGGCGTCTGCTCCGGAGAGGAGAGCTGTGGAGTCTGAGCTCACTTCCTCTTCCTCCCAGCGTCCTGTTCTGTTTACTCCTCCCACCTATCCTCTAACCAATAAAATGGGCCAGGGCAGTGCCTTTATTAGCCAATGACCTTCCTCCATCACATGTGGGTTCCAGGAATGAAGCTGAGGTCATCAGGCTTGGTGACAGTTGTGTGTCTTCACCCACTGAGCGCCTGGTTCAGAAACAGCACATTAACACTGGCATGCAAGTATTAAGCTCATGTATTCTTTGGATCAAGCTGAATTGCTCTCCATCTTTCTCATCTTACATTACTTTATTTGGCTTGCCAGTGTTTTAGGATATAAGATGTGGGAGTTTTGTTGCCTCTAAAATGAGTTCCCAGGTTTTATACCAGGGTCACTGCAGCTTCAATGAAGGATTTACAAAGTAAGGAAAGTTTGTGTAAGATTGAAACGCGCTTCTGTATTGTTCACGAATTGTCTCTGCAAATCACCTGAGTGTGTGTTGAAGAGGTTGATATTTAGTTTTCAAATTAATTTAATTTTTAAATAGTTTCCTTTTTGTGGCAACTATAATAGCTTATATTCCTGAAATCTCCCATTTCATCAACGTTCTGAACTTAATTGGCATAAAGTTATTAATTGTTTTATTGCACGTTAAACCTCAGCTCAGTCTCTAATTATACTGCTTTCATTTGTGATCTTATATATTTGCATTTTCTTTCTTTGTTTTTGCTGAATAATCTGATCATTTTACACATTTAACTTTTAATTTTCATATTTGTTTTTAATTAGCATACATTAAGACATTTCATCCATACCTTGTTTTGGTTGTTTCCTATCCTCCCTTCTCTCCTCCATCACCTTGCCTGCACACACAGCTGTCCCCTTCTGTCCCCAGTACCCTCCTGTCCCAATTCACGTAATACAATGTGTGTTCTATTACCATCTCTCCTACTCCCTTAAAGGGTCTTCCTTTTCTCTCATGACCTGCTTTTAGGTTCATGACCTAGGTCCACACATACAAACCAGGTTCTGCATATGAAAGAAATCATGTAGTGTCTGTCTTTCCAAATCCAGCTTATTTAACACCAGCTTATTAATCTCCAGTTTCAGCCATTTTCTTGAAAAAATCTCATTTTCTTTATGGCTGAGTACACGTTCACTGTGTAAATGTGCCCGTTTCTATTCTCCGCTTTTCGGTGTTCATCTTGTCTGACTTTATGCTAACCCATGCTCTCATGAATTCAGCAGTAATAAACACAGAGTGGTCAGGAATCCTTGTAGAAGGATCCAGAGACCTTCGAGTGAGCACCCAGGAGTGGCAAAGCCACATAATATGGCACTACTAAATTTTAGTTTTCGAGAACCCATCACACTGATGTCCAAAGCGGTAGCACTAGTAAGAACAGAATTCCTCTTTCCCCACGTACTTCCCAGCATTTTTTTCTTGATTACACTTGTTCTGATGGAAATGAGATGGATTCTCAAAATATTTATATTTGCATTTCCTTGGTGGCTAAGTTTTTAAAGTATTTATTAGCCATATGTGTTTGTTAGCCTATTTATTGATTGGCAGGGTTGGGAGTTTTGTGCTTAAATTTTAGTTCTTGAAGTATCATAGATCCTGGGCCCCTTTCTGAAGCATGGCTGGGAAACATTTTCTCCCATAGTATAGGCAGTTTGCTCACAACATTGACAACTTCCTTTACCATCCAGAAGGTTTTCTTTTTTTTTTTTTATAGTAATGCTATCTGTCAATTCTTGGAGATACTTCCATCTTATTGGACTTCTATTCAGAGAGTTCTTACATCCTTATTTTGGAATGCTTTCTTCTGGAAAATTTTAGCACTTTGGATTTTTAATGAAAGTTTTCGATACTTTTTGCGTTGGTTTCCAGGTAAGATGAGCTATAGGAATCTTTATTGTTCTACACATGGATATCCCATTTTACCAGCCCAATTTATCTATTAGGCTCTGTTTTTTTCCAATATTCATTTCTGACACCTTTTGTCGAAATATATTCCATCGCCACAGCTCAGCTCTGGGTCCTCTATTCTGTCCCATTAGTCTGCCCAGTTTTTATCCCAATAACATGCTGGCTTTGTCACTATGGCTCTACGGCATAACTTCAAGTTAGGTATTGTGACACCACCAGCAGTTTCTTTCTGTTTACAATTGCTTTGGCGGCCATCCATCTTTTGTGTTTCCATATAGATTTTAGGATTAAGTTTTACTTCCATGAAAAGTATCACTGTAGAACTGATGGGGTTCGCATTGAGTCTGCAGATCTCTTCGGTACTATAACCATTTCTTAAATGTTAATTCTACCAATCCAGGTGCATAAAAACTATTTCCTACACCCAGCGTCTTCATAAATTTCTTTCCTCGGTGGCCACTAGTTTGCACTGCAAAGGTTGTGCATCTCTCTGACTAGGTTTAAGTATTTGGGGTGGGCTACTGAATAAGGTAGCTATTGAATAAGGTATTTCTCCTTATTTTCTCAGCATGTTTGTTTTCAGCATATAAAGAAGTTGCTGATTTTTTCTTGTGTGTATAGATTTTGTATCTTGCAACTTTACAAAAAGTTTGTTGCAACAGGTTTTGTCAGACCTAGGAGTTTCCTGGTGGTGTTTGCTTTAAAGGATACCACTATGCAGTCTGTAAATGGGGAAAACGTGTCTTCTTTATACCCTGTAACATTTGTGTATTTTAATATATTTGCTGCTGGTTAATTTTCACTCATTTCTTGTTTTACATTTTTTCTTCTTTTCTATTTCGTTAGCTATTTCCACATTTTAAACATGACTTTTTAAATTTACATTAGTTATTGGTTCCTAACTTTGAGATCAAAGAATGACATCTCTATGTTACTTGAACTCAGGTTTATGGGCTGGTGGATGCCTGTAGTGACAGACACTTTTCTTCTGTGCTTGCCTGTGATACCACATGGGTTTGCAGCCTTACTCTTTTTTCCGCCTTTGATCTGCCATTGAGAAGTCTTTTTAAATCACTATAGCTCATTCAAATTTTGCTTGTTAGGCATTAAAATGCATTATTAGGTACACACAAACAATTTCAATTCTTGTGTTTTGAATTTTTCTTTTTTGTTCTCCATTATATCGCTAGTGTGTAAAACTATAATTACTACACAGTAGACTCCTGAAAATAATTGAACGAAGTGCAACAATTTTTGTATATTCAGGACTAGACATCGGTAATTTCATCTTCACGAAAAAGGTCTTGCAAATGACAACTCTGAAGCCACCTGCTTCTTTCAGCTTCTGTTCTGAAGAACAGAACCAGGAGGCTACTGCATTCCATCAGCTTCTCTGAGGAACACAACCAGGAGGTTGACTGCATTCCATCAAAGTCTCTCAAGGGAGCTTCAAGTAAAGATAGCCAAGTCACCTCTGAGCCTCTGAGAACCTGGTCCTTGAGGCTAAACCTCAACAGTCTGAGCTGTCCCAGAATAGACACCTGAGCCACTGGGGACAGAATGAAGGGGTACGATCCATAATTCTGTCCACAAAGTGGGATATCTCAGTAGTTCCAACCTGGCTGGAGTCAGGAAGACTCCGGAAGAGCCGCTGGTCCCTATTACATGGTGAAAGTTTGGGAACATTGGTTCTGCTATCAGTGAAGGAGCCTGTAGCAGCAGCAATATCAGGACAAATCACCTTCGCGACCAGAGGGAAGGGTAAACATGCAAATTACAAGTCGAGCATCCTCCTGACACACCCTCTTCATCTGCGCTCCACCTGAAGGTGCCGCCACAGGTGGGTGGACCTCGTGGTATCAATTAAGGCCATCAGGAGAGCTCCTAGAAAAAGCTTCCTCCTGAAGTGATTCTAAGTTATGGCAGTAGACATTAAAACCGAGCATAATACAAAGTTTTTGCTGTATTTCTGTAACATTTTTCTTCTAACTTTTATCCATCCTTATGTATCAGCTGTGCTATATACTAGATTATAATATAATCAGATTGGATATTCTTCATTTTAACTGGAGAATTTAGCCAATATGTATTGACTGAGAATACTGGGTCCTTTACAACATACTCAGAATTACTTATGAGCAATTTTCTTATTATCTAATTTTTTATTTTCTCAACTACTTTGGTATTGTGTATTTGTTTGTCTTCTTATAGTGAATACATCTAAACATTTTCACATATGTATTTATATGTATATGTGTGCCTATATATGTATACATTGTATCTATAAATTTAATAAACATGCTCTACTACCTACCTACAAAACCAAGAACATGTGCTATTCTAAATCTGGATTTTTCTGATCTTGTTCTGTGCTTTTATATACTACAATCTTAATTCTAGATTAATTTTGAAGTTCTACAAGTTTTGTTCTTTTTCACACAACATTGACTTACATTTATCCACAATGGATGTTTTCTGTGTTCCCTCAACCCTTCTTATGCCTCAGACCTTCTTCTCAAATATGCCCACCTTTCCTGAAGCCCATACTCTAGAAGTTACTACAGCGGGAGTCTGTCCTTAACCCAAGTTCTGTGCAAAGCAACTTTACTTTGCCCTTGTTCTTGGGAGCTCATTTTGCTGACCAGCGATGCCAGGGTGGCTGTGCTCCCTTGGTGCTTGGCTGAGCACCCCCCCCCACACACACACACACACTGCCCACTGCTGCTGCGAGCGCATCCCCCTGCCCGCTGCTGCTCTTCCCAGTGCAGTTACCAATCTAGCCAGTGCTTTTACAGGGTGGCCCCAGACTAGAGGCATCAAAATCACTTTGTAGCTCAGTTTAGTCTTTTTTAAACCTATCCCACAATTCCTGACCCCACTCTACAGTTGGGGCTGACAGGACTGTCTGCCATCCACTGACGCTTGCTGGCCAGTGGTCTGAGTGTCGGTCTTTGGAAGCACTGATGTGAAAAGAAAAGGTCAGCCATCTTTTATTCTGGCGTCTTTAAGACTTTTCTTAACCCCTGGCATCTGTAGACTAGGATAACTCTAGGAACTAATTAAGTTTTATTTACTCTGAATGGAGTTTTTCCTTTGATTTTCTGAATTTAACAATTGATGGCTTCTGTTAATTGGACAAGTGGAACCTATTACCATTTCAAACATTGATTTCCACCCCTGTCAACTATGTTTCTGAATCTACTTTCAACTTATATTCGTCCTCCTCACTATACACTGTGTATTTTAGATCATTTCCTACTTTCCATATTTATGGCACCATCATTTCCATGCAGTTATTAATAATAAATAGGAAGATTTGCTTTTGATAGAAGCACATTAAATTAGATTTTCTTCTTGGGTTCCCAAACCACACAGGTAATGTGAATTCAGCTGCCAGCTCATCCATTTCCCTATTTCTGGTGTGTGTGTGTGTACATGAGTGTGCCATGGTCAGTGTGGAGGTCAGAGAACAACGTAGATGTAGGCCCTTGTCTTCTACCTTGAGTGAGACAAGGCCTCTTTGTTGTTTTCAGCCTGTGTACACTGGGCTGTGAGGTCCTGGTGATTTTCCTGTCTCTGTTTCCCATCTCCCAGTAGTTCTAGACTTGCAGATGCTTTCTCTGTATGGATAGATTTTGCCTGGATTCTGGAGTTCTAGACTTTCAGATGCTTGTACTGTAGGAATGGATTTTAGCTGTGTTCTGGAGTTCTAGACTTGCAGATGCTTGTACTGTAGGAATGGATTTTAGCTGGGTTCTGGACTTCTAGAACTGCAGATGCTTGTACTATATGGATGGATTTTACCTGGGTTCTGGACTTCTAGAACTGCAGATGCTTGTCCTGTATGAATGAATGGATTTCACCTGAATTCTGGAGTTCTAGGCTTGCAAATGCTTGTACTGTAGGAATGGATTTTGCCTGGGTTCTGGACTTCTAGAACTGCAGATGCTTGTACTGTAGGAATGGATTTTGCCTGGGTTCTGGACTTCTAGAACTGCAGATGTCTGCACTATGAGCACGGATTGTGCCTGGGTTCTCGGGTTTGAACCAGGCCATTGTGCATGGGTGCCAAGCACTTTTTTCTACACAGTTGTCTCCACCACATTTTCCTTCCTCTGGCGCCAGCTCCTTCCCTGGAGTTTTCATCATGATGAGGCCTAGGCATTATTGTTTCCCAAGCTCACAGATAATTAGAATATAGATAGCTAGAGACCAGAAAACAATTAGCAAGTTCTCTGGGAAAAAAATTAGCCCAACCAGGTCAAACACTGCCACTGTGGACTTCGGCCTTTTCATACTAATTGAAGAATTAAACTTACCAGCATCTTGATGGTTGAGCTACCATGAAAGTACATTTATTTTATTCAAGATTTTCTGAAACACTGTGTCAGGGTGTCCTGAGCATCTCGTCATCTGAGTGCCCACACTTGAGATCACTTGAATCATCTACCCCTGGGCATTGGCCTCCTTTCACCAACCAGACTCCTGCTGAACATCCTGTACCTATTGACCTTGATGCCCAGCAGGTAGGTAAAAGTAAAGAAATTTGATTTAAAAAAAGATTAAAATGGAAATGACCATAGCCAATGAGATATAGGACAGGGGCTTCTGCACTTATGTATTGCGGGAGCTAAGGGTGTTAAACCGAGAGTAGCCTAGTACATTGTCATATAACAAAGGTGATTGACAAAATCCATAGACAGATGGAAATGTTTGTGATGGCGGACTTCAGTGTCCTTAGTGTCATCCAGGAGCATCAGATGTGAGTGACCACTGGTTAGCGCAATCCTATCAGGAGCGTCTGATGTGAGTGACCACTGGTTAGCGCAATCCTATCAGGAGCATCTGATGTGAGTGACCGCTGGTTAGAGCAACCCTATCAGGCATCTTCCTTTCATGATAGCACAGAAAAGTGGCATCATTTCCTGGTTAACTTGATCCTACTGCCTAAATCTGGTCCGGTGTGTTCATCCAAAGTGTTAAGTTCTATTTGTTAAAGTAGAAAATGACTTGGGAATTATTTCTCACAAAATGTCAAGTGGCAGAATAAATAACCATTCCCCTCATTAATCCCCATGGGCAGCGTCTGTCTGAGGGCTTTGCTTTTCCGTAATGAAAATATGTCAGCTCTGAATATATGTTTGCGCGATTGAGACTCAACAGTGAAATGAAATAGATTCTCCACTCAGCCGCAAGTGAAATACAGCCGTTTGTGGGAAATGAGGCACCGAGCGCCATGAAGTGGTGACCTGGACTTTGAGAAACCTCAGGCAGGCTGAGATCAAGCGGGAAAGGGGAGGGCAGTGTGCGTGGGGAGTATAAAGAATTTCTTAAAGCAATATTCGTCTTAATTCAGCCCCATTGTAAGAGAAATCTCTGCCCCGTCGTGTAGCTCAGTGCTGAAGACATAGTGGGGCTTTGTCGTCATGGAAGCTGTGGAAATCACGGGGGCCCAGGGAGCCATCCAGAGGAGCAAGAGTATATCACCTTGGAAGCAAAGACTGTCGCTGACAGTGCGGTCAGAGTCATAGGACTTCAGAGACCTGCCTGCCAGCCAGGTCATTTCAGAACTGGGGAGAGCCAGAGAGCAGAGACCTCTGCCTGAAGAGCCACAGAGGTCCTGAGCAATTATTAGCTAAGCTGCACGTACTCCCACTGGCCTAACCACACACAGCGCCAGCTGCATAGCTCGGTCTTCTGCCCTCTCCAGCATGGAAATGAGGAAATCTCAGATGTCAAGGTGAGAAGTGTTCATTGTCCAATGCCCCCCACTCTCGCCAGCTCGGGGACCATTGTGGAAGAGGAGCAGAAAGATTGTGAGGTGGGAGGTAGGAGAGGACAGAGTGAAACAGTGTCTTCCAGGTATGGCAGGCGTGCTGTGCCCATGAACTCTTAGCAGCTGTGGTTGCCTGCAAGGAACCAAGACAGCCGACATTCTAGCACGCAGACAGCCGACATTCTAGCATGCAGACAGCCGACATTCTAGCACGCAGACAGCCGACATTCTAGCATGCAGACAGCCGACATTCTAGCATGCAGACAGCCGACATTCTAGCATGCAGACAGCTGACATTCTAGCATGCAGACAGCTGACATTCTAGCATGCAAACAGCTGACATTTTAGCATGCAGACAGCTGACATTCTAGCATGTAGAAAGTAGCTGACATTTTAGCATGTAGACAGCTGACATTCTAGCATGTAGAAAGCAAGGGCCCCAGCCCAAGGGGCAGTTGACAGTTGATGGCTTCTGAGGAAAGGAGAGTCATCTTTTATTAAGGGTGAGGCCTCTGGTGAGTCCACCGTGTTCCAGTGGATGGCCACATGCTCATGAGTATAGCAACAGTACAAATTTTGAACTTGGTGAGTTCTTTTTAAAGACAAGCAAGCATATCAGTGGGAATAAAATTTGGGGTGAGGAAGGGTGGATCCAGGAGGAGTCAAGGGGATGGGGAGGAGTGAATGTGGATCAAAATGCACTGAATGGAATTCTAAAAGAAACAATTAACTATGCGTTAATTACATATAAGAGCCACAGAGGGCCGGAGCAATTATTAGCTAAGCTGCACATACTCCCATTAGCCTAGCCACACAGCAGAGTACCAACTGCATAGCTCTGTCCTCTGTCCTTTCCAGTATGGAAATAAGAGATTCTCAGATGTCAAGGTGAAATGTGTTCATTGTCCAATGTCCCCTACCCCCACCAGCTCAAGGATCATTGTGGAAAAGGAGCAGAAAGATGATAATGTATATATTTAAAGTTCAAAGATGGCTAGATGGCATGCAAGTTAAGTGCACCAGCTGCTTTTGCAAAGGAGCTGAGTCTTATTCCCAGCACCTACATGGTGGCTCCCAACTATCTCTAACTCCAGTTCCGGGGGTTCTGGTGCCCTCTTCTGGCCCCTCAAGGGAACTGACAAACACAGTGTACAGATATATATGCAGGCAAACACTCAGAGATACAACTTCAAAAATTTAAATAAAAGCACCATCTGTGTAAAGGTATTGATCAAATGTCACCCTTTCTATGAGGCCAACACGTCCACTACCTCTTCTTCTTTGCCCTTTTTGTCCCTCCTCATCCTGATTCCTCCTCCTCATTGGTTCACCATTCCCCCTTCTCCCCTCCTCTGTACCTCTTCTTCATCCTGGTCCCATGTAGACAGAGGCCGCTCATTCGGGTTTTGGCCACCCAAATAATTACACAAAACTATATTAATTACAACACTGTTTGCCAACAGTTCAGGCATTTTCCTAGCTAGCTCTTATATCTTAAATTAACCTGTTTTTATTAATATATGTATTATCATGAGGTTGTGGCCTACCAGTTTAAATTAACCCAATCTATTAATCTATGTATTGCCATGAGGTTGTGGCCTACTGGTAAGATTTTCCAGTGTCTCTTTCCTTTGGCAGCTACATGGTGTCTCCTTGACACCACCTACTCTCCCTATATATCTCTGTTCAGATTTCCTGCCTGGTTTTACTCTTCTAAGTCATTGGCCAAAACAGCTTTATTCATTATTCAGTAAAAGCAACACACATATATATGTACAGAAGGACATCTCACATCATCTCCCCTTTTCTATATAATTAAAAAGGAAGGTTTTAACTTCAACATAGTAAAATTATGTATAACAAAACAGGTATCAAGCAAGAATTACAGTCCCCATTCCCCTTCTCTTCATTACCCTTCTAAGCAGACTCATTTAGCCATCCCCTTTGTTCCTATTATCATTTGCTTGTTGATATATACTTGATAGATTAATTGCTCCTCTACTGCATATTGGCACAGCACTCAAAAGTGAGAATGAATAGGGCAAGCTTTGTGTGATTGTGTGTGTATGTAAAGTTATCTTTGTTAGCCATCAGAATTTTCACCGTGCCTAATGAAAACTTTATATGGGAAATCTCCATTTCTCATGCTTCCATCCTCTAGAAATTACCACTCATCTTTCTGCTTCTGAGCTTGGTGATTCTTGCTAGCTCATATATGAGGAATCACATAGTGTGTCTTTTTAGATTGATTTACCTCATTGAGCAATTTGTTTTCAATATTAATCCATGTTTTAGCCCATAACTTCAACTCCTTCCTTTTTATGGTTGAAGAATAATAGCCTGTTTATCCATACAATGACATTTTGCTCTTTGTTTAATCTATTAATGGCCTTGCTATCATGTTATAGCTCTGCTAGTGATGCCACAGTGAATATTGACATGTAAATTTAAGTTCCTGCTTTCAGACTTCTTTGTGTAGATGTGGAGGAGTAGAATTGTTCTGTGTTGTAAGGTGCCCACATTTTGTGGAGAACCTCCATGCTGCATTAGCATGAGGACATCACTTCACTCCTGCCACTAGTACTCAATGATCTGCCCACAGACTTAATGCACAACTTGTGTTACGTTATTTACTGGTTTGAGGAGAAAACATCATAACTGGTGGGAAGTGAGACCTCACTGTGGTTTGAGTTTGCATTTCCCCTTATATGTTTTGGAATGCTTGTATGAATCTAACAGATATTCTAGTCATATATTTTGCTTATTTTTAAGCATCTGTTTTATTGAGTTATGACATTTCTTATATATTGTGGCTATTAATTTCCTACCAGATAAATGATTCTTAAATATTTTTATGTTCCCTAGATTGCCTTTTCATTCTGTTAACTGTGTCCTAGGGTACACGAATGATTCCCCTCTGTGTGCTGTGATTACCATCAATGAATAAAGAAAATTGGCTTGACCTGATAGGGTAGAACAGAGCTTGGTGGGGAAGACTAGACTGAATGCTAAGAGGAAAAATGTGGAGTCAGAGAGAAGCCATGTAGCCTCATCAGACACAGACACCAGAACTTACCTGGTAAGCACAACAGCCTCATGAAAATACACAGCTTACTAGAAATGGGTTAAGTTAACCCAATAAGAAGCTAGAGCTAATGGGCCAAGCAGAGATTTAAATAATATAGTTTCTATGTGATTATTTTGGGGCTGAACAGCTGGGAACCAAGAAGTGGTCTTACTCCTACAAATTGGTGTGCCAGTGTGGCCAACTAAATTCACTTAAAAACCTGAGAGAACTTGAAAAGGAATTCTAGACACAAAAGTACAGAGTTTAACACAGCTTCTTGCTGCAGCTCCTTTAAGAGAGGTTTTTCTGATTCAGGAGTAGCAGAAAAAGAAGCATTTTGAAACAGCGGCTTCCTGGTCCATGCTGTCAGTGTGAACTGGCTCTTTCAGGAGGCTGAGCATTTAAATGGGGTTGAAGGGGTGAGGATGGCTCCCACCCAGCAGTCTCAGAGGCAGTGAAATGACTTCTGCAATGATGGACTTGGCAGAGTAAGTAGGAAGTACCGTATTTGACCTAGCAATGCCAGAGCTTAAGATTTTTAAGAAGCATTTAGCATTTTAAGAAGCATTCCTGGATAGTAAAGAATTACATATATACAAAAGGACAGATTCAGACACAAAAGACCTCTAAATGAGTCAGTGTTGGATAAATGTATGTAGACTTGGAATAGGGAAGAAAAGGAGTATTGAGAGTCATAAAAGCAAGTAAATGGTTTATAAAGATAATAAAATAAACCTGTAGAAAAAGTAATAGAGTAATAAAAATAAGCCATGTAAAGATGAACTATACATATAGAGAGATGCATTCTTCACATTTAAGAATAGGGCAAGTGCTTTATAATTGTTAAGAAAGCTAGTAATTAATAGGAATTAAATAGGGGCAGTGACCTGATCAGATTTCAAATTGCTTGTTTATCTCATGAAAATATTCCATCAACTGGGCACATACATAGCTGTGGGTAGTCAGGAAGATGGTTTCTGCTTAATTGTTTAATTCTGATGAATAGAAATAATACTAGGATATTTTTCATTATTCAGACTGACATAAGAAAGTAATAGTATTCTCAGTCAAAAAGACAGCTAATTTTAGACTTTAGAACAAAATTGAGGCAAATTGGTTACCCCTGGAGATGAATATCTTGTTACCCTAGAGACAAATACACGAGGACAAGTTCATTACTGAATCAATGAAGCAACTTTGGTAAACATAACCCCCCTGTAGTAATGGACTTTCTGCATGTACTCCTAACCTCAAGGTTGAGCCAATTACCTATTTATTGTGTAAGTCCTGAATTTCAATGTCACTTTCTGTCTGGGAACCCTGACCACTCAGAGTTATGTGCTTACTTTACTCACTGGCTGGTCAATGTGGCCTCCCTAGCCTGAGAGAAATTGTGTGATCAGTTTGGCTCTGTTTCTTATTGTTTACTCAAGAAATGCTTTGTGATCCTGATAACATGATTCACATTTGTCCAGAGGTTTTGCTGTAGAGGGAGACAAAGGAGAGAACTGTGATGGAGAAGGAACTGTAAGACATGGAGAGAAAAGTGTCCATAAAGAGACGCAGCTGTGTGGAGACAGATTTTTTTCAGAAAGAGGTTTCCCCGAGATGAAGTAAAAGGGAAGGTTACCATTAGAAACTGTGTTTCCTTACTTACCCCTCAGACAGAAAGGTCTAGCCCTTGCCACATTCATTGATTCTTTATCATACCCTAGATGCAGCCTGGGAACAGGCTCTCCCAAAGGCTGCCAGTAACACAGGGGTACTAGGAACTGAGCCCAGGTCCTCAACAGTAGGTGCTCTTAACCTCTGTTCAGGTCACGTAATTCTTCTTTAGTGTTTGGTAAAGTTCACTGGTGATGTCTTTGGTCCCCAGCTTTTATGCCAGTGGGCTGTAGTTCCCAATTCACTATTATAGCTGGTTACAGGTGTGTGCAGATTTTCTCCCTTCTCATGACTTTGCCTTGCTTGGTAGGTTGTGTGTTTCTAGGACTTTGTCCATTTCACATAAGCTTCCTGATTTTTTGGCAAACAGTTGTTGATGGCATGATATCATTTACCTTTTTAATTTCACAAAATGTCACGATTCTTGTATTTTAGCCGCTCAAATGATTTATTTGTGTCAATCTAAACATTTGTAAATTTTTAATTATTTTCTAAAACCAAATTTTTGGCTTGGTTGATTTTTTTCATTTTTAATCTGTTATTCATACCCTTCTGCTGGCTTTGAGTTTGTTATTTTTCTCTTCCTTTAAAGTGAAATATTAGGTTGTTAATTTGGTTTTTTTTTTTATGAGGCTGAAGTCACAAACTTGTCTTAACATGAGCTGTGCTTCCTTCATGCCTTTTTGTGTGCTGCATTTTGGTGTCATTTTATTTAAATCAATGTTTCCCAATTCAGTTTCTTCTTTGGTACCATGATCAATTATTTAGTTAGCGAATTTTACTGATTTCTAGTTTCTACTTTGTCCAGAAAGATATTTTATATAAATTTGATTTTTAAAATGTATACACAATTGCAAGTCTTAAAACATCAAGACTTACCTGAGGCCTGACGTATGGTCTCTCTTGGAGAATGCTTCATATATACTAAAGGAAAAAAATCAATATATTCTGCTGTTGTTGTGTAGGGGGTTCCATAAATGTCCGTGAGTCTAATTGGTTTATATTGTTGCTCAAGTCCTAGACTTCCATATTGATTTTCTGTCTGGTTGTTCTCTCTGTTATTGAGAGTGGAGTATTAAAGTCTGCAATTAGTATTGTGAAGCTGACTATTTCTCATCTTGAGTATGCCAACTTTTACTTCATATATTTTTGCAGGTGTGAGTTTTTCACACATACATTTTTGCTGGCTATGCCTTCTACATAATTAGCAATTTTGGCATCACATATGTCTCTCTTGGGGCCTTATAATCATTTTTGACTTAAAGTCTATTGATCTAATAACAACAATCTCTATCCTCTTTTGCTATTTTTACAGATTCCCACACACCCCAAATCTTCCACTGTCTAAGTATTTGTGTTTTTAAACCTCAAGTGTCTCTTGTAGGCAGTAAATAGTTGAGTCGTATAGAAGACATAGGTTGTTTAATTCATTCTGCCACTTTGCCTTTGACTGGGGTGTTATATTTAAATTAGTAACTAAAGAAACATTTGGCCATGGGATTGCTTTCAGTATGTCTTACAAATGCTCTCTTGCCTCTCATTTTCCCAGTTGTCACTTCCTTTTTCATTTACTTGATTTCTTGTAATAAAATGTATGGGTTATTTTTCTATTTCCTCTGTGAATGTTCATAGAGCCTTAACTACTATGAAATTTGTGCTTTGTCCTAAAGTTATCAGAATCCATTTAAAAATAATAAGTTTAGTTGCACACAGAACAGTAATATAAAGGGCTTCCTATAATTGAAAAAGTGGACACTCTCAGCTAGACAGAAGGAAGTACATGTGAGCATAGTCCAACCTGTGCAGCGATTGTTTGCACGTGAAATCATGAAAAAATCAAATCAGGTTAGCTTTGCTGTAATCTCAAATTAAAAAAATTATGGACATAGTATGTGATAGTTCAGTAGGAGACATGAAATGTCTAGGTGGAAGATGTGAGCGGAAACAGATTCGATATAATTCCACTGTGTCTTCAGGAAGTACAGAGCCTCTTTAGTCTTCTGTGAAGGGTTCCCTGAAGTGAGTGGCATCGAGACTCTTAGGTAACAGATCGATAAGCTGATTCAGAAATAAGTTTGAAACCAAAAGGTGTATAAAAATTTCAAGAGAGGCCGGGCTTGCTAAAACAGATGTTGCCTCTTTCCCAGCAGAACTAACAAGTTGGTTAAGGAAAAAGAACAGAGACTCAAACAAAACCCAATTGTGTTAAAACCAGACACTTTCTGAAGAAGACACCCAGCAGAAACTATATCCCAAAAAGTATGGAGGAGTTGGGGCTGGAGAGATGGCTCAGTGGCTAAGCATGCTAACTGTTCACACAGGACCTGGGTTTGATTCCCAGCACCCACAAGGTGGCTCACAACCATTTGAAATTCTAGGCCCATGGCATCTGATGGTCTTTTCTCTCCTCCATGGACCCAAGACATGCACACGCACACAGCTATACATACAGACAAAACAGGTCATACACATAAAATAAATCTTAAGTACAAAGGACGTACCATAGCATAAAACATGAAGGACAGATTAACTCTGTCATTGTGTGGCAATATCACAGCATATGTAAAAAACGCAGTTATAGTTACCAGAGCAAAGAACCCTGAGACCCTGAAAATCAAAATTAAAAGTCACCTGCCCTTGTTCTAAGAAGCTCAGCATAGGTGTCGGCCATTTTATTTATGCAAAGGTTGTACATAAGCTTTAACATAGAAAATGGGATAATACTTCAAAGAGGAAAGCTTCATAATTTAAAGTCCTGGTAATCAGAAAGTGCCCTTTCAGACATCCTGAACCAGTTTGCTATGAAAATGAAAATGTTAAGGTTGTATTTTTACCCCCACGGTCAAGTTGAAGCCACTGGGGCCAGGGAAATACTTGGCTTGTGAATGCTGCTCCTCTTACCTGGTGATTCATCACATTTGGCTGGCCATTGACACAGACCCTTATTTGGATATGCTACAGGGCTGCAAGTCACTCACTACTGCTGCTGATGCAGTGACAGCCATCAAAGCTGCAAGGGATGAAGTAAAGCAAGACCTGCAAATGCCTTAGGGATATAAGGAGTGGAGTCATGAATGAAATGATGGGGAAGTGAGAGAAATCATTCATGTAGCCAGTAGAGTTGGTGAAGGGCTTGCAGGTGTGCCTGATGAAGATGCGGACAAGCATATCAAAGGCCACCAAGAGTTCATTCTTAATGATAATGGATTGGAAGGACCAAAGGACTCATTCACAGAGGAAGAAGAAATTGATGCTGACCTGGCAGTATGGACATGGTCACTTTTTCCCAAGCATTTTTCATTGCATAGACAGCATAGGACAAAATGGAGGAGTGTGATTCTCTCTAGACTACAAATGCAAATTTACCCAGACAAATACTGAAGGGCTACAACCCTCAAAACATCTGATGAGCCAAAGAGAGAAAACAACTTCCAGTCTGATGTTTCCAAAGGGTTTTGATAGACACCTATGGTCCTTGGATCATTGATATTGTCATTTCTGGATATCTAGCCATCAGCATTGTCTCATCTTAATCATGATCAACCAAAAAAAAATAATCTCCTCATACACCATCAGCTTATGACCTCTCAGAGAATAACAGCGTAGACCATTCACCTCAGCCATCTGGTTATGTTGTACCGCCTCATCTCTGTGGGGTAATTGTGTAGGAAGTAATCAATATTTTTTTTTTTTTATTTTTCGAGACAGGGTTTCTCCGTAGCTTTTGGTTCCTGTCCTGGAACTAGCTCTTGTAGACCAGGCTGGCCTCGAACTCACAGAGATCCACCTGCCTCTGCCTCCCGAGTGCTGGGATTAAAGGCGTGCGCCACCACCGCATACTTATGGAGGGAGAGAGTGATATGCACATAATCTTATGTTGTATTCTGTCATCAGATATGACTAATATTCTACTGTGCTTAACATTAGTGTGTTACCTATGGAAAAACACAGTACATCTAGGGACCAATATGAATTGAGGGCATCAGTGGAGAACTTGAGATGTATTCTCCACATTTAAGGAAGGGGCACTGTGCTTTATAACTGTTAAGAAAGCTAGCAATTAATAGGAATTAAATAGGGGCAGTGACCTGATCAGATTGCAAATTCAAGGCCACAGACTCATCCAAGAACCAAGTGTTGGGTTTGTACCACAGTGGTGGGGTATTCGCCTAGCTTGTGTAAAGTCCTGGCTTTGATGCCCGACACCGAAAGAGTGGGTGAATGAAGCAATCTAACAAGACTCCTGGGGTGGTTGTTAGAAGGTGGCAGTAGCAGCAGGATGGAGGAGAAGCAGAGACATGCTGAGGTTACGTTGGTGGCAGAGGCAGGGCTTACAGGAAGGGCATTTTGAAAAAGCTGCTGGAATACAATTTGTTTCCCTCCATCTTTTCTTCCTCCCCTTCTTGTCCATATTCGAGGCTAACCTCAGGCTCACTAAGCAGTCGGGGTAACCTCTTGCCTCTGCCTCCTGAGTACTGAGATTCCTGTGAGCTCCCACACCTAGTTATTTTACTTCTTTCTTAGATCGCACAAGACCAATGTGACACATTGCTATGGGATACAAATAGCGAAACTTAGAGATGAAGTCCACACCTCTATCTATCCGCCACCTGCCCCAGCTCCGTGGCTGTTTTCCTTAGAGGACACTGTTATAATTTAGAAAAAAAAAAAGCGACATGCAAGAGAAAGATGCCGTGTTACAGAGCTCAGGTGGAGGTTTTGTTTGTTTGTTTGTTTGTTTTAATTGGGAAAAGTGAATGGGCAAAAGGAGAGGGAAGACCAGCTTCTGCAAACATGAGCAGCAGAAGAGAAGAGAGAGAGGGAGAGGGAAGGAGGGAGGGAGGGAAGGAGGGAGGGAAGGAGGGAGGGAGGGAAGGAGGGAGAAGGGCAGAGAGACAGGCAGAGAAGCAGAGAGAGAGAGAAAGAAAGAAAGAAAGAGAAAGAAAGAAAGAAAGAAAGAAAGAAAGAAAAAGAATAAGAGACAGGAGGTGAGCAAGGCCCAGCTTTTAAAAGGGACCTTAGGGAACATGCGCAGCAGGTGTTCTTAGTGGCTGCAGCTGAGGATGCATCCCATCAGGACCTCAAGGGCAGGCCAGCACAGATGCCTGAACACTAAAGGCACCAATGTTATCGTTCTGAAGTGTATCCTTTTTGGTTTTGTCCTTCTCGTGGGTACTCTGAGTAACAGATAGTATCAAGTTTTAGACATATAATTTACACATTTGATACACTTTACCTGATTTTTTTCTAATATAACCAATATCTTAAGAGGTTTTTTCTCTAAGTACATAGTAGGTCACTTCATTCTTTGGCTGTAACACAGTATCCCAAAATACAGGCTCCTTCTGTGTCTTCCTTGGTGGGTATTTAGTTTTGCTTCTCCAATTTCTCTTTTCTAGTGAACAATCTGGAAAGGAAATGCTTTTATATGTATCCTTCCAAGTTATCTCTTTTCTCCCCATGGGTGGTCGCTGGCAACTGCGGTTTCTGCTCCCTGAGTGTGCATCCTTGGGTGGGTACTCTTCTGTTTCTCGACTCTGCTGTTGTAGTCCTGTATAGTGACGGAATCCCCTTAGCCCATGTTCTCATCAACCCTGGCTTGGATCAAGATTATCTTCCCATTTATAACTACTCTATTATGGTGTGTATTTACCACCATCTAACACTGGGTGGGGCTGCGCAGTTTCATTGCCTCCTGTGCTCCTGTGAACTGCCTTTAACTTTTGCTTGCCAGTTTGGTGTACTTGCCAGTCTGGCTTTTCTTAAGAGTTTGTAGGAGTTAAAACATATTTTCTACCCGAATCATTCCTTTGCTTTATACCACCAATATCTCCATCAGGCTCTTATCTGTTCTTTGTGATGTGTTATTATCTTTCACGGGTTCACATTTGTCAAGTGTGTCAATCTTTCCCTAATGGGTGATGTTCGTAGGGATTCCCAAAAGGCCTTATTGGTTCTACTTCCCCTGTGCACAGTGACTGGATGTCCTGTCATGTGTAACTGGTGAAGTTTGAGTTTGAAGTGTCTGTGGGACATACATGCAACAGAAGCTCAAACGGCCGATGGGTATTTTAGAATGGAGTCAAATTCAAGTCTTTCACTGGAGATACAGACTGGGTTTCCCAGAGTGGAGGGGGCATTTGCAAGTGGAAGTCTCAGGACACACAGGGAGTATGCTATGCCAATGGGACTCGACTGAATGGCAGCAATGTAGACAGAGGGATGAGCTAGTCACAGGCACACTGGGGCAAATAGGGATGCTCTGTCTGGCTTGACAAGCATCTGGTATGTTACTTCATGGAGGAGAGGCGGGGTTCTTGAAGGAAAGGAGAATGCCTCACTCCCAGTCTTCACTGAAATTAAAAAACAGTAAGTGTGAGTAGGGATAACAAGAGCATAATCCAGCGTGGCCAAGAGAAAGCTGGGGCCAGAGAGGATCGAAAGTAGTTAAATGGGAGTGTGGCGTGTCTCTGAACAGGCGCCGGAAGCTGATGGGGCAGCCGAGAGAGATCAGGCGCTCAGCAGGTCATCTCTAAGTGATGATAGCTTTGGCTGACAGCCCCGGTGCCCATCACTTGACAGCCCAGAGTGTGGTTGTTTGGGGACTCGGTGAGTCAAGTTCACACCCCTGCTAACAAACACAAGCACCCACATGCTGCAGACAAAGTAAAATTTATTGAGACAGACAGAAGTGCGCCTACTCGGGACTACAGGTAAGCGGTTACTATTAACCAAAGAGTCGTGTTCACATTCCATAAAAGTCTACATGGAAAAGCATTCAGAGTACTAGATTTTCTACATCACTACTTCACCTACAATAGGGACAACAAACTGACAGTCTGGATTTGATGGGGTCTTGTCACACGGCTACACATTGAACGGGGACAAACATCAGTGACTGTGAAAAGGTGTATAAAGACCAAAACCGCCCGTTGCAGAAAGGGCTCTTGGATGTTACTGTACAGTGTGGTCAAGATAAAACAAAAGCAAACCCAACGCCAATGGCATTGTGGAACGAGCAGAGGGCTGACCTGGATGGACAAGTCATCATTTCCGGGAAAGGTGGGGATGTGGGCATAAAGGAGGAGCTGAGAGAAAGCCACATGAAGGCATCCCCATGCTGAGAACATCTGTAGAAACCAAACACATTCATATGGCAGAGAGTGAAGCCTGTGGAAGAGAATTCTGGGGTTCAATTGAATGCCACAGTAATGGCATTAAAAATAACTGCTTGTAGAGACAGTAACAACATCAATGGAAGGATTCCTGGAAATAAGGCAGTAAGGGCTCAACTCAGTACCTGCTTACACAATGGGTCGGTCATCCCAGGAGCGCAGACGCTAACAGCATCAGATGATGCTTGGAATGGGTGGGATTATTTTGGAATCAAAGGCTCCATCCAAAGAGGGCAAAAGAAGCTCTGCGTCTCGGGAGAAGGTAACAGAAAGTCTAATTTTAAGTACTATTACAAGTAACTGTCTTTAAAACCCCAGTGGGGCACGACAGTGGCAATGGTGCTGCTTTGTTGATATGGGCTCCAGACGTAGGAGGGCTTTTGATTTAATATCTTAATGAATCAAAATATCTTCTTGGAACGTCTCTGCAAATGACATCCCATTACCTTCCTGGGAACTGCCTATTGAGTACTCTTCTCCACCATCAAGATAATGTTAAGGAGCTCTGAGTGTCATCTTAATGTGACACTTGTCATACGATAATTAGACAAAGTAAGTGGTTCATTGGGTTCCGAGAAGTTTCTCCAAGTGAAATCAATTTGCCGATTGTTAATTTGTTCTCTTGTGCATTTTTTCCAAGCTTGAAGGAAATAATAACAATGGCTTATGATGACGGCCTAAACTGAGATTTCTAGTGTCTTTTTAATGTATCCTATTATCATTTAGCTGCGATTGAGCACCTGCTTCCTAAATTATGATCTAAATTATGATCAGTTTTGAGGGTGAGAAAAAATGAAAAACAAACTAGAGGACTGGGGAGGATGTCATCAAGACCCCGAACTGAGCAAGTCTGCATCTCCGTAGAGAGGAAGCACGCAGAATTCTCAACATCCGGCGGTACTTGTATCTACCAGGCCAAGGGAGCAAACGGCACCAGAGATATCCATTTCCCACACGAGAAGAATTCCTGGACCAGTGCAACCTTGTCCATCCTGTTCTAGGATGGAGATGCTAGTGAAAGAGGCTTACTACATACAGAAGGCCAGCTTGGGGTGGGAGACGGGTTTGACCAAATACACTTTTTGCCTGAGTTAATAGATCTGTCTTGTGGACTGGCTAAAACTCACTGGGAAGGCAAGGACAACGAAGAGATAGTGTTGGCGGGCTGTGGCTGGTTAGGGCAAAATAGAGGTTGTTTCTGATGAATCGTGGCTGGTTAGGGCAACTGGCTAGGTAGGAAGCAAGCAGGCAGAGCTCGGGGAGCTGGCCCTGACCTGAATGGGGCTGCGCTGGAGTCTACTCTTTGGTACTCGTGTGGAAGAAATCTGGGAGAATACAGAGATATTGTTACTGAAACTGAATGCCAATAATGAGCTTAGGCCAGCTTCTTGCGCTACTAGGATCTCTTTCTAGGTCTCCGTTGGGATTTCTATTAAATGAAGGGTGAGAAAGAGAACCCCTTAGGGCCTTTATCTCCCCCGTCATGATCTGTGTAGAAAGGGGGTGGGGGAAGGAACATGAAGAACACGAAGAACCCTATATTTTTTTCCTATGATCATCATGGTGCTGTCTTCTCGGCGAGTATAAGCTCAGTAGGAATGCCTCAGAAAAAGCCCTTGAGGGTAGGGAAGGGAGCTGCCACAGTGGGGATGCTGCATCCTGAGGGGATGTTTAGCTATATGAAGGAATGGCTTGTGAAGCTGCCCAAGTGGGAGTTGCATGGCTTCTGTGGGGAAACGAAGCAGTTTAGGCAAACAGGCTTATCCAAATCAAAAGGGCTTCTAGACACTTTGCAGCTGCATAGAGGAACCTCCCCAGCCTGCAGGCTCCACAGGCCAAGTGTCAGTACAAACAGGACTCCAAGAGGAATTTCATACCCCAGTTTGTGTTCCGCATCTGGAGTTGCTGATTAAAAGCCGTGGTTTTTCTAAAGTGTTTTCGGTATACAATCAGACACTCAGAGGTGTGTAAGCAAGTCATGCAAGCACAGACACCTGTTTGTGGATGTGCGAGTGGCAGGGGAAGCATCAAGACCTTAATTTCTAAAAAAGAAAATGAATTCTTTCTCCAAAGGGACTTGGACTGAATTAAGGCTGTCATTCGTAGGAAGCCATTTTTTATAACTTTTATAATTTTATACATTTTATGATTTTTAATAAACATCGGAGGTGGTGGGAACAGAAGGAAAAGGAGCAGTGGTGTGGTGTGGTTTCCACAACATCTACAGGACACAAGAAAAGCACTTAGACACCATAAGGCTGGGAACCATGCTGTAATAACCACCGAGGTGGGTAATCAGAGAGGGTCTTTGACGTTTGAGAGGGTGGGGCTCCCTGCACTGCTGGATTCCGCACAAATCACATGCTAGTTGCAAAAACCTTACAGGAGGGAAGGTGGCTTTATCTGAGCCAGCCCTTCTCTCATCCGGTGGAAACAAAAACAAACACAAACAACATCCTTTCTCCCGCACAACTGTATGCAAATTCAGAACGCTCTGGGAAGGGGTCTTCCAAACCTTAGCCCTGGTACAGAGAGAACAGCAGAGGAGAGACCCGTGGGCCTCGGAGTCTTAGATACAAATGCAGGCAAAGGAAGCGACTTGCAAATCTGCCAAAAGCATGTCCTCTCCCTCATGGGCACTACCATATGTACCCAACCTCGTCTTCCTTGTCATCGTCTTCGTCCTCGTCATCCTCCCGCACAGCCCGGGTGTGCACCCTCAGCTTCCCCTCCCGGTCCTTTGGTCCCAGCTCTCGCTCGTCCTCTAGATCGTCCAGCAGGACCACAGAGCCACCGCTGCCGAAGTCCCCCGACGTTTCCTGCTCCTCTTCTAGCAGGGGAAGGAAAGACCTCAGGTTAGCGCCCACTGTCCCTCAAGGCCCATGCGGACTCCCTAGGCTCGTGACTTGGGTTGTAAGATAAAAACCAGAGCATTTTCTTCTGCAGTGTGGGAGCTCAGATTGAAACGTCTCTAGGGCTCAGCCCTGGCCCTGTGGGCTGCTCTGATGGAAACCTGTCCAGGTTGATGTCATGTCAACTGGACACATTAGGTGGGAAGATGCCTCCATCAGCTTCCCTGTAGTCAAGCCTGTGGGACAATTCCTAGATCAGTGATTGATGGGGGAGGGTGGTTCCATCCCTGGGCTGGTGGTCCTGCGCTGTATCAGAAAGCAGGCTGAGCAAGGTATGGGGAACAGGCCAGAAAGCAGCATTCCGCCATGGCTTCTGCTTTAGTCTCTGCCTCCAGGTTCCTCCCCTGTGCCTGCCCTGAATTCCCAATAAGCCCTTTTCTCCCCGAGTTACTTTGAAATATGGTCTTTATCACAGCAATGGGAAGCCCTAGAGTACCCTGGGTGCTTCAGCCTCGTTAGGAACACTGCAGTCCTGAGTGCTGGACCAGTGACCGTCCCCTGACTCACAAGCTCTTGTCTACCCAGTGATACTGGTAAAGATCTGCTCCTAGCAAAACCGGCTCTGCATGAGGTCATGGAATTCCAGCATTCTGTCTCCATGGCAGACTCACTACAGCCAGAGCTGGCTCTTGAGATTCTGCCATGACCCCTACGCACTAAGGACCCCTGGGTCAGCCTGGGCTGCTGCCGGAGGCTTTACTCACCACAGCTCACGGTGCCCTGTTTCCTGGAGCCAGCCAGCTCATTCCCGTATTTATCTACACACCAGCACTGCCCCGTGCTGCCGTGACACTGCGTGGCTTTGTAGTAACCCTCCTCGTTACACCGAGGTACGAATGCTCCTGTGGGGACAAAAGGGCCAATTTCAGTCAGAGAAACAAGCATGGAGGCGTGGGGTTCATGCCATTTAAGACAGGGAGGGGGGGTCACACGCAAGCCGCAGATTGGCTGTAGGGTCCCAGGAAAGAATGGGGCTGACTGCTTACTATTTTGTAAACATTATGGGGACCTCAGCCTTGATTAGGAAGTGTATATTGGATTCCAAGAAACTCATTCCCCAACTAGACTTGATAAAAGTCAAGAGCATTGTGTAGTTACACACATTCCGGGCACTAATCTAACCATGTGCATTATATATTAAACATGTTCACATAATCTCTTTCCTTTGGATAAACATAGAAGTAGGACTTTTGATGAGTTTCATGTTTCTGCTCAAGTAAGCTTGTGATGAAAATTCAGAGTCTGATCATTAATCTTAATTAGCAACTTGATTGCATTCATATTAGTAAAGCCCATCTCTGAGAGGTGTCTTTGAGGGCATGACCTAATCAATGGGTTAATCCCCGTATTGATTGGTAATAGGCTGGCATTACTGGACATACATCAGTGTAGAAAAAGACATGGACAATTAAGGGGGCACAGGATGGCAAAGCAGCCCCTCTCTCCAGTGTCTGAAGCTTCAGGACAGTTGAGAGTAAAGAAATATATAGAAAAATGTTATTTAAATTAAAAAAAGAATTCCACTACAATTAATATTTTCTGTAACGATTGCCCACAGAGCTGAAATTTTCAGGTAGGGCCCATGCAACACCTCTTTCAGATATTTTCTGAAATTCTCACTGGACAAGGCTCCCAGTTTCTCATGAGCCTCTGTGGTGTTGGGTTTTAGCTCATCAGCTGGCATCCTTCCAGCACACCTCAGGAGCCACCCTGGGATCTTATTTAGATTCCTAGCAACCCTTTGAAGACATAACTTCACAACCCACCAAAACTGTAACTTTGGCTGCTGTAAAGACAGTTAAGAGTCACCCTCCTGGAGAAGCCCACATCTGTAATCACCGAGTGCTGGCCCCAAGAATCCTTTCTGTGGTGAGATCAGGGGTCTGGCCTTACCTGAGTGGAAGTCCCTACAGGAAAAGGAATGCCTCTGCTGGCAGCCATGCTGGGCTGCTTTGGCTACTGTGCTCCTGCTGACAGGAGGGGATGAAAGGTTGGAGGCGGGGTCTAGTTAGAGACTGGAGGCCTGTCAGCTTCCTGCGTTTTCTTGATGTAAACTGCCCTGCCTTGATGGGCTGACACCACCACATCTGTGAGGCAGAATGCGCATTTTCTCTTTAAGCAGCTCTCTGGTGTTCTGTCTGTGATGAGAAGCTAAATATGCTGTTTCTTTAAATCATTTTACAGCTCCATCTGACAGTTTGACCCACGGACCAGCAACATAATCTAGAACCCCTTTAGAAACGACTTTCTTTTTCTGGTCATGAGTCAAAAGTTGATTTTTATTTTCTTTTTTAAAATAATTTGTGTTTACCCCACGTGGCCGAGTGTTTGTGCATGCTCTCTCAAGCCTGTGCCTGTTCACAAGCGCCCATGCCTGCACGCTTGCTTATGAACTGTGTGCATGCAATTCTTATGGCGACCAGAAGGAGGCATCAGATCACCTGGAACTGGAGTTACAGACAGTTGTGAGCTGCCATGTGGGTGCTGGGAACTGAAGCTGGGTTTTCTACAAGAGCTGTCAGTGCTCTGAGCCGGGGAGTCATTGCTTCAGCTCCCTCCAACCCCAAGTCAATTCTGAGGGCCAGAAATACCTTCCCTCTATACTGAGTTTGGATTGTTCAGCTTTAAGTTAGGACCCTTTGCCTCATACTGTCAAGCTTTCTTCTTTTCATTAGCTTGTTGAAGGAAACCAACCCTTCCCAACGTGCTGTTGTTAGTGACCCTTATCTCACTGGTTTATTCTTTGATTATTTTTGGTTATTGTGTTCTTGGGGCTTTGAGTTGAACATCTAGTTCTGTGCATTATTTTTGATAATGTGTTTGAAGTGATGTGTGTTTTCACCAGCTTCACCTTGCTTCTGTGGAGTCTGGTGGATAGCCCTTTTACATTTCATCCAGCTGAAAATAGTTTCTAGATTTTATTTTACTTCCTTGATGTCTCTTTTCGTTACTGTCTGGGCTAGTGAGTTTGAGATGAGATTATTAAAACTGTTTTATCTGTGGGGCTGCCCGTGACAGATATTTGATGCAAACCTGCATGAGTGCATATGTAAATATGAATGTTCATCACATCGCCCAATTATTCTATATCCTATTTGTGTCTCCTCGCACTGTGTTACTTGTGAACGTCTATTATATTTAGTCTTAAAGTAACCAGCGCTCCGACAGCCTAAGACACATCTTACTTTTCAGATGAAGTATTTGCTTTCCCAGCTGTTTTCACGTTATATCAAGAACATTTTCCATTTTCTCATTTCAACTTCCTGTACAAAAGTCTTAGGTGTGACTTTGAAGACACAGCACTTCCTGTCTCATATGTCCATATGTCCCATGTGCCCTGGTTGTGATCAGACTACTTTGTGCTTCTGACACACTCCTGCACACTCCTGTGCCACATGTTTCTCATGGCACCCGTCTCCTGCCTCCTGTGAAAAATCACGTTTTCTTTCCTCCACGTCTCTTTTGTGTTTAAAACTCTTCCATTTCTGTCATTCTTGGGGATTCCATGATATTTTCTACAGAGCAGCATAGTTTTTCCAAGGGAACTCTCAAGTTAATCTGCATTTCCTTTCCTTAGGGCTAAATCGAAACTATAGTACATTTAAGCACCCGTGTTTCTGTTGCCCTCCACAGTCTAGAATTTATTCTAGGCTGCCATTAAAATGTTTTGGTGGTCTAGGTTTTGAAGCAGGGTCTCACTGGGTGGCCTTGGCTGGCCTGGAACTTATTACACAGACCAGGATGACCTTGAACTCACAGAGAGCTTCCCACCTCTGTCTCTGAAATGCTGGCAATCAAAATGTTCTATACTCTGTTGTTTAGATTTGGTATTATGCTGTTTCTTTTGCACAATTTCATATGGGATGTACTTATATCCATTATCTTAGTTTGAGTATCTGTATCACCACCTTATAATGGGTTGAATTTAAAATTCTAGATTCAAAGTTATCTCCACTTGAGAAATACTGTTATCTCTTTCTAAACTAGTGTTGTTCATGGAAATCTGATTTCAGTCTTTGTCTTGTTAAAGGCAGATAATCTTTATTCATGATTGTGAGTTCATCTTCTCTGGGGGGACTCTCAGAAACTACATCCTTGCATCATGAAGCAAAGGCCTCTGGTTTTCACTGTGGCTTCTACTTAATTTTATTCCTGTTGTCTTTTTGGCATAACTATGCTCTCAATTTAACTTCTATTTCACAGAATAATATCCTCCCCAAATGTAGCTTTGGAAGGTCAGATTTTCTTTGAGCCAGTAAATTTAGATATAGCTTAGTATAGGCACTACTTAAAATGTTTTTCTTTGTATTTATTCATTTCATGTGTATGAATGTTTTGCATGTATGTATGTCAGTACACTACATGCATGTCTGGTATCCATAGAGGCCAAAGAGGGTGTTGGATCCCCTGGTAATGGATGGTTGTGAGCCCTATGTGGTACACAAATCAAACCAGGTCTTCTATATGAGCAGCCAGTGCCCTTTACCCCAGAGTCATCTCTCCAGGCACCAGAATCGATCCCTGAGCATGGCGCTCACGAGGCTATTTCAGGATGTCTAGATTCCAAGAGACCAAGTGAGATAAAGAGGGCAAGTTTCCTACCACTACAGTCACCCCTTTGGAAAGGCAGGGGTACCCAGTGCCTTGCTATCTTCCCTAGGTGATCCAGCAGTGGAAAAGGCTGGTCCCCCTGAGCAGCGGTTAGAGACCACAGCAGCTAATAGACCACAGAATAAATTAAGATTGGGCTGAGCCTTCAGGTTGGCGAGAAGCAGGTGTTGTAGTAAATCTATAATTTAATAAGATTACTGCTCTTTCTAAGTAGGTAGTAATTATAACTGATTATAATTTGTTGTTGCTTGTTTAGTTTATTTATTTGAATCTGAATATCCCTGAACACACACGGTTGTGGTATTTGGAGATTTTCTCCGTGCAGAGAATAATTTGTAAGCAATAGAAATGGCATTCGTATGAATTGGTCTGAGTGAACTCGGAACGTGGGGGGTTTGAGATAAGACTCAAGTGAGGTTACAGGAGGGGGGGAGGTGGGCAGTTGTTGGATCACGTGCATTGAGGAGCATGAAAAGGAGATGTGTCAGGTGGCATGCCTTCTATGACAAGTCACCATTGCCACGGAGCTTTAAAAACATTACCGTTGCATAAACTAGTAGATCGTGGGTCTATTCCCCCACCCTATGTAACAGAATACAATCAGCCATCAGAAGTCCTTGAGCTGGAGAAAACGTATGGAGGAGATAGGCAGACACTGCATCTTTAGCCAGAAAGATGTCTTTTCCACTGACAAACCAAGACTTCAAGAGTTCAGAAGCACGAGCTTAACTGCGGGAGGTAAGTGGCCGGCAGTCACAGAATGCTTGCGTTTGGCGACCTTTAGGAAAATGTGCTCATCCCACAAAGTAACTAAGGTAGCTTCTGGAATGGGACTGCTTAGGGAGTGTGCATGCCTCTGAACGCTTCGCGAGAACAACTCTGGACCACTGCTGCAGCTGTCTACTCTTCTTAACAGGGAGGGAAAGCAGGTTCCCTTCTTATAACTGTGGTTTTCCAGGGTGCCGGGAATGGCCACCACACGCCCTCTCCATCCAGGAGCTAAGAGGACCAAAAGGAGCTGGTGCTCCTGCAACTGACCTCCTTCTGCCTTAAACCCAAAGGAGAAAAAAAGCAGAGTCTAAATAGGTGGGAGACTTCCATCCAGAGAGGCACATGCCCTTCGACCCTATCTGATACATTCTGGCAGGGTCACGGCTTGTCTTGTTCCTTAAATGGACAGCTAGCCCTGAGGGAGAGAAGAAATAGTCTAACTTAAAAGCCTTTCATTTTGAGAGCTGGAAAAATACTCATGTGTTCCACTCGGTGGCTTCACATGACAGGGAGAAACCCAAGAGTTAGTGTAGCCGGAATCAGGGAGGGAGCCCCAGAGAGCTGGACTCTGAGCATGGCCGAGCAGCCTGCTGGCCCTGGCCTGACCTCAGCTTCTCTTGCTGGTAGAGGCCATCCTCTGTGGGCCAGCAGCTTGCAAGAGCTCAGGCTGGAGGAGAGTGAGGCGCTTCTTCGACAAGACACTGTCCCTAATTGAATAAACACTGTAGAGCTGAATGTGACAAGAGATGCGGGGGGGGGGGGGGGGGGGGTGTTAATTAGTTGCTCTAATGAGTGGCAAGGAATTGTACTTACCCAACAGGCTTTTCCCCTTGCTCAGCTTCTGAATTCTGTTCATTTCATTCTGGCAAGGGAGACCTAGAAAATAATTTATGGAAGTCGGTTTCCAGATGGTGTGGAATATAATCTCTAATGATTGACTCCACTCTTGACGGGAAATGTGGGCAACGACACACCTGGGTGTGGGGTTGCTCCATATGCTGGTGACTGCGCAACAAAACAAACCCAAGCCATTAGTGCTGCTAATTTTAGGATAACTCCATATCACAGGACACTTAAAATAGCATGTGGAGGATACTTATATAATATAGGACACTTCCCACCTACACCAGACGAAGCAACACCGGGTGATTGGCTGGAGGATGTTTTCAATTTTGGCAAAGGAGGCATCCAGCAAAGCCCTCTGGGAGCTAAAAATTGATGCTAAGCCTTACTAGAGGGCGAGAATTCTGAATATACAGACAGCTAGCCAGGAGTCTCAACGCTTGGCCTACTGCAGCTCTTGTCTCATGGATGAGAACTCAGGCACGCCCGCATGGACACAGGAACCACGTGGAAAGGCGGTGAGCAAGCAAAGTCTCCAGAGGCTGACTCTGTCACAGTTCTCTCTGCCTCCTGAACGCTCAGGACCCCCAACATCTCTTCCCTCCCTTCAGCTTCTGAGTCCTCACCTGGGACATACATGTTGTGTGAACAACCACCAGGGAACTGCTGTGACAGACAGGGAACCACATGGCTAAGCGTGTGGATGACCTGGCGTGGACCTGTGCCGTCGCCCTAAGAAGAATTTACCACCAGTAAAGTGACAAATGACCTCGCTGGTATTTTATGGTTTGTCCATGACTGGCTTTTGTCAGTCTTCTCGGTTTGGCAGGTCCTGCTGTTGATTTCAGTGTCACTGTGGCACAGGAGGGAGTCCCACCCCTCTGCACTCTTAACCATATCGACAGCACCCATTTCTGTCTGCTACCGTCTGGGTTGTAAACCACCTGGCTCTCCTGCTGCCAGGTGAGAAAGAGTGGGCACCAAAATACATGCTTCTTACTTCATTCAGGATAAGAGAAAGACTGAAGCCAATCCTACTGTGACCAGGAAGGGTAGTACTTACTCTGACAGATAGCTACCATTTGCTTAAGTGTTTGAATGTTCTAGAGCTTTTTAAAGTCTTTACAACCGCCATCCAAGATAGGTACTGATATTATCACTATATTGTAAATGGAGATTCTCAGCCACGACAAAGCAGAGACAGTTGGTACAGAGAAAGATGATCAGTATGATCTAGTTTTACCATACAGTTGGTACAGAGAAAGATGATCAGTATGATCTAGTTTTACCATACTTCCTTGACATTTTCCTGCAAGAGTTTGGAAGAACAGCTTATTTAAAGAAAGAAAAGTTAAACGGATGGAAATCTACTTAAATGCAGACAAGAACAAGACAAACACATAAAGTATTTCTTTTTTTCATTTTTAAAATGAAAAATTCATCCTGGAAATGATTTGCTGCTCGGCGGCTGACAACAGGTAGTGAAGGGCTCGCTAAGTCAGGAACTGTAATGAAATCGTGGGCTGTGGGACAGCAGGGTTCAGGATGCAGACGTGCAGGCTTGAGGGCAAACGTGACACAGGAAGAAAACGGTAGAGAGTTAGAGAGAGGAAGTTCACCCCCAAAGCCAGGAGATTTAGATGAAACATCTCTGCGGAGGCAGAGAGGCTGATCAGACAGAGAGCCAAGGAGCAAAGTTCTCAACATAAACTTGAATGAGGAAAAGTTTCCCGGAAATGAGAAAGAATCTAATTCTGGAGTTCAAAGAAGCACACAGCACCTCATCTTAGCGATGTGACACACGCTGAACAGAGCTAAGGTGGCGTCTAGGAAATTAAGGTCCTTGAAAAGCAGAAAAAAAATCCCACATTTTTCTCTTCTGTTGCCTCTGGCCATGGTGCTTCCTAGGGGTGACTTAGAAAGCAAGGGGCTTATTCTGACCTAAAAGTCCAGGGGGCTGGGGTCCGTTGGGCTCTGGCAGGCACGTCATGAAGAGTGGAGCAAGATGGTTGGTGACATTTCCTCCATACACGGGAGGCCAAGAGAGGCAACGGGGCCGTGGAGAGAGGCTCTACCTTGTAAAGGTTCCTCAACCTCCCTAAGCAGCATCACCAGCTGGGAACCAAGAGTTCAAAGACTCGAGTCTCTGGGGAACAGTGCTCATTCAACCCAGAAGAAATCTCTCTAGTTTCCAGGCACAATGGAAAATGACTTCCAAGACAATTTTTGAGAAAAAATCTTAGAAAACTAAAACATCCATAAAACTGGAGAACACCACAGTAACTCGGGTTTCCCTTGGGTCGCAGAGGCTATCGGAACCTTAACCATAAAGTTACCAGACATTAGCATCTGCAGCAACTACAGCTACAGCTCTGCTCCGGAGAAAACTTGGAGCCTTGAACGTCCTTAACATTGGCCTATAAAGTCCAGGTATGACACCCCACCGTCTTTAAGCTTCTTTATGAAATAACATAGCAAATCAAACAATAACAGCTAACATGGAGGGAAAAATGAAGAGAAAAGTATACAAAATGAAAAGCCATTTTTCTCATAACTAATCTTGGATGCTATATCATTTCAGGGCACACCACAGTGGGCTCCCGGCTTCTCCCCACACTCACAGGCTGAAGGGGAGCCTGTCCGGAGATGGCCCTGTGGTCGAGCACCTAGCTCAATACCATGGGTACGACAGTGAGGAAACTCAGCCTGCCACCCCACCCTCAAACAGTGGGTCAGGTCTGTGCTGCAAGCATTTTAGACTAAAGTAAAACAATCGCTATTATTTAGCTCTAATCTGTGCTAGCCAATATAGTCAGAGAGGAGAAAGCAACAAACAGAAAGGGAAGGGGAAAGAATGTAATTACATTTTAATATTTAAAGAAAGATGTATCACTGTTTACACCTGGAAACACCAAGAGAGCCAACCTGAGATAGTGGAAACGAAGCGAGAATTCAGAGAGGGAGAGAAGGGAAGGAGGATTCATTTACAGTCGTGCCAAGATGGGAACCATGGTGACAACAAGCTGAAGACGACCTCCACCAGCTGTGAGCAGCCTCTAAGATGACGGCCTCAACAGCTTACAGCTGGAAGAAATTTCAAATAAACTGAGCAAATGCATCCTGAGGTTGAGGAGGGAAGAAAAACATGACTGGCCAGAGCATTCTGATATAAAAATTAATGGCAAGACAAGAGAGACCTACAATATACCAAGACCAAGGGTCAATCAACTGTGATTTAAACTGCTTTATTAACTGTGAATTAAATGGGATAGAATTGATTTATGGATATTTAGAAAAGTGGAACTTGGTATTCAGGAATAAACCTAAGACACGACATATATATCAGACATGCTATTGACAGAAGAAAGATTGGTCAATAACGGATAGAAAGGAGGCTAGGTAGTTATCCCCAGCTTGGAGCAGAAGCCAAGGCCTCCTGACTGTGCACATACACAGAGTAATGCAAAATCTGAACAAACACAGAGCCACTGAATTAGCAAAGGATGAGAAAGTCGCTTTACTGGATTGAAGTGAAAAATACCCTTCAAAGCCTAATGCAAGCTTTATAACTTAAAAAAGCATATAATAAAAAAATGAGACATGCAATTATGTAGAAATTTAAAACTTTCTCACTAACAAGAAAAATACACAAAGTCAAAGTTGGGAAAAATCTGCAATGCCAACCACTAGCCAAGCACTAAGCCCATAGATACACATTTTCCTACAGAAGACAGGACAAAGCACAACTCCAACAGGAAAAATTACACAAAGAAATTAAAATTATTTTGAGGAAGCAGAAACCCAAGAATGTCCCGGAGATGAACCAAGTTATCCAGATTCATTTGTGATAAAAAGGATGAAGGCAGTGTGGCATCCTTTTGTCCCACGTTGGCAACAGTGACTAGGTCTGACACTACCGTGAAGAAACAGTATTCTGTTTTTTTTCTCTCACCAGAAACATCTACTCCAGCCTCTCTGAGAGGCAGAGTGGCAGCTGCGCTGAGGTGTAAAGATGCACGCTGTGCACTGGGGATGGACCCACCACCCTAGGAATGTGCACACGAGATTTCCGTCACTGAAAGCTCTCCGGAGTGTCTGCGTTTCTGATGTGTGCCCAGGCATCTTTGTGCACATGCATACGAGCTGCGCAATTTAACACGATTAGTAGACAGACAGACTTCTAGTCCACTGGGTACAGCCCCCAGGAGGCAGAGACTGAAGGAAAGCCAGACAGGAAAGGCAACCCGTGGGAAGGCAGAACACGGCCACTGGTTGGGATGCTGTGGCAGGCTGGCTCCCTTGCCTGACTTTGGTGACATGAGACACCTGACATCTTTTCCTATAGTCCTTAAATCCGGTGTCTTTTGTTAGCTGCAGTTTGTCACCAGCAAAATATTGTAATTAAGGAGAGTTCATGTAGCAATGGAAATATGATCCTTTTATGTTTGCATAGTATTTTTCACACTGAGAATCTCATGGTGACCTTGAGAACCACACAGCAGAGGCTTTTACACACCCATTTTACATACGGCCAATGCTAAGCACGGGGAGGATGCTTTGCCAAAGGAAGGAATTACTCAGTGAACGGCCACCGTCATTTGACTCTTAGCTTCCTTAAAGTCATGTTAAATGCAGACAGGCACCTTGGGGCTTGCCTGCCGTTCCACAGGGTGTTTAATACCTGTGTCTTTCTGTGCACAGATCTCTGCCGGCCTCGGTGCCCCACCACTTTACCTCCTGGGCCTCCGTGCCCCACCTCCTTACCTCCTGGCTTCTGGAAGCAGTAGCACCACTCGTTGTTAGAGAGTTTGCCGTCCTTGAAGGAGTCACAGGAGTTAAAGAGGGGCTTGATGCAGGGCTCATACTTGTCCAGGTAGATGGCGTTGATCTCTGAGTGGTCCAGCAAGAGGTCATAGTTCATGTCCAACTTGTTGAACATCCAGCCCAGGGAGTCCTTGCAAATGGGCAGGATGCTGGTGTCAAACCCTGCGAGAGAAAGGGACAACTCAGCTTCTCAGACAGAGAACACATGCGGCTGTTCCCCAACCTGGTGCCCCAGAGGGGCTCCTCCCTCCAGGCTTATATATGAGACAGAGACATGTCCTAAAAACAGGAGCCAACTTTGGGGAAATATCTTCAAGAGAGAAACCATTCCCTGTGATAATGCATCTGTGATATAAATATGAGTTCCATTGTCTGCAAACCTGCCTGCAAGACGTGTCTGGGAGGAAAACTACAAACACACTAAAATATAAAGTGTCTAATACTGAAACCTGAGCTTATTTTTTTTTATGAAAAAAAATGAAGACTCAAAATACTGGAGGAAGGAGTGATAGTTGGGGAGACAATGGCAGTTGAATGACGCTCCATCTATCCCAGAGGCCCCTGCGCCCAGTTCAAGCCTAGAAGGTAGAGCACCCAGGTCCCGCCTCTGTTCCCTTTCTTCTTTTCTGCAATCCCCAAGGAGCCACAGGAGATGGAATCCAGACCAACTCAGACAAGCATTTGTTTCTTATTTCCCCAGGGAAGGGGATGTTGTTTTTCTTAAAGGATTGTTTCCACACGGAGACTGTAAAAAAACCCACAGGAAGGGTTGCTTAGACTCAGCTCCCCGCTCTGGAAGGCACAGCACTGTGGACAGACACCAAGACCATCTTTCTCTCAGAGCCAAGGGATGACAAAGGCTCGGCTTATCCTAGGCACTGATCTTGAGGACTGGCTTTGTTTTCCTAGGATGCTACAGATAAACATGTTTCTAAGCTATAGTCTACAGACCTCATTTTTCTCACTAAATCCAAGGAGCACCCCTGTGAAATGCTGTCATCTCTACTTTGTAGATAAAGAGATAGCAAGCTCATGTGACTTCAGAATTGGGATTGGAACCCAGGCAGCCCAGTCTCTCCCAAGTGCTCTCCTCTGCTTTCTTTGAAACATTTTTACTGAAATCATACAACTGACTTAGGGTGTCATGACTGGGATACAGTGTCTATAGTGTAGGGTCCTGATGAGACGGACTGTCCGCTCCAGTGTGCCCTTCACTTCTGGGTATACCATGGGGGCCTTGATTTAGTAGGACTCATAGAGGAAGCAACATCTTCATGGCAGATTTGCACAGAAATCTATACAAAGACTTCAGCAAACCTGTGAGCTCTTAGCAGAGGCCAGACTACCCCTCCTCCCCCACTACTGATGCTCGCTAATCCACAAGAGGCCTTCTAAGGGATGACCTCCGCTTTCTCTTTAATAGCCTCGGCACTTTTGGCACACATTATCAGTAAAAGTATTTGCTTTCCAGCTCCAGGAGTTCCCTACCAGTCAGCTTTAAGTTTACCCTTCCGAATAAATCTTCACATATTTAAATTTATTCATTTTGCTACCAAAGGATAACATCCTTTACATTTTTTTTCCAGATGAGACTATGGGGTAGGACATGGCCTCTTCTTTAGTTGCCATTATGATTCATCAGCAGAAGATGAATTATGTGTGGCTTAGTCAAAAGGTCAAGCCTGCTCTACCTCATTTCCTCAGAAAAGGGCACCTGCACCTGGCATCTTCAGCTGTCAGAGACAGAGAACGGAGCTTGGAGCAAGGCTGGGGGGCTGCCCTTTCAGGACTTAGGGACTTGACAATGTGTTGCTCTTTTCTCTGGCCTTGTAGGACCAAAGTTTAGTTCCTCCCCAGCATCCTTCCCCACCCCACCCTGCCCCGCCCACCTTGCTGGCTTCAGGACACCACACCTACAGAGGCTTCAGGGACTCAGTTTGCTCCTAGGTATACTAGTATTTCCCAGGCTCCCACCTGTCTACAGAAAGTCTCTGAGGGCCGACTGGAGGCTTCCAGGATGTTTCTTCCCACCAGCCTGCTTTCTGTGCAGAAGTTTTCTGAAAGCCTGGGGCTGGGCTGCTGTTGGGGGACTCACAGACAAGTCTTTCTAGATGGAAATCAGTGTTCGTTCACAAACTGCCAGGGAACCTCTGGGAGGAACTGGAGGGGGTAGGGAGAAAAAAAAACCCAAACACCAGGAAAAAAAAGGACCAAAGAAAAACCTCTCTCACCTCACCATCCTACAGACAGGGCTACCAAGAATATCACCCGTAAAGCAAGTGCCATCTGCCGGAAGGCCAGGGAGTGAAGGCTTCAGACTAAGCCATCCTTCCATCCTCAGTGATCTTGCCAGGAAGCTATGCGTGTCCAAGAATTACCAACTGTTAAATCATTGTTTTTGTTCTTGAGACAGCATCTATCCCTGTGGCTCAGGCCAGTCTGGATCCTGTCTATAAGCAATCCTCCTGCTTCCCTAATGTATGGGAAAGCATGGGAACAACCAAACTTGTCCAGCTGGGTGACAGAGTTGACACAGCACCGTCTCACCTCCTGCCTGCAAGCCAGGAGCTCTGCTCTCAAAGGTCCATCCAAACCTCTGGAGGGAAGGGGGCTGGCTAAAGACTTTGACCAGGGCATCTCAAATGCACTCACAGCCAAGGTGCCTGTGTTTGAAGGACCAGGAGGATCAGGAATCTCTATTGCAGCAGTTAGCACAGCTACCTTGGAGTGCAGAGCACTGGGAGGTGGTGTAGAAGTGTGTGTGGCCTCTGCTCATCCCAGAGTTAGTGGGGAAAGAGGGAAGGGGTGCCTGTTTTGGTTTCTGGGGAAAGTTAAACATAGCTGCCAGTATACACAAAAGACATGATCTGAGCTGATGGCTACACTGTTGCCCATATTAGCAAAAACCCACAAGTCCCAATTAAAGGCTCCTTAAGTTGTTATAGCCATGATTAGGATCCTATTTGGAGCCTGCAAGAAACTACTCAATAACATGAAATCATAATGATATTTCTAGGTGTTTACATTTCCAAATGGTATATCAGCCTGCGAAGTGTGCAAAATTTTCAACACATATGCATTTTCATAAGAGTGCAAACTTTCCAACACACATGCATCTCCATATTTAACATGGAAAAGGACTGTAACATGTGTAAGTTATTAAATGGGTAGGTATTACTCTGTGTGTGTTTATATTTACACACAAATAGACACAACTTTTTCTAAATAGTATGTTTTCTAAATTATCTATATAAAGCATGACCTCTTTGAAATCACATCTTTTTTTTCCAAAATAAAAAACATATTTCTCCTGATTCTAAGCATCACCCTTCTTTAATAATTTAGTGTTTCTAAAATTGAGACTTGTTTTAAGCCTTTCTTTAGCTAAACCCACATGACTGATAACGGAGAAGGGATACTGATAGCGAACTAGCAAGAACAGAGTGGGCTTACTGCCTTGGGCTGTGTCAGAGCTGGTAGGCTTGATGACTCTGTTGGCATCCTCGTGGAGAGCCCCGAACCAGTCCTTCAGCCGCGAAGCAAGGTTCCTTAGCTCCTTGTCTGTGCAGGCTGCAGGGGAGCACACAGAGCAGACAGTGAACACCCAGACTCTCAGTGTACAAGGTCATCGGCCAAGCTGCATTCAAGGCGATCCTCCTTGCCCAGATACTCTCTCCTCTCTCCTTTCTCCTCTCTTCTTCTTCTCTCTCTCTCTCTCTCTCTCTCTCTCTCTCTCTCTCTCTCTCACACACACACACACACACACGGGATGCTACTGTCACGAGTCAAACATGGGACAAGGAAAGAGGCTGGATTCCCAGGGCAGACAGGTTGTTGGGACTTGGACTGTCTCCGATAAAGCAAGCTGCTGGCACTTCCCATTTGTGCAGCGTCCCCCAACTCTGACTGACATCCCTTTTGCTGAGCACATAAAACTTGTTATTGCAGTTTAGCCAGAGAACATGACACCTTCCAGTGTGCTCACACTGAGAGATTGACCAGCTCACGCTCCTAGAGAGAAAATGCCTAGGGCATCATGAGAGCCCAGGAGGAACAGATTCCCCATTTTGTATTAGGACAAGGTAGACCTGTGAATTTGGCCTCATGTTTTTGCCTTCCAGGTTCACATTGCAGCTCTCCACAATCCGGCTGGGTAAGTGTCTTCACCGTGGAAGAGCCTTTTCTGCCTCAGGCCTGGTCACCAGTATAATGTATGACGGAATGACGGGGGTTGATACTGACAAGGACAGGAAGAAAGCCAGGCTGATGGGTGGCAGCAGATAACGAAGTGGGTGCCAACTATTTGAGGGTTCATAGAAGGCTACAGAAGACTTGGGAAGGGAAATTCAAAAGGGGATAATGATGGAGAGACAGGAGTGGAATCTGGGAGTCTCTCTGCTGTTCTCTCAGCGCCCAACTTCATTCTAAGGGAGAGAATCTTGGCTGGGGGCCCAGGCAATAGAATGCTATCAGGACACAGGAGAAGAAGCAATTGTCTTGTGTCCTTCAGCAATTAGAGAAAAGTTTAAAAACCATGAGGCCAAGAGGAACCAGGAACTGACCTTCATGACTGCCAGCTTTTCGAAGCTCTAAAGCTGGCATAGAGCAAGCAAGCTAAGAAGTTGAGCACACCACCATTCCAATGTGGAGCTAAATCTGGTCCTGTCCCAGTGTTGAGAGGACACAGCTGGTGGCTCAGAACATGTTGATGTCCCAAGCTCTCCTCTGGAGGCCTCAGAGGGCAAGGATGGAGGTACAAACTGTCATCCCAAGCCCACGCCAGCCTCCAGAAAGCACAGTGATCGACTGAATCCCAGTGCCCGGCCCAGCAGACAGCCTTGTTGTCAGGGAGAATTCAGAGGAAGGTAGTACATGGTGGGCAGTTTCCTCATTTTACAGCTCATGTCCACTGAACCATGGGTTGGTGCAGCGGCCAGCTTCGCAAACCTCACACAATAAAGGTCTTTCTCCAACTTCCAAACAGGTGTGGAACTGCAGACCCAGGCTGCCTTCGTACGACCTGTTTCATTTCTACCTTCACCTCATCTGGGATGCAGGCTTTGGTATCACATGGTATCCTGTGCATATGCCCAGATGTTGATACCAAGTTATTAAACCACCCAGAGATGCTGCTTCATCCTTAACACACGGACCTGACTATAGTGTCAGACACAGGTAGGAAGTGAGCAGACTTTCTTGTTGGTAGTAGTATGTCACACTGTGGGGTCACTCTGCCTAGGGTAAATCTCAGCTTCACCACCCACCATAGTTCTATCCCCAAATCCCCCGAGACCTCAGTTTCCGTATCTGTAAACAAAGGACAATAAGGTCACAACAAACCCGACGGTATGGTTCAAGCTCTTAACAGATTACAAGATCGTTTGATACATGTGCCAGATAGATTTTTAGTTCTTGCCCATAATTATTATCTTAAATGGAATATTTAGAGATAGGCTTAGTGCAAGCAAGTGTTGTACATTCCAGAAAATAAAGACTAAGTCAAGTGCAAATAATCAAAACTGACTTTGATACCTACAAACTATGTGCAAGCAGACACCTGTGTTACCCTACATAAGGGAATCAATATTAAACAAATGTACAAACTAATTCCTCAGGCACATGTCTCATCCAAAGCTGCTCACTCCCCAGCTGGCTGAGCCCTTGCACTGGCGGCACAGGATCCAGATCCTTCCACCAGTGCAGGCTGCCACACTGGTTATAACCAGGCAAAAGTGACTTCCGTTCTGATTTCTACCCTTGCAGAGGCTTTCATGGTAACTAGCTACACAAATGTCTGTCTCTTCTCCTTTCCTTTGGCCTTTTAAAATGGATTGAGAAGGAAGACAATAAGCTCCCACAAGCCACCTCCCAACACCTCTGCTAACCTGTGCTCACACAGGGAGAGAAGCGGTTGCTGCTGAGGGCAGAGCGGTTCTTGTTTTTGCCCCAGTATGGAATATAATTGCAGGGATGTGCTCACAGTCATCCGCTTATCAGTCGTAACCCAGAGCCTCTGGGGACCAAGCCTGTGCCTTTCTGACCTGCCCAGCTCTAAACGGTAGTGTGACTGTCCAAAACCAGGATATGGACTCACCAGTCAATCTCCCATTTGGGAGCTGAAAAACTCATTTCCCCTCTACCGCTAGTACACCATCCATTTAGAGTGTTCTGAGCAGAGAAAATTGCCAAGTCAACTTGCGATGAAATCACTCACACACTGAGATAAATTAGTCAGCCATGTTTAACTAAACCCCAAGACAGGCAGGTAACCTGCATATTCACAAGCCTGCTGGAGTCGACCCCCGCCCCAGGCCTCTCAGAGCCCAGAGCCCACGGATGGCTGAAGGAATCAGGCCATGCAATCTTGAAAGAGTGAATATGTCACTCAACTGCCAAGTCCAGCAGCAGGGAGCCATGGCGGCATGGCTGGAGGGAGATCAGAGAATGGAAACAGAGATAGAAGACACCCAATTATTGGGCCAGTTCCACGGTATCTTCAACTGAGTGGTCTTTGAGAGGAGAAAGCCAGGCACAGACTGCCTGGAGCATGATATATTTCAGAGGAATAAGAAGGGACAGATGCCTGCAGAGAGCTGTTTGTTTGGATTTGGCGCTCCAGCCACAGCTCAGGCTGGCTGCCTCTTAAGGTGTCTAGCACTCCCTGAGATGGTGGGACTAGCTGGAAATCACAGCTTCGGAACTGGGAAGCCAGAGAGTATTTCCCAAAGTAATGTTTTCCAGTCTGGAACTGCGAGCCACACCCACCTGCCATTCCTGTCTGCCAGGAAGAGGGACAGTTCTTGTCCCTGAGGAGTTCTGCCTCACCCCCATGCCCACGTCTCCTGGTGGGAGAATCAGTCTGCAGAGCAAAGGATGCTCTCCTGGAGACATCTGTTTAAACCAGGACAACCAGGACCAGCATGCAGGCATCACTGAGGTCTAGCGTTTCGGTTCTGCTCCCTCCCTGTCTCTACCCGTATTTCTGTTGCCCTTTTCCGCTAGGAAGTCTCTGCTCAGAGGCCTCTGCTGCAATCCTAGTTCCCTGTCGGGTCACTGCATCTTTCCTGCATGACTCCATCTGCTCCAACAGGACCAGGGCGTTGACAGTGTCCCTGCGATTCTCTGACAACCCCTCCAGCAGGGCCACATCCAGGAGGCAGGAAGTGGTACCTTCAGACATTTGCCCTCAGAGCAGACATTTGGAAGCTGCCCTGGATTTCTTCATGTTCCTCACCTTCCCAGTCAGCTGGCCACAACAGGTTTGTTTCTGTCACTGCCTTCACTGCCTAGTCCAGTCCATGGCACCAATGTTGCTCCCACTGGGTTAGCCACGACAGGCTCCTACTCTCTACAACCTCCCAACCCAGCAGCCACAGTGACCATTCTGAATGGGACACTGGGTCAAGTCACTTTCTTGTCTGGTACTTCTGGCTCCTGGGGTGCTCTGTTAGCTGAGCCTTAGTCCATGGTATAAGTGGCCTGTGGGATCAACCCATAGTTTTCCCTGCTCTGGCCTTGCTGCCCTTTCCACTCTTTACCTCAATGTCCCTAACCCGGTTACCTTGCCCATGATTCCCTTACATCTCAGTTTTAAGGTTATTTCTTTCCCGAAGTCTTCCAGGCCAGTGCCATCTCCCCCTTGATCGTAAGAGCTGCTAGCCCTCAGCATGGAATGCAGCCTGCTACCTGCTTGAAGGATGCTCTCATTATGTAGCTATTGGCAGACTCTCATAACCCTCTCTCCGCCTCTCTCCGCCTTTTGTAAACTGTGGTTTTTCCATCTGTGAAATGGCAAATAGAAACTTAGCTGCTGGCATCATTGCATAGAATCAGATATCGGTAAAGCATAGCTCACAGCGACTGGCACGTAGCAGGGACTCATATCCCAACTGTCTGCATGATATGTTGGCATTTTATTGTTATGCTTTATTTTTAAGTCCGAAGAGATAGGGTTGATATAAAGAATAACATTTCCCCTCATTTATTTTATAGCTGTGCCAAGCAGAAGGCCAAGAGACTGGGATTTCAATTTCTGTCTGCCTTCTCCTAGTTGGATAAGCAGTGAGATGGGTGATTGGTGTGACTTCCCCGCACCCACATTCCCAGCCTTATTGTAGGGGGTATGCAGTAATTGTTCAAAATATATTTATGGGAAGAAAACATGAATGATTGATTGAGCCCATTGGTTACAAAATCCCAAGTCAAGAGCCACACTAAGTGGTAGGATTGGGGTTTGAAGCTAGGCTGCTCTCTCACAGAGTTGGTTCTACACCAGGAGGGTTGGGGGAAGCAGCTTCCTTGGATAGACTGGGCTTGTGGGTAGCCAGCAGTAATGAGTGCAATTAATAAACCTGGTCAGGCCTTCACCTGCAGTGGGAGCTCCTCCGGTGACACAGAGAGCAGCTGGCCCAACAGTTCAGGATGGAGAGGGCAGCGAGGGAGGCTCGTGCCTTCATTAGCCCTGGTGTGAGAACGACGGTCATTCGGGAGAATGGCAGAACAGGCTGCCTTGTGTCACAGGCGCAGTCACCAGGGCTTCATTAGGAAAACGAATAGGGCCATGGCACATTATTCTACACTGTACAGAAAGACAGCTCACTCCCCCAGGAAACCACAGCACACAGGCGGGGAAGGGTCCAGGTAATATGGCGCTCTCCCAATGGACTTGTGTCTGCTTGCAAAATATGACCAGACTGCAATGAGCAGAGGTGGCTCCGCAGAAGCTAAGCTGCCCAGAAAGCCAGCGTGGTGATTTTCCAAACATGCCTTCTCACCACCCCACCTGAGAGGCAAGGAGCTCACACGGGTATGGAATGTGCTGGAACTGAAGGCTTTCAGCAGGTGACCCAGATGGCAGAGGAGATATGTGCTGTGGCCAAAGCTAGAGACAGGGCCCCTCTTTGTGTCACTGCAGCCTGGGGCAACAAGGAGGAAGAGAGATGGTTGGTCCGTCAGTATTACCTAGTGGGGCAGTGAGATTGCCAGGGGAGCAGCCACCAGGAAGAGGCAGCCATGATGCCTGCTCCCCATCGCCAGCCTGGCTGCTGGCCCTGGGGCCCCTATGGCTAGTCCTTCCCAGGTCCTCTTCCCTCCCATAGACGACGCTAAGGCCTGGCGAAGAGCAGACGAGGAAGCTTTAAATTATGCTGCAGGCCCCTATCCTGAGCTAGCTTCTGGTTATTAATGAGCGTGGCAGCTGAAAGAGAAGATGGCCATTCCAGAAGACGACTTCAGAGATGACGCGTGCAGAGGTGCAGAAAATGCTGGGGAAGCAACATAAAAATGCAGACGGTGACTGCATGCACATTCTTATTCAAATGGAGTGCTAGCACCTACCTGAGGGACAGGAATAGGCACCTGTGATGGTGTCCCTGTGCTAGCAGCTCTAACGGAAGCTGCATCTGAGCATCCACGGGGGATGTCTGAAAATGGCAACCCTGACATTACGCCAACATCCCGGGATACCTGTGCACCTCTGCCAGGGGACCGATTCTCCTGGTCTGCTCCTCACTGCATGAACTTCTCCAGCTCGAGAGCCCAAGTTAAACACCTACTCCACCTGCCCCAAACCTACCTCCTCCCAAGCCAGCCTCACGGATGCTTAGCTCAGGGCTCTGTAGAGGCTAATATGAAAACAATCCGGATTTAATTTAAACTTTAGTGCCTCGGAAGGTAATTAAAGAGTTGGGCCAGACTCAAGTTCTTTCTGGGAGCAAGCCGAGAGGTCTCTCCGCAATGGAGACCTGGTGCGATGGTCCTTTCCCACTAATCTCCCTCAGCCCTCCTAGGTACTGTTGTGAATAATTACTTCATCAGAGCGGCTCTGGATCACTGAGCTCCGAGTGTTTGCAATTAGCAGCTTCTGCAGAGGGTCCAGCTGAGCCTTCTTTCTGGTGACGATTAGACGCTGGGATAAGACTTCCAGAGCCAGGATCTGAGCAAAGGCAAGGTTCCTTCTTAACTTACCCTATCTGGGCTAGTTTCCCCTCTCACCATTACAGCCTCGTGCTGCTGGTACCCACAGGGCTCTAGGCCCCCCTTCCTCCACGGGACTAGATCTAGTTGTTGTGTATCTGACATTTAGCAGGAGTTACGATGCTTGAGCAGTAGACAGGACGGCTGATGAGGAAATGCTGCAAGACCTTGACAGAGGAAGGGCACAGTGACTCCAGAGTTCCCTTTGAACACTGCTCTGATAAACTGATAACACAAATAAGCGGACTGAAGCTGCTTATTCAGGTTTTGCAGCAACAACCAAAACCATTATGCCTTCAAGGACTACCAGGAAGTCAGGAGTAAGGAAGTGGTTTTTGGAAAGATAAGGATCTGCCAGTCTTCGGTCTCCTTGCCATTGTAATGGAGGTAAAGCAGAACTAGCCAGCAGAATTCCAGGAAGAATTAAATTGAGCAGACTTAAGCACTCAACCACAGGCCTGACACCTAGACCACCACAGCCAGCAGTGATTCCCTGCTGTGTTTGTGAGTGCAAAGCAAGGCCGTGAGGGACCAAATGGGAAAACTAAAGGCCAGACCCTACACACATGGTGCTTGAATGCAAGTCATCTCATAATGCTACCCAGAAAATCCTGATTCTCTGCTGCCATTCAGAGAAGTCCCACAGTCCCTCCCTGGTCCTACAGATAGTGAGGGGAGGCCCCGAGACTCACAGTCGGGTCTCCAAACTCAGTGTTCATCTGCTCCTGTGTTACAGCCCATGATCCCAGTGGTTCCTGCTCTGCTCCTCCACACAGTCCCCACCTGGCACATCGGAATGATCTTGTGGTGCATTGGCAGCAGGCTAGGGACTATGCTCCCTTTAGACTTTTGAATACCAACCCCCAGGAGACCAGTTGTCCTCAAACAACTGGCAAACCTTCAGGAGCCCCTGCTGCTTCCTTTTCTGTAAATGGGGACAATGGCAGCCTGGGTCTTACTCTTAGCTGAAGATGTAATGCAGAGTGCTGGGAGAATTAAGTCTCAAAACCAACAGGAAGCTGCCACTACCTTCTGAGCTGGGGGACTTTGGGGGCTAATAGTACCTGCTCTCGAGAGAGTAATATTGACGCTCCAAGCCACACGCGACTCTAACGGGGGCTCCATGAAGATCTTTGGAAAGCACACACCATGAATCCCATTCCAACTGGAGCTCACTAGACAGACTAGGCTGTGCTTAAATTAAACCGTGTCACACATGATTCTAGCTTTTACTTTTCAGTGCGTAAAACATCAATATATATGCATGTTCTCTTATCCTTAGAGAAGGTGCTGTTTTATGCAAAAGCAGGAACAAGGAAGGAATTAAGGCTCTGTCATTCAGGAGCTTGCTAATAAAACCCTCCTTAAAAAGCAGTCTTTGGAAGAGCTTCAGATAGTGACATTAAACCTGGAAGCAGAAACGTTAACTAATTAATGGTACAACTCGCAATCGGGGATGGGTGCATTTCCTATTAAAGCCATTAAGACTATTCTTGGTAACCTGATTTGAGGAGGTTCAACGTTCCCTGACAGCCCTCCATTTGGGAAAGGAGATGTGTTTAGAGTCTGCCCCGCCATTTGTAAGTGTGCATTCGCAGAGTGACACTTGTTTCCCCCTTGAACAATCTCGCAGGGAAAGTTGGCCAAATGAAAGAAGCTTTGGAAACTTCGGATAAAATCCACAGCCTTTCATAATATTCCAAGGCAAACATGCATTATTGAATATGCAAAATATTGACTATAAATGCCAGCTCTGGATTCAATTGTATTTCTAGCAGGTGAGCCAGCATTTGCCTGTAGAGGAGACTTGGCATAGGCTGATGTGACAATGAAGGAGTTCAGGGCCACACAGAGGTGTTAGGTGTCCCCAGAGAATAAAAGCCTTGCTGAAGAAATGGCAGCGGCTATTCCCATGTAAACACGCAATGAGGTGCTCTCCCCAGACAGGCTGTAGATGGGTTCAACCTGGGTTACTCAGGGGCCGGAGCATAACGTACTCTGCTATATTGCACACTACATAAGCAAGCACATTTCCGGTCTACGAGGTAACGTGATATAAGTTGATCAGTTTAGGTCAAATGGTATAACCAGACCTGTGAGTAGCTTTAGAGACAGAACTCTGTGTTTGAGGAAGGGATAATTCATGAAGAATCTCCATCTTAAAAAAAAAAAAAATAAATAAACCAGTTTAACCTGTTCAAATTCAACATTCAAATCTAGGTATTACAAAGCATAATTTTTTATTCTGTGTTTTCAATGCCTAGAGCACAGACATTTCTACCCTTAAGCAAGAGAACACTCCATTGCTAGTTAGCACTGCAGCGGAGAGCTAAGGGCAAACTTTGAGCTGAGATCTTAGGCTGGGTAGGAAATCTAGGAGGTACCTGGAACCTATGTTTGGCTTCCTTAGGGAGGGGACACTAAACACTGTCACAGCCATAATCTAGTGACAAAAGAAATGAGACATAGAGTCCCTCTCCCCCACCCCCAGTTTAGAGCAGATGGTGGTGCCTTAAACCAGCCGTTTGGAAGGGAGGCGACACCACACCCTCCAGTGACAAAGGACGGGTAAGTAGCAATATCGCCGTGTTCTGAGTCCAGAGTAAGAGGATGGAGGCCAGAACTGGACTGAGAACCCAGGAAAGAGTCATTGAAATGCCTGAGTCTGTCGTCTTTATTTTCATCAGGTGACAAACTGGGGACTCATCAGGATAAATAAAGCAGGATCTAAGAAGAGACTGCCCAAGACGGAAGGTACCCCAAGCTGAGTGCCCGGCTCACCAACCCTTTCTCCCTTGAGGGTAGAGACTCACTCTCAGTCTGTCCTTTCCCCGGGTGCGAGTGTGGACAGTGACTTGACATGAGAATTAGCTGACATTTAAGGCCCCCACAGACCTTCCAAGACTACACCTGACCCAAGGTTGAGATATCAACCACCATTACTTCCAATTTGATCAAAATTGCCAGTCTAGCGAGCTAGTATCTACATGGGAAAACAGTAAGCAACTTCTACCTTCCTCTCCATAGATAATAAAGAAGGTACGCAGAAAAGGGTGGGATATTTCACTTTCATTAGAACTAGGGGAGAGAGAGAGAGAGTCTTGAAAGCCAGAAACTTACCAGATGGAAGTGAAAAGTAAAATGTCCACAAGGGTCTATAAAATGATAACAAACACAATAAAATAGCACAAATATGTCTGCCTCCCTAAAGTTACTGAAATGTTCTGCTCAGCAAGAACTAAGGAATGTGGTGGGGTAAGGGCCGGAAACAGATTAAACAGAAACCACACAGGAAGAAAAAAGCATGAAAAAGGGGGGGTGCGTCCTAGAGGCAGCGGAGCTCAGAAAACACACCAATATAGTTCTTTGTGTTTTGTGCAGACAAGAGGCTCACTGTAAAATACAATGGAGTGTGACAGGGACACTGGAAGTCGACAGAGTGGAGTAATGAGCAAAGCCCTCTTGGGCCTGATCACTTCACAGAGACAGGGAAGCTAGGCCCATGCAGAGGGGCCATTTTAAAAGGGAGCCATCTGCCTGTCCTGGTAAGTTGGATGCTTTTGGAATTGTGAAGTCCATGGAGGACAGATTGGTTACCCTCCCCTGAAGACTCCATTGTACTTAGTGTTTTAAAGACTGTGACCCTCTTGGTTTAGAGACTTCATAGAGATTGGGGGAAAAGCAGGTAAGACAACCAGAGAAAATAGCAGGAAACAGGAAAATGGGAGCCAAGTAAACAACAGAAAAGGAACAATTGCCTTTGGAGAAAACAAGAAGAAGATAAGAAGAACGCAGTACATCAAAGCTCAGAGGAGGAGGAGGCAGGATGAGAGAAGCTGAGACTGAAGGAAGCAGAATGGACAGGAACCACAGCAAGCAGGAGGGTGTCAGTATGCGCACAGGGAGGAATCACTGTACATCAGAGAGGTAAGTGACAGCCCGGGAGCTGAGGATGCTCCTCATGGGAATAACTGACGGCCCTGAGGATACCATGGGAGCATAAAATAGAGTGGGCTGCAAATCCAATTCCTTAAGTAAATCCCATTTTACAATCTGGGCCAAAGGAATGGCCTCAGGATGGTCAATATGAAGATCCATCTTAATCAAATCACTGGATTTTCAAAGAAAGTCAATATGGTGGTAGAAGATACATCCTAGGGACTTCTGAGAGAGAAAAGTACAATGCTGCCTCCAGATTTCAGCAACATTCAGGGTGGGAAAGCAAAGCCTGAACCAGAGCTGAGGCAGAGAAAAACAATGAGAGAGAGCAAATCAAGTCATCTAGGGTTTTATATAGCAAAGGCAAGCGCTAGGAGAATCTGCGTATTGCCAAGTAGGGGATAGAAAGGAAGGGAGCTTTAAAGAAAAATGGAGGGTAGGGGAGAGAGTAAGAAAATCATCTGGATTTTATCACTGTTTATAGTGTTGGTGGGGGATGTTGGTAAATGCCCCAAATTTCAGCTACTCAGAAGAATCACAGGTTCAAAGCACACCATGGCTAAATAGGAATTGTAAGACCAACTTGGGCAACTTAAGAAAACAAGCAGCCGGGTGGTGGTGGCAAAGCCAGGTAGTGGTGGTGCATGCCTTAAATCCCAGCACTTGGGAATTAGAGGCAGGTGGATCTCTGTGAGTTCAAGGCCAGCCTGGTCTACAGAGCTATTTCCAGGACAGCCAGGGTAACACAGAGAAACCCTATCTTGAAAAACAAAATAAAATAAATAAAGCTAACAATAGCACCAACACAATCAAACTTAACTTCGATAGCAATAAATGTAAATGAGCTAAATTCATCTCTCAAAAAGATAAAATTGTATTTCTAACCATGTCACAAAGAAAAATCTAACTAGATATTGACTACAAAAGATTTAACAGTCGGGGAGGGGGAGGGAAATGAGAGGCGGTGGCAGGAAGGAGGCAGAAATCTTTAATAAATAAATAATAAAAAAAGACAAAAAAAAGATTTAACAGAATTGAAGGGACTCAGAAAGGCTACCAGATGTTTTCATTATAAATTTCCACTGTGGAACTCATAGCTCATTTGTGGCCAAGAATACAAGGCTCTATACTACAGTACTGTCTGAGATAGCAAAAATCAGGAAACCATTCCAATACCCCCTGTAAGTTGGCTATAACACACCCACCCATTGTAATCAATAGTTAGTTGTATCATGTACAGGACTCTTTGGGACACAAATTTAAAAAATAAATCGGCATTCTATATGTATCACATAGGATCCTTGTCTGTGCTTCTATAATATATCAAGAATCTAATAGAAGTTGGAGAGATTGCTCACCAGTTAAGGCAACTTACTGCTCTTGCAGAGGACCTAGGTTCAATTCCCAGTACCTCTGCTGGCTTACAACAGTCTGTAACTTGAAGGAATCCAACACACTCTTCTGACTTTGTGGGCACTGCATGCTCATGATGTATGTACATACATGCAAGAAAAACTGTAATGAGTCTTCCTCTGTCCCACTAGCCAGCTCCCAAATAATGACATAGAGACTTCTTATTCATTATGAAAACTGAGTGTATAGCTTAGCCTTATTCCTAACTAGCTCTTGGCAGTAAACAAAGATGTCTAATTGGACTTGAGACCTGACCCATTCGGTAGGAGAGAAATCAGGCCTGGCACAGGACATTGAGCCAATGCCTGGGCCTAGTGAGACCATGGTATATTAGAGGCCATGGATGTCCTATGAACACTTGAACTAAACCACGTGATTCCTAACGGCATTCTAAATACATGTCCTTCTACCCACAGGTAAGTGTAGTTCTCAGGCCTCATCAAAGCTCCTCTTTGCAATAGATAGAGATCGCTGAAGAAAACACAACTGGTTTGAATGAGGAGAACCTGTTGTGGGCTGTCCAGCTCCACGGATACATCTTCAATACAGCTCCTGCATCTAAACCTCAAGAAACACTGCAGAACAGGGACCAAGAAAACTGCTGGGTGGGTGTGTCTCCTAGAAATGTCAGAGAAGCCTCCCATGATACCTACACAAGACCTGAATAAAGGAACTCTCACAGGGCCTCATCTGTAAACTAGGCTACCGGTAACCGATGACAACGGCAAGATGGAATATTAGTCCTTTCAGGGATGGGCCCCCTAATTGGTTTTCTGATACTAATTGATTAGCCCTGAAATCATGTACGTATGAGGAGCACTAAGTAGTTTAAGGAAGGCTGTATTTGTATATTTATGTGTATACACATTTATACATACATATATATGTAATAATAACAAAAAGACCATGAATTTGAGAGAAAGGGTAAAGAGGAATGAAGGAAGAAAAAAGAAGTTGGAAATGGTGTAGCTATATTTTAATTTTACTTTTTAAATAAAAAATAAATCTTTATAAAAAGAAACTATTCAAGGACACATGAAAATTAGTAATGACAGTTTATTTTGGGGCAGAAGCCAGACCACTGGGAGAAGAGCCTGTATTGCTTTAAATGGCTTTTGTGTGTGATATAAATATACGCACAGCATCAAAACCATGACACCGTCCTTGCCTGTCTCCCTCACCCAGCCACCTGCTCCCCGAGTCAAGGGACTGCACATCACACTCAGTCATCTCTGCAAAGTCAGGTCTGGAAACAATTGTGGCTGGTTGGACTTCACAGAGGATAAATAACTGGATGAACAGATAGGACAATAGGAAGGATGAAGCTTGGGTCTAGACCACAAGGGACTTCTTACCTACAACTCAAGACGGTGTGCATCCATCCATCCATCCATCCATCCACCAGTTTCATGCTTACATGCTGATAATTGGTTTTTTACCCCAGAGGGTGAAATCATCCCTAAATTCAGGATTTTTTAAATCCAAATAATTTGTGTATTGTTCTGCATTGTTCCCCAGGACCCTAGGGGAAAGTCTAAAACAAGCCACTCCCTAAGCTACTCTGAGGAATACAGAGATGATTAAGACACAGCCCTCGCTTGATGCCCGGGATTCACTCTCAGCTCTCCTGATCTGTAAAAGATGGACAGGCATGTCCCTCACACCAAGCTTGTGGAGTTTAGGTGATGGAGTCAAAAGTGCTCTCCCAGACTGCTCCCTGATGGGGACCCAGGGCTCAGTCGGGTCCACCACCCCCCCCCTGGAGGAAGCTGTACATGCAGCCCAGCACCCGGAGTCCCACTTCTCTGTGCCATATCACAATGTGTCAACCTCCTGGGCTGGCCATCAGGGCAGGAAGGACGTTGCGGGGTACCTGATTTACCCCTAGATCCCAGCAACCTGCCTGGTCAAAAGCAGACTTCAGTAGGTTTACAAAAGGCATAATAGGGAAAAATCTGAACATGCTTGGTGACGTGAAAACAGCTTCCACTACTGCAAAAGCACTGAGAACTTGCTTGGTGAACGGACTGAAGCCTCGGCTGGCCAGCAAGTCCAGCTAAAGTCAGGGGAACATGCTCCCTGCCAAACAGTGAACAGACCTGAAGGGGACAGGAGAGCAGACAAGGATGAAGATACCTTGTCTCAGTCAAGCCTCAGAACGCCTCAGGGTGGCCTTTTGTCTGCACTGCATAGCTGAGAATAGCAAACCTTCCATCTTGCCCATTTAAGCCTGCCCATTTAAACCCAGGACCAAAGGATTCTTGTGTGCCTTGAACCACAAAGGAAAGAGGAGCTCTGAACATTTGACCACAGACACTGTCACACCGACTCTGTGGGCTTGGACAAAGGAAAGGCCAGGACACCTGCTCGTTCTCAATGAGTACAGGGTCTCTCAGGCTGAGCCTGGATCTACTACTTTCTAGGCTGGGGTTGCCTCCAGTGCTAACACTTCTGACCTCAGCCCTCTCCTGCAGCAGCTTGGTAGACCCTGGACAACCTCAGCTTTGTCTGTCATGATTGCAGGGTCCTAGAGTCCCCTTACACCTGGCTTCTCATTGCTGTCTGGGTAGTTACCCCTGTGTAATTTAGTTTGCCAGTGTCTCTGCAAGCTTATTTGAAAACCATGGAAGGCTGCTTACAGAAAATTAAGCTTCATTTTCTTTAAGCATCCAGCCAACAGTGCAGGCAGGGGCTGATGATTTGGAGATAACTGGCTTTTGCATATGTAAACATGATGCATTTAGCAAATTACGCAGACTTCACACTTCAGAGCATTGAAGAAAACAAAGAGGTCTTCCAGGACAACTCCAGTGCAATTGAACCTTTCCGAAAAGGATGCAGAATTATTGGCTTGGAAGAAGAATGGAGCTCAGACAGGAATGGAAAATAACAGTTTATAGTGTGAAGCACGGGCAGAAACAAGAATTGGAACAGGTCTAATTTTAAGTGGTTTTATGGCAACTCTAAGGACTCATAGGAATTATAGATGGTACGTGTTTTGAGATTGAATTCACAGTAAAAAGACATCGTACACTCGGATTCAATTCCACTGGGACCCTGTGCGCTTCACACAATTTCCCAGGACATGGTTTTCTCCTTGGGCCTAGAGAGAAAATTCTAGGTCTGCCTTAAGCTAAAAAGCATTTTGATAGGAAAAGCGGCCCTGCAATCTATGGGACTTTGTTTCCGTTCTCCACCAGGACCTGTTGCCTCTGTCCCTTTTCCTGTCTCATCATCCACCAATTACACCTGAACGTGTAATTAAAAGCCTTACTTGGGTAAAAGTAGCTGTTAGTAGCCAACACCATAGAACCAGACAGGTCAGGTAGGAGAGGAAGCCTGCTGGAGTATCTGCATATCTGCAGGCTACAGGAGAGGAAGCAGCTTAGGTTTGCAGTCCTGCAAGTAAAGAACAGTCATCAACACCAGCTGCTGGCTTCTGAGGTCAGATGGTATCAAGGCAGCGTGGCTGGTTTTGTTTTCTAGAACTAATACCACAGACGCCCTGATGCCCCAAGAGCGGTTAGGTGTAGAACATCTACTGCCACCAATACCCGGGCTAGGACTTCGCCTTTGCTCTCTCCACTTCATGCTAGTGACAACCTCTCGGTGCCCTCGTCATTATTTCTGCTTTACGGATGTGGACATTAGGCTGAAGGAGGTTAAGTGAGATTTTTCTGGCTGCTGCCGAGTGCTCATTTAACGACAGGCACTAAACACACAGACACGACCTCACTGAATCATCAGACCAGCTCTGTGCATGGTATGAACCTCAATATATCTGCTGCAGGCAGCAGACCTACAGCACGTGAAGTCAAGGGACTAGTGTCGAGAGAGCCGGACATCATACTCAAGGCTAGGATACAGACATGTCTGTTCTGCTACATCCTACTCTGTCCCCTTTAAAAAGGGGGCTGTCTTAATCAGGGTTTCTGTGGCTGTGGTAAACACCACACCCAAAAGCAACTTGGGAAGCAAAGGGTTTATTTTGGTCTGCAGCTCTCTGGTCACGCTCCATCGCTGAGAGACATCAGGACAAGGGCTCAAGACAGGAACCCAGAAACAGGAACTGAAGCAGAAGCCATGGAGGAGTGCTGTTTACTGGCTCCCCGTGGTTTGCTCAGTCTGCTTTCTTATACAGCTCAGAACCACCTGCCCAGGGGATGGCATTGCCCACAGTGGACTGGACCCTCCCACATCAATCATAAATCAGAAAATGCAGCCCTCCCCATTTACAATAGGCTAATCTGATAAAACATTTTTTTAAGTTGAGAGTGCTTCTTCCAAAATGACTCTGGCTTGTGTCAAGTTGACTCAAAACCAGTCGGCACAGTCCTCTGAGTCAGCAAATGAGAGGACACCAGGGAGAGGCTCTTCATGTAGCCAGAGGTCATGCTGACCTGGAGATGATGTGGTACCTGCCCTCCACTTCTTCCTCCCAAGATCTTGCCAGTGTGTGTATGTGTGCACACACATGTGTGTGATTCCAAGGGATACTCATTCACCCTCACCACAATGCACGGGAGATACCACTGCTGCTGTGGGACAATGGTCTTATGCCCTGTAAATATCTGTCACTTGTATTGCTTTAATAAAATGCTGATTGGCCAGTAGCCAGGAAGGAAGTATTGGTGGGGTAAGGAGAACAGGAGGATTCTGGGAAGAGGAAAAACACAGTCTTCAGTCATCACCCAGATGCAGAGGAACTAAGATGAGAATGCCTCACTGATAAAAGGTACCAAGCCATGTGACTAACACAGACAAGAATTATGGGTTAATATAAGTTATAAGAATTATTAAGAAGCCTGAGATAATAGGCCAACCCGTTTATAATTAATGTAGGCCTCTCTGCGTGTTTCTTTGGGACTGAAAATCTGCAGGACCGGACAGGACAGAAACCCTATCTGCACCACTACTCTCACCCCCATTTTAAGGCTGTGCAGACTGACAGTGGGAGGCTCAAGAAACACTAAAGTAGCAGAGTGAGGTTGGCAGCAAGGCCTCCTGATTCTCCGAGACAGACATCAGGCTAGGCACCAGTTACCCAGGGAATACCTGGCACAGACAAGCCATTTACTGGATTTACACTGAACTTATAGCCAAGAGGCATAGACGAATGGATAAGTAGAGTGCTGAACTCTTGCAGACAATCCCATTGCATGCCACAGGAACAAACACCACCCAGAAACAAGTGTCAATACTAGGCATTAAATGAGAGTTTGCAGAGACGTTGGGAAGGAACAGCAGCAATAAAAAGTATGGTAAAGAAAGAGGCTATGGCATGGGAAGTGTTTGTAATAAATTAGACTGTGGGAAAACAGTTTAGAAAAGTGTCTGGCTTGGCCCACATGGGACCTGAAATGGACAGTGTGGATGTGTGTGTGAGAGGCAGGACTGAAGGAAGGTGAGGGGACAACAGAAAAATTCCATTATGAGCTTGGAGGGAGAAAGGAAACAGCTCAAGAAGCAAGACGTCGTAAGTGGACACCAGTGTGGCATCTCCAAGAGTAGAGTGTGCTGACATTTCCGGAAAAGCATTCCACAGCCAAAGTCAACTGGTGGATTTTCTACCTTGTTTTGGTCCCTCACTCTGGTCCCCCACGCTGGTCCCCCACTCTGGTCCCCCACGCTGGTCCCCCACTCTGGTCCCCCACGCTGGTCCCCCACGCTGGTCCCCCACGCTGGTCCCCCACGCTGGTCCCCCACGCTGGTCCCCCACGCTGGTCCCTCACACTGGTCCCTCACTCTGGTCCCCCACTCTGGTCCCCCACTCTGGTCCCCCACACTGGTCCCCCACACTGGTCCCTCACACTGGTCCCTCACTTATGTTGGTTACTCACACTGCAAACTCTTGTTAGACAATTGTTTTAGATACGGGTTTGTTACTGTGATACAACACCTTGACCACGGAAACTTTGAAAAACAGTATTACATTTACCGGCTGTTTCCAGAGGTTTAGGGTCCATAATGACAGAGAGAAGGAACAGCTGGGAGCTCAGATCCTGATCCACAACCATTAGGCGAGAGCAAGCTCTGGGAATGACACTTTTGAAACCTCAAAGCTAGACCCTTGACACACTTCCTTTAACAAGGCCACATCTCCTAATCCTTCCTAAATAGTTCCAGCAATTGGGGGCCAGGAACTCAAACCTGTGAGCCCACAGGAGTCATTCCCTCTCAACCAAGCACCACAGGGACTATATTTAACTTTGTTTTTCTGATTTGCATAGCCAGAGCCGCAGTTGTCGGGTGAAGGCATGGATGCGCTCCTGTTGTCCCGAGGAACAGGTTAAGAAATGAGATCCTAGAGGAATTCATCCTATAATCTTACACATCATCCAGATACCAACCTCTCTATCCAGGAATTTGCTCTCTCAAATGCCATTAAAACAAATGACATTTTCCCCTATCTGTATCTCCTGTAAATGTTTCCAGATTATAAATCAATGAAGAACTCTTCTTAATCTTCTGGACTCGGGTTCACTAGCTCATAGTTAAAATGTTTGTGACATACACCACTGCCAGTAGTATTAGGGGTGTTATTTCTCAGACCTGTGCTTTTCCTTGACAGTTTTCTCAGCAGCCATATCATCAAGACTGAATATCATTTAGATGTTTGGGACAGCCATGGCCTGGTACAGAAGTGATCAGTTAGCAAGGGCTCTTACGTTAATTCCTGTTGACTCTTTATCCCCTGTCCATATGCCAATCAGAAATGGAACCTAAAGAAATTCAGATTTACAAACCCATTCTGGTCAAGTCATGAATGAGGCGGTCCTGGGACATCACCATTCAGAATCTTCCTGAAAACATGACCTGAGATTTATCTACCTACAGAGCTCCCCAAGACTACACTGGCCTAATTGTAGGTATTCAGAACCTGAGAGGAAGGCTTCCCATCCCTAAGGTCCACGAGGAACGGAGGCTGTCTGTGTCAATACGCCCGAGTTTATCACCTGTAATGGGATGTGTACATAGCTAAGGCTTAGTAATCCAATTTTCTCTCTCCAGGGGTATTAGGATCCTGGCAGGCACACATTCCTGAGAGGGTCAGAAGACATCGTCTTTTGTTTAGTTTATTTTGTGTTTGTAATCCTGTGTAATGATATGAAAACCCCAATGATTCTAGCAGAAATTACCGAGTGTCTGATGGTTAGCACTGTGCATGCGCTGGGGTCCTGTGAGAAGGGCTGGTGGGTGAGGAGGCCAAGTTCACCAGCAGGTGACAGATCTGCTCCTGTGGAATGAGGCTGGAGCAAATGCACAAGTTCTGCGGGTGAAAACGGCTTCTGAAAGCCTGATTTTTCTACTTTCACCAAGAGGTGGCTGAGGCAGCCACAGAGAAGAATTGCAGCATGGCTGTTGCATTAGGGCTGGGAAAGAAAAATAGGTCTGCTTTTTCTGGGCAGGAATGTGGACACTTGCATTGCTAATGTCTATATTCCCGCTGAGGGCCCATTTCCCACACACCTCTCCTCTCCCAAATAGCCGGCTTGGGCATCCCAAGCATGTGACAAAGCATAGGCAGAGTCCCCTAAAGCCTGCCCCCATGACATAACCCCTTACCAGAGCTCTGCACAGAAGAAAATAAAGTTCACTGTGCTGCACACACAGTAACATATTCTACAGAGGGAATTCTTGACCACCCTGGGGCACTCAGATGCCCAGGAGATGACAGACTTGTTCTGGACCTTAGGTGTCACCTGACCCCTGGAAGCAGGAAGTCAAGGGGGAAAGAAAGGCCCAGAATGGTTCATGGTGCCACCTTTATCAGGATGCCACTTCCAAAGACTTGGACAGTTAGGTGCCGGACAGTGACAGGAAGTTTTGAAGGGAATGCTGTTAGCCCCAAGGACTACAGAGAGAAAGAGAACATTCCGAGTTCAGTCTAAAGGATATGCTTGTTGAGATGTCTCAGGCCTGGAGCTTCAGTTTTGCTGCTGAAAGGGAGAGGCCCTTGGGCCAACAGGCTGACAAAGGGGGGGTGCATATGCATCTCTGGAACGAAGCAACTCATCGCTTCCCTATCCCTGGACATTTGTGAGTATGACTATCACTTCTTGGAGCTCATGCAGATGCAGCCAGAGTAACATCCTCATGTCCCAGGCCATCAGGCCGAATACTGACAGTCACACAACACCCCCAGCAGGACGTCAGAGGCCACCAGAACACTGTTCTCTGCTTGAGCACCTCTTGTTATCCTTTGCTAAGTAAGCAAAGAGCAAACACATCACATCCGTGAGTTCAAATCCAAACAGCAGCCTCAAAATAAGCAGACCAGAAATACGGAAAATATTTCAGAGTAGAAATCAAATTACAGGGGGGTTGGAAAATCATACACCTCAGTTGTGTACTAACTATGTCCACCAGCTATAAACACAAAGACTCCATCTAATCCTCACAGAGTGGGGCACAGGGACTGGTAACACAAACACTGCACACACACACACACACACACACACACACACAGACGTGAAGGTCAGAGGTCATTTCCAGGTGGCCTTTGTCACTCCCCCCCATTTTGAATGTCAATTTTATTTTATATGTATAGGTATTTGTCTGCGTGTATACCTGGGCATGCCTTGGGTTAGAAAGGGTGTCAGATCCCTTGGAACTGGAGTTACAGATGGTTGTGAGTTGCCATGTAGGTACTGGGAGTTGAATCTGGATCCCCTAGAGGAGCATCCAGTACTCTCAACTGCTGAGCTATTTCTCCAGCCCCTTCACCTTGTCCTTAGAGACAGAGTTCACCATTTCAGCTAGATCACTTTGCCAGCAAGATCCAGGATCCAAGTCTCTGCCACTAACATTGATGCCAGGACTGCAGAGGCTGTGGCGAAAGGATGGCTATAGGTTGCAGGTGAGCCTAAGTTAGCTTGAGTGAGACTTTGTCTCAAAAAACAAACAGTCTGAACATGATCTGTATGTATAATGTATACCCAAAGTCAAAGCAGCTTTGATTACCTGCATAAGATCCGTGCAAGATCAAGCCAGTTAAAAATACCAGCATGGTGGGGGGAGAGGCTACTGAGACCCACCTCTGTCTCAGGAGCTATGGGTGCATTGTCTGTGTTGGTGGGAGGGGGAGCCACTTTTCTTGGGGCATTGGCCACTGGTAGGATGCCCACTTTGGAGTGGATGACCCCATACCCATGGACATATAGGCAACACAAAATTAGACCCAGTGGGTTAAATAATAATAATAATAAAATTTAAAAAGAGGACATGTATTTGGGAAGGAGGCACATTGGGGGCTCACAGTGAATGTCAGGACTCATGGTGAAGGTTGGGAGATAGTTGGGGTTAACATGACTAGGACACATTGTATACATGAGTGAAATTATGAAGGAATAAATATTATAAAAAGAAATAATATTAATGAAATGAACTCTGAAACTGAAAGGTATGTGTTCCTGGAAAGCGCTGGGACAGACTCCTGCACTGTGGAACTATGGGGATCAGCCGCAATCCTGTCAAAACACCCAAGTCTGAGACTCGCTCAAATCACTATTCGGTCAAGTTCTCAAAGTCTAACAACAGTCTCTTGCTCTTGCTGCCCTGTGCCAGTCAAGGCCCACACTGTCCCTCAGGGGACATTAGGTAAAACCTAGAGAGACTTTTGATTCTTGCAATGAAATAATCATATTGGCCTCTGGCAGGTGGAAACCTAGGGTACTGCCAAGCATCTCGCAGCACCGAGGGAAACCCGGAGACAAATTCGTTCAGCCCAGTGTGTCAGGAATGTCCAAACTGGTAACCCTGGGCCTCAGAGAAAAGGCCTTCATTCTTTGTCAGTCATAACGGGCTGGGTGAGGTCACTAAGGTGACAGGAAGGACAGACAAGGCAGGGCATGGACTCACTTGCTCGGGAAAAGTGGAAGGGCTCTGGGCCATCTGGAAGACAAGCTCTGCAAACCTGTGCCCATGGGCAGGGGGCTGAGCTCTTCTCCTTTCCCCCCACTTTTCCTCTTTCCCGAGCATGCCACACAAGAGCAATAAACAGGCACAGCCTCACAAAGGGACATGCTAGCCATCATATAGACAGATGCCATGATGTCCATCTGTGTCCTACATAGGAGTGGCAGACAGGACAAAGGAAGGAAAACCTTCCAAGTTCCAACTCTGAAGCGCCTTGCTTCCTCTTTCAGTTCATCTTTGTGTAAAAGTTAGTTTAGGAGACTATTTTATTTCCTCTTTCCCTCCTTGTCACCAAGACTTAAATCAGTCTTTCTGGAATAACGTATTTTACCTTGTTTATATCAATCCATGGCCTTTTTCAAAATGCATAAGGAATCCATTTTTAATATAAAAAATTAAACCCTAAGTTATTATGAATGATAGTCTAAAGACAAGTAGGAAAACAATTTGAAAAAAAAGGCAGGTTCAATATTCTTAATATATAAAGAGCTATTTTAAATCAATAAGAAAACCATTAAGATTATAATTGAAAAATCGACAATAGATAGGGCCGAATGCTCTAAAGCAAGAAGAATTACAAATGACTAGCAAACATGGACATAAAAAAGTGATTGACTTCAGTAGTAATTACCAAAGGGAGAGGATATAACAATAAAATAATTCAGAACACTTAGAAAGTTAGCAGGCAGTAGAGTACAATGGCTATTCCCATACTACAGGGGTTGGGTGTGAGTGCGAATGACATAACCTTCTTGGAAATCAAAGTCTAGTTGAAGTCATTTATGAGGCAAAAGGTAGTTTCTAATGATAATCGATACACTTGCTTATGTAGGAAGGTCACACTTCAAATACAGAAGCACAACTTTAACCTATGATTTCAAGATCTGGGAAGGAATTTGAATTTCTTTTTAAAATTTATTTATTTATTTTGCATCCCAATCCACCCCTCCGTAGTATTCGCTCAGAAAGGAGCAGGCCTCCCATGGACATCAGCAAAGCATGGATAGCAAGCTGCCATAAGACCAAGGACTGCCCTTCAGGCTGGGCATGAAGAATAGGTTCCTAAGAGCCAATCAAAGCGCCAGGGACAGCCCCTGCTCCCATTGCATGTATAGACCAAGCTACACAACTATCACATACATGCAAAGGGCCTAGGTTGATGAATTTATTATGTGCCTTCTCATGCTTCTTGAGGCATGTACACAAGAGCACACTTTATAGTGGACACAAAGAGTAGAGCCTTGCTCCCAGCCTCTGTCATTTCTGAACTCATGATCATCATGGTTATACGCTCTACGTGGATGCATCTGTACAGCTGCAATTTTACTATGGCGCATTCAGGTGGTTTTGCGCTCTATGTGGATGCATCTGTACAGCTGCAACCTTACTATGGCCCATGCAGGTGGCTATGTGCTGCTTCATGGATGCATTTGTGCAGCTGCAACCTTACAATGGCCCACACAGGTGGCTATATGCTGCTTCGTGGATGCATTTGTGCAGCTGCAACCTTACTATGACCACACAGGCCTTTACTCCTCTGATTTTGGTTTTTGCCGGACACGAGCAACATTGTCACTATGTTTCAATCTTTTCTGCAATTCTAATGATTGTGATATAGTTAGAGCGACAAGAAGAAGAGGACATGGAGACAAAATCAAATATTGTGCATGACAGGTCGCAATACAGGAACTTCCATGACTCACTTTCAGCAGAAGGCAAGGGACCCGCGGGGGCTTAGCAGTTAAAACACAAAGACAGTACACACAGCAGTTCCACACAAGGTTAAAAAACAGCAACAGTAAACCACAAAAACACCACCAAGCCCCAACACTATTAAACAAGGAAACAGCCCTGAGGTTTAAAATGCAAACCTTGGGCTCGTGCCTTAGCTGCCTACACTAGCTACTGTAACAATCCAACATGAGTCAAAAGGGCAAGAAAGGGATTCATGGAGAAAAGCAAAGCAAATAAAAAGCAGAAAATATTAATCAGAAGGTAGAATTCTGATAACTATCTGCAGGGTGAGTGCTTCGTTGATGCAAAGATAGTGAAATACGAACAGCAAGATCCAGTTCCTCGCTACTAACAGATACACGAGGCAACGGAAAGGCACAGAAATCAAAACGCTGTGCACAAACTAAGAGAGTTGCTATGGCTACCTGAGGAGAACACCACACTTCCGACATCAGAATTCCTAATAATTAAAATGACAGGAAAAATGCAAATCAAGAGAAACTAAGAGGTTCCCAGCACCGCAAAGTGCATCTGGATGCCGTGCACGAATAAAGGTCAACCCGGCTACACCACACATTAAGCAAACTGCCATAGAGCCTGCAGAAGAAAATAAAATAGAGAATGATATATGACCTCAAGGTAGGGAAGGATTTTCAACCCACAAAGACTCAAATTTGACAGGGTAATATTAACAGTTTCTGTGCTTTAAATTATAGCTCAAAGAGACTATGAGGTACCCTCAGGGAGAGTGCACAGGGCTGATGAAGGTTGGTGACACAGTCAAAAAAGGATGCTACTATAGATGAATGAGAAAAGGATAGCTCAATACACTAAGCAACAAGAGCCTTGGACAAGAATCCAGTAAAAACAAAAGCAAAATAAAAAACCAAACAAAAAAAATCTAGAAAATATTCAAAAAGATGTTCACAGCCACCAGAATGAGGTGACAGGTTTCATTTCATAACTAACATTAGAGTGACAACAAGTGGTCAAAGACAAGCAACCAGAAACTAGGTTAGAGAATGAACAATGACCAAAGCTTTTATATGTGTTAGTATGTAAAGCGGAAAAGTCGCCGTGGAACATGAGCCACCATTCTGGCAAGGCTGGAAGCTAGCACGTGTCAACAGTTTAGCAGAGACATAAGAATTTTGACATATATGCTCTTTATGATAGGGAAGGGGAACTGTCCACCAGAGACAGTCTATGCTATGGCTTGAGTCTTGACTATGTCCTAACAGTGAGGGTGACTGAGATCCATCTGCGTGCAGTAGTGAGGGTAAGAATGGGACAGAAGCACTAAGAGAGAATAGTACAGTATGGCTCCAGCTATGAAAATGCTCTAAAACACATAAAACCAAATGTGCATCCCAGAGGGATGAAAGCACATACCACACCATAAAGAAAATTAATGCATCAATAAACACGCAAGTCAGGGTAATGGTTGCCATAAAGTACGGAAGACTGAGTGTGGTTAGGAAGAGGCACATTGGCTTCAGAGTTCACAGCCACATCCTTGTTTATCTATCGCTGGAGAGCTTTATGATGTTACTATCCAATCCATACACAAGTGCCATAAGTTAAAAAAGAGAAGGGCCTGGTTCCATGACTCAGCAAGTTTGCCATCAAGCCTGAAAGCCTAGGTTCCATTTCCGGGACCCACATGGTAGGAAGGATGATCAGACTCCTGCGGGAATCCTCCACACCTGTCCTGTCAAAAGCCTGTTCCCCACCACACATGCACACACACACCACAATTAAAATAATAAAATAAAGGTAGCAATTCTATGTGAAACAATCCTAACAAATTAAAAATAATAAATACTCTAGCAGAAATGTTTATTCATTAAGGTAAGTCTGGGTATAGCTCAATTCACAGCACTGTGGTTGGGACAAGAGAACATTGGGCTATGAACTATAAAAGTCTTAACATGGATGCAGGTAAGTTATCAACTGCTGTGGCTATGCTCAACATCTCTGGAATTACTCTAACATATTCGTCTTTGCAAGGGACAAAGAAGAAAATTAATTGTTAATTGGCGCTGTTCAGGATGCAGAATTAATTTTTGTTGTATGCCAGAAGTCCCAAGAAAGGAGCAGCTGATCTCAGTGAGGGCAGAAATGCTTTGTGCAGGCGTGTCACCTCAGAAACAAAACCACTCCAGGAAAAACAGAGGTGGCACAACACCTGTTCCAGACCTAAACACCCCCTCGGTACCTTCAATAGAGTTGTGAGTCTGTTTCCTTTTCATGAACTTGCGTAGAGCATCCTGATAGGTGTAGGTGAAGATTGCTCATTCATTCCCAGCTGCCCAGACCTGAATATATAATTACAACACTGCTTGGCCAATGGCTTATGTGTATTCCTAGCTAGTGCTTACATCTTAAATTAACCCATTTCTATTATTCTGTGTATCACCACGAGGCTGTGGTTTACTGGGTAGAGTTCCAATGTCTGTCTCCTTCAGCAGTTACATGGCATCTCCCTGATCTTCCAGCCTAGCTATATTCTGCCCTGCTATAGGCCAAAGCAGCTTTATTCATTAGCCAATAAAAACAACACATATACAGGACTTTCCACATCAGATAGGGGATGAGGAGCTCTGTGATTGGGGGGGGTCTAGGTCTTTGAGGTGGTTCTACCACCATTCTCTCCTTTCTTCCTCATCCGTTCCCCAGCTCTCTAGTTCTCTTTGGACATTTGCTCTTAGGTTCCAGCTATGAAGCTGTGAGAAATCTCTAGAGAAATCATAAGTAGAGAGATGCTCCAGCCGACGGTCCTAGCTGACATATTAGCTGATGGCCAGGGTCAGTGGCAAACCCAAGGGTTTCAAGAGCACTTCAGCTACCATCTGACTGTACCCATCCATGGGATCCCAGAAGCAAACTGCCCAGCCAATCCCAGCCAGCGCTACTGAGGTAGGTAACAACAGAAGATGCCGCTGGGGTGATCTGTTACACTGTAGTAGATACATGGTACCATGACTTTGACCTTGGTTATAGCAGCTGAAGCAAAGATAGTAGACAGCAAGTGCAGCCCTGGCAGTAACTAGCTATGTCTTGTCACCTGTTTGGAACTTGAAGTCCCTAAGGGAAAGATTATAGGTGACTGTCATTGACTCTCTCAGACATGAGAGAGGTCACCTGATATCCCTATTGCTCATTGTCTGCAGGAAGTGACACAGCAGCTGGTCTCTGCTGTTGTCCCTGCTACTAGGCCAATGTCTGGCTGGCCCTGTCCTCTCTACGTCACCTCCCTCCTTCTATGAGAGATGTCTAGGGAACATGTTGGCTGCGAATACTTTGCTGTGGCTACAGAAGTGACCACTGCTTTAACTTTCCTCTCAGACTTTTCTCTTTTCCTCCACTGTTAAAACCGTTTCTAGGCCATGGCAGCAAGACACAGCCAGAAGGCAAGCACACAGGCTAGGGCTGAGAACAGAGCTTAGAACACAGCCCTAAGCCCAAACCCAGGCTCTGCCTCTTCCCAGCATGTGACCTGGGGAGACATGCGGCAGCTCCTTCCTCAAGAGGGAAATTAATTATCCATTTCCCAGAGCTGCTATGCTCAATGCCTTAACGTGTTGACACACACCATTCTTGGAGCCTTGCTGGACCCAGAAGGCCCTCGTAGTCATGGAAAAGCCTTGGTCAACAGGTTATATGGAGAGCAGGGACTCTCGGGGGGGGGGGAGAAGACACCAATAAAAACAGAAGCACCAGCTACAGCAGTGTACCCTCAGTAAAACAGGAGCCAGGTATGGTTCAGAGAACCATGTGCCTGTATCGTGACAGTCTGTAAAACGATCCAGGTGCTTGCTGACGTCTCCCAGGGACAGATTTGAAGGAAAGGTGTGACAGCCTAAATCTCACTATAGTTTTAGAAGCCTGCAATCCAAAAGCTGTGTTCCAAAAAGATTAGGATGTAAGTATGCCTTAAAACCACACAGCAGCTAGTGGCACCATCTGCAAGGTGAGACTCAAATCACGCCACTAGTGGGGAAAACACACCGTGGGACATACACCCTTTCACCAGCGATGCAGCCTCTCCAGACACGCTCAATATCCTCCTTGTCCCTGGGGGACATCTGCCAATGTTCTGTCTCCCTATGTGATGTAAAGATCCTGCCCCTTAACCTTTCTGTTCTCAAGGGGATGAGTGGAAATGGAGTCCACTGAGCTCTGTTTATGACCCTGAATACACAGAGTATCTTTAGTAATCAATGTATCAATGGCACAGTGGAGCTAAAGGTGGCAAACTCACATGAACATGGCAGGCTATGTGGTGAGACTGTATCTAATTAGCAATTATCAATGTAGTATTGTTGCAAACTTTGGTATTTATTTATTGTTTTTGCTATTTCAGAAAATCTACAAAAATTTTAGTTTTTTGTTTCTAAGTCAGGCGTGCAACCTGGCAGCTTGGCACATCCTATGAAGTCACTTTACATGAATAAGGTTGCTTTTCCCTGAAATTAAAATGCCAGCCAGCTCCCCAAACAACAAGAAAGGAAACATTGGCTTTTGAACAGCGAAATTGGGCAGTGTAGGCACCACTGCCCTGATAAGGTTAGCTCAGAATGGGAGAGTGCGGCCGAGGGTGGCAGGTGTAATTAAAATTCTGTTCAGCTGCTGATCTGCTAGACAGATAAATTCCATAAGCTCTAAATGGCATCATTTTGCTGAAAAAAGAGTAACAAGTGACTGCTCATTTCCTGTTAAATACAGCATCGATTTCAAAACTAGGACCCTGGAACTTCACTGGGATTAGCGAAGGCCTCCTTGCTTTTAGAATAAAAGGAGCATCTACCTTTGGATCATCTTCAGGGACCCATGCAGAGCCTGGGACAAAGCATTCTGCTCACTCTCCACTACTGCCCAGGAGTTTGGATACTTGGTGGTGGTGAGAAGTCTTTTCCATTGTAGAGGACAATCCCAAGCCAAGGGACTACCTAATATATAAGAAAACCAGGAGGTCTGGAAAGCAGGCAGGACGTAAGGTGACTCACTGGACACTGAGTTCATGATGTGCCAGACTTCTTTACTGGTCCTTGAGATAAGACTGGAGGCAACTCCCAAAGTCCTCAGCAATTCTACTTGTGGGCAGTAATCCCAAAACAGTGAAATTGGAATCCAAAGAGATAATAGCACTCTCATGATTGATGCTGTTCAAACATGATGCGGTAGCATCCTCAAGTATGTACGGATGGATGGATGCAAAACTATGTTCTATGCACCACAGAACACTTCAGCCTTAGAAGTTGGGGCCTTCTGCCATGTGGCAATATGGGCAAACCTTGGTGACATTATGCTATATGAATAAGCCAAACACAGAAACAGAAATAGGGTCCCATTTCTAGGAAGTCTCTAAAAATATTTAAACGATCAAAGGGCAAAAGTGACTTCCTGGTGCTGGGGGAAGGATGAAAACAGTCATATAAAATTATAGTAGGGGAGGGGCTGAAGAGAGCGCTCAGTGGTTATGAACACTTGCTGCTTTGGCAAAGGACCCATGTACACTTCTCAGCACCCACATGGCAGCTCAGAAGGGTCTGTGACTCTAGTTCCCGGGGATCAGATGCCTTCTTCTTGCCTCCATGTGATCCTGTACATTTGTGGTGCATGTGGTGGACATAAACTCATGCAGGTGTACACTTATACAATCAACCAACCAACCAACCAACCAACCAACCAACCAACCAACCAACCAACCAATAAATAAACCTTTATATTGAGGCACAGTCTCTCCCCCCCCCCCTTTCTCCCTCTCTCCCTCTCTCTCCCTCTCTCTCTCTCTCCTGGAGGCATCACAAGTAAGATTAAGGTCTGCAAGGAGAATAGCAAGCTTGTCAACTCTGGGAAAGATGCCTGTTTTTAAAACACCTGCTACACACGGCCACCTCTGCTAACATCTCTCCCTCTGAATTAATTCATTCAATATTTAATCAGCGGATAGTCCATGGCCATCTGTTATATCTTAAGAACTGTTCAATATATGGAATGGGAAGTCAACAGAACCTGTCCTCAAAGACAAAAGGGAGCAAGGGATGAAGAGGAAATGCCAAAACCGAGGGGCGGGTAGCACAGAGGACACCGTGAGACAGTGCTGGTCCCATTTTGCTGAGGCAGAAACTGAGTTGTGGAGAGGCTAGAGTTAGCTAGTGATAGAGCCAGAGTTTCTTGTAATCTACATGTCTAACTCCAAACCTGTAACATTGCCATTCCTTCCCTGAGGGCTAGGAAAGGGAGCTGGGGAAGGGGACCTCAGCCTGGGACCACATGGCCAAGGAAGCTGAACTCGATGGCTAACTCACATGAAGGAGGTAAAATCTTAACCAAATGTAATTCTAGATGTTTCTGCAAAGGTTTGAAATGAGATTAACATCTGAATCGATACTCTAGATTACCACCCACTATGTATGCAGGTCTTATCTAATTAGTCTAACGCCTTTTGTGATTAGGGTTCTGGGAAGCTGACTTGGCTGAGGATGAAGCTGAGGATGCTGGTGACTCAGCCTTCAGATGGCCTTTCCACTTGTGTTTGGCCTCAGGTGGCTCCAGGCATCAGCCTCCACAATCTCAAGAGCCATTTCCTTAATCTCCTCCTTCCTGTTGTTTCCCTCCTTCCCACCATTAGTCCTTGTCCTCCTGGGAGTCCTCAGAAGTAGGACTATACTCCGATACTGAACTATAAAGCCGGCCATAGACAACCCTGAGTCTACAGGACATCCAGCAGACAGTAGTCCATCTATAGCCGCTTCCTGGTGCTCTCTGCGGGCCCCAGAGACCATGGAGGACAAAGGGAGTGACCAGTCCAGCCTGTAAGGGTGAATAATCCATTCTTTCATTTCATAGGAGCTCACTGAATGGCTACTGTGTATCAGGCTCCATATCCGAGTCCAGGCTCAACCCGGCGCACGGTTGGCATTCAATAAATACCTATTTAGTCTATTGGGTAAATAAAATCTTCACCGTGTCTCGAGAAACTAACATTTCTTTTCTCTGTGCTCAAATAATTTAAACTTTCCAAATGCTTGATAATTAATATTTTATATTTTTATTTCTAAAATAGCACAAATCATACTAACTAAACTGAGAGTAACTTCCTGAACTCACGCAGGATGCGGTACCACGCCACACAGTCACCCTGATGAGACAGAGAAGCAAGACTTCCAGGGCTCTACAGAAACTAAGCACGGAGGCTTCCAGGGCTCTACAGAAACTAAGCATGGGAGGCAGACCATCCATCCCAGACCCCGACTTCAGGTTCAGAATTCTTCTGTTCTGCTGCACTTGGACCTGCTCATAACTAGTGCTGATTTTTTGGCTTACACATAAACTGGACCTCCTGTGAACTTCTCGGGGGGACCACAGCTGACACTTGAATGCAGCAAGTGCAGTTAAGCCATTGCTCTGGATGCAAATCCACCCCAGTGGGGAAGCATCATGGCTACTCATTATGTTTTTAATTCTAAGAGCTTCTCAATAAAAAAAGTTCATAACATGCCACAGTAAGGAAGACTTCTGTTTGTAAGCATTTTCCCTGAGAACCCGGCAAGTGCATTCTTCTTTGTTAATCATACATGGCTCAGTTACAACAGGAAGGGCTGGGCTCTGCCTCTTGTTTCAGCAGGATTCCACTTTAAGGTGTTCCCTTTAGTGTAAGCCTGCAACCGGCAGCCCTCACTGTGGTCGCTCAGGGAATTCAGACCTTATTTATTTTTAAAGAGAAGACAGTACTTTGGAGGCTAGAATCAAGTTCACAAAGCCTAAGTTTTATTACGACAAAAAACCCCAAACCCTTCCTTTATGAAACTGAAAGCTAAGAGGGTTGTGGCGATGATAGTAGACAGGGTTGTGGCTATGACAGTAGACAGAACAATTAACACAGAGAGAGGGGAGCGCAGCTGCTGTGGACTGTCGGGGAGTTCAGAATACATCAGGACACAGCCAGTGCTCTATTCTCCAGCCAAGAGAACTGTTACTTTCATCTCTCACCTCTTCACACACTGAGGACTCCGGAACTACACGGCACATGGTTGAACCCAATAAGCATTTGCTGAGTTGATGAGAGCAAACAAGAAGGTTCCGCCTCCACTACTGTTAACAGCAAGCATCCCTGATAATGGTGTGTGTGAGGGAAGGTTCCCTTTTCTGAACATGCTCCCCAATCTTCCTTACTTTTTATTTGATGGATTGCACCCCTTCTAACTGGGGTGACATGAAGTTTCCCTATAGTTTCAATTTGTATTTGACAGTTAATTTGATTGATCATGAAAAAAACATGTATATTGTATCTTACATGTATGAGGTTTTGCCAACATGCATGCCTGTGTACCATGTGTATCTGTTGTGCTCAAGGAGACCCCTAGAAGGTTTCACATCCTCTGAGAGTAAGGCTGCTGCCATGTAGGCACTGGGAACCAAACTCAGATCTTCTGTAAGAGCAGCAGGTATTACTAGCCACTTCTCCAACCCCAAGCATTTTTTCCATATGCTTCTTGGCCATTTGTATTTCTTATTTTGAGAAGGGCCTATTTAGATCATCTGACTATTAAAAAAATATTACCTTACTCGCCTTTCTGAAAATATTTAAAATTTTTTTCATATATAATAATAAAAACTTAGAAATCAGTATAGAGGTCCTCAAAAACATCAATAATAAAACCAGCAACAAACAAATGAACAAAAACCCTTAAGATAAGTTTACTTAAACTACAAAACATGATACAGAACTGTGAAGTGATAAACACACAAGAATAAGTGCAAGGCCACCATGGGAGAAGCATCCTCATGCTGCAGATGGGAACAAATACAGAGACCCAGGCAGGCAGGACGCAAAAACTTCATAAAACTCAGCTCCAAATGGGGTAACTCCATCCAGTCCCTCCCCCACCTGCCACCTCAGAGCCCAAGGAATCTTACAGAATAGGAGACTGAAAGGATGTAGGGGCCAGAGGGGATAGAAGAGGCCAAGGAAACAAGACCCTCTAACTCAACTAAGCAAAATTCACATAAACTCAAGGCTGATGATGCAGCAAGCCCAGAGCCTTCACCTGTCTGCACCAGGTCCTCTGCACGTATATTCTGGCTTCCAGTACAGTGTTTTGGGTAACTCCCGAGTGTGTACAAGTAGGTCTCTGGTTCTAGCGCCTTCTCTTGGGCTCTTTTTCTTCCCTTGGTTTGTCTTGTCCAACTTTGGTGTGATGGTTTTGTTTTGTTGTACTATATCTTATTTTGTAATATTTGACTGCTATCTCTTAGAAGCCTTCTCTTTTCTAGTGAGAGACAGAAAAGGGGTAAATCTGGATGGGAGGGGAGGTGGGGAGGAACTTGGAAGAGTAGAGGGAGGGGAAACTAGAATCAGGATATGTTGTTGAGAAAAGAATCTATTTTCAGTAAAAAGGAAAGCATACAAATAGAATAAGTGCAAGGCACCTTGAGAGAGAAGAGCAAGTGACTCTGACCATGTGGAGGAAGGAGGGCTTCCAGTGGGAAGTGACATCTGATCTGAGGTTGTAAGCATTCACAGGGGATGAGAAGCCAAGGGAAAGGCAAGACTGGGGCTTCTGGTGGGGATAGATCATCGTACATATGAAGGATGAGTGTCAGGAATGACGGAAGGATGACCCAGCCTGCAGGCTGCATGTTATAAATCGCCCCATCCTCCTGTCTCACTGCAAACCTTCGGGGACCACCCATGTCTGTCATTACGCTGTAAGCGGCACAGGGACAGAGGAATTTAATTTTTCACCCGATTCCTCTCTTGGAGCATGCCAGTCCTGCATGAGCACGATGATTGGCCCGGATGAATACACAGCAGGTAAAAGCATTGGCTCTAACTGTGCGTGTGCTGCGCCCCATATCACACTGGAAACAGGCTTCTAGGAGACTGAACCAGACACCATGCTCAAGGCCAGCACATAGGCGGGTCCTGCCACCAAGGGGTGCTTTGTCTAGGAGGAACATGTGAGGACATAGGATTTCTTTAAAACTGGGCAGAGAATATGGTGAGGGTGGTGCCATGGACAATCTGAGGAGTAACCTTTACCACTACTGGCCATTGGTGAGTCCTTACTTAGATGGACAATTCAACAAAATGACCTCAAGGAATACCATAATACTCTTCAAGTCACCCAAGAAGGGGCACTCATTGTGGCAGGGCTGCAGATCCCCGTGAACAGCTATGGATGAGGACCCATTGTACCCAGGCAGTTGGCATCGTAGGGATTAGATTCCAGCAGGAAATACCATGCTGGAGTGAAAATTGCTCACCCTGAGAGCCTTGGCTTACCACTCAGAAGAAGGGATCTGCAAGTCCAGGAAACGGGAGGTAGGTTTCCTGGCTTTGTTTCACTTCTTTCTATAGATGGAAATGCTGTAATGGGCAAGACCAAGGCACACAAGGAACCCCTCTCTCTCTAGTGTTTGCCAAACTGTAAACACATTCACATGTACTTTTTTACTGTGTGTACGTGTATGTGTGTGGTGTACATGTGTGTGTACGTGTGTGTGTGTGTGAGAGAGAGAGAGAGAGAGAGAGCTATACACTTTCATTTTCTCTTAATTCAGCCAAGTGTTCTGACCCAGAGCTGGCCTAGGGCCAAGAGCTACGGCAGCAGTGACAGAGCAGGTGAAATGGTTGCACAGTTGCTCCGCTCTAAGTCCTGTATGGAAATCTCACAGCCATCGCCTGTCATTATACACTGTAAGTAGGCTAAGAATTGACATTATGTCCACTTCACAGTTGAGAGGGTTGAGGCTAGCTCAGGGACATTAAATGATTCATCCAGTCACAAAACCAAGTAAGTGACAGAAAACCAGGTAGGCGCTCCAGAGAAGTAAGTGTTAGGCTGTGATTAGGGGAAGTAATCAATCCACACAGAGTCACACGGTGATGGCAGATCAATAGCTGAGAAAGGGCACTGCGGCATGGGGATCGCGGCCAGGGCTGGCGTGGGCAAGGCTATGGATGACAGCAGCTGTCCTCTCTAGCTGACAAAGCCTGCCCAGAAAAAAAAAAAAAGGCAGAGAGCAAAAAGCACATGCGCCTGAGGTCCAGAGGGCCCCAGGTGCGGGTCTGCAAACCTTGGCAGGGGTGGGAGGGACAGCTGCCTGCAAGTGGACTCGCTCTGTGCCTGGGATTGACACTGCCTGAGCCTCTCCTCTGGCCCGGAAGTCTGGCATACATAGAACTACTGTGAGTTAGCGCCTGAATGTAAACCAGGCCACATCAGTGCCATTTCTGCAGGTGTCTGCGCTGTGGCTGCTCTCCTCCTGAAGGAGATGGAGAAAGCACAGCCCAGAAGCATCCACATGAGGGACGGTTACAGACTGTCAGCTGCTCCCAGCCAGAGGGACTGTCAGTTCGCCACAGAGAACATGGGGGAAGGTATAGGATCTCCCCACTTCTAAAAAGCTGTATCCCAGCAGACAGCAGACATTGTTCCAAGGCAGAACAAGGAAGACTGGGGAAGGATGTACTGAGAAGAGGGTATGAGCAGGGCAAACAGAGCGGGCATTAGCCATGACAGAAAGCAACACTAGCCTGGGGCTAGTGGTGGATGCCCTCAGGTCTGTCCTGTGTGGTTGAGCATGCTCTTTGCATGAGACTTCTGGTGCCGGCGGCCACAGGAAGAAAGCTTAGTGGCACTTCAGAGAATGTCACCAGGAGCATATTCCCCCCCACACACACATGACTAGTTCTCAGCCCAGTGTGGTCAGAATTGTGTCTAGCCCAAGCTGAGTCTCTTCACCTTGCAGCACCCAGAAGGAACCACCAAGTTCTGTTCCCCTCTAGGCTCAGCGGGGGAACAAGGGAAGGAGATGCCAAGCCTAGGAAGGCAGTAAGGCTGCTTTTTCTGAGTGGGGTGTGTGTGTGTTGGGGGGTGTGGGAGCTTACTTAGCAAGACATTTAAAATGCTATTGATTTTTGATTTCTCTCCTCAAGAGGGGAAGCAAGGCAGTGATAGACACAGAGAGCAGTTAGCAACAAGGAGTCCCATCCACCACCAACCAGAAGACACAATTTCCCTTTCAGATTACCAGCCCCTCAGCCCTGGAGAGAGGCAGCTCCCTAATGGAGGCAGTCACTAGAACCAGCGGGTGCTCTGGCTCAGATACCAGCAATTAGAGGCTTAAACTCCCTTTTCCAGAAGACAATGTAAAATAAATCCGACTTCCAAAGGGATGCTGACTTGCAAGGCATCTTCCCACTGCGTAGGAAAGAAGACAGGAACCCATATCTCCAGGAGCCAGGATTAGGAGTAAACCCATGTCAGGGCGCCATCCCCAATGGTTCCCCAGTACTTTCTAGACATGGGACTAGATGTCAAAAACAAGGAGGGAGATACAAACATGGGCCTTGACCCTCTGGTAGCCGCTGTGTGCAGAACACATGGAAAGCACACACTAGGTGGATGAGGGCCAGCCCAGAACAAGCCTCCCTGGAGCCAGGTGCTTCCCGTGTCCCAACAGCCCCAGCACACAGCACACCAGCTGCCCTGTGTCAGGTGCACAGGGAACATTCTTTGCATTAACTTTTCAGGATCCCGGCAGCCATTGCCTGACGCCTCAGAGCTTAAGTATAAGAAAGTGTGTAATGTCCCACCATCCTGTCCCATGAAACAGACAAGCGTGAGATCAGCACCCACGTTCCGCCTGGGCCTCAACCACAGATGTGTTTCCTCTGCAGTGGGCTATGATCCCTGCCTAAAACATGTCTCTGGCTATAAATGTGCATTAGAAACGACAGAGAAGTGAAGCTTCAGCCGCCCCAATGCCCAACATCAGGAGTGCGGCCAGGTGAGCAGAGGAAGTGACCAGGTGGGCGCGACACATTCCTCTAGGCCAGCACCCACATTTACATATTTCAATGATCACATAAGTGGGGATAGGTGGAAGAGGCCACACCAGACTTGTCAGAATGGAAGGAAGATGCCTTTGGGAAGCGCATTAAGGAAAAGCGGACTTTTCTATTTAAGTGCAAGATACTTAAGACCTGCCCCACGCCATCTCTCCTGTAGGTTGCTATGGAGGAACACTGCACAAAGCCCCTCAAGATGGGTCTGCAGGTGAAATCAACTGACCTGTCTCCCACCTTAGCATGGAGAGGCAGTGCATGACAGAACCAAAGAGCCATACTCCAGGTCCCTTCTGGGATTCATGCAAGCCTGGATGCCTAGCAACACAACGGGGAGGAAGCAGAGCCAGTACCAGGCCCAGGTAGGGTGAGGACCACAAGAGAGAGTCTACTCACTTCCATCTCATCCTGCAGTGACTGTGAGGGTCAAGGGCTCACCTGCACAGGTAAACCACCTGTTCAAATGGGAGGGAAGGGCAGATGGGGTTGCGAACAGGCAATAGAGAAGGAAGAAGGCTGGAGCACCTCGCAATGCCAGAGCAGAGGCACGGTGTGGCCGTGAGGACCTTCCCTGTGGATCTGACGCTCTCCCTGTCTTCCCTGGCTCCCAGCACTCCTCAGATGAATTATTTTGTTTTTCCTCACAATTAGTAATCAGACGTTGCTTTGCTTTTTGATGTATTATCAAAATTTAATAACTGATTTTTTTCCTCTCTTAAAGGTACATGTTCTATGGGAACAAACACAGTGTGGCTCCTTCTATATCCTAAATATGCTCTGGAGGAATCAAGAATAATATTCTGGGTTTGAATTAATACAGGGACTGGTGACAGATATTGGAGGGGCTGTTGGTACATGAGCCTTCCCGTGTCTGTGTGAGTAGTAGTATGTGTGTATGTGTATATATGTGTCTGTGTGAGTAGCAGTGTGTGTGTATGTGTATATATGTGTCTGTGTGAGTAGTAGTAGTGTGTGTGTATGTGTATATATGTGTCTGTGTGAGTAGCAGTATGTGTGTATGTGTATATATGTGTCTGTGTGAGTAGCAGTATGTGTGTATGTGTATATATGTGTCTGTGTGAGTAGTAGTAGTGTGTGTGTATGTGTATATATGTGTCTGTGTGAGTAGTAGTATGTGTGTCTGTGTGTGTACGTGTGAGTAGTAGTGTGTGTAGTGTGGGATGCTAGACAGCAACATTTCCTCTGCTTGCTCCATGCTGAGGTGGTACTACACATTTCCCTGCTAACATGTGACCACCCGAATCCAGCCATGCAGGTTCTTACAGAAATGATCCACCCCGGAGACTCCAGAACCGAATGCAGATCTGTCTGCGTCTAGAAGAAAAGCTTCTCACCGCTCTACTGTTTTCCTGTCACTCCTGTTCTTAAAAATTCTGTATGTGTGAGGTGTGCATGTGTACATGTGCATATGTGATATGGAGACAGGTATATGTTTATGTACATGTATATGTTTACGCATGTGGAGGCCAGGAGTTAATACAGTCTTCCCTGATCATTCTCTCTCACACACACGTATGTTGAGAGACAGTCTCCTCTTGCTTGGACCCAGAGTTCACGGGTTCAGCTAGTCTAGCTGGCCAGCATGGCCTGGGGTGCCCTGTCTCGGCCTTCTGAGCATTGGTTTTATAGGCGAGCCACCCCACTTGCCCAGCATTTAAGTGGGTGTTAGGGTTCCGAACTCTGGTTCTCACTGTAACACAGCAAGTACATTACGATGGAGTCGTGTCCCAACTGCGCCGTTCTTTGTTTTTAGGAAACATGGAGTTCCGCCTACACTGGGAACCCAGAAAGAAGGGGATAAACTCCAGAAACGTGTAAACGAGGAACATGGTTTCTCAGGGACCTCAAGGATCATAGTTTCACCAGTGGTCCACTGGGTACTTTAACATTGTTCACTATTTCTCCTCAATATGATTCGACCCCGTTTGCTGGAAGATGAAACTTCTCAAAGACTCTTAAGCTACTCCTCTGCTCACCAAACAAAGCCAGCTGAGAACCAGCTCAGAGCCCACAGGGAGGAGAGGGTCCTAGCATCAAGATCCCAAACATGTGCTAGCTTGACTCTAAACTCTCAGGTACTGGTAGTGTTTGCTGGACCACCTCCACAGAAAAAGGATGCTGCAGCCTAGTGGGGCAAAACTGGGTGCCCACACCAGTACAGGTGGCTGCGCTCCACTTGGACCGAGGCTTCCCTGCCATGCCAACCCTCCTCTGAGCTAGGACCAAATATCCCACAAGCAGCTGCAGGCATGGGCCTGCCAAGACTGTCTTCCATGGAGAATTTGCTGAAGGTCAGTGCGAGGCTGCCACGGTCAGTCCGATGCTCCCTGGGGCCTCTGTAATTCTCCCCGCACTCTGCCGCCTGCTCTGGCACTGCCCATCAGCTGTCCAGTGCCTGTTAGATGGCGATGTCAACAGAGACTGGGCTTGGAGCCTAGAGCTGAAAGAATCTTTGGTGCTAATTGGCATCCTGTTGACACGGGCCCACCCAGTGGTCTACAGAGGGAGTCAGGACAGCTAACAGCGGGCTCCTAACTCCATGACACTTGGACTGAAGTTCTAACATATCCTGATCCACTCCATCTGCTGCCAATCCACCCTGGCCCTGGCTCCTCACTTCAGGACCCCATTAGGACTGGAAAGCTCATTACAAAGCATGTACCTGCCTTGCAGAGAGAAGTGCTATAGAGAACATTCTACAATAGAAATCCCTCAGATACAGAGGGACCTCTGAGACTCTCCCCAGTCCTTGATTTCGTAGACCAAATCTGAACAAACATATGACCCAAGGGTGTTCTAACACAGCTGGTATCTTGAGGAAACCTATTTCATGTCATTGCAAAGTGAGAAATAATTTTGATCTCATTTTCATTAAACCATAATCTCTGAGTTCTGCCCCAAATATCTGTTCTCCTTTTGTTGTTAAAAGCCATCCATTTTTATATCTCTGGAGATTAATTAACAGCTCTGGGTTGTCTCTGAGAACCACAGGTGAGAGCTCTGTGGAGCACAGTGGCCGTGGCCCTCCGGATATGGCCATATCTAGACACCTACTGATCCACTCTGGGGTCACGGAAGTTCTCCCTCCCTGCCCTTACTATAAGTCAACAAGTGATAAACCAGGGTCTAGCATGTGCTAGGTCAGCACTGGGTCACCTAAAATACATGCTTTATACAAAAGGTCATGACCCAAACAATTTTCTTTAAAAAATAAACTATGTTATGAGTATCATTATACTGAAGAAGAAAAAGTAAGAGTATATTGCCACATGTCTAAGGAAATTAGAATTATTCTATGAGAACTGAAAAAAATAAATTCTTAAGATAGGAGAAAAAAGACTGACATACCCAGAGAGAGGCAACTATTTCCAATAAATGGTTAGCTATAGAAGTGAAAAAGAATAACCTAGTTAGAGACCTTATACTAAAAGTTTCTCAAAATCCAGCATCCCCTCAATGCAAACTGAAACATTATAAAATATCTAAAACCAAATGAGAAAAACCTGAGCAACCTTGAGGTTAGTGATGAATTCTGAAATATAAGACCACAGCACAATCCATGAGAGAAAAAAATGCATGAGTTGGACCTTATTAAAAGCAAAACTTTATGCTCTGTGGGTGATGTTATTAAAAATGGAAGCACAAGAAAATACTGCAACTGTTGGCAGAAAAAAATCACAAAATACATTACTGGTAGCAGATTTATATCTTAAACACAACCTTCAGACTCAACAATAGGACAAGAAATAGCCTGTTAAATGAACTGAGTAGCCATATCTTGTGAAAGGATCACCAGTATGAGCTGTTATTAAGAAAATGTAAAAGAACATAAGATGCTATAAACACCCATGTGTGCATGCCCAGATACACTAATGTCTCTAAATAGGGTGATAAACTGTACAAGTCCACAATGGCATGCTCATGAGAGATAGAAAAGAGGTGAGCTGTGACTGCAGACACATCGGTGAGTCTTGCTGAGAATTGCTAAGTGAAGGAAGCCATTACAGATGACTACCAGATGCTATGGGTACACCACTGGATGTTCTTTGAGAATTGCTTAGTGAAGGAAGCCATTACAGAAGACTACTAGATGCCGTAGGTATACCATTGGATGATCTTCTACAAGAAGTGTCAGAGACTGTAGACAGATCACTGGTTCCTGGGGCTTGGAGTAAGAAAGGAAGAGTAGTTGAAAAGGTGAAATAGAGAGAGTGGTTTAAAGAGATGATTCTTTATAACACTGTAAGGACAGACATGTGACTCTGTGCATTCTTCAAAGCTCATGCAACTTCATAGTTCAGTGCATGAACATCGGTATATGTGAAATTATAAAAATTGTTTAGGGTGCCAAAGGCTTCTGGGATGAAATGCAGAGGGTGACAAAACATCTGGATGTGTCACAGATGCTGGCCTGAGTCGGGCAGCTTTGGGAACAAATGGTGACTTTACAGGTGGAGACCAAAGGTCTCAACTTAAGCCCAGAGCTCTAGCTGAAAAATTTCTACCCAGGGAGGAGAGGTTCAACACTTTGCCCTCACATACACTCAGAAAAGAAGACTCAAGTGCATGGGTGGAGGATAGTCAGAGCCAAACTCCTCATTATGAGAGTGGGACTGGCCATAATGACACCAGAATGATCAGGCGATAATGGGTCCATGCTGGAGACCTAGGGAAGAGCCAAAACCTAATTTCATATAGATGTGAATGTATCCATGTTGGAGAAAATATGGCTTTGTGAGATTTATTTCTCACTCTCTATACACATACCCCCTGAGTCACAAATCTCAGGTACACGCACATACACACACACACACATACATACACACACACACACACACACACACACACACACACACGATTGTTCAGGTAGAAATGCAAAAGAATACAACTTCTGCAGGTTCCGGTAAAAGTAAACAACTCACACTCAACAGAGAGAAAACCTTCCTAGCTATATTCTCAACTGACTTCAAAACATATAGCAAATGGGACACTGAAGAATTGGTATCTATAGATAACTACATGAGGATGGAGGCAAAGAGAGAGGAAGGAAAAGATGGATGGACAGACAGATAGATGGACAGACGATGACAAAAAGAGACTTATCAGCATATCTATGTATTTCCTTGTTTTGCAATGGCATCTGATGTCCTGGTCTTGGGCCATAATAGCACTCTCTAGTAGAAGGACCCAGAGCCAGTTCGCTAAGCAAAAGCCTGATTCTGGGGCTGGAGAGATGCTCAGTGGTTAAGAGGCCAGAGCTGCATCCCAGCACACACACGGTGGCTCACAACTTTTTGTTAACTCCAGTTCTGTGGGCTCTGATGCGCTCTCTGTCCTTCATGGGCACAAGGCACGTATGTGGTACACATATAAACATGTAAAAAAAAACATTCATATACCAAACTCAGGATGAGGAGGGGCTGCTACAAGTGATTCACAGGGACTTCACCAGTCAGTTCACACACATGTGACACACGGGGACCTCGCTGTCCATTTACAGAGGGACAGGCAGGGCTCATAAAAACACCCTATACCACGGCTTCTCGGCCAAGTAGATAACTGTTTACTTCATTCTAGAAGTTTCGGCCAGAGCCAAGACTTACAAAAGGAACAGAGCTGCCCGGAGAGTGGAAGGAAGCACTTACAGCTCCTGATTCGGGAGCAGGATGATCTAGCCCCAAGCCCAGCTCTGTCCTTGGCTGGATGCATGACTCACGCAGTTCGAAACAGAAAGACTTGCTTTCCACTTTCTCATCTTTAAAAGAGAGATGAAGGCACCTCCCCTACTGGGCACTTGGGACAGCTAAGTGGATAGATAAGGCACCTGGTGTCTAACAATGGTGATCATAAATAAATGACAGCTATTTCTTAAACTTTCATTGGAAAGAAGGACAAAAATGGCCATTATTTTCAGATGACAGAATTTTCTACATAAAATCCCCAAAAAAAGATAAATCCCCTAAAAACTACCAGAACCATGATGGATGATGGACTTTCTGAAAGCATCATTTTTAACAAACACGAATAACATATTTCCTTTACGAAAAGCAGTCAGCAACATCAGCTCTACTCACACTCAGTGGGTGCATGCAGCTAGCGTGAGGGAAAGCCAGAGCTCTTCTCAAGGAGACGTGGGTAAAAACACGCACCGCACTTCTAGATGGCCCCGCGTAGCCCGGTGCAGTAGGATCTTGTCTGGTTACTTTTGCTAACCCAATTTAAATCTCATTTTTCAAGTTTTCAGAAGTGATTTTGAATATCATCTAGGAAATGAATAGATAAGAATAACCACGGAAAATTTGAAAGCTGGCAGATAAAAAAAAGACAAATTACCAGGCAAAACTAATTCTTAAAACTGCCGATTCAAAGCAAACAGAAAACATCCCCATGGATGTGTTTCTCCTATCGTGTCCTGAGAAGCATTAGGTTGATTAAACATTTTCCGAGTACAGGTTTCAACCCCTGAGTGGGTCTCAGATTTTACTCCATACCGTGAAGCACAATGGTGGAAACGACATGAGCCCTCCTTCCAGCAGAGAAGAGGGTCCTGGAGGGAGGCACTCAGAGTCTCGCTGGAGCTCCCTCTTTGCACAACACTGGCCCAGTGCATTCAACACAGGAACAGAACGAGAATGCAAGTGAAAAGTGACGCCTGGCCTTAGCGTGTGGAATCAGGGCTAGGTGTCAGTCAACACCAGAAACTCCGAAAGAGAAGGACGCAAGCCTCAGAAAATAGCTGAAACCTCGCACTTGGGAGGCTGAGGCAGGAAGAGAAAGGGTTTGAAGCAAGTCTGGACTACATAAGGAAACTTTACTTCAAAAACAAAACAAAACACAAGCAAATGAATAAACAAGAGCAGAGACACTTTAAAACAAACGCCATGTTGGGGAAAAGTGAAGCATACATGAAGGATCCGTATCTTATCGCGAAGGATCGATGACATTGGCGGCATGAGTGTGAGATCCTGAGACCTGTGGGCAGTTGGAAGAGGAATTACAGACAGCGTATACACAAGCACTCCCTACGCAAGCACTTGTCTAAACCATAGCATAACCAACAGGAAAATCAAAACCGGGCGGAGCGGGCACAGCTGTTCTGCTTTTGTGATGATGAGAACTTGCAACTCCAGCGAGCTTCTTGTTCCCAAGCCCCAAACTCTGCATCTCCCAGTATCTAAGGGGACCTTCCGACTCACCCAGACTAAACTCAGACTGAGTTGGCCTTTGAATGTAAAAGGAATTAGGTCCAAATTCACAGATTTTACACATGAAAGAAAGCGGTGTGGCTTCATCTGCTCTTTGATTTCTCCTGTTGAGGGGACCGTAGGCGGAAAGGCCACTCTAGCGGACCTCATGGGCCGCCATGAAGTGGACCTTTTAGAGAAGCAACAGGAAGGAGCCTGGACCCCTGATGATGGAGGCTGCCCCAATGAGTCCCCAATGTCCTACCACTGACTTGCTTCTTAGTTAGATTTATTGTCAGCTTGACACAAACTAGATCCCCTGGGAAGAGAGACGGCCTCAACAATGATGGAGGAAGGTCATTGGCTAATAAAGGCACTGCCCTGGCCCATTTTATTGGTTAGAGGATAGGTGGGAGGAGTAAACAGAACAAAATGCTGGGAGGAACAGGAAGTGAGCTCAGAGACTCCACAGCTCTCTCGGGAGCAGACGCCTCAGAGAGAGACGCCATGCTCCGCTCCCGGGATGAAGCTCCGACCCAGGATGGACTAGGCTAGAATCTTCCCAGTAAGACCGGTTCTCACAGATTATTAGAGATGGGTTGATCGGGATGTGAGAATTAGCCAGTAAGGGCTAGGGCTAAAGGGCCAAGCAGTGATTAAAAGAATACAGTGTCCGTGTAATTATTTTGGGCATAAGCTAGCCGGGCAGGCGGCCGGGGGGTGCTGAGAATGCAGCCCCTCTGCCCTTATTACTTCATATGGCGCCCACACAGTTTGTGTGTTGTTATTTCGGAGCATAAGCTAGCCATGTGGGCGGCCGAGTGTGGGGGACGCAGCCCTGCCGCCCCATATTACTTCATATGGCGCCCACGTGGACAACTGCTTCCACATAAAGCCTGAGACAGCTTGGGAAATAATTCTAGAACAAAATGAAAGCATTGTGCCTGGTTTCTTGGTAGCAGCAATTTCTCGGTTCTACTTTGCCTGCTAGAGGCAAGAAAGCACCTCATCTAAGAGAGGCTTCCTGACTCAGCTTTAGCTGCAAAGCCTGCAGCTCATTAAGAGGTCCTGCCACAAAACACTTAAAAGGTGTTGACGAAAAGCTGAACGCATGCTTTTCGGTTTTCAGCCGTAGCAGGAAAAAAGCTGCGCCGTTTAAAAATGCCGGCTTTCTGGGCCATCCTGCCAGGGCAAACTCTGACTGTTTGAGGCAGGAGGGCCAGCTACCGAGAGAGGACTTGAGTGTTGTCTGCTGAAGCTCGCTTGCTGGCAGGGACCTTGAAATGCCATAGAGTTGTCACAGTAAACGTGGCTACAGCCAGTACCTCAGCCATGTGGCTGGAAAGCTAAGGAATGGACTGGATCTAGCTGGCAAAGCCACGCCTTTAATCCTACCCATATTGCTCAGTAATTTAAAGGCTCATGTGGTCAGAAAAAGAAAGATATACAGTAAAGAGAGATTCAAAGACAGAGAAAATTTCTGAATGGTTTGAAGTGTGTTAAAAATATATGCAGACTAAAATTTAAAGTTCTTAAAAGTAACAAAAAAAAAAAAGGAAGAGAGTTGTTGTGTGTGGTAGCACACACCTTTAATCCCAGTGCCTAGAAGGCAGAGGCAAACAGATCTCTGTGAGTTCAAGGTGTAGTAGCATACACCTTTAATCCCGAATGCCTGGGAGGCAGAGACAGGCGGATCTCTGAGAGTTCAAAGACAGCCTCGTCTACAGAGTTACTTCAGGTCAAAGATACAGAGAACCTGTCTCAAAAAGCAAAAAGTTAAAAGTAAAAATAAATGAAATAGAGGTTAAAACAAAGGTGTAATAAGATGGAAAATAAACAGAGAATTTTGATACTGTATGCTATTATGCTCTCTTTGAATTGTTTGAATGCTGAGGAAGGACAAACAACTGCTAAAAGATATTTGTTTATAAATGCTGCTGAACTAATCCAACATAGATACTTTGAAAATGCCTTAAATTTGAAATTTGGATCTAAAGACATGATACTTTGGAAAGGAGTTTCTTATTTTGTTTTCACAGAGGATGAGACACTGTTCATTTCTTCTATTCCGATTTGGTATGATGGACCACGCCCTCCTGAAGGGTTGGTGTGAACGCCTTCAAAAAATTGCTTCGCTCAACTGCCAACTGAGATGGAACTAGCACACAGGTTATACCATGAAAGACCTAATTAACGACGCCCCCATTCAGCAGGAAGCAGTTTGGAGAGAAATAACTGCGCCCATATTCCCAAAAAATGTTTATAAATGTTCTTTTACATTTAAAGGGGGATATGATATAGGTATGAATAATTTGCATTAGTATAGATTTTGCTTTATTGATAGAGATTTAAGGTCAATTTTGTTATATGTATAAGTGTTTCTGATTTTGATTAAGGTATTGTGATTGTGTAGTTCATTTAAATATGTACTGTATAATTAAGAAATATAGGTTGTTAATGGATAATCATCGATAATAGTAAAGCTTGTAGTCATGTTAGTTAGATTTTCTAGATATATAGAGATATATTTTAGTTAGACATTCTTCATGTCTTTCAAAGATTACAGAATAGGACATTTAAATGTTTTAATAACTTAGGACTTTTCATGACAATGAGACACTTTGCTCCTGGCAGCACCAATGTACTTCAAGAGGAAGATGGGCATCGAAGAGGCACCTTATGGAGTTTGATAGCCATTGGGGCAAGAAACTGCTCTTGCCTGGACTATTGCATAAACTGGACACAGAGAACCCACAGAGAGAGGACTACTGAACTTGCCTAAGCTGAGATGATCTTTTGGGGTTCCTGATTCATTTTGAAAGAGTCTGCGAGACATTCTGCAGGACACAACAGATAGTGACTGAACTGACTTTAAATTTTCCTGCTTTATGGAAATGTCTGCTGGATACCATGGGCCTAAAGGCTGAAGATGGATGCCCCAACGGTACAAAAGAACTTTGGGTGACTGTCCAGGCAGCGAGATGTCTTTGTCATTTCTAGAGTTTGAGGTTTCTTAGTTCTTGTTTACTTAGGTAATATTATATCTTTCTGGAGTCTTTGATGGAGTTAAAAATAGTTAGTTATAGTTATAGTTTTCCTTAGTTATGATAAAGATTATTGTAACTTTTACTTGATAACTGTTTTGTTATATGTAATTTTGCTATGTTAAAGCCTTTTTTTTTTGTTTAAACCGAAAAAGGGGAAATGATGGAGGAAGGTCATTGGCTAATAAAGGCACTGCCCTGGCCCATTTTATTGGTTAGAGGATAGGTGGGAGGAGTAAACAGAACAAAATGCTGGGAGGAACAGGAAGTGAGCTCAGAGACTCCACAGCTCTCTCGGGAGCAGACGCCTCAGAGAGAGACGCCATGCTCCGCTCCCGGGATGAAGCTCCGACCCAGGATGGACTAGGCTAGAATCTTCCCGGTAAGACCGGTTCTCACAGATTATTAGAGATGGGTTGATCGGGATGTGAGAATTAGCCAGTAAGGGCTAGGGCTAAAGGGCCAAGCAGTGATTAAAAGAATACAGTGTCCGTGTAATTATTTTGGGCATAAGCTAGCCGGGCAGGCGGCCGGGGGGTGCTGAGAATGCAGCCCCTCTGCCCTTATTACTTCACAACTGGAGTGACCGTGGGTGTATCTGTGTGGCGTTTCGTGATTCCTCATGGATGTGGTTGGGCTCAGCCCGTGTGAGCAGTACAGATCTAGAAACTCTGGGCTGTTTCAAAATGTAGCTGAATTCGAGGCTGTGAGAGCACGGCAAGCCACATTCCTCCATGGCCCCTGCTGCAGTTCCCAGTCCAGGGTCCTGCCCCGAATTTCCTTAACAATGGAATAGAAGCTGTAAGATGAAACAAACCTTTTCTTCTCCCAAGTTGCTTTTGGTCATGGTGATTATCACAGCCATCGAAACCAACCCAGGACAATTTGGTAGTGGGTAATATGCAAATAGAAGAACCCCTCTTTTGTTCAAAGTCCTATTGTTTAGGACCTAGAATCTCAGACATCTAACACCGAACCAGATCTTAGCTAGTTAAATGACTTTCTTTCTTAACTCAGAAGATGGGGAAAAAGTCGGTAAAACCTGTGAAATCTGAGGTGGGCAAGACTCTGAACAGGCATGTGTGGTTTCTTTTCTCTGAAAGAAACCCTGCCAGGGTGGAACAACAGCCTTGGATTGTTACACACAAGATCTCCCTCCAGGAACGAATCTCATGCCAATAATTAAGATGTCTGTGCAATTAATACTTGATGTTCGTAAAAGCAAAGGATATAATAGTGACTTAGAAAGAAGCTAAATATTCAATAATACAGGACTAGTAGAAAAATTACATTACAGTTATGTGATCAAATTCTGTGAAGACATTAAAAGCAAAGTTTTAAAAGAATAATTGATACTACGGGAGTGTTATTAAGCACCATTAAGCTAAGAGTAAGCATTTTTTGATAGTGTATGATTACATTCAGTTTGGGAGACTGAGTCATTTTTAAAACTTATTCGTTATCATTTGCGGTATTTTAATAGTGTTCTGTAACAAACATGATAACGCCTCTTTTTAAGGCTACCAGCCTGTGTCTGCTGTCTTGTGCTGCACATTGCTTTCTGCAGGCGGGCAGTTGTTCTGCACTCCCGCCTGCCCGAGTAAAGGTCAGTACGCCTGCTTGGTGTACACCCCACTGCTCCTTTGTCTTCATAAAGGTGAGGGACGGCGACTGGTGTGGCACACCCACAGGTCGCCAATTCCTACTCCAGGCCATCCTGAAACGCTCACTCACTGAGTTCTCTGTGCCCACGACCTACAGAGTACCATGTGCTATTCTGGAAGATGGCGTTGTAGCCATCATAGGTGTCCTCCATCCCTAAATGCCAAATGTCACTGTTGCTGATTCTGGGAGCTCTTGGCCCCAAACCAATGCTGCGTGCTCTACAAACATGGTCTTTAGTGAACATGCTCCATTTCCACTAGAGATTGCCGTTAGCTGGCATACAGTGGCATATAGTCATGCTAAATTACTCTGTGGCATAAGCTAAGGGAGACAGAGAAATGACATGGGTCCAGCTACCCCACACTGGCATCAGAGACCCAGGTTGTCTCCAAACTGTCTTCCCCCATGTATCAGCTGCCATCTGGGGCTTGCCATCTTGTGGTTACAAATGTTTTCGTACTCTAGGCACACCTTAGAAGTAAAGAGAACCCCAATTCCATGCCTAAACCATCTGCCACCAAGGCAAAAGCCCCCTCAGGACGCTCTAGAACACTGAAATGTCATGGGCCGGCCTCAATTGGCAGAACCTGGAAGAATAAAACATAGCTTAGAAGATTATTTTAAATAATAATAGTAATACCTAGGGTTGCACAGATAACAAGGAGAGAGCTGACTGTCTGTGGAGGTCATCAAGACCGACGTTGGGATTCAAACACCTATAAGGCAGTGCATTGCCAAACTGCTCATAAAACAGACCCAAATCAGAAGCATGCCTAAGTGCCTATATTATCGATGACAACAACTAAGATCAGTGAGTCTCTTCCGGAGTCAGAGGTCTTCCTAATTACCCCCGAATTCATTCCATTTTTATATTGCTGTCTCAAGAGAAACCAAGTCACTTTGTTCTACTAACAAGGAACAGAGTCTCAGAGAGGTCAAGCAACTTGCTTCAAACCACACAGCTATCATTCTAGAGCGTACTTCGATCCCACAATTGCCTGATTCCACAGCCTACATCATTTCTAGACGATAAGACAGCATCTTACCATGTCCGACTGTACTCAGCTAAGGAAAAGATAATGAGAAAGAAGTGTACATCCATCTTCCTGAAACCTGAAGATGTGCAAAGACTGATGGGAAGCGAGGTAAAGAGAAACCTTCTGCCTCTGTGGAGATCGGAAAGTCACGTGTCCACTATAGCTGGTGCCATGAGCAACTGAGGAAAGCTACCCAGACTGAAGATGAACCAGAACAAACCAAATAGCAGGCAGTCTGCCGTGAGCACAAAACAGAAACTGAAATACAGAAAATACAAAGATGTTACATTTAACCTGGATATCTATGTGTCAAAATATCAGTCACATTAGACACACGCCAGATGCATTATGAGTTAACACTCACATTTGGTGTAACTTGTAACATGTAAAGAACAGCCCCTGGGTTGGAATACAAGGATAAAGTAAGCACCAGTTTCAGAGGCAGAGCCTACCAGCATCCTTGATGCAACCAAGTGTCCATTGAACATCCACTGGTATGAGGATCGCCTGCATCTCAGTTTCCATGTCTCCACGACTTGTGATGAAGGAAGACCAGAGAGGCCACAATGGAAGTAGGTCAACATTCTAGCAGAAAGCAATAAAAACCATGTGGAGTCCAAGACTCATAAAGTCAACTCCATAAAGAGATGCTGCTGCTCAGCTCCAGCTAACTGTAACCTTGGGACATGAGTGAGCTCCGTGTGCAGGAGGCACCACAGATTATCTGCTGTAGAGAATGCTTGTGGGCCCTCTGAGGGGAGACAGGGTACTGGGCCTGGGCACAAAATGAGCACTTGATTAAGGCCAGATAGCTGGATGATGGATGGATAGAAGGATGAAAATACATTACTCCTACCAGTAGATTCAACCACTGACCTCAATTTTGAGAAACAAAAAGAAAACTGTGTTTGGAAGGTTGCCTTAAACTTTACATTTTTAAATAGAGCTCAGAGGTCTTTAGAAGTGACGGATTGAAGGAGCAGGACACTGTGGCTTTAGTGCATGGTGTGTTTCCTGAAGAGGCAGGTTTCCAACTGGGCACGGTGTTAACCAGATTTGAACACAACAATGTTACCAGTTCAAGTGGACAACTCTAGCAACCAGCAGGCCCTCCCTCCTTTGCCTAGAAATGGGACATGTTCTCACAAGAGCCCAACGGAACCCTGATCACCATGGGTCATCCCTCCCTGCTTCTGCTACCAAGGCAAAATCCAAAGCAATAATCCATGTTTCCCCAGATGCCGTAAGTGAGCAGAATTCAGGGAGGTGCAGACCTGTTCACACCCACCATGGATGTAAGGAGGTGTCTGGTTCCAGCTAGAGCAGCCACTAAGACGTACACTGCAGTGAACTGCCAGACAAAGGCCAAGTTCAGAGCCTTTTGTTCATGGAATTCCCAGTGTGTTGCTGAAGGATCTGACTCTCAGCCTAGAGATCCATTCACCTACAGGAATCTCAGCTGTAGGCGCTCAAAAGAGGACACAGATACTGCAGTGCGGTTTGCTGAGGGCTGTTTCGAGGGTGTTCGGGGAGGGAGGAGAGGGATGCTTTGCTCACATTCATCAGATACGTGTACGAAACTCCCAAGAAAGACAAGTCTTACTAAGTAAAAGAAAATAATCTAAGCCTACGTATTCAATTAGTGAACTCATCTCACAGGTGACCTCATCTAATCCTCTGTGCCAGAAGTGTGTACACAGGCAGGGATGGTAAGTGGAGAGGACAAGCAGGCGCGGATCACAGACAGGACATGGCAGGCAAGGGGACCTATAGGAGTCACCACCGAAACGGAGGCCGTGGGTCAGGCCTATGGCAGCACAAGTGGCAGATCCTTCCTGGAGGCTTGGGTCCAGATGCAGAGCCTAGCCAGAAGGCTGAGGCGGGATGCCAGCTCCTCTATGCTTCTGCCCTGGAGCTTTGAACACTCTGGCAGTAAGCCTAGCCTGGGACTAATACATGCCTAGATTTGAAGAGATATAGGGACATGGATTCAGCCTGTTCGGCATCAGGAACCCCTTTAAAGTAATAGCTGCATGGCCCCATACAAATGACTTTCTAGCTCCCTTTAAACTTAGCTTAAATCAATTTTAAGACACGTTTGTTGTCCTAGCCCTGTGCTCTGGACATGACTGGTGCTCTAATCAAACTCCCTGCAGCACTAATTTTCTGGTCTTTGACATTGAACTTTTAAATCTGTTTTCACAGAGTCAGTACTCCCTGCCTGTGTGACCTCTGAGGCCAGGGCTGCATTCACACCCATGCCAAGACGGGCCTCACTATGTCTCCACACATGATCTGATGGCAAGGAACCTGAGGAGACTCAGGAAGACAGAGCACAGGTGGGCCATGGAGGCACTAACACTTGGTGCTCTCTGGACCAGGGAGGAGAGGAAACAGGCTCCTCGCTGCCTAGGCTGAGGCCCCACAGGAGAGCTAATCAGCTCTCTATACGATCTTTCACAAGGTAAAGGCGACCAGCAATGAAGAAAGGTCTCTTCCTCAGCATGCCTGCGGTTGCTCTGTGGGCACTTGCTGCAGACCCCCACGGTCCTGGCCCCTTACTCTCTGGTCTCTTTCTCACACAGCTCACTGACCTGTTCTGAAGCCACCTCTCCCTCTGAGTCTTTCTAGGTCTTAAAATCATGAGAATATTAAGTAGAACACCCACCTTTTCTTGCTGCAAGACTCTCTTCAAACAGAAGGGCCATTGGGAGCTACCCATGGGGACTAGGAGAAGAACCACACCATCCTGGTTAGGATGTGGCTCTTGGTGTTGATTTTGCCTGTAGTCCCAATGGATCTGGGTATCTCTCACTATATACTTAGGAAGAGTGAGCCTTGACTTTATCTGGCCTTGATATATCTTCCTTAAGTGGAACAACCAAAGTGGCATCCCTCCCTCTAATGGAATGACATCCCTGCCCCTTCACCTCCAATCAGAGTGGCATCCCCACACACTTCATGTCAAGCTGCCACATTGGGTTTAGCAACAGAGAATTATTATGAACATGGCCATGTTTGTCCTATTGAGAAAATGCAGGCAGAGAACAGAGAATGGTAACGTCATACTGAGGATGACAACACACAAACAGAGGATGCTAATAATTCTACAGGTAAAGGGCAATGACATCATACAGATGGTGACACTCAGCCAGAGGACAGTGATGTCGTATTGATGATAATAATAATATACAGGTAACAGACTATGACATCATCCTGATGTTTGACATCCAGGCAGAAGATGCCTGGATCATCATCATGACAGTGGTTCAGGATAAGGCGGTTGATACCATGCCATGACTGATGATTGAGGAGTTGCTGTAGTTTGTGACATTTGTAGGTAATTTAGAGCTCACTTCATCTCACTTGCTAAGAGTGGGGCCTGCATCATCCTTCATTCCCCACCCTGTCAAAGGCCCAGCTCCCAGTCTTACTCATGGAACCCAGGAAACAGGGAGGATTTTGCCAAGCAGCCCCTTGGTGGTGTAGCTGCCACGAGCTTCCCTCAGACTCTAATTTCAATTTATTTCATATTGTGCAGTGCTATCTTTCTCACAGCAGCAGATAGCTGAGCCACGGAAGAACAGTTGACTTCAGGACAGATTACAAAGGAATTTTATCTTCAAGGAGCTAGGGCGGAAACTTGAGACTACCAGAAAAGCACAAGGTGGCGGGGACAATGAGCTCATGCCAGGGTTTTGATAAACTTCAGAGAACTACGCACACGTGCGGAAAGACAGGGAGGAAATGAGTGAGGACAGCCTGTCTCTCACCTTGGAAAAAGCCCATCAGTGAGGAATGTGATATCAGAAAAGGGTCATATCCTCTCAGTACCAAAACCACAATAAGATGTGTTTTATAAGCATAGATATGCATGTGGTTCACATATGTGGGCATGCATGTGCACACATGTGGAGGGTATGTATATGTGAGGGTATGTATGTGAATGGATATGCATGTTTAAGAGTATGCTTCACATGGATGAACATGTAGGGTGAACATATAAATGGGCATGTGTAGGAGTATGTATATTTGTGGTCATGCATGTGTATGAGCATACGTAGGCACGGACTTATGTAGGCATGGACATGCATGTATTGGACATGCATACTGTAACATGTGGATCTTTTTCATTTTCCAAAGGAAGCTTAGCATTCATGTACATGGACATTTGAACTAGGTTAAGGACATAGCCTAATGAGAGGGTAAGAAAGTAAGCTCCAGAGAAGACTTAACCCTCCACATTATTATCTATTATCTATTCAAATCTTAAATTTCCTCCTCAGCAATTCAAATGACACCATTTGTTAGAAAAACTGAGCAGATAAACATGGTTTGCATGTTGAGCACCTGATACAAGCTGTCTTGTGCTACTATAAAGCCTCTTCTAAGAACTGTTTAAAACATTGGAGTCAATGGTACACAAACACACACACACACACACACACACACACACAGACACACAATACATAGTAACTTCAAAGGAAAAGAAGCAGGTTCTTCCAACATTTGACAGTTACTGAGACTCTAGACAACATGATTTCATGGAGCTTCCATTCTGGTTAGGCAAGACGATGCACAGGACAGGTAGTAAATAGAATCTACTAGAGGGCGATAAATGCTAGGGAGAAAAATAAGGTAGAGAAGGAGCAAAATGAACCGGAGAAAGTTTGCTAAGAAAGCAACATCTGCTAAGGTGGGAAAAAAAAGCAGCTGTCCGAGAAAGACAGGGGTGAGGGTGCAGTAGCGTGGAGAACATATCTGGGGCCCACTGCAGGCTGTGAGCTTGCAACCGAGCAAGCAAAGGGTTCAGGAGCAGATGACAGGGACATAAATCAGTTCATGTAGGGCTTCACACGCCACCAAGACGTCTAGTTTTCAGCTAATCTGAATAAGATGGAAAGCCAGTTGTTGGTGTGCCCTGAATAGCAGTGGTGCAGAACCACTGACAGGTCATCCAGGCTACTACGTTTAGAGATATCATAGGGCCCAGGAGAGCAATTAGAAGTGATTAAAATAAAACCCTCTGCAGAGTCACAGTTGTGGGAGGGGGGGAGAAGCAGTACATTTGAAAATGTTCAAGGAAGTGGTGCCCGTGTGATTTGCTGGTGGGTTTTGTGTGCCATTCAAGAAGAGAGGGGACCATACTGTCACTAGTGCAAAAGCGGAGCTAAAGAATTAAGGTGGCACACCCTTCATGAGGAAGGGGTTTGCCTTGGGACATGTCACACTTGTGTGCCTGTGGGAATCCACATGCAGGTGCTTAGTGGCCAGTGTGTATATAGTCTGTTGCTCGGGGTGATAGCAAGGCAGGATGGCTGTTATTCACTGGCCGGAACAAAGAAGCATTATATCTATATAGTCACATGGGAAGATCTATGATTATGTAATAAATATACACAATACACAAAAGTCAGGACACAAAACACCGCAATTTAACTAAGGTTTAAAAAATAGAGTGTGGGCAGGCGATTGTGGCACGTGCCTTTAATCCCAGCACTCAGGAGACAGAGGCAGGTGGATCTCTGTGTTCAAGCCCAGCCTTGTCTACAGAGTGAGTTCCAAGACAGTACTACACAGAGAAACTCTGTCTTGAAAAACAAAACAAAAAATTGAATATATATATGCAAGTGAATGCATGGGTTTTTTTTTTGTGTGTGTGTGTAAAAATTGGAGGTATTTTCAGAAGCAGGTTAGATACGGAAGTAATAAACATGTTCTACCTAGGATTTGGATTTTACATAAAATTGTGCATTGTTGCATAATTCTTTTTAAATATTTATTTTACTTTTTGTTAAGTGTGTTTTTATGTCTGTGTGAGGAGTGCAAGCATTTAAGTGTGGGTTCCTATGGAGGCCAGAAGAGGGCACTGGAGTGCCAGTGGCACTGTGAACCACTCAGCGTGGGTGCTGGGAACAGTAATCAGGCTGTTTGGAAGAGCAGGGAGCACACACTGTAAGGGGAGAGATCTCTACAGTCCGGACATTCAATGTGCAAAGAACTGAAGAGTACAGTCTGAGCAAACTATCAAAGTTTTTGGTTTTTTTTTTTTTTTTGGTTTTTTTGAGACATGGTTTCTCTACGGCTTTGGAGCCTGTCCTGGAACTAGCTCTGTAGACCAGGCTGGTCTCGAACTCAAAGAGATCCGCCTGCCTTTAATTTCTAGATTAAGCTTCTGAAGTTGGATGTCTTCTCTATATGTGTTGCTTTCATTGGTTGATAATGAAGCTGTTTTGGCCAATAGCTTAGCAGAGCAAAACCTGAACAGAGATCTATAGAGAGTAGGCAGAGTCAGTGAGATGCTTCAGGAGAAAGATGCTGGAAAACTTTACCAGTAGGCCACAGCCTCATTGTAATTCAGAGATTAATAGAAATGGGTTAATTTGAGATGTAAGAGTTAGTTAATAAGAATCCTAAGCTAATAGGCCAAGTACTACTGTAATATAGTTTTTGTGTGATCTCTGTGATTACTCATGTCTGGGCAGCCGGGAAACGAATGAACAGTCTCTGGTTACATGCTCACATCCTGTCCTCTGAACTCCAATCATGCCTCAGTTTACCACTCTTTCTCTTTTCACTTCCAGCTCTCTCTGATCAATTAATATCAAATAAGCATGCTGGACCAGGGAAATCTGTGGTCTTCCTTCCCAGAGTCGGTCAAACAAAACAGAAGCTGAGATCAAAGCCAAATCCAGCAATTATTTCAGAGTCCTGATTAGGGCATTTAAAATTTTTAGGCAGTTGCCAATTTAATTCTCAAGGTTTTTCTCTTTCTTTTTTAAAAATCTTGACATTTGGAATAACTGGTCCTTAAAACTTAAATGTTCCCTCGTACATTTAATTTCTGACTAAAGCGTGGAACAGAATAATAAGCAATGTGAGCCAAATGGGTAGGGAAAGGGTGTGATAAATCATGGGCTTGCAAGTCTGGGGCCTTCACCCTGTTACACCCCAGGCATTAAGGACAACATTCTCTCTAGATGCAAAGACCATCTCCAGTATTCTAGCACAGTGGTCCTCAACCGTCCTAATGTTGGGGTCCTTTACTACAGTTCCTCATATTGTAGTGACACCCAGCCGTGAAATTGTTTTAATTATTTAATAACTGTAATTTGCTACTATGTAAATATGTGTGTTTTCCAATGGTCTTAGGTGACCCCTATGAAAGGGGTCATAGCCCACAGGTTGAGAACCACTGTTGTAGGAGCCTAGGCAGCAGGATTTTCTTTGAGGAGTTTTCCATTTAGACATTGCACTAGGAGGAACCCTAGTCTGTCTCCTGTTCCCATTTAAACACATTTCCCCTGATCCACTTGTGATAAGTAATAGAATTAGACAACCGTCTGTCATCCCAAGACCCACCTCCCCCACACAGAATCTATCTCTCAGATGGAAAACACGCTTTAAGAAGAGAAAAATCACTGTAGACAATTTTTCTCCTGTTGGAAATAGCTCGGCAAGAGGGAAGTTGTTATTTCTCCCTTAGCAAGCCCTGCTGCCAAAACCTGCAACTCTCCTGCCTCCCTGAGCCCAGCTTGCCCTGGACTTGCTCCTTTCTCCAGGATGTCAGGCCCGCAGCGAGTTCTTTCTAGCCTTCCCCAGCATTTCTCAGGGTATCTGAACTCATCCTTTCTCCAAAACCTAGGCCGAGCCTACAGCAGCAGGGGGAGCTGCTCTCAGAAAGCGACCCTGTTCTCTCCACCTCCTCCTCCAGAGAGGGCAGAGGGTACTGTGGTAAGGTGTCATTCAAATCCTGCTGGGTATTAGGGTACAATGACACTGTCTGCCTTGTGGTCAACATTGTGAGACTCAGCCAATGATTTCAGACCCCAGGGAAACTCCCACCGCTCAACCTTGCCTCCTCCAGGCTGAGAGCTGTGACCCAAGGCTGCAAACAGAGACCTGGAATCCAGTGACCTTCTAGTCTAAGTCTAGACAAGTCTCTCTCTCAGGGGGCCTCCAGGGTTTTCCTCTGGTTTATGGAAACTGGGTAAAGATATCTGGGGACTAGGGAGATGGCTCACTGGGTAAAGCTTGCTGTGCCATGCTCGAGGAGCTGAGTTCAGATCTGTGACATCCACATAAAAGCTAGGTACTGTTGTGTCCATTTGTAACCCTAACATTGGGGAATAGGGTAGAGACAGGTGGATTCTAAGGGCTCGCTGGCCAGCCAATGCAGCCTACTCAGCGAGCTTCAGAGTCAGTGAGAGACTGTCTCAAAAACTAAGATGGAGGAGCAACTGCGGAAGATACCTGATGTTGACCTCTGGCCTCCACATCCATGTACATTCAAGTGCATGCGCACCCACATGCTCACACACTCACACATCCATAATCACATGCTTAGAACACTGGTGTCAGTTTTGTACAAATATAATCTACTGTAGATGTGGACATGGAGATGGGGCTCACACATGTGGCCTCTTTACAAACATGGATGCTGCAGAAACATACAGGTATGAAAGTGAGCGGTAACTGAGATCCTTCTGACCTGGAAGCCCACAGTCATGCAGAGTCCTCCCCCCACCCAGGAAAGCTCCAAGCATCTCCAGAAGGATGATGCCCATGGCAAGGCCACCAAGCTCAGAGAGGAGGGTCCGGCTCTACTGGAGGGAGATGGTGTAGCAGGCTGGGAGGGTGCAGGGTTAGAAGGGGAGGGAGACCCACTGGATATCCAAAGAGCTGTCTTCGAACCTTGTTTTAAGAGACTTCTACTTTCTTTCTAGATTTTTCTCCACTGTAGAGAATTGTGCCCCTAACTCTATCCTTTCCCTGACACCTTCGCTGAGGGCTGAAGAAAAGGCAGTTGCAACACCCTGCAGCTAAGAGGTGACTCTCAGGCTAAGAAGTGGCTTCCCGGTTACTAGTCCTGGTTGCTAGTCTTGGCAAATACCAAACACTAAACTTAGACCTAAAAAAGTTTCAGTACCTCCCCCCTCTTTTCATCTTTACTTGAGATCAACTCTAGGTCTACATACACCAGGCAGGAACTCCACTCCTGTGCTGGACACCCTGCCTCTCCATTCTCTCTTTTAGACATTTTCCTTCCTTTGATTTCTGTCACTGTTTTGCTGAACAACCACTAGTTTAGGATTCTGAGGCTGGCCTGGCTTTATGAGGTCAGAGAGATGGCCAGGGTCATAAGGTGACTGGAAAGTGCAGTAAGAGACATTCAGAGCTAATAGAGGACGATCTCATTCCCCACCAGCTCCTCGGGGGTCACATCAAAAGAAGGAGGCCAGATCTCAACCACTCCGTTCTCACTTCAAAACAGGCTGAAGAAGGAGACACAAGACACTTTTAATTTACAAGTTAGACACATCTTATCTCGAAAACATCAAATCCAGGAGAAAGTGGGGCTCTTAAATTAAGAGATGCCCCCACACCTACACCAGATACTGATCAATACTGAGGCACCAGCAAGACACAGGGGAGGAAACAGGGAACAGCTATCTGAGTACCCAAGATGGATGCTGTTCACCCCATGCTCCCCACCCCTTCCCCCAACCCCATGCTGCCACCCTATAGTCCCCACTTCACACCACAGATCCAGTTCTTATCCTGGATTGGAAAGAGGCAATCCTGAAAACAAGACAGTGGGAGAGCCCCCACCCAGAGAAACATGTGTTGCCCATCTGAAAGCCAGTTTGAGGCAGAAGTCACGTACATGCTCTCTGTACAGAACAGAAAAGGCTGTGAGAAGATCCACAGAGAGACTTGAGGTTTCCATCATTGTCATGGCCTTCTTGATGCCAGAACATCACTGAAGGGCTGCCCCATCTTATCTGCACCTTTGAAGGGGGCAATGGAACTAGCAGAAACAGATACATCGGGCAGAGGCGAGGATTCCATATGACATTCATCAATACGGGGCATAGATGTTGTGGAAGCAGACTCAGAAAGCTCCTGGGCCTGGTAGGAACAAGCATTGGTCACTAGCTAACTGAGGATGGCAAGAACTCCATATAGTAGGGTTAATGCTGTAATAGAAACTGCCTCCCACAATAATGAAGCACATAAGATGCCACCTATCCTTACTTCTTAGAGATAAAGCTGAGTTAACAGAATATACCTGGCAGTGACCTCAGTATGGTCTTTATCAGAGGACATGGAGGCTCAAAAGAGAAATGGTGTTGAAATAGACCATTAACAATGCCCCTTAAAAGCCATACCTGGGACACTCTAGTTTTGTGAGACCATAAAATGTGATTTTGGTAAGAATTGAGAGTATTGATGTTTCAGGCAGCAAAGTGTTTTAGAGAAAGACTTCCAGTAGATGCCATGCCTACTGCCAACCACGTGACTGCCAGCTATGCCTGCTGGTGACCATGCCCACTGTCTGCCATGCCTACTGCTGTGGGATGCCCTTCTGTATGCTGCAAATATGTGTTGCTTTTATTGCTTGATGAATAAATTTACTTGTGTCTATGTCAGGGCACAATATACATAGGCCAGAAAGCCAAACTGAATATGGGGAGAAAGAAGGTGGAGTCAAGGGAGATGATAGTAGTCTCTAGGAAAGCAAGATGTGACTTGTGGTAAAATATAGACTAATAGAAATAGGTTAATTTAGTTGTAAGAGCTAGCCAGTAATAAGCCTGAGTCATCAGCCAAACAATTATACTTAACACATAGCCTCTAAGTGATTATTTTAGAAGCAGCTACTAGACCAGGTGGAACACAGAAAAGCCTCTGGCTACAACCTTTTGCTGACTACACCTACTGCCAGCCATGCCTACTGCTGACCACACCTACTGCCAGCCATGCCTACTGCTGACCACACCTACTGCCAGCCATGCCTACTGCTGACCACACCTACTGCCGGCCATGCCCACTGCTGACCACACCTACTGCCGGCCATGCCCACTGCTGACCACACCTACTGCCGGCCATGCCCACTGCTGACCACACCTACTGCCGGCCATGCCTACTGCTGGCCACGCCTACTGCCGGCCATGCCTACTGCTGACCACACCTACTGCCGGCCATGCCTACTGCTGACTACACCTACTGCTGACCACACCTACTGCTGGCCATGCCTATTGCTGACCACACCTACTGCCGGCCATGCCTACTGCTGACCACACCTACTGCCAGCCATGCCTACTGCTGACCACACCTACTGCCAGCCATGCCTACTGCTGACCACACCTACTGCCGGCCATGCCTACTGCTGACCACACCTACTGCCAGCCATGCCTACTGCTGACCACACCTACTGCCGGCCATGCCTACTGCTGACCACACTACTGCCGGCCATGCCTACTGCTGACCACACCTACTGCCGGCCATGCCTACTGCTGACCACACCTACTGCCGGCCATGCCTACTGCTGACCACACCTACTGCCAGCCATGCCTACTGCTGACCACACCTACTGCCAGCCATGCCTACTGCTGACCACACCTACTGCTGGCCATGCCTACTGCTGACCACACCTACTGCCGGCCATGCCTACTGCTGACCACACCTACTGCCGGCCATGCCCACTGCTGACCACACCTACTGCAGGCCATGCCCACTGCTGACCACACCTACTGCTGGCCATGCCTACTGCTGACTACAACCACTGCAGGCCATGCCTACTGTCTATTGCTTCAGACAGCACCCTGACAGGTAACAGAAGGAGGCTCAGGCTTAGCCTTCCTTCTTTGTCCCTCCCTTCACTGCACCTCGGTTGTTACCTGGGAACTGCCCTCCACTTCACTTCTGACCTCTCCTTGATAGTCATCCTTTGTCTTGGTTCCAGCTGCCACAACCTCAGCCCAACTCTTGTCACATATTACGAGTCACTCTGAGAGCTTTGTAAAAAGAACCATTATCACTGGAAGGAAAAGGTCAGCTCCCGAGCTTGATCAAGTTTGTTCGGGTCAAGCATTATTAATGTAACACAATGATCCTAAGATATTGTCAAAGCTCTTGTCATCACACATGTTGCTATCTGTCGAGGAAACACCAATTAAACCCATCTGAAGTCATTGAACATCCTGTCTCAGAAGGGGTTGTGCTCTTCTCCATCAAGAAAACATTAGACGCAGCAATAAATCCCACCATACAGTCTTCAGTCCTGCTGTTGGCAGCTGGATGCTGCTTCACCTCATTCTTAAATGGAAATTTCTACATTTGCTCGAAGTTTTGAAATGGGATTGTTAGCAAAGAAGGCCAGTCTTAGAACCCCAGAGAAAGAGCTTGCCCCAAGGGTAAGCAACTGAGAGTCTGAGGAAGATGTGAGGCTTCCAAGGTGATATTTCTTAGACAGCTTCCAGATGGCCTCAGGGACTGAGCCCTGTCAGCCCAGGGGCAATGTTCTGAAGGAAAAACAGGCATGCCACCCGAAGGGCACTGATGTGAATTGGAATATCACTGATATTATTTTATAATGTTCTCTTGTCTACTACGCTAAGATGAACTTTCTGCTTTTTTGAACTATCTCTCGGCATTAACAGGCTTTCATACATGTCCTGAAACCTTTGTAAATAACAATCTAACTCATCCTCACCGATCTTTCAGAATGCAGGCCTGCCACTTTTTATCCTGGAGTCCTTTTATGTTTAATGGCAATGCACTTGCATGGGCTTGTGAGGAATTTTACTTTTTACCAGTGACCATCTGCCTTGGTGACAGACGATGATGACATGGTCACAGCCATACCTGGAGGGTCACGCTTAAGAGAGCCCCTGTCATCAGAGGTGGAGGTCATTATAACAACATAGGAGAAATGAAAAGGTCTTCAGAAAATGGGGCTGTATTACGCCAATTTAAAAAAAATAGAAATCTTAGCACATCTGGTAGCCCTTGTTTTCACCTCATCTATGAACATCACAGGCAAAACAAAGAGTTTCCTTCCTTCCCACAGAACAGAGGAGCAAAGAAAAAAAAAAAAGATAAGCCTAGAATAGCATGATTCAGAATCACGCAGAATCTAGCATAGCATGGGATTCAGCCTGACACAGAATCTAGCATAGTGTGAGCTACCACAGCTCCCTAAGAAGACTCCAAAGGATTTTAGGTAGAATTCTCTGGACTGTGTAGTTAATGAGAAAGGATTCAAAGGCAGAGAGACAGGTGGGACTTGGTTTGTCAGGATGCTCTCCAGATCTTAAAATACCACTACCAGGCACAAACACTCAGAGCTGACACAGTTTCCATAGCATGATGAGTATGTTACATCCAGTAAGTGACATTCTATCGTCAGGGACAACTAAGGGGAAACTGCCCCTGCTGTGTGCTATGCCTGACTTAGGCACCAGGGGTGGATGCTTATGATTGGAACCTTGGGATCTGAGCCCCATCAAAGGAAGAAACAATAAGGCCACATCGCCCTAGAGACAACCCTCCACCCTGAGCATCCTCTAACCCGTACTAGGAACACCCTCACTGTTCCGGTGTAGGCCTCGCGTGAGCCACCCATGCTACTACCCGGTGCAGACTTTCACGCTCTCCTTCTCCCACGTCCTAAATTAACTTTCCCTGCTGGGCCTTTGTGCACACCCCCTATGTTCCTTTAATGATGAGGCCGAGGACCTGACCTAAAAGGGTCTTACTTCCTCAGCTGACCTCTTTAATACCTACAGTTTTAACACCTTGGCCTTGGGTTTTTTTTTTCACCAAAATACAATGTGGTATTAAATATTATATTGACGTTTTCTTAATGTCATTATATAAATAAATTGGCCTCAAATGCAATGAGACTGGCTAGTGGGAAATCCGTAGTAATCTTTGCTGATAACTTATAATCACAGTGTTTCACGATCCCCACTGCTCTTTGGAGACAAGCCTTCCAAAGAGCTGTAATGTTTCTGAAGTGGAACTACCCAGACCAGGACTCGGAGTCTTGATCTACTTGTCCTAGCAGAGACCACACATAGGGAATAAAAATCATATTTTTTCTCATCTTGTTCATTTCCTTAGTCATAAGAAGCTTCTAGCTATGCAAGACACGTGATCACACACATGCACACACACACAAACACATGTGTGCGAGCGCACACACACACACAGGCCTACATGGACATTCAGTGCTTCCTATGAAGCAGCCAGTCACAGCTAAGAACAAGCAGTATCACTTATTCAATTCAAAACTTGAATTTGAGAAGGACAACGGTCAATGGGCCACATGATTTCTCCATTAGAAAGCACCCTAAGAAGCCCTCGGGTCCCAGCCCTCTCAACCATGGACAGAAACAGGGGTCCCAGAGAGCTGCTCCCTTTATCTGCCCCTTGGCTTTAGGCCGGGATCCAGTAGAGTGTACTGATGAAGAAATGCTTAAGGGAAAACATTCTTCTCTGCCTGGTATCTCTGCAGTTTCTGTGATGTTTGGTTTCGAGAGGCTCAAAGGAGCCTAGAATTTGCAGTTGGAGAAAGATAAGCCCAAGGGCAGGCATGGTCTTAGATGCTGAAAACCTGCCCCTCCCACACCAGAGCTAAACTACTGAAAGAAGCTAGCACACACCGAATGGCAGAAGCTGGAGAGCTTACTTCTCAGCTCAGTTCCTATTCCCTTCGTGGGCATGAGCAGTGGTGTCGCAAGCTTGGCCCCTGGTAGCTGAGACAGGATTGCCCATGCAAGCCTGCCCTGACCACTCACCGCTCTTTTCTGCCTTGGGTTTCGGCGGCTCAGGCTCAGGCAGACACGGACAGGGCCCATCGCAGAGGGAGCTGAGGCTTTTGCCTGTTGAACAAGCATGGAATTCCAACTTGCACTGCAAGAGAGAGACAGGGCAGACCGTCAAAACACAGCTCGCAAGACTCCTGCCCAGCTTTCCGGGAAGCAGCTGGCATCCTGGCTTTAAGGGGGCAAAGATGGAGAAGGGAGAGACCTACCCTCTCTGGCTTTCAGAACACTAACTTGGGATTGGCTTTTCTTTTTTTTTTTTTTTTTCAAAGTGTGCCAGATAACTTGCAAACCACAGCGGAAGCACCGGGAAGCTAATTTTAATTAACTGTAGGCTCAACTGTCATCATTTATAAAATACGAAGATTATCTGAAACTTAATGCATGTGGAGTTCTATATGACCCATGAAGCTCTCCCACTTCAGCGCTGAAGGCTTCCCAACAAATCCTCCCACACGGAGGAAGAGCTCGAGAACGTTCTTAGTAACCAGCTCTCTCATTACTGTGACAGTAATGAAAGAAGAAAGATTTGTTTTGCTCATGGCTTCAGCCCATCATGGTGGGAGGCCATGATGATAATACTGGCATCATGGTGGACAGGAAGCAAAACAGGAAGATGGGAGCCCGGGGCTGAACATAAGACAACACAGGCTGCAAGGGCATTTCCCAGCCAGCTCACTTCCTCCAAATAGCTTCCATTTCTTAAAGTTTCTAGACTGAAAATAGCATCCTCAGTTGGAGATGAAACATTCTACATCTGGAAGATGCTCCTGAGGTGTGCTGCCCCTTCTTCTCGGAGCGCAATGAAAACTTGTGCCTCCCCTGTCTGGAACTGAAGTCTACACTGGTCTTCTGTGGGCTGGAGCCCTACTATAACTGGCCTGGGACACAATGGGAAGTCTACCTAATTCTAGGATTCAGTGTTAGAAGCCACAACCTCCTGTCGTCTCTTATGGATAGCAATGGTGGCTTTGGGGTCCCTAAGGGAGAAGTCTCAATAGACTCAAAGCACAAGTAGAAGAAAAGTATTTACAGGTGTCCTAGACCACAGTGGGGTCCTCATTCTTATTACTTTTAATATTATTTTAAAAATTGAGGTTCTTTGAGGTTAAATAACTCATAAAAGACCTCAGCACTCAGCCAAATGCACGTCTGGCTTCAGAGCCAAGCTGTGAAGAGTCCTGAGATAGTTTCTGCTACATGGCTGGGGGCTCAGAGCACTAAAACTGTACCTACTGCCCCTTTGCCTCTGGCCCAGATGAGCTATCAGAGTTTTCTGCCTTCCTGCCTGTCAATTTCTCAGGATCAAGGCTTGCATATAATCAGTCTCCTGCAAAGGCCCAGGGCCTGCGAACCTGGTGGAGGTTCAAAGAAAGGAGAGATAGACAAACTTCCGCATCCACTCAGCATGCATCTCTTATCGGGTGCCATGGGGAATCATTTAGAAGAAAGGGAAGAGCAGACACAGTCCTTGCCCTTAGAAAACACAAATCATCTGCAAAAAGTAGCCAGCATTTGCAAAGAAACTCGCTGGAGTACAGGTGGACATGGGCTCACTGTGAGCGAACGGATGTTCAGTCCTCAGAATGACAACAAACCCAGGCAAATGTTGCTTCACAGACAGCTCCAAAGGTTCTGAGATCCTTGGGTATAAATCCAGCTGTCACCCATCCAAGGGGCAATGGCAGAGCAAGCTCCATCTCGATGCAAAGCTTCCTTCTATACATGATCCAGAAACGCCTAGCACGTGACCAGTGTGGTCACAGGACAGGGGCACTTTGTGAAACAAAGCCTGGCCCAGGCATCAAACATCACTTGCTCTGACTTGGGAGTAAATGCCAAAGTCATGTGGCCAGGGCTTTATGGTAAGGCTGACTTCATGAGTGTATGCAGCCAGGGCAGAAAGACCTCTGGGTATGGGAGGTGGCTGAGGCACCAAGCCAGAGGCCACCTGTGTCAATGTTCTCCTCAAACAGCACTGTGCCCTGTTTGATTTCTGGTGCTGTGATACACTCTGACAACAGGAAACTGGGTTTCAGGTTACAATCCATCCTGAAGAGAAGCAGAGGCAGGAACCTAGAGGCAGGAACTGAAGAAGAGACCATGGTGGATGCTGCTTACTGCCTTGCTCCCCGTGGCTTGCTCAGCTTGCTTTCTCATACAACCCAGGACCACCTGGCCAGGGGTGGTACCACTCAAAGTGGACTGCACACTCCTACGTGAAACATTAATCAAGAAAATGCTGTACAAACTTGTCCACAGGCCAGTCTGACACAAGCAATTCCTGACTTGAGGCTTCCTCTTCCCGGGGGACTCTAGCTTTGTCAAGTCTGACGTAAACTAAGCCACATACATGGCACATGCAGAGCTCCAGCCAGTGCCCTCTCCTTCCATCTCTTCCCCTTCCTCCATCTCTTCCCCACCCTCTTCCTCCATCTCCTCTTCCTCTTCTGGGTTGGCTCTCTAAACAACCCTCAGTTTCAGATTGGAGGTTTACAAACTAGTTTTCCCACAGACTCTCTGAATTTTATTTAGGTACAAAAAATACTTTTATGTGTAAATTTATTTCGTAAAGTTTACATTTTGCCTGAATTAATCGTTTTTGTAACTTCCTGCCATGTCTGTTATAGATGTAAATATTTTCCCTCACCAAACTCCTTGATTCTACACATTGCTCGTGCCCATGGCCCACACCTGCCTTATGACCCACACCTGCCTCCCCTGCCCCGTGGTCTCAGCATTGCAACGTGAGTGACTCTGACAGGCAGCTGGGTCAGCAGCTGAAGGAGCAGGCGCCAGTAGACACTTCTAGAGGCACCAGTTTCATTGCTTGCCTTGGGCTACTGGCAGAGTCAGCCTTCTCCTCCTGCCTCCCAGTAGCCAGAACCCCGTGTCCTGTGACCCAGACATGACCGCTTACAACCAAGCCTGCTTGGCTGAGCGGCAGCATCTCCTCTCATGTTCCCCTGGCAAACATCTGCAGAGACAACCGACTTCTCTGTATTCCAGACAGGAGCCACTGAGAAAATCGTTTTCACCTGTGCCAGTCGGATTCAAGGTTCAAGGGCACCTTATCTTCTAGGACAACTCGTGACATGCAAGTGAAGTTCAAAGTACTGTAATCCCAAGGCTAGAGGGATGGCTCAGCAGGTAAGAGCACTGGCTGTTCTTCAAGAGGATCTGGGTTTGATTCCCAGCACCCTCACGGTAGTTTACAACCTCCTGTAACTCTAGTTCCTGAGAATTATATGCCTTCTTTTGGCTCCCATGAGAACAAGGTAGCCTCATGGTACATACACATACATGCAGGCAAAGCAATTCATGTGAGCAAAATACTTAAACACATAAAATAAAAATCAATTTAAGAGATTTTAAATGGCTGTAATCCCACCATTTTATTTGAATTTTTAAAATTCTATTTGAATTTAGAAATTCAAAACAGGCTATACAAATATCCATACAGACAGAGACAGTAAAAACTCATAACAGGGGTACAACAAATGCCATTAAGCGATGGTGACTTCCCCGGGGACAGGGCAGGGCACACCGACACATCACAAAAACAGGTGATGTGTGCTTCACACTTAAATTCAGCTCTCCTTTTTTAACCTTGCTGCTGGACTTAACAACTTATAAATGATTCACATCTTAGACATCATACATTTTATAATATACAGGCTTCTCTGGGGATGGTAACCAAGCCAGAACCAGGCTGCCCACTACCTGGTACTGGGGGCTGTCCTCTCAGAAACTCTGAACTGGAATCCTGAACCACACCTGTGGGAGCCCCCAGACCATGTGGTAGAGGCACAGGTGTTCCCAGGCCTGCGGCTCGAGACTAGGGCATCTCCATAAACGTTCCCTTCTGCAGCTCTTCTTTTATCTATCTCCCAGTAGGTAAGTAAGGTTCCCAGATGCAATGCCATCCTTCTTCACGAGGCTATTGCCAGGCTAGGCTCTATGCCACCTTACCCAGAGGGGTCTGGTGACTCTTGGAGAGAAAACCTTCCTGCTGAGGGAGTTCTACAAAGCTGGTGTGGCCTCCCACTCCCAAGCTTTAGATTACGGCCCCCAGGTGGAGCCAGCTGACTGCACGGAGCTGATTGGACAGCGCAAACACATGTAATGGTTTAGGAATAATTACAACGCAGTTATACTGTGCCCTTAGTTCAGGCCTGCTAAGAAAATGGGAGCAGCAAGGAGAGAGGTTAAAGCAAGCGTTTCCACTGCCCCCAACTAGAAACAGGTACATAGCCCGAGATGTTGGGCTTCCCAATTTAGCTGTAATAACAAGACATGCATAGCGGTACTTTTCTCTTTGGGAAAGAGGCAGTAGAGAGTGGAGCAGCACAAGAGAATGAAGGAGTCTGCAGGGGAGATGTGGGGAAGGGAGACAGGGAGTCCTGAGCATCCTCCCAACATCATGGGGTACCAGCAGCCCCATCCTCCTGACTTTAGGGCAAATAGTAGGGGATGAGAACCTTTTCTATAGCATGTGCAAAGCAGGGGCTAAAACTGATACAAGTGTAGACGCAGAGTGCTATGCCATGAGGAACCAGTCTGATCATCTCTACACCTGCCTGGAAGAGAGGGAGGAGCCAGGCAGTCAGAACATGGTGAGCCAAGCTCAGCTTTCACAGCAGGGCAGTTAAAAAACAAACAAAACTGGAAAGTGTGACCTTCTTGGGGGCTAGTGAAAGGGTCTAGCGTAACTTGTCTGTCACTTTAAAAAAAAACCATTGATGTTGAATGTAAAACAGAGGAAGCAGGTGTTAGCAAATCCTCTGGACTAAGAGGCTCTGGGCTCCTAACAGCTCAGGAGAGCCAAAGCAGGAGACCTCCAAGGGAAGGACTGAAAGACACCCACTGGGAGAAAGGTTGAGTGTGTACTGCCCGCTGGAGAACCATCCCTCCAGCCCCGCCCACCCCAGAAGAGGCTACTGCAGAGAAGCCCTAGCTACCCTCTCTGGAAGCCCACCTCCCTCTAGGGCCCAACTCCATCCCACGTGCAAGCTGTGTCCAAATGAGTCTCAGACCTTTCTTTTTACCAGTGGAGGCTTCACAAAAGCAGGCTGGGGTAGGCCTGAAGCCGGTGTTACTGGTGTTCTCATAAGGAAGGACCACATGGACACAGATATACCAAGGAGGAATGAAGTGGTGGGACACTCTTCTGTAAGCCAAGGAACTCCTCAGACCCCCAGAGGCACCACGGACCAAGAGAACAATTCCTCTGCTTCAGAATGAGCCAGCCTCTGTGGTTGTTTGATCACAAACATCCAGCCTCCAGGGGAACTTCATCATTTACGCTGCTCGGTTTCTAGTTCTTCTGTGTGACAGCCAAGCTTAACTGATACATGTCACATCTAGTGTTTAAAAAGACGCAGACTCCAGGACAAGGAGATGCTCTAGTTTGAGATAAAAACTGTAAATCTTTGTGCCAAGATGGCACAGGTCTATTGGAAAGAAACGCAAGACGAACCAAAGCAAACCAATCACAGAACGGCAATCTTAGGGTGTCAGGGAGCTGGATATGAAGAAGTCAACCATGTTATGTCACTTGTGACTCATGCCCAGTGGTGAGACAGGGGGCATATGAAAATTTCGAGTCTTATACTGATTTTATAAAAAGTGGTTATATGAATAGTTAGCTCTAACTCGACACAGGAAATGAGTTGAGAAACTAGGAAATCAGGTGAGATCATTTAAGCATGGACCAGCCTCCATATTCACACAAATCTCCCTGAAGTTTCTAGACCCTGGGTCTGCTGGAACACAAGTGCCTTCCCAACTATCAGGAGCAGAGAAAAGAAGGCACCGTATGACCATGTAGAGGCACTCAAAGCATTGACCTACTTAAAACTAAGTACGTTAGCGGATTTCCCAGCCAGTTCTTGCTCCCATTTTGCATAGCACCCACCAATACGTCAGCATGAGTGAACATTTCCTGCAAGTGGCCAGTAAATCTTTCTCTCCTGTGATTTGTAAAGCAAAGCTAATAACTTCTCTTGGGTTCATTGCTCACGCAGGTCTCCACAGTCTTCGCCGGGCCTCGCATGCTTGGGGTATTATTTTTAACATTTTATTTAAATTGCTTTCTCCAACTGTATTTCATCAACCTATCATCTATTTTTAAACCAGACTGTTGACGGTTCACAGTTGACAATTTTGTTCACAGTTGATGAGTTCTGATTTGTTTTCATTCGCCCAAAATCATGCTGCAGTGGAGGGGGGGAAATAATCCCCAGGCTTTGCTGGCTTTAATAACTGGGCGTGAAGCAGTGAGCGGCTGCTGCCTGCTGGAGTCGGAGGGGGAGGGCCGCTTCGGCTCCTCTCCTGCTGCTCCAGCAGAGTCAGATCCCCTACCTCAGGGCCTTTGCACTGTCCTCTGCCTGTAGCTCTCTCCCCCGCTGACTCCATCCATTTCTCCACTCAGTCTAATGCGCGAACCAACCCCACACCAGTAAGGATTTAAAGGGGTACTTATTTTGGGGGGTAAAACTCACGAAACACCAACCGTCAGGAAAGGAGTCTAGTCGCTGGAGCAGGAGCTGGAACCAAGAGCTTGCTGCTCCTTTTATATTTATTTATTTATTTATTTATTTAGGATTTCTGCCTCCTCCCCGCAACCCCTTCCCATTTCCCTCCCCCTCCCCCGATCAAGTCTCCCTCCCTCATCTGCTCGAAGAGCAATCAGGGTTCCCTGACCTGTGGGAAGCCCAAGGACTGCCCACCTCTATCCAGGTCTAGTAAGGTGAGCATCCAAACTGCCTAGGCTCCCCCAAAGCCAGTACGTGCAGTAGGATCAAAAACCCACTGCGATTGTTCTTGAGTTCTCAGTATTCCTGATTGTCCGCTATGTTCAGCGAGTCCGGATTTATCCCATGCTTTTTCAGACCTAGGCCAGCTGGCCTTGGTGAGTTCCCGATAGAACATCCCCATTGTCTCAGTGTGTGGGTGCACCCCTTGTGGTCCTGAGTTCCTTGCTCGTGTTCCCTCTCCTTCTGCTCCTGATTTGGACCTTGAGATTTCTGTCCGGTGCTCCCATGTGGGTCTCTGTCTCTGTCTCCTTTCATCGCCTGATGAAGGTTAATATTCATGAGGATGCCTATGTGTTTGTCTTTGGATTCACCTTCTTATTTAGCTTCTCTCCTATCATACAACAAAAGTATATGCTCAACTATGTTCATGGCAGCATTGTTTGTAATAGCCAGAACCTGGAAACAACCTAGATGCCCTTCAACGGAAGAATGGATGAAGAAAGTATGGAATATATACATATTAGAGTATTACTCAGCAGTAAAAAACAAGGACTTCTTGAATTTTGCATACAAATGGATGGAAAAAGAAAACACTATCCTGAGTGAGGTAAGCCAGACCCAAAAAGAGGAACATGGGATGTACTCACTCATATTTGGTTTCTAGCCATAAATAAAGGACATTGAGCTTATAATTCATGTTCCTAGAGTTGCTGCTCCTTTTAAAAGATAAATAGACCACGCCCCAGTGGGCTGGTATTTAAGCAGCTATTGGCTGAAGGAACGGAAGATCCTCCTGCAGCACAGGTCCTGGTCATCCACACAATATTCCAGACCTCCCATTACACACACACACACACACTTCTCTGACTCCCCTCCCCTGCCATTTAAACACCTTGGGGGACAGTCCTCGGTCCTACTGGCTTAGAGCCTAGAACAAATGCCCCATTAGTGTCGACTGACTGCAAGAGGAAGGCACACTGCCTGCATGGGTAGATCCAAAGGTCCCTCCCTTGTTTTTCTGTCTCCTTCCAGAGAGCCCCCAGCCATTCAAGCCCTGATATAAGGCTAGCCATCTTTCCATCAGCCAGGGTCAGTCTCCATCAAACTGATGGTGTGTGACCCAGGTATGGGTCTTTTATGCATATTTATTTACTCGTGTCTTCTGCCCACCTGTCTCTCGTGTAAGATTCAAGAGTTTCAAAAGGGGGCAGAACTTTTAACTGGAGACCAAGCTGCTAAGAAAGAGCCCTTCTTCAGAAAACAATACCTGCCAAATAAAAAGAGAAGAGAAGGTAAATTTCCAATAAAATTGTAGCTGTCACCTCTTAATAGAGGGACCAAGTCAGTACCGCAGTGGCCTGCACCTGCAGTTGTGCTACCAAAGGGAACTTCAGTGGCTCTATAAAATGCTGCCGCCCAGTGGGGCTGGCCAAGTGGCCTAGCGGTTAAGAGCACTTGTTGCTCTTGCAAAGGACCCAAGTTCTGTTCCCAGCACCCACATGGCAGCTCCCAACCATCTGTAATTCCAATTCCAGGGGATCTGATTGGCATGTTCTTCTAGCCTCTGCCTGCACCGGGTACACACATGGTACACACTTACATATATGTGGGCAAAATATGCTCACGCACATGAAATAAATAAACCTAAAATTATTTAATACTACAGTCACAATTGCTAAACTTGAAGGAAGTGGAACCAAACATGATAGGCAAATCTCCTTGGTGCTCAGGTCATAATAATTACACAAAGCTACAAAAGACTGTTTTCAGGATTTTAGTGTGAGTCATGTTATTGGGAATGCTTTGAAATTATCTTCCCATGATTGCAATAGTAAATGCTTTCTAAGACAGTTACATAGAAGAACACCCTTTTCTTTAACAGGGGTTACTCATCAGAATGTCTGTAGTCTGCTTCCAAGTGCTTCAAGGGACCGGATGCAAGCACACAGAGCACAAAAGGCTTAGGATGATGACAGCGTCTATATCTTGGCAATAATGGACAGAACTCGTCTCATTCTGTCTGAGGTTCCTCATTTACTCAGCAATTATAAAGTCAATAGCTTGGGAAGGAATTTTAACTTGCTTTGCCTAGTAGATCCTAGAGACTCTTCCTAGAATCCACTGCCTGGCTGCCCCAAGCACTGGCTACTGAAGCCAGCAAGCACGTCCCTTGATTCTGTTCCCCAGTAGGGGGCGGGCTCTTTATGAGCAGTGACAGGATCCAGATCCTAGCTGAGGCTTCAAGGATTTGTCTGGCTAGCCCTTAGGAAAGAACAGGCTTCAATAAATTGTTAAAAAGGCAACGACTGAGGTTCTGCCTGGACATAAAATCTTTAATGAATGGGAACAATCAGGCCTCAGCCAAAGGCTAAATGAGTGTGGATGATCTCGCATATTTTAGACATTGCAGGGGTCTCCTTCCCATAACAAACGGAGAAACTGAGGTTAGAAGACGGCTGACTGTGTGTGGCTGGTCTCTTCACCTTACCTCTCCACGTCTTGCGGACCCTGTCAACCACTTGGCAAAGCCTTTCAATAAAGGGAGGGGGCGCAGATTCCAGTCAATTCATACTCCAGCTGTTTACTTTCCAGTGAAAAACTCAAAGAAGTGACCATGAGCTGTAGATAGCAAAACCAGTGCCAAGTCTCAAACATGAATGCCCAAGACAGATGCTAGCCTCCACACGAGGGGGCTTACACCCCTCAGGGAGGGCAGAGACGCTATAACAGGCTCAGCTCTGCAGCTCCCGCAGCTTCTGTGTGGTCACCCGCTCTGTGTGAAGTCTTCTGGAGGAAGAGGGATGCTCCCCCACAGGTCTTCCCTACCTGACACGCTCTCCATCGCCCCAGTCAGCCCTAGTTCTGGCCTCTGCATTTGGCTCCCCATTTGTAGGGTTTCCTTTTGATGATCACTGACAGTTCCTTCTTTGCTGTCTGCTCTGCCTGGAAACCTCTGAGGGCTGTAGATAATTCATAGTTCTAAATTTATACAGCATGTCTCCTCCATCTAGAATTTTGGGGACAGAACAGATGAAGAAGTTCCCAGGCCTGTTTCCTCTTGGTACCAAGAATAGCACACAGGCATAGCAAGGGCTTGATGAAAATATCATGTGAAGGGACAAGAAGAAGAGTCTATGTGCAGAGCTGGCTGGGGATATATGCCTGTTTCAGCCATCACTTCAGACCAGGCTGAGACCCCAGAGCAGGCTCAAGTGCACCCACTGGGGGAGATCAGGTTGTCTTCCAGTCCTAACAGGCAGGAGCTCTGAGAAGAAACTGGACTGCCCCAGAAATGAAGAAGGATGGTGGCCAGGGGTAGCCAGTACAAGACCAGAGCCAGAGCTGCTCAGCACTACCCACCGACTCCAGTTTCCCTCCTCCAGGCCCCTGCCTCTGAACCTGGGTAAACCCATTAGACTCGCACACCATCCTGACATATTGGTTTCTCAGCCTGCTTCTAGAGGGAAACAGGCATCTCCTTTGGAAGCCTGGCATGTGTACAGCACATGCTTAGTGCACGTTCATCTGCAGGCTATGTACCACACAACACTACATGCCACTATGTTCATGGTATAGGATAAGAAGCCCCGGCACCATGCTGCATGGTATTTTATGATGGCAACGTCTCTCAGAGCATCTAGGATGGGTCAATGAGGAAGGAGGGGCGAGCATGGAGACATGACATCAGAGGCATGCAAGGGAAGGAGGGGACCGCTGAAGGCTGAGACGCAGAGCTGTAAGGAGGAAGCAGCTGGCCTACCTCACTACATGGAGTCCTCGTCTCTCACTGGTGACAAAGACATTGACTATGGTTGCTTATGAGGAATAAGAATGAAGCTGATCTTCCATAGCCCTGGATCAGATCATGAGAGTTCCCGCCCTTGTGTTCCAGAAATTGCTGACAATAGAACTCAATCCCTGAGACTCAATCTTCTGAGGCAGAAGGTCCCACCACTATTCTAGGGGTACAGATAACCTTTGATATTCCCAGGGGAACTCTCTGGAGGAGCATTTTGAGGAGTCTATGATCCAGAGAAGCCCAGCCAGGGCCTCAGAACACAGCTGGGTTCACAGGACAGGATTTGTGAAGCTGTCTAGGGCCCGGCAGCATGTTCCTAAGAAAGCTGTGCTTGCTGATAAACCCTGGTGATTGGCACAAGTCTGCGCCTGGATAAAGTGGGCTTGCTGGAAGTTCATTAATCAGACATCATCCCAGAGGCAGCAGAAGGTTAGACTAACACCTCCATGTCACAAATGAGAGGAGCAAAGGCAAAAGTGGGGACACAAATAAGACAGAAGAAAGGGAAGTCACACTGGAAGCTCCTGAGGGAAGGCAGGAAGAAAGAGGAGAAAAGGAGAGAGAGAGAGAGAGAGAGAGAGAGAGAGAGAGAGAGAGCATAAGGCAGAGCAGGGAACACCTAGAGGTGTAAAAGGCAGGGTAGACATCAGGACAGCAGCCACCTGTCTCTCACCTCTTGGGGTGTAAGGACCTGGCAGCTCAGGAAAAAAGGAAGACAGTGTTCTAGGGTACTCACAATTCTTAAAATAAACTCTCTGGCCTGTGAATGACCTGGGGATTTCATCTCTTTCCTGCCTGTCCTCATTTTCTGGTAGTGTGGGTGGGGGAGCTCAGGGACCCTCTTCTCCCAGCTGGCTGTGCCCATGTGAATGGGTTACCAATGGGTTGCAGGGCAGTGTCCTCCACAGTCAGAAGTCAAAGGGAGATGGAGGGCAAGCTGAGGTGGAGCTGAGATGCTGGCAAGGAGGGGGTTGGGGGTGATGTCTGTCAGGGCTCTGTCTACACCTCTCACTGTGAGCTTAGAAGGGAATCTGACACCTCAAGCTCCTGGGAACCACCAGATGTGAGAATCCAAGTGATTTGCATAACTCTTCCAAGCCTCCTTCCTTATCACTAAATAAAGATAACCCTGCTGCCTGCCTGCAGCCTTCAAGAAGGCTGAATGGACAGCCAGAGGCTAGCAGCATTCCTGGCGTGAGCAGACAGTACAGCTTCTCCCCTTCCCCTACCTCCCACCAGCCCTGCCTTCGCCTCCATTCTTTCTCTCCTTCAACAGCTTCACACCTGAGTAGACTTTGTTAAGTGCAGATTTACTGGAGACACCCACCCCAGCTCATACCCATTCCCGCTCCCCATCCTTTGCAGATACCCAGCTTCGTGCCTAGTAGAAAAGGCTGTTGGTGATGCCCCATCCATCCCCATCCGTCCCCCCATGGTCCACCCAAGGCCTCTCAGCCATGTCCTGGGAGCCTCCCTCTGATGCTTTGCGGTCTGATCCCCAGGAGCCTATGGAAGGGAGCTGCACGCTCCAGAGCCTGTCCATCTCTGAGTTTCCTGGGCCCTGCATTTGGATGCTACTTCTTACCTGTATCCTTATAAATTAGAGAAATCACCTTTCAGTTCACACATGGCACTAAAAAAGAAATCGTGATGGAAATAGTTTTGCACAGGTAGATGGACAGAAGAACGCTTTCCCCCTGCATCTAACTGCCAGCTAAGCAATCCCACACAGGTGTGCTGCTCCTCTCGCCAGTTCAGACACCTGAATTAAGTCATCCCTCACCTCTTGACTCCAGGTTTGCATACACCTTGGCCCAGGTCAGAAGCAAGTTCAAGGTTGACCATTCATTCCTGCCTACCTTATCTGAAACAGGTCCAAAACTGTAAGCTCTTCCTTACAAGCCATAATTATCAGGTCAGTCACTATCAGGCCTAGAACTCAGACAGATGGCTAAGTGAGGTGCCTATTAGCACATGCCCTAAGCGCATGCCCAAAGCCCCACCAGCATCACCCTGCACCTGTGACTCCTCTCAGCTCTTCTTGCCCTTCCCTGTACCCTAAACCTCTCCTTCCCTGGGGCTTAGCTTCCCCCTCCTGCCCCCATTTCTCTTTCCTATGTAATCCTGCCATTTTGGGCTATAAGCTCTCTTGGCTCTGCTCTTGGATCTCTCTGTGTCCTCATTTGTCTGTCTCTCTTCTCTTCCTCTCTCAATCTCTTCTCTCGAGGCCCAAGTCAGTCTCCTGGCTGTGTTTCATCTACTACTTTCTCTTCTTGCCGTGAACTCTTCTCTGGCTGTACTCTCTGTCATAGCTCCAATAAAAACCTCCTCCTCCACCCTACCTTGGAGTGGTCAAGTCCTCGTTTTCCTTCAGTCACCCTCTGATCCTTAATCAGGATCAGATTCTCCAACAACATGGTCCTAGTGTGTCAACAGAGCCCCCTCCTCTGTAGCTGCTTCACCCCTGTGCTCTCCCGCTGATGGAGCTTTCCTCTCCCACCCCAAGTGTCCTCCCTGCTTAGAGATGCTCCTCCCACCGTTCATCTCCTGCAGGTCCCTCACTCAGCTACACACAGTCCCATCCCTGCTCTGATATTCTCTTCCCTGTGAGAACGCAGCTGTGGGATTTCGGGACTTTTCTGGAGTGTATCTGTGTTTCCATCGTCACGTAGGTCCCTGTATGCTTCCGTCCCTCACAGCACTAGCAGCCGTGACTTACAAAGTCTTCAGGAATCGCATGAAACACAGGACAGCTAATTATGAACCTGGGATTTATGCTAAAACTCTACCTCTACGTTCTTCTTCAATTTTCACCCTGTAATGCCCATCTAACACACAAAGAAACCGAGGTTCGGAACTTCTGCTTGCTGAGTGGAAGCCACTCTGGAGAGGAAAGAGAGAAGGCATGCCCTGCTCCATTATGTGGATGTCTGCTCTGTGCTAAGATGCTTGATTGTGCTCTCGGGTCAAGATGTTTTATTGTTGAGTTCTCCATCCTCGCAACCCACAGTGCTGGAAAAAGGGACTGCCTTACGTACCAAGCCAAGTCACATGCTGGTGGCACATCTCTGTGAAATGTACCCAAGGGAACAGTGGACCCAAGGGACTTTGCCCGGAGTTATGTCATCTTTGCATCTGGAAGGCACAGAGATGCAGCCTCTCCTGGATGTCATAACCCCTGTTCCTAGGCAGCTCGGGGTCCTTGCTCTATTCATTCCCATAAGCATCCCAGGCACTTAGGACAACATGTGACCATGGCAGGGGCCCTTTAGTTATTAGTGAATTGAAGAAATAATGAACAAGGGAAGAGAATCCACCAAAGGCCTGGCACATCTATCACCAAAGAAACTGGAAGTACATTGAAGAAATGATGGAGGAGCAGAAAATTGCTACAGTCAGCAAAGGCCAGGGTGGGATGACCACATCCATAATGACAAGGAAGGACAGAGGCATTACACCTACAACAGTGACAAAGGGTCCCAGGAATAGCTCCTTTGTGACTCCAGACTCATTGTTTCCTGAGTCTGAACCAGGGGAAAGCAGGTGACAGGGACACTTTGTCACTGGGAGCAAGTCACAGTGACTGGAGCCTGTGCAGATGTCTGGCTGACATGCTCAGACTCTAGCTGAGACTGGCAGCTTGGACTCCAGACTCAGGGCACCTTTGGAATGACCGCCCCAGGGTCCATCTGTTCTCATAGCCTCTGCCATGTTATCAGGAACTGTACAGGGCAAAGGCTCCTGGCTCCTGGTCTAGCGCCTAGAACCTTGACTCCCAATCTCTGGATTAAAAGATCCGCATTCTCTTACCTACAGAGCCTTCACTGGTTAAAGAAGAAGAAGAAGAGGGAGAAGAAGAAGAAGAGGGAGAAGGAGAGGGAGAGGGAGAGGGAGACGAAGAAGAAGAAGAAGAAGAAGAAGAAGAAGAAGAAGAAGAAGAAGAAGAAGAAGAAGAAGTAGTAGTAGTAGTAGTAAAGGTCTTTTCACAGGCTAGTCAGGATGGCTTCCATCCCTGTTGCCCTCAATGAGCTCTGATGAATGAGAAGACAAATGCCTAGCAAGCATTTCCACCAACTCCTGGTCCAAGGTAACATCCGCCAAGGTCAAAACAGCCATTAAAATCTCACCTTGGGCCATTGCAAGATAACTATCGGCCACTATTCAACCTTGCTTTTTATAGCTGCCCTTTAGTGTAATTTCTCTACCCCACCCCTCCTTTGACTGGAGAAAACACACCCCAAAAGTCTTGCTGAATAAAGCCCTGGATATGTTCATGAGAGTCAGCAGAAATAAAACCAGAGATAAAGGTGACCAAAAAAAAAAAAAATGCCACAGCAGACTTTGGAGCAAATGCAGCAAGATTGGGGGAATAGTTTTAAAATGAAACTGCAGCTTGAACTTTGAATTACTGCCTGATTTTACTGCTTAGAGATGAAAGACCTCTAGGTGCTGAGCAGAGAAAGGCATACAGCTCAAAGAGGGTTTTCTTTGCTTGGCATCATCTCTGTGACAAACACATTTAGTAATAAAATGTCCTTGCAACAGTCTGTTCTCTGATGATAGAACTGAGGCGTGAAACTGTTGAGGGCAGACGAGACTGCCACCTCTCCCTTCCTTCTGATTACAGGCTTCCCCCCAAAGGGACTGATCCCATCCTTATCAGAACCCAATGAGAGATGAGCCAGCCAGACCAGGTGGCCCAGTTGAATGTTTCCCTAGACAAAGTCAGAGGCTAATGGTCTCACTGCTCATTACAAGGCCAAAAATGTCTCCATGTAGAGCCTTCCCCTTTGTTGCGATATTTTCTCTTGAGACCCACAGTGGTCATGACTTGATAAAGACCAACTGGCGAAGCTGGGTGGAACCAAGGCCTCTGATGGTGCCAAATATGACCTGCGCAACTTCTTGGGATGTGCAGAAAGAAGCAGATCTGATCTACCCACCAGGGTACTAGGACAGGAGGAGCGACTCCTTGCAGAAAGCTCACTCTTGGGGTAAGATGCTAAAAATGTATGCTGACCTTTCCATTCAGTGAGCAATTGGTACAAGAGGGGCAGAAGTAGGAACCAGGGATGAGGGAAGAGGTGTTGGGGACAGGAAGACCCCAGATGTCATGGTGAAGAATGCTAGAAATACTTAAATGACGACACACGCTAGGCATGCGGCTTCTAAGGAAATGTGACAGGAGGGGAACCAGCCCAGCAGTCTGGCTTTCTCTTCTACCTGTGTGCTTGGAGGCAGAACCACCACCCAGGCCGCTACAGGACCAGGCCTTGGTCTATGAAGGTCTGGGAAAAGGGGGATGCTTCAAAGCCCCAGATACTCATGATAAATTCCACCCTCAGTAATCCAAGCTACTCTGTGGACTTCCCGTTTCAAAGTTAGAAAGCTCGGACTAGTCTGCTCCACACACCCCTACCCTGCCCATTCTCCATTGTAAATTTTGGTATCACTCTGGAACCGGGATAACCAGGCCAAAGTTCATTAAGCGGGGGCAACTGTGACCCGCAGGAAGCTAGCTGTTGTCCATCTAATGTAATTTGTGTTTCATACAGAATGATTTTTCAAGCACCATAACACCATACCCTGAGAGAGGGGAAGTTTGTGAATGGGGGTGGGGTGGGGGAATATCAGGCTTTGTGGAGCCCACGCTGTAGCGTATGCAGTTCTGTCTCAGGGAATTCTGTATGGCAGGCAGCAAGGCACCCCATCATGTCCTTTCCACAAATAATTAAGCTCATCAGTTACTCTTGTCCCTATGTTGCCTGAGAAGAATGTCACTGTGGGCCTCCCAAGGAAGCAATATGTCAGCCACTGCAGTCCTTTACCTCCTGCTTCTTAGAATGGCAGAGGGTAAAGCCTCTAGCTGAAACTCGGGAACATACCAGCTTCAGCTCAGATCTTCCCAGGAAGTTGACTCTTGTACCCAAGGGAAATAAAAATAACTGCTTTGGTAGATGTTCTACATCACTAATTCAGCTAATATTTGATGAGCACCTACTAGAGTCCAGAAAAGTAAGATATTTAAAAAGTATGAATCATAATGAAACCAAGTGTACAAGGGTCTCAGGTCAACACTGAGCCCTCACTTATTGTGTACCTGCCATGGGCCCATTAACCCTGATGCTCAACCATACGTATCTCTAAGTAGAGTCCTGCTTGGAGTGGGGAGAGTTACTTGGGGTGGTGATTTGGGTTCAGCTCAGTGCCTGAGCTCCATTTTCATCCTCACAAAGACCTGGGATGCCACAGCCATCACGGGGTCTCTATTCCACTTCTGAGATGGAGCCCAGGGCACCTGAGTTGATCACTTACAAAGATATCTTAATTCCATCCCCATGAGATGCTTTGTCTCCTCTGCTTGACAACAGTGGCATGGAGCAGCCGGGGCATAGCTCAGAGGTGGCAGCGTGATACAGGACGTCGAGACTGGGGCAGCATAGCACGACCCAGGACTGCCTGCTCAACCTGGGGCCACAGGGCAGCTCGACTCTTTCCTGTCCTGGAGACTGCCGACTGCTCCTTTCACTAATAAGAGATGTGCTGGCAGGGCACAGGAGATGCCAGAAGGGGCACATACAGTGAGGGCACTGAGAAGCCCCTGATAGACAAGAAGCACCGAATAAACTGTGACCCTCCCAAAGAAGTCTTCTGTAGGACGTGCTAGAGTGGAGGTATGGCTTCACCAAAATCTCTGTAGGAGAAAGACATATCACAGGGCACAAACGTACGCTTGCACAGGGCGCATGCATGTGCCTGCATAGGGCATAGGCCTATGCTTACACGTGCATGCATGTGAGAAAGAAGGGGGGGGGGAGAGAGATCTATACTCGACTCTTCGATCTCCATCAAAAGTTCCTTTAAGCTTCACAGTGACCCAGTCTCCCACGGCAAGCCCACTTCTCCAGATCCTCCTCCGCACTCTCATTCACTTAATCCCTAAGGAAGGAAAGGCCTCTCGGGATGTCTGCCATCTAAAGGAGGCAAGGACTTTATACAAAGCAGAGTTCTGCCCTTAATCTCACCATCTTCCAACTTCTGCCCTTATAACCAGAACAAAGCAAGAAGATCTAAAGTCAAAAGGCTGAAAACCATTTGTATAGAGTATGACCGAGCATGTCATTCTACAGAAGTGACCTCCAGAACATAGAACCACAGGTAATGGGAGAGGTTATGAAAGACTTGGGATCCGAGCATTCCCTCAGTGGCTGCCGCGGACAGCCCTCAACGTGGCCCCCTCACCTGCTATCAAGGCAGAACAGTGGCACAAGAAGTAGGTCTCGTGGTAAGTGTGAAGAAGGACCTACATGTTGTTAGAAAGAAAAGGAAAAGCGCAGCTTCAAGTTTGGAGACAACCTGCACAGCTCCAAGGCATTTGAAAGGCAAGAGCAGCTGCTGGTATTTCACCCACCAGTGGCTCGGTCACAGCAGAATGTCTTTATCCACCATCTGTGAGAATTGGGGACTCAAGAGAAAGACACTGGTGTCTCCTAGAGAACAGTTGGGGCTTCTGGTGGAAAATGAAGAACTCTTGCTTCCACATTCAAGGAAGGCTCGGAGGAAAAAGAGAAATACAAAAGAAAGAAACATGACTGCTCCTAGGCGTAGTGGAGATGGAAGTTCACAGACAAAAGGGAGGGCACAGCCAGAGGCAGGGACATCTGGGAGAGTCCAGAGTGGGCATGGCCCTGAGTCAGGTGCAGAATGGGAGGGGAGAAGGGAGAACCAGACCAAGAGGTCAGGAGGATGAAGAGCAGATTGGAGAGCCGAAAGGACTGGCATAGCCAAATGGCTGGATTATATAGGGAAGGGCAGCCCAGCCCCTGGACTGGAGAAGTTTAGGGTAGGGGTGGCATATGCCAGCCAGAAGGGCTTTGTAACAAGCAGAGACTAAGGGACACTGGAAGAAGCTGGCAGCCAGCTTCTGTTTTGATCTGTTAAACCTCAGCCATTTGTCCTGGGTATGAGACCTAACAAGGCTCACTTTTCTCCTGTCACCCACCAGTAACCACTCAGTTGTAAGAAAGAGACACCAAACACAGCGGGTGACAGTTTTAACACACTTGTTTGTGTGATTCTTATAATGTCCCTTACTTCTTAAGTATCCAATCAAACTGATCAGTTGGAAGGTGTCTTCTGCAGATCCTCAGTTTACCTCCCTGTCCTCTGAAAACGACCTCTCCTTGCTCCATGAGGCATGTCATTTTGGACCGATAGGACTCCATAGCAGGACAGACCTCAGCTTGATTCCAATTGTGCTGCATGCTGGTTGTGCCCAGCTCTCCCTTCTGTAGACTGAAAGTAACAGTACCTCATTTAAGGGCTATTAAATTAAAGGCCAATGAGATAAAAATGCTCATAAAGTATTTAGTACAGGGATTCCCTAGGTAGCCCTCCTCATCTTTCTTACTGAAGAAACCCCTGTGTTTTCCTATGCCACCTCCTGGGTTAATCTGATGTCTGACAGCAGAAGAAAGCTGAATTCCACGAGAGTCCGACAGCTTCTGCTAAAGCTTTCTGGGTTTTTCCTTCATCCCCCCTGCGCCCCTCACTCTGCCTGATCACCGGGTTTCTCCTAAGGGTAAGCCGGCCTCCAAGAAAGTTACAAGAGGTACGGGATCATGATGTCTGGCTCCTGCTCCCTGAGGTGGGGCTGGATACTAAGAAGTACAGCAGCAGCGTCCTGCTCGGAAAATGACACCGCTCAGGTCACAAAGGCTTCCTGGAGCTGTGTACACTCAGAAGCTCCCAATAAGAATCCATTCTTCTAAGGGGAGCTAGATCCTAAAAGAGAAGCTCAAATACAAGGGTAGGAGGGCGTGTATCAAAGCATTTATTTCCATTTCTTCACGGTTCCATGACTTCAAATCCGCCACACTGGCGATAAGCTTCTTCCAGGTAAGCCTGTGGTAAACACACTCAAAGGATATCCAAACTATAACATTTTACTGTGAAGTTAAAGATTTATGTCTATTACGGTTTGGAGATGAAATGTCCGTGTTCTGAAGCTTTGCCCTAATGCAATGTTCAGAAGCAGAACTTTGGGGGAATGATGGAGTCATTAGGCTCCTGAACTAATTCTCCCACTAACCGACGGAGAGATGAGTGATGGCTTCATTACAAGTAGATTATCGAAAGGTGGAAGAAACTGTGGAGACTTCATTTACTCAGAGGAAGGCAGCCATTGGGAGCCCACCCATCTTTCTTGTTTCTGGCCTTTTTCTCTGCCCCTCTCTGCTTCCCAGCAGCTTTCTCTGCTGTACGCTTCTGTCTTTACCACCAGCCCAACCAACAGAGACAAGTGATGATGGATAGAAACTTCTGAAACTTCCAGAACCATAAGTCCAAGTCTTTTCTCTCTTCAGTTGATCATCTCAGATAATCTTGTCACAGACATTAAAAACCTCCTCCCACATGTTCTTATAATAAAAAAAATATCATCCTTCCATTCCCCAAAGTCTTTACTTTGTTCTAGCATTGCTGTAAACCAGTTCAAAGTCTCATCTGAGTCTCAAGAAAAACTCTTGGCGGCTGCGAGCCTGTAAAATCAAACAGAAGCCACATGCACACACCTCCAAGATCCAGTGGCACCGAGAACAAACAGGATAAACAAAAACATCCCTCCCCAAAGGAAGAGGAGCAAACAAGACAGAGCGGAGGCTCTTGGCAAGATAGATACCCATCAGGACAGACATAAAACCTTTTTAAAGCTCTGAGTCCAGCATATGCACAATGTGACAACAGTGCCCGCCCCCGCCCCCACAGAGCTTAGGTGAACCCTAATCTGCATGACTTTGTCAAATCACAGCCACATGGCCACTCTCTGGGACTTGCTTTACAAGGTAATGCCTGGCATAAATGTTGCTTTCCTGAGGCTTAAAGAGAGGCTGAACTCAACTAAGCATAATGATGGATGAGTTTTGCAACAGCTGCCACTCTGCCTGGCATCCCAGGCTTCCTTTAAAGTCTGGGTAGAAGTTGCCATAACCCCATAGCTCTTGCATTTAGCATGCTTGTAGAATTAGCACCATGTAGATTGCAGGGTCTGCTGCTTGCTGCCTTAGGCACAGTGACAAGAGCCACAGCTGGGTCATCCTGAGCCACAACTGGGGCAGGCAGAGAGGAGAGCAGATGACTGATGTGGGAACAAACAGGCAAGGCAGTGGAGCTGGTCCTAGCCATACCCTCTTAGTGTTTGAAAAAAAGTACTCCTGGTCAGAAAGTGATGACAGACAGATACACAATAAAGACAGATTCAGATTTAAAAAAAAAAAAAAAAGACCCCTGAATGGGTCACAATGTTGGATAAATGTACATAGGCTTGAAAGAGAGAAGCAAAATAACATAGATAGTCATAAAAATAAATAGGTTTAAAAAATAAAATAAAGTGTTTAGAGAGACAGTAAAAGTAATATAAAAGAGTAAGACAGTCATAGATTAAAGGAGTAAAAAAAATAAGCCATATAAAGATGGAAAATACACGTAAAGTCTGGATTATGCATATTATTGCACTTTCTTTTAATTTTTCGACTATAAAGAGATATTTGAATCTGGGGGCAGCTAAACTAAACCAACATATATATTTTAAAGGTATCTTGACTTCAAAATTTGAGTCTAAGGATAGTTACTTTGGAAAAGAGGTTCTGCTTTTGTTTCTACAGAAGATAAGAACCTGTGGATTCTTTCCAGGCTAATATGGTTTGATGGAACAAGACCCACAGAGAGGTCTCCATGAACCCTAAAAATACTTCATCCAACAAAGAGCAGGGAGCAATTTAGAGAAAACTACGTGAAAATTCCGAAAATGATTGTTTATACATTTTTGTTTACATTTAAAGGGAGTTGATTATAAACTGTTAATGGTCATAATCAAGGTCTTTCTTAAGAAAAAAGGGAGATATAATATTGAGGTGAATAATTTGCATTGGTATGGATCTTGGTTTATTGATAGAAATTTAAGGTCAATTTGTTACACTGTGTATATGTATGTCTTCTCTTGTTTAAGGCATTGTCTTTTTAAAGCTCATTTAAAAATGTAATACATAGTTAAAAAATACAGATTAATAGACAGTCATTTGTAACAACCAATCATTTAATTATGAGAGGCCTTCTAGATATACAGAGATATATTTCAGTTACATAGATAATCTTCAACACTTCAAAGACCATGGAATATGGCATTTAAAATGTTTTAAGAACTTGGACTTTTCATGACAATGATATACATCTCCTGGCAGCACAAATCTACTTCAAGAGGAAGATGGGCATCGAAGAGGCTCCTTATGGAGTTTGTTAGCCATTTGGGCAAAAACCTGCTCTTGCTTGGACTGCTTGATGGTATGCTGTATAAACTGGACATGGAGGACTCACAGCAAAATGACTGCTGAACTTGCCTAAAGAAGGTGAAGCAGCCCTTAAAGATTCCTGCTTCATGAAAGAAACTACTGAACATTCTGAAGGACACAGAAAAAAGTGACTGACAAACTGCCAATATAGGCAGAACAGATCTTCAAATTTCCTGCTTGATGGAAAAGTCTGCTGGATACTATGGGCCTGTAAGGTGAAGATGGATGTCCCAACATTACAGAAGAATTTTGGGTGGTTGTCCAGTCAACAAGATATCTCTATCAATTCTAGAACTTTGAAGTTGCTTACAATACTTTTCCTGTTTACTTAGGTAATATTAGATCCTTCTGGAGTCTTTGAAGAGTTGAAGACAGATAGCTATATTTCTCCTTAGTTACAATAAAAGATAAATTAGATATAAAACTTTAGGCTCACAAAGATAGGATATATTATAGAGTATTTCCCTTAATTTGCCAAATGTAAATGAATTAAATATTATAACTCTAATTTTTGCTTGATAACTGTCTTTTATTTCTAATTTTTCTATGTTAAAGTTAAAACCTTCCTTTTTATTTAGACGGAAAAGGGGAGATGTAATGGGATATCCTTCTGTATATGTGTTGCTTTTATTGGTTAATGAATAAAACTGTTTTGGCCAATGGCTTAACAGAGTACAACCAGGCGGTAAAACCAAACAGAGATATATAGAAAGATTAGGCAGAGTCAGAGAGATGCCATGTAACTGTGAAAGGAGGCAGATGTCATGGAGCTGCCCAAAAAGCAAGAGGTAACACACCACAAGCCTCATGGTAAAATATAAAATAATAGAAATGGGTTAATTTAAGATGTAGGAACTATTTAGAAATATACCTGAGATATCAGCCAAACAGTGTTGTAATTAATGTAGTTTCTGTATGATTATTCCACTCTGGTCGTCCAAGAAACATAAGAACAGTCTCCAATTACAGATGTCTGAGGCAGAGACATTTAGGGAGGTCTTAAGAATGCCCTTGACCTGTTGCCTGAACCACTGTGCCCATCTCTTTCTCTGGGCCCAAGGTGGCAGAGTTCTGAGAGGCTTGTGAGGCCTTTATTCTATCGTTCAGGTAGAAGACAACCAGCTTCTTGACATATGGACTCTTCCATGTTTTCCTTTGTTTTTCATTTTTGTTTTGTCTTTCTATATTTCTTCCAGAGTCAAGCCATGACCTGACCAAATCTTATACTCTTTTCTTTTTAATTATAAATCCAGCTTTTAGATTCTGCTACTATTCCTGAATCCTTCTGTATCTGTCAAAAACATCAGGGACTTCCTCCAGTATTTGCCTTAGAATATCCTTCTGCAAGGTACCCAAGTCTTAGACTTGGTAAGTCCCACTTTCCATAAATCCCTAGGCCTAGGGCACAGATGCCACTCACCCAAGCTCTCTGCAATGGTATAATAAGGATGGCCTTTGCTCCAGTTTTCAGAAGTGCATCTTCCCTTTCCATCCGAGACTCATTAGCATTCTGGGCACAGCTATTCACCCTGTCCGTAAAACATTTTATCTCCTTCGGAGACTCTTTTGAGTCACAGCAGAATTACCCACAATGCTCCATTTGCAGCCCATCCAAACTCTGCCCTTACTCAAATCCAATACTTACAAATGTCGGGGGAGGGGAGTAGAGGAGGTATATCAGCAACAAATGCCTTCCTTTCTCAGTGCCAATATTTATATTTGTTCATTTTCTGTTGCTGTTAAAAAAAAAAACCTCAGGCTTGGTACTTCATAATGATAAAGGGTATATGTAGCTCATAGTTTGGGAGGATAAAGCCCAAGATCAGTAGCCCCATTGGTTTGGTTTCTGATGGAACAGAGAGGGAAAGGGGCCACGAAGAGACAGGGTCAGCCAAGTGGGTAGCCTTCTAAGTGGCCTTGTAAAGATCCACTGTGTGAGACCAGCACCAAGCACTTCTGAAGATAGTGTCCTTATCAGCCAATTGTCTTCAGTTGATGTAGGAGGGTCTTCTATCTATCTGTTGCTTTCATTGGTTAATTAATAAAGAAAACTGCTTGGCCTGATAGGTTAGAACATAGGTAGGTGGGGAAGACAGAACAGAATGCTGGGAGAAAGAAGGCAGTGAGGCAGACGCCATAGCTCTCCTCTCCGAGATGGACGCAGATTAGAATCTTCCCAGTAAGCCAGCAGCACCTCATGGTGCTACACACATTAATAGAAATGGGTTAATCAAGATGCGAGAGTTAGCCAATAAGAGGCTACAGATAACGGTCCAGGCAGTGTTTAAATGAATACAATTTGTGTGTTGTTATTTCGGATGTAAAGCTAGCTGTGTGGGAGCCAGGCGGGAAGGCAGTCCGCCCCTACTTCTACATTCAGTAGTCCTTACAATGGTCAGTCTGAAAGTTTGGAGACCATATATAGGGATATTGTCATGATATTAAAAAATAGACAAGACATATATTATTTTTAATGATAATGACATCAGTATAGAAATTGAGAATAGTCCTTTTGAAGAGTAAAGGAAGCTTGTGTTTAAAAGCTTTATGGTTCTAAAATCGGCTTCACATTTTGACTTTGTAGGAACTAAACCCCTGCTGTCCATATTCAATATGAGTATGTTTATAGTTACTGGATCCTAGGGGTGAAGGCCCCTCCCTTCCCTTGCTGGTGCTTGACACGTCTGTTTCAGGACTTCTAGAATCAGCAAAGTTCTATTGACTCAAGCAGGGGGCAGCCTCAAGCCTCAAACTATTCCCAGGGTGAGGCTTTGCATTCTAGGCAAATGAGATGGCCATGGTGGGAGGGATTCAAGCTTCAGTCTAGAGGAAAAGATGGACATTTCCCCATTGGGAGGACGTAAACCCATGGACCTGTGCCAAACAGTGCTCATTAAAGATCCCAGGGAGGGACACTAGAGTCTGGGCAGGTTCTCTCTCTGACTTGGTCATGATCCCATGAAGATGCTGAATCAACCCAGAGATGAATGGATGAAATACTTTCTCTACCAAATCCCACAAATCCCACTCAAGACAGGGCTGCTGGTTTAAGGTTGTGTTTCAGTGAAAGAAGGTTGAGCTTGCCTTCAGAGCAAGTACCAGGTACTGTGACATGGTAATTTCCAGTTCATCCTTTTGTCATCAAAATTGCTATGCAATTTCTAAACTTCTTGCAGAGATGTAATTAGCCAGCAGACACATCTCTGAGGCCCAGAGCATCTCTCTTTAATATGCCTGTGTGAGAGAACAGCACCCTGGGCTGTGCCTGCGGCCATCTTTAGCCTCCCTTCCCCTGTGGATCACATCACCTCACATCTAGCACACGCGTCCAGACTGCTCAGGGGCGCTTGACCTTCTGCTGCAGTGGTGTTCAGTGTCCTGCTAACACAAGCAACATGGAAGCTAAGCTGAAGCTCCTTCTCCAGCACAGAGACCAAGTCTGAGGCCAGAGCCTGGCATGCAGGCTTTCTGCTGGCAGCAGTAGTGAATAGTAGAAACCAGTCAAGTCCAGTTGCTGTATAGGGTTTCATCTTGAAAGTATGTGCCACCTCTCAAACGCTCCATAGTCTCCAAGCTGAGAGAGGAAAGGGGCCATGGCATACAGTGAATAGGCAGATTTCTTTAAAAGGAAAATGTCTTTGTTCCCTCGGGCTTTTAAGCAAAGAGCTTTGACAAGATGCAAGGCGAGTCTCCTGAGCCTGTCGGGCACCTGTGCTCGTGAAACGTGCTCTTTCTTATCCAACTCTCTGGCTCTGCTTCAGATTTCAGTCTAACTCCCTCCCTGCCCACCTCTCTACATACTAATCCAGCCGTGGAACTGAGCCAGGACCAGGAGAAAGGTAGAAGGAGAGCAACGAAACTGGGACCTTGGGTCCTCTGGGTGTCCTGCACTCAATGGCCGAGTCAGGCTGGGAGAGGGGACATGCGGGAGCTGGCCAAATAAGATAGCCTGAGACACACAGATGCATGCCATACATGACTCGGCTTTTTATGAGTCTGGGGACTCAGCGTTCAAAGCCAGCTTGCAGGTCATTTCTTTCATCTTCATAAAGACTAAGTCTCCTCTACCCCCTCCCATCCTCTCACTCACATTCAATGAGCCCCGGTAGCTGCGAGGCAGTATAGTGGACGCTGGATATAGGAAGGGTCCTGCTCAACGGTGCTGAGCTGGGTCGCAGGTGTGCAAGGGGAAGGGTGTGGTACCCCAACCTTGCTCTTCCTGTACTTCCACAGGATCTCACTTTTCTAGAAGCTCTTGCTTTATGCAAATCAGCCATCAGGTCCTCAAGGGGACTTATAACCGCCCAGGAGAGAGCACAGGGCCTCCTACCCTGTGCATCCTGAGTGAGAAGGGAGGGAAATGAGGCTGGGAAAGGGTCTGAGGGGAAGCTAGTTAGGCTGTGAGAATGAAGGAGGGTTTCCCAGTGGAGACAAACTTCCAACTAAGACCTGGATGATGGAGGAGCCCAATTTGGGAAGTTCCGGCGGGGGGGGGGGGGGGAGGCAGTGTTGACACAGAGGGAACAGCGTGTATGAAGCCCTCATGTGAGATGAGTCCAGCATGTAGCCTGCATAGCAGCCGGATCAGAGTCACGGAGCGAAGGATACAAGAGGCTACAAGGCAGGAGTCAGAACCTGGGAGAGTAGGATAGGGACATTCTTCTCCAGCTTCTCCTCAAGAGCAGCCTGCAATCAAGTATTGATGGAGACGGAGACCACACTGAAGGGGATAGAGGCAATGATGATTAGCATTCAAATCCATGGCATAGTTTACGGGCAAAGATGACAAGGTAAGCTAGGGTTGGCTACAGGGAGCAAAGGAAAAACAAAGAATCAAGATGACTCTAAGGTACCTGACCTGAGTCACAGTGCAATGGACTCGGGACATAGGTCATCAGCAAGCTTGTGAAAGTACTGGGGACAAAGAGACTCGAGAGCTCTGTCTAGCCACATTAAACACGAGGTACCAATCAATACCTAAGTGAATGACTCTCATGGGGCCATTCAGCACCACTCCAAACAAGCACCAGGATATTCTGATTCATTGTGAACTAAACCAGGAATGGTAACCCTTTGCAGACCATAGGGTACAGGAGGCCAAAACTGTTCTGGTTCAGTTAAGTCTGGATTCCGTATCTGCACCATTCACTCATGTTTAGGCAAGGAAAAACCTCTACACGAGTGTTAGCGACACTACCTGTTAATATGCAGGTAGAATCGTGTATAACATGGTGGTTGTGAGGATGGAATTGGCTGACGGGCAGCCCCGGGCACAGGATGAACTGGGACCCGTGGCCAACTCTCTGCTCCGGGTACCGCTCCCTTGAGAGACAGGCCCTGATGTGGAGAGCACACTGCAATCACATGCTGCTCTCCATTCCTGCCGTTAGCTATTATTACCCTTGGGTTGATGCAAACCTCACGAAAGGAAAAAAGCGCAAGCGATTCCAAAGCAATACACTGTTTAGAGAGACTGAAATGGCAAGCCAGGGGAGATGACAGATACGGCGATAAAAATGTGGATCTGTGAGACGTGTAATCAAGGAAGGCTATGAGCTGTGAAAACCCAGCAACCTCTGTTACCTCTATTTCCTCCTACAGCCAGACTCTTCCATATCAACAGAGCAGAGGCATCTGTGTGGGCGGTGGGCAGCCAGGAGTGAGGGGCAGTCTACCTAGCCAGAGGGTGGACTCATTGGGGGCACTAGAGTCTGGTAGGCTGACAACACTAAGCCTATGTGATAGAAGTCCTCTGCTTATGATAGGGTGGTGGGGGTGGGATACCTGGGGACCTCCCCTGAGCGTTGCTGCAGCCCACTGGTCTTCAGCCTCTCTGTCTACAGTGACCCCTGAGGTCACTAGGTAGTACAATGTCCTCATTTTCCATTCACATGTTCTTCTCTTTCCAGAATGACAATGACCATGGCCTAAGACCAAAATAAAAACAAAACGACGTTTCTATGACAACCACTTCTGAGCCAGGTACACAGCAGGAGGCACCACACAGAGGCTCAGGCAACTGGGGGAGTTATTGTCTTCCGAGATGGAGCCTTCTGTTTTTCCCTCCCCATATCTCCACTACCTGCTCTGGACTGGGCAAGTCAGTCAGATGCTGGGAAAGGAAAAAGGGCACAGTTAACATAGACACAGCTTTAGCAGAAGCTCTTTCCACTCAGAAACACAGTCTGCAGTGACCCTGGACAACTAATCAGGAGACTATAACTGAATCTAAGTACTGCTGAACTGGCCCGTGTTGTTAATCGTACCTCTTTGCCAAGACAAGGTTAAGAGAACTTCAGCCTGCGTTGATATTTCTTATAAAATATGTGTGTATTGAGTCTGTCTACCCACACATACACACTTCCTATCACTAACTGGCCTCACAGAGCACTCTAAATGGAGATTGTTTCAATAAAGACTTTGGGAATGAGGGTGACGCTGTACAGGAACCTGGCTCTTCTGTCTTGGACGAAGGTGATGTGGGAGTCCCTTCTGTGTGCTGTGATGACCATTAATGAATAAAGAAACTGCTTTGGACCTATAGCAAGGAAGGACTTAGGTAGGCAGGGAAAGCTAGGCTGAAGGCTGGGAGAAAGAAGGGCAGAATCAGAGAGAAGCCATGGAGCTGCAGGAGACAGACTCTGGGGACATTACCTGGTAAGCCACAGACACGTGGCAGTACGTGTCTTAAATTAATATAAAATGGCTTAAATTAATATAAGAGTTAGCCAATAAAAAGTTAGAGCTAATGGGCCAAGCAGTGATTTAATTAATATAGTTTCTGTGTGATTATTTTGGGTCTAAGCTAGCCAGGTGGCTGGGTAAAACAAGTGGCCCCTCCTCCAACACTAAGGGACTTTGGGAGTGTTACTGAGCCTCTTCCTCTTAACCACTCTCTTTGTTGTCTTTGTGTCTTCTTTCTTCCTCTGCATTATCTGAAGAAGGGACCTGATGACAGTGCCCTTCCTGTAGGACAGGTGTTAAAACTACCTAGCAGCATAGCAGGGCAGCCGCACAGGTAGACACGGCAGAATGCTTGGTTCCTGGTATTCACAGACCACCTCTACTTGGTCAACAGGGACAATCTAAGGTGGAATGGTCGGACCAAGGGTGGGAAAGAGGGAGCCTAGAGATGGCTCTGGAGTAGACACTGGTCTATGACCTGGTGGGTAGAGAGTTATCCTTGTTCAACTCCTGAGGAAGTTTCCCAAAAAGGGTTCTCCATTGCGTGGTTTCCTCCTGCACATCTGACAGACATGGAATGGCTAACACAGAAAAAAAAAAAAAAAACAGGTTGCTACCACAGGAGTATGTGAGGCTTGACTCAAAGACTCCAGCAAAACCCAAACAGCTCAGGCTTGCTTGCAAGCTCCGTGAGGCACAGCTGGCTCAGCCTGTGCACCTCCACACATGCTGAGCACATCAGAAGGACTCAGCAAGCACCCAAGCCAAGAGCAGGCTGGGATGAAGAGATGCCCCCATGGAGTCTGCAGGAGGGCAGACATTCACACCTGCCAAGCTGGGCGGGGCTTTCTCCACTTCCTGCCATGGACTCACAAAACAAGGCAAGGCAGTTCTAAATGCAGTCCCGCCTTGCTTCACACCGGAGCTCCCACACCTGACCTTGCTTGCTACATACTGGCCAAATGAACGACAGTGAACCTGAGAATCACTACAGAGACGACCTAGAGCATCTGTCCTGTTGGAGTGGAAGTGGGAGATGATGTCATCAAATGAGGAAAGCATTCTTGCCACAGCCAAGGACTGCTGCAGGTTACGTCCTCAACAAGAGGTCCCTGCTGCCCATTCAAAGCATGAAGCATGACAAACTTCCTGTATGCGGGAACAAAAGGACACCTGAGCCCCAGGGTCAGAGGGGAGACCCAGGTGGGTAGGGAGAGCTATGAAAATACTATAGGAATAGGTCTACAGGACACATAAGAAGCTGAGAACTTAGTGTGTATTAATTCAGCTTCTCACAAAGACCCTTCAGTCCCACTTACAGAGAAGGAGACTGGAACACAGAGGTGGACCGACCTCTGGACAAGGCCGGACCCATGACTGATGCGTCTACTTCCTCTTACCGTTTTATGTCCAGATCACAATCATTTCCCATGTCTGCCTTCTCTAGATATAGAAAACAACGCGGGACTAGAACCAGTAGCCATCAGGTGTCCACTGCATAACAAATGTCCCTGTGACTCCAGAGGGCCACCTGCGAAGAGGGGCCCAAGGCAGGCTCCAGAAAAGTCCATGGCCTTCTCCAGATGTGGGGACTTCCAAGCCTGAGTGAATGGAGCTAGAGCCCCATAGAGTTAGAAGACAAAGCGGCCCCTGTCAATCATGTGGCCCTTGCCCCTCTGTCACCTACAAGATGAATGACACCTGTCCCATTGATCAGGAAGCTTGGCTTCACCCACACCAGACACGGGTTCTTGTCTCAGACACTTAGCTGACCAGAACTTCACGATCCTCCCACTTAAGTGAGCCTTCTCTGAAAGGCCACCAGAGGCATAGGTCTCAAGAGACTTCCTCTGCCATACCTGCCACTCCCCAGTTGGCTGTTGTGGCTGATGTTCCATCCTCCAAACATCTTTCCCCCAAAGCTAGAGGAAACCCCAACCTCACCACATGGAAAGCAGGTGTCTTACCTAGAAGGATGCTGAAATCCAAGATGTACCACAAAAGCAGTTTCTCCATGAAGGAGACTCCGGAATGATGGGGCATTCTCATGGGGAGCCACATCTTCCATATGTTTCAGAGTTGCATGGATGGAGGGAAAAAGTTTGGAAAGCATCAATGCCGTTCTTCCTTTTCCAGACTAGATGGAAGAACAACAAAGCCTCTCTAAGTGATGGGGGGATGCCCGCAACCAGCTGAGAAATGTGGAGTCTACGGGGGGGGGGGGTAACTGCAGGAACCTGCCGCTCCTTGGACACCCCGCAGGCTTGGCACAAACCCTTTATTTTAAAAAATTATTTGTTATTTTTACTTTATTTTTTATTTTATATGCTCTGGTGTTTTGTCTGTATGTCTGTGTAAGAGTATCAAATTCCCCTGGAGGTGGAGTTACAGACAGGTGTGAGCTGCCATGTGGGTGCTGGGAATATGAACCCACGGTCTTCCAGGAAAATAGCCAGTGCTCTTAACCGCTGAGCCCTCCAGCCCTGTTGACCTGAATTTTTTTAAAAAAAAAATTTAAATAGTCATACTGATGTATAATCAATATATAAAAGTCTATATATTTTAAATATAAACTTCGAGGAGCTTTGGTAAGTATAATATGCACTGAGAAAATAATTGCTATAATCCATCTAGCTAACATTCCATCGTCCTTCAAGCTTTCTTTGTACCCTTTGAAATCCCTCCTCTTTATTCTTCTCCAACTTCCTTCCTACTATATTAACCATTGGTTTATCCTGATTATCAGTAAAGATTACCTTACATTTTATAAAGTTTTCTTTTTGTTGTTTATATGTTTTTTACTTATTTTTAAAATTGCTTTTATTGAGCTATACATCTTTCTCTATTCCCCTCTCTTCCTCCCCATAAGAAATCTATGTAATATTTTTATGATGGCCATACATTTTAATCTGCTCAGAATGTTTTTTTAATTTATGAGCATTTGTGTCTTGCCTGTATGTATGTCCTTGTAAGGGTGTCGGGCCCCTGAAACTGAGGTTACAGACAGCTGTGAGCTGTCATGTAAGAGCTGGGAAACAAATCCAAGTCCTCTGGAAGACTAGTCAGTGCTCTTAAGCACTGAGCCATCTCTCCAGCCCTGAAGTTTTTATTAATGTAATCCAATACTATTTTGTATCTGGTTTTTCTTGGCATAGTTATTCTAATATGCATTACGTTGTTATATGTATCAATAATTGAAGTCTTTTCGTTTCTGGGTATTTTTTAGATTGTATGGCATTCTGGTCTGAATGTGTGGCTGAGAAGTTCAGATGCCAAGAATGTAATTTCTCAGTGTAGTAACGGTGGGAAGTAAGGTCTCAGGCTAGGTCAGCTTTCTGTGGCCATGACAAATGCCCAGAAAATCAGAGGAGGAGAAACGATTGATGTGGGCACTTGTCCTCAGAGGCTTTGGTCCACGGTGGCTGGAGTCCCTGCTTTGGAACCACAGAGAGGCATGAATTCACAGGGTGTGGTGAATTTTTGAGCAGTTTCTCAACTCAGAGTGACCACAAAGCCTTTTGGACTGAAGGCAGAACTAGGAGCCTCCAAGAGTATGACCTCCGTGAGTTAACTGCTTTCCCCAGGTCCCACCTCTGAAAGGCCCCATGGCCTCTTGACAGCACAGGCTGAAGATCAAGCCTTCAACACAGCACCCTTGGGTAGACATTCCATCCAGACCAGTGGGAGGAACTCAGGTTATGGGGAACCCTTCACGAACTGATCAGTGTCTTTCCTGAGGGACCACCTAAACTTTGGCAATTCAGGAGAAGGAGATAGAGCCCTTGCATAGCGATGTAGATGGGTGTTTTCTTTGTCGAGACGTGCTTTTCATGATTTCATCTTTCAATACCAGACATTTCAAATTAGCCTGACAGCCTTTGATAAATGTATAATTCACCGTCTAAGTCTTAAATTGCCTTTTGTGTTTAAACATGTTGAGCATTTGAACTTTATAGTCTGGATCTGAAAACCTGTCACTCAGTTTCTGGGGGTTCTAATTCTGCTCTTGATGGCCTATGTCATCTCTCACAGCTGCTTACTTCCTTCTGAAGACTCACAGTCTGTCTGGCAGGGTTCGGAGGGAGTCCTGTGAAGACTTCAGGTGTGGAAGGTGGGGATTCGTGCTAGCTCTTCCAGGCACCCTCATGCTTTCCAACTCAGGACCATCTGAAGTGATCTATCTCCTACAGCATGCCAAAAACATAAATATGAACTGCCCACACACACTGAAATTCCTGGGGTGTGTGAGTAGGAGGAGTCCACTTGCTTGTCCTGGCCACCCAGAAGCAAAATAACCACACAGAAACTATATTATTTAAAACACTGCTTGGCCCATTAGCTCTAGCTTCTTATCGGCTAACTCTTACACCTTAATTTAACCCATTTCTAGTAATCTGTGTACCGCCACGTGGCTGTGGCTTACCAGCAAGATTCCAACCAGAGACAGACTCTGGTGGGGCTCCATGGCTTCTCCCTAACTCCACCTTCTCTCTCCCGGCGTTAAGATTAGTGTAGTGAGTTTTTCCTGCCTACTTCTTTTCTGCCCTGTTCTGCTATAGGCTCAAAGCAGTTCGTTATTCATTAATGGTAATCATAGAGGAAGTCCCACATCATGTGAGCCACAGGACAGTTTGTCAGTCATTGACCCTTCTCACACTACTTAATCCCTCTGTTCTATGTATGTCTGTGCCAAGCTTGCCATCCCTGAGTGCATGTGGGCTCTTCATTACAGTATTACAGGTTTACCCTTGTTCTCGATCCACAGTCTAAGCTGAGAATCACAGTGTTCCTGTAGTCATGATTCAGTACCAAGCAGATAAACAAACAAACAAACAAACAAACAGAAAACAAAACCTAAACTCGAACTCAAGGTGAATACCCAGACGGGGCTTTCATCTCTGCTCCCACTTAGAACTTTAGGAGCTCTCCAGTCTGTATACTGCTCTCTTTCCAGTGCTCCTCTGCTAGGTTAGCATTTTACCTCCCTAACTGCAAAACAGGGGTCAGCATCCTACCCGGCTTCTAGTGTCCTTTGCTCCTGAACCAGGATTTGGCTTAAATGTTCCAAAATTAATCATTCAAAATGATTTGTGCATTATAGCTAGATATCTTTCTATCAGACGGTTTGGGTTACCTCTAGACTATCACACACTTGGAAAGTACAGGCATGCAGACAACTCCTGCAAGGCAATCAACACACTCCAGAAAGGAAACACATGGTGGTGTTGGCATTCAGAAGAAAGAGACAGCGTTATCTGGCCTGAGGGGAGCAGGAGGATTTACTGAGGAGACACGCTTAGGTTGAGCCTTATAGCTTAAATCCCAGGAACATGGTTTTTCCTTTTACTAACTGGGTAGACATGGGCAAGGGAGGCTCAATCTAGTCTCTGCCATCATTGTGAATTAAGTACAACCTAGGAGCTGGCTGGAGAAGCTGCCGAGTGGTAGTTGTACTTAGTATCCACACAGCCCTGGGTTCGAAGTCTGCCACAAATAAATAAAAGTTAAAATTTTATAATAAAAAGGTGCATGCTGTCTGTTCCACCTTTGTCTGTTCTTTGTGTAACATCATTTGGGGGTGTACATTAGTTATTTCTAAGGGATCCCAAGTAGCTGATCTACGCAGCTTTCAGCAGGAAAAGTTTAAACAGCAGGAGAGAAACTGCCCTAATCCTGCACACGGACACCTTCTGCACACCCCACCTTGACTGATACATGCCATTATCTGCCATTCACTCTACTGGAGAGAGGCTGGGGTTAGGGTGACAGAGAAAAAAAATCAATAGACTTGTGTGGAAAATTCCATCACATTGTTTGAATGTATGTCATTGTGATTGGTTTATTAAAGAACTGACTGGCCAATAGCTGGACAGTATAAGGTTAGGTGGGAGAACCAGACTAAAGACACTGGGAAGAAGGAGAGCGGAGTGGGAGGAGTCACCAGCCAGATGGAAAGGAAGCAGGACATGCAAGAGAGGTAAAAGTCATGAGCCTCAGAGCAGCACATAGATTAATAGAAATGGGTTCATTAAAATTGTAAGAACTAGTGAGTAATAAGTCTGAACTATCGGCTGAGTATTTGTAATCAATATTAAGTCTCTGTGCATTTATTTTGGAGCTATAGACTTCAGTGTGAAAACAGTTCTTAGCGGCTTTGGAGAACTTGGGGGAATGATGCACTTTGGGCTTCAGAACTTCTGTAGTGCCTGGAGTATGCTCTCTGCGGATCTCACTGACCTGGACCTAACTGTCCAGGAGAGCTGCCCACTCCTGGAGAGTGCTTTTCCTCTTCTAACTCGTGCAGAAGGCTCTGAGCGCAGTCATCTAAACTGAAGGAGACAAAACAAAATTCTCCCAATTTTCACTGACTTCAGAAAAGGGAATAAAATCGCCTTGGTAAAAGTGAGATCACCCTTACAGTCATTATCTTCAACATCTAAGTACGGAACAGTTCAGGTGAGTGTACACCAAATTCTAGTACAGAATGAGGAGTTCCTTAATTCCCTCACATGCCGTATGGGTCCTGGTCCAAGGCTTGGGGAATGAGCAGAATTCTCCGGGTGCTGCCGACTCTGAGACTGAATTATTCTCTTGGAAAACACTGAGAAAGATGCATGGCTTTACCCAGGTGAGTGATATAGCCAAAGGGAATGTTGTGTTTGTTCCCTTTAAAGAAAACAGCAACATGATAACTTAATTAAAGTTGTTTGTAATGACTTAATTAGATTTATAGCACTGTGCCTACTCATTCTGGCCAGGGACCTTTCCGTCTTCTAAATGGTGGGAAAGAAGAGGTCTCAGGTGCTCTGCAGTTTTACTTCATCCATCTTCTGATGAGGGGCATCAGGCCCCACTGTGTTCAAATGAGTGCTTCATCAAATAGGTCAACTGTGTGGTCAGCAGAACTGACAGCAAAAAGGCCCCCTATCCCTAATGTATTTCTAATAAAGGGATTAACAATTTTTATGATGTTTTACTTGGGGCATCTAAGAAGAAATAAGAATCATTTTTTCAAAACTTGTTTAAATGCGTTTGCATAAAGGACCTAGATAAATGTGGTGAAATAATTAATTGAATCACGTCCTTCTGCTCTCACTTCTGTGACGAATCTGCATGCTGAAGAAGCCTGGGTAAATCCACGGATGCCTTTTCTTATAGATGGCATCTGAATGTCTGTGTTTTGGCATAATAATGATTTTCCCCAAAAGTTCATCCTCAGGAACCAAAAAGACAACGTTATCTTGGCATGTCTAAGAAGCAAAATGATGCAGAGAACTGAAGACGAGTTCTGCAGAAAGCTTTAAGGATTAGGCCAAATGGCTTCAGAGAATTCTGCATGTAACTAGTATTGGCTCTATATTTCAGGGATTTTCCCCTTTAACTAGACAACATTCTCAATATAAAGGTCTCTTTTTATCATGTGTCTTTCTACAGGCATTGTTCCTGATAGAGCTCAGGGGATGACTGAGTAGATATGAACACTTGCTATGTAAGAAGAAGGCCTGAATTTGAACTCCCAACATGCACATAAAAGCCAGGCACTGGCTCCTGGGCCTGTATTCAACATTAAGAGGTGGAGATAAATCCCAGAAACTGACCAGCCAGTCAGTCTAGCTAAACCAGCAAGCCTCAACTCAGTGAGAGACATGGTCTCAAGGTGTCAGGGCAGAGGGTGATAGAGGAGAATATCAGACATCCTCATGGGGCCTCGAGCAAGTAGGCATGAATGCATACATATGGTGTGGAAACACATGCACACAGACACACACCCACGCACGCACATGAATGCATACATATGGTGTGGAAACACGTGCACACATACACACACCCACGCACGGACATGAATGCATACATATGGTGTGGAAACACATGCACACAGACACACACCCACGCACGCACATGAATGCATACATATGGTGTGGAAACACATGCACACAGACACACACCCACGCACGTACATGAATGCATACATATGGTGTGGAAACACATGCACACAGACACACACCCACGCACGCACATGCATATGGTGTGGAAACACATGCACACAGACACACACCCATGCACGCACATGAATGCATACATATGGTGTGGAAACACATGCACACATACACACACCCACGCACGCACATATATATGGTGTGGAAACACATGCACACACACACACACCCACGCACGCACATGAAAGCATACATATGGTGTGGAAACACATGCACACATACACACACCCACGCACGCACATGCATATGGTGTGGAAACACATGCACACAGACACACACACACGCACGCACATGCATATGGTGTGGAAACACATGCACACATACACACACCCACGCACGCACATGCATATGGTGTGGGAACACATGCACACATACACACACCCACGCACGCACATGCCTGGTCTTAAATATTCTTACACTGGCTCAAACGAATGCTACTTAGCTGATGACCCCAAAGAAGCGACCACCTCTGGTACGGAAAAGGGGCCTTTATATGAGCCCCTTTCCTACTCTAAAATGTGGTCCCTGCCTTTTTACTGTTAAAAAAGTTTTTCTCTCAATCATAGAGAAGTGGGGCTCACAAGGCCAGAGCAGGCTACTCACATAGCCTCATTAGCCAGGATAAGGACTTGATTAAGAGAAGAGGTTTGGTTCAAAATGAGCCAATTAGAGGCCTTCCCTGAGATCCTAGCACAGGTTGGGGCAATTTTCCTAATACGAAAGCAAGGGAATCCAAGGGTTTCAGAACCCACACTCTTTGCAAATAGAAAGGGATTATTTGTAGCATGAGGCCAGGCAGAGCGAGGAGCCAAAGGAAGGGAAGTGGGGGGTGGGGGTGGTATGGGGACGGACGAACCCCATGCTATCCAGGAGTTTCCCATCTCCTGCCAAGGCCTGCATGTCTCAGTGTCCCCTCAAGCTATCTATATCAGAAACTTCATTTTTATAGTTTAAGTTAACTTTGAGGCACATGCTCCTGCCATGTAAAGTCGGATGTGTTACGAAGACAGAGCTGGTAGGTCTAAAGCTTTTCAGTGGGTTTTCATTTGCAAAGTAAAAGCCGTGACTCCAGTCAGACCGGGGCTCAAATATTGACTCCGATGTTTCCAGACCATGCTGATCCTTTAGCTGGTTCTCTCCCTTCCCCAGCTTTTACTTGAGGACCAACAACTGTGTGTTCTCATGAGTGTGTGTCTACTTTGTGTCAGTTGCTGTGATAAAGGTGATGACCAAAAGGGACTTGATGAAGAGAAGGCTTATTTCATTTCACAGTTTATTGTCCAACATCCAAGGAAGTCAGGGCAGGAATGCAGGGCGGGAACCTGGAGGCAGGAACTGAGGCAGAGACCACAAACAAACTCTGCTTGTTGGCTTGCTCCCCATAGTGTTTTTGTCTTACTTTACACACACACACACACACACACACACACACACACACACACACAGACACACATACACCAGGATCAACTCCTCAAAGGTGGCACCACCCACAGTGGACTGGGACCTCCCACATTGATCATTAATCAAGAAAATGCTCTAAAACCTTGCCCACAGGCCAAACCGATGGGGATCCCTTCTCAAATTTAAGGTTCCTCTTTCCAGAAAACCAGAGTTTGTGTCAAGGTAACAAAGATTAACCAGCTCACTGTGTTTTGAAAACCTGTTGAAAAAACAGAGAATAAAATGCCACTTGGCATAGAAGCTCAAGGCATTGTAGTCAGCATGGCCTCAGCAAGTAGTGCCCGCCTCCTTAGCACTACTAAAACGTCACCATGGTAGCAGCCATGAGATAACATGTTCATCTGGCCTTCAGATAGCTGTCATACAGTAGATGGGCACATGGCTGCTATTATTACAGCTACATTCCTAACCTTCCTTTGCAGCTTTTCTGGGGCCTATGAGGTAATTCTGGCTAATGGGCCATGAGCAGGTGAGGCTGGTGACTTCTGGATGGTTCCTGCTTTTATTGCCTGTTTTGACTGGACTGGCTGCGCCCAGAAGCCATGCTACACCCTGAGGCAAAACTTCACTATTCTAATTATTGTGGATGACAGAATACCAAGCCAAACAGGCCCTGAGAAACCCCAGTCTGGAGGCAGCACCTCAGTTCTGGGTTGCTTCTGTGTGGACCGGAAGCCAGAGTTGACGGGCTTAAGTTTCTGTTTCATCTAGGATTTTGTCAGAGCGGCTAGAACTCATATCCTCCTGAATATGTAGTTAGTTCTCTAGGTTTTGTTTATGCTCACTCCTTGTGGAAGGTCTTTGGAGAGGGCAATAACACTAGAGCAAAAGTCTATTTAAAAAATCTAGCTAGGTGGATCTCTGTGAGTTCGAGGCCAGCCTGGTCTACAAAGGGAGTTCCAGGACAGGCTCCAAAGCTACAGAGAAACCCTGTCTCGAAAAAACAAAACAAACAAACAAACAAAAAACAAACAAAAATCTAGCTGAACATAGCAGACAATGAGGACTACTGAGAACTTAAGAATAATGGCAATGGGTTTTTGATCCTACTGCATGTACTGGCTTTGTGGGAGCCTAGGCAGTTTGGATGCTCACCTTACTAGACCTGGATGGAGGTGGGTGGTCCTTGGACTTCCACAGGGCAGGGAACCCTGATTGCTCTTTGGGCTGAAGAGGGAGGGGGACTTGATTGGGGGAGGGGGAGGGAAATGGGAGGTGGTGGCGGGGAGGAGGCAGAAATCTTTAATAAATAAATAAAATAAAAAAATAAAAAAGCTGAAGGTAACCACAGAAATGAGCTCTCATTACCAAGTGATGTCTGACTCCCCCAGACTAAGACAGGAAGTTGTAAATGAACATGGCCTGAGGGGGAGGCAAACTGGGGCATCTGCCATCCATACGGGATTTCTCCTGAAATCACAAACTTTCTAATGTATGAAGCAAAATCACTTAGACTTGGCCAGAAGCCACCATGCGCCTTTCCAGAGTCACAAAGACTCTACAGTTGACCTTTTCTATGCAACAGAAAATCAAAGCCATGAATTGGATTCCAGACCATTTATCAGACTGCTCCTCTCCACTGGGGTCTCTCTGCTCTCTTTCTCCTGCTTCCAAGAGCATGGACAGAGTAGGTCACAATCACTGAGCCTCTCAGTGCTGTCCAGGGGAGCCTCTGGAGGCCTTCACTTCTGCCCCAATACACCCGGCTCCTCTGCTCAGTCTGTGCAGAGGCAAGCGTCCTGCCTATAGCTCTCAGTGTAGGCAGAGGCAAGCATCCTGCCTGCAGTTCCCAGCCTGTGCAAGGGCAGCATCCTGCCTGCAGTTCCCAGCCTGTGCAAGGGCAGCATCCTGCCTGCAGTTCCCAGTCTGGGCAGAGGCAGCATCCTGCCTGCAGTTCCCAGTTGCTTCATTGCCTTCTTCATCAACAGCAAGGCTCTCTGCCAGTAGCCTTTTGCAAGCGAAGGCCATTCACAGGCTGTAGGTCTGCCGGGAACAGGCCTACCCCTACCACCAGCCTCAACTAAAGACAGACAAAGCAGTGTAACAAGGCTTTCATGGCGGGAATGCCCACAGGTCAGACATCCTAGACGCTGAAAACAGTGCCTACAGCCAGCTGGAGGAGTCTCACAAAACTACACCCTGAATCAGCTTCAATCCTCTGAACTTCCTGTTCTTGGAAAATCTGGCCAACAGAGACTACACTTGCCAAGAACTTCAAACACGACCTTTACTTAGTAGCGATTGTTAGAATCCCCCAAATCTTACAAAGTAAAGTCCAAAGTCCTTCCTGTGGTCTTCAGCTTACTAAATGTGGCCGATAGTTTCTCAATAGTCAGCAAATGGCTCGCTTACAACTAGATGGAAGAGAGAGATGTGATGCTAAGGGCTGTTGTAGAAGAAAACATGCCCTCCCCCTTTGGAAACTGTACGTGTGTTTCACAGGCCTGGAGTTTCTGTATCAGCCCAGTGCCCCAGCAGGTGACCCAGACACACTGGCCCTAGAGTGAACTGCAGGGTTGGCTGCGGTCATCCACAGGGTTGGCTTCGTCTTGCCCCGTAACATCACATATTATCTCGAGTCTGCAACCTCGTGCATTGATCTTAGGTTCTGAGTCACACCTACAATTGGTACTTCTGGGGTTGAAATATTGGAAAATGCCTGCTTCAGAATGTTATTCCTGAGTATATATTCCTCTACCAGTTCCTTTTACCTTGCCCTCCTGGCAACTATTCCACCTGCCTGGCATCTAGACCACAGTGAAAGAAAATGAAAGTAGGACTTGCCTTTGAGAATGGGGAAGAAAAATAGATTTTCAGTGATGCCTATAAAGTTAGCATCCCAGACGTGTTGGAGTTACCAGAGTCAAATCATCACTAAACTCAGTCTCTAATCAATTTTATCCAAGATCAAGCAAAAGAAGGAAGGGGAAACTGAGGTATGCTTGGGGGGGGGGTGTCAGGACCACTCCCACAGCATATTTGAATGAACTCCCAAAAGAGGAGTCTCTCTTCCTTCCGCCTGATGATCATTCATGGCCTCCTGGTTCCCCTTGGGACCACCCGAGAGCCCAGGAATCCCATTAAACCTGGATATTTCTTAATTTGGCTTGTTTTGATTTGGCTTGATTGGGATTTTGCATCAGCAGAGAGCTTGCGCTAGGAAAAATTCCTAGCAGCAAGCAGTAGACACCACCCTATGAAACTGCCCTGGAACTCAGGAAGACAGATGAAGGCAAACAGCTCTGCAGCAGGAGGTGGGAAGTGCCAGAGCTCTGCTTCTCTACCGGAAGCACCAACTCCCAGGCTGTTTCTCTGGGGTCAAGTGATGTGGTGTGTGTCTTTGGGCAGAGCGCATCTCTCTTCCCCCTTTGGCCTTCAGCCACCCCCATCACATGTCACTTTGTTTGGTCTCCTTGGTCAGAAGCTATCTGAGTCTGCCTTCCCCAGAGCAACCAGGCTGCTCAGAGCACAGAGACCTGACGAATGAACAGACCTGCAGTGGTGTTTGTAATACGGACAATAAAGACCAACCTTGGATGTGTACGTGTGCCCATCAGATCCACAGACCATCGCTGACTGTGCCACGGGGCAGGGCTTGCACTTAATCAGATTTGAAGGTCCAACCCAGTGTTTGTGAGCCACATTCCCCTTCTTTTGCCTAAGGAAGAAAAAAGGGGATAAGTTAGTCGAAACTCTGTCCTGCCCTTATCAATGCTCACTAGGTTCCCAAAGAACACAGTTATATACACACACTAAAGCAGCCCTAAAGCAGATAAGAGGCCTGAGGGACGCTAGCCAGAACTCCCATTTGTTCCAAGTCATTAAAAGGTACCAGGAGTTTTCTCCAAAGCACGCATTCCATTCAATAGCTGAACCAAGCAAAATGGTAGCCATTAAAACAGTGCAAATCACATATCCACATGGAACAAACATCCCAGTCATCTCAGAAACAGTGAGAGAGAAAGAGCGGTGCAGTCTGCCCCTGTGCCAGGTCAACACATCACAAGCGTCCTGAACAGTTTCCCACAGCCTTACACTCTCCTGGGGCTGCTGGGCCATTTCTGTAGGGGCAACCCATGCCACTGTGTGAGCACTTCACACAGAAATACTCTAAATGTCACCAGAAGACTCTTTCCCAGTTGTGGAAAACCATCTCTGGGTATACGTGAAAGCGATTTCCCTATAGCTTCCATCTTGCCCCTTGGTGAAGACTAGGGTGATGTCATTTCCAACTATTCACATAATCAGAATTCCCTTCCATTCCAGCTCCCGCTTCCACATCTCACCTTGGTTGTAAATGGTAAGTGGCCGGGACTGTGATGGGTGTGTGCAGAGAAAGGACCCCATCTCTGTATCACAGGCCACTGAAAGAGAGGCTCCTGCAGTGCCTGTCGTCCTTTCTCTCTCAGCTAAAGCTGATCTCCATGTAGTTCACTGTGTGACTCGCATGGGCCATGGGCAAATAGCTCTGCACTGCCCATCAACCCGGCACTCAGCAGTGCTCAGGGTTTGTCAAACAAAAACTACTTCTGGTGGCTATTATGAAAACCACAATGTGTTATGGTTTAAATTCAAAATGCCCCAAGGGGCCGATGTACTGGGGGTGTGTTTGTGGGAAATGTCCCACACTAGATGATATTCTGGGGGGCTGTTTTGGGGAAATTCCCCAACAGGCTGATATAAAATACCCCAAACAGAGTTTGTTTGCTAGTTGATGTGTTTTTAGGAAATTATTGGGTCCTGGGGGTCTGATACAACAACATATTAAGCCTTTAAGGGGATTTAAATAGGATGGATTTACAAGAAAGCAGGCAAAACCTATTTGGGTGAAGAAGGATCTCTGGGGAAGAGGCATGTCCTTGGGACTATATGGTCTGATCCCTTGTGTTTGTTTTCTATTTTCTGTCAGTCATGAGCTGAGGCACCAGCGGCCCTTTCTTCCTCCTTCCACGGCCATGATGCTCTGCAACGCTGTGAACTAAAACCTCTCCACACCTAAGCCCAAAATATACAATTTCTCCCTTCAAGTTGCTTTGCTCGGGCGTCTGCTTCTGCAGAAACAACCATAACTAGTGTAAGCTTCAAAACAAGAAGCAATAGAAATGGCAGCTATTATAATTGCTTCCCCAATAGATGGGACCATAAAGAAGGAAGTGACCTTTGCATGGAAGTGTGATAAACCCTTGGGACTTAGATCCAGAGAGCCTTTAACCACAAAGAGCTGGTGAAGCCAGAAGGAAATCTGCTCAGCCAGGTGAAGAAGGACACCCCCTTCGCCAACCTCCCACCCTCTCCCCCACCTTAGTTGTCCATCAGGAATTGAGCTATGGTGATTGAGGTGTGTTGCCCTCTTCCAAATGAGAGGGGGGGGGAACACAGGAAACACTAATTCGGTTCTTATGCCACACCTCAGGCCTTCATCAGTAACTTCAAGGAGGCAGTGGGTGAGGAGAGAGTGTTTGGAGAATTACTGTAGAGCAACATCAAAGGGAATCAGCTGATACCCACAGCACAGCCCCTGGGCCAACAGGGATCCAGGCTGGAGAGAAAACATTTCTGAACCTGTCTGACCAAAGAATCAGAGAAGAAAGTTCTAGGAGGGCAGAGACCACCCAGGATTGACCCTATTTTACTGAAGAGGGAACCGGAGTCGTGGATCTGATCGATGGTGAGGCCTAAGGCCTGCAGAGAGTGTCCAGGGATGAAGCTCTGCCTTGGCCCATGTCTTAGCTTCTTTTCTATTGCTACTGCCACAATACACCATGACCAAGGCAATTTAAAAAAGAAAGAATGTACTTGGGCTTAGGTTTTGTGGTGGTTTGCATGAGAATGCACCCCTCCCCACAGACTCATATGTTTGGATACTTGGTCCCTAGTTGGTGGAATGGTTTGGGAAGGATTAGAAGGTGTAGGAAGAAGTGGGATTTGATTTGAGATTTCCAAAGCCCATGCTTAGTTAGTGCTTGTTCTTGGTCTTCCTCTCTCTCTCTCTCTCTCTCTCTCTCTCTCTTCTCTCCCTCCCTCCCTCCCTCCCTCCCTCCAACTTGCAGACTATAAGCTCTTAGCTGCTACACCAGCATTATGCCTACCTGCTTGCCTTCCTGTTACCATGATACCCACTATGGTGATCATTGGACACCAACATCTAGAAATTGTGGGTTTTCAAATACAGGCATTCTTTTATAAGTTGCCTTGGTCATGGTGTGTGTTGACACCTAGCTAAGACAGACATTGCAGAGGGTTAGAGCTGAGAGCTCTCATCTTGATTCTCAAGCAGGAGGCAGAGAACACAATGGGAATGGTGCTAACCTTTCGAAACCTAAAAGTCTGCCCCCAGTGACACAGCTCCAACAAGCCTACATCTCCAATCCTTTCTAAACAGTTCCACCATCTGAATATTCAAATATGAAGCTATGGGGGCCATTCTTCTCAAACAACTATGGCCCATCTCAGTCCAACCTAGAAGAGTAGCTTTAAAAGTCTTTGAGAACAAACTTATCCTTGCTGTTGGGGTTCTTCCTGCCTCCCCAAAGCTGCCCACATTGAACTGACCTCTCTATCTGGGATGGGCATTTTTCATCATTTGAGTTGATGAATCACAGGGACTTGAGGGCCACTATTATTCTTCAGCAGACATGATTCTCTCAAGGCCTGCTTAAGCCAACTGATGCAAGTAGCAACATGAGACTCACCAGGGCAGAGGAAGGGGCTGTCAGTGAACAGTTCATCTTCGAGCCCACAACCTCCTCACAGCACCTCACATTCATCATCATCCACAGGACACCCTGCCTGTCACTGACAGTGGGGCAGCAAAAACAAGGAGCCGTGCTGACAGGTGGAAGATCTTCTCTTGGGTGAGACCCCAGAAGGCCAAGACAATTCCTGTGCTGAGCTTCCAGAAGGAGCAGTAAAGTCCACAGGGTTTCCCTGGAGTGAGCATGCCCCTGAGTGCTGACGCTGTAGGAGAAAGGAGCCTTGCGGAGTTCAGTCAAAGACTGGGAGGGAAAAGTGAACGCCATGCAGCCCGCCATCAATCTCCAGCTAAGGACAAGCGTTCTCTGTCTCTGAACCTGAACCTCACTAGTAAATTAAGTTCTTTAAGGGAGGCGAGGAGGGGAGGTTGGCTGGTGCCTACTAGAGTTATGGCACCTCATGGATGTTTAAGGTTCCCCTGTCGGGTGGAGATTTTGCCCGTGCCTGTCATGTAGCCATAGGATCACAGAATGTTGGAGCAGCAAGTGCCCTAAAACCAATCTAGATAATGTTTCCTGCACATCTGTGTCCAGTTACCCAACAGTCATGTTTGGTAATGAAGAACCACTTAGTGTGCTCATCCCTGGGGAAGATGATTTCTCTCAGTCTCAGCATTCCATGGTTGCCCAGAGCTCTCTGTGCAGACCTGAAGCCTTGTGATCTTTCCCACGTCCACTTTGGAGTGTTTATTGCTCTTGCTCTTGCTCAGTTTGGCGTAGGCAGCCATGTTAGTGAGGCTTTCTGGGTGCAAGTAAGACATGGGCTCACAGAAAACTTGCTGGTCCCTTGGTTCTTACAATCTTTTCACCCCTGCTCAGCCATGTTCCCCGAGCCTTAGGTGCGGGAGTATTTGGTGGGTGTATTCATTGGTAAATCTACATTTTGGTTGGTTACAGTTTTCTATTATACAGACTAAGCAGGTTTATTTAGGAATATGTGTGTTTATGTGTGTGTAAATATAAATACATATATACATATATACAACAATCAATAAAAAGAGAGGTCATTAATTTGAAAGAGAGTAAAGAGGGAGGTTTGGAGGGAGGAAAGAGAAGAGAGAAATAACTATATTATAATCTCAAAATGAAAAGAAAAATACTTTTAAAAAAACAATTAGATGAGTAACTTTGCCATATAAATGAAGAATTAGAAACATGGAGGGAAAGTGATTTGTGATGTCACACCGGCACATAGCTATTTTCCGGGGGAACCTCAGCAATGATTGGTAAGACTTGAATCTCCTATGGGGATCTGTACTATCATTAGAAGAACTCGGTTACATAAGAACAGCTTCTCCGAGAGCATGTCCCTAGCTCTCTACCTGCAGAGGAGAGGACTTGCCATGCCCAGCGGTGGGTGGTCATGGACCGTGTTTAGGTAGAAACAGTTTAGGCCTTGCCTCAGATGTTGGGGAGACTTTTAGTACAAAGCCTTTATACCATTCCATTTTGCTGCTGGTCCCAAAGACCCGTGAGATGAGGGCAATCCTGGCTGTCACTTATTTCAACCCAGGCAGAAACTCAGTGGAGATGGCATTCAGCCTGTGGTATCTACCCAGAAGCCAAGTCTGGTAAGCTATGTGCCACTAGATGTAAGTCAACGGGCCTGAATTTCCCTGATGCCTGTGTGTAGATTTGATTCCGCCAATCCAGTACAAATCATAAAAAAATAACCAGCTTGGTCCAGGCAAGTGACAAAGAATTCTAACTCAAGTGTTTCAGCGTCTGAGTCAATGAAGAGTGAAATACAATGAAGCACTTTTGATGGAAATGCTATGCCCTGTGTCACAGACGTTCATCAACAGGGGAGACACAGCAATTTGGTCTGGAGTAGTTCCGGTCAGCCTTTCCCTGGCCACTGAGCTGACTCATTTCTGCCTTGCAAGACTGAGGGGCAGCCTCACCTCATGTGGGTTGATAACACTGCAAGGAAAATCTCAGCCTATCAGCCCCTATGTGATGATATGTTGTTTGTGCTGTAGCAAAGAAAGTTTTCCTGAGGATCCGAGTGCAGAGCTAGCCACTGGTTAGCCACAGAGGCCAGGCAGTGGTGGCACACACCTGTAATCCTAGCACTTGGGAACAGAGGCAGATGGATCTCTGTGAGTTCAAGGCCACCCTGGGCTACATGAGATTGAATCATCTAAAAGAGAAACAAAGCCAAGTGATGATGGCTCACATCTTTAATTCCAGCACTAGGGAGGGGGAGACGGGAAGTGATATGGCTGGGTAGAGAGAGGAATTTAAGGTAGGAGGAGGCAGGAGCTCAGGATTCAGTCTGAGGTTGCAGAGAGACAGCATTCAGTCTTGAGGACTTGCAGAGACTGGATACCCCATTCAGTCTGAAGACTTCATAGAGATAAGAACTAGTGGCTGACTGCTCTGCTTCTCTGATCTTTCAACTTTTACCCCCTAATATCTGACCCCTGGTTTTTATTAACAATACCAGTTAGAATTTGAGCTACACCCCTTATAGACAGCCAGTCAGAGCCAGCATCACCACTGCTCCTGTTCAGTCTATTAAACCACATTTCCTCAAGTTTTCTGCTATCGGTCTACCAAATTTCCCATCATTCATGTTTCTAAAGTACAAAAATGGCTCTTAACTACATATCTGATCATGAGAGCATCCTGCATGAAACCCTCACTCTCCTGTCTCTCCGGCTATGCTCTAGACTCTAGTTTGGTGGTAAATTACCTTAACGGTCTTAACAGCCTCACTGTTTTCTTGGATCCAGTCACCAACCTGTATGTGTGCATGTGTACATGTGTGTTGTACATGTGTGCATGTGTGTACATATGCATGTGTGCATGTGTATGTGTGTACATGTGTGCAGTGGTTTTTGTTCCACCTACACTCACTTATTTCCCAGACACCTATAAGATGCACTCACAAACTCATCCAGCCGTACTCATCATTTGTATAAGAACAGTTCTGTGGTCATAGACACAATCACACACTCACGAGGTGACCACAGTCGGATAGACTGACCAGATCATGGCAACTCTCTTCCAACTTGCTCCTGTCCAGGTTCCCAGACAGGTCACCTTTAACTTCTGGCCACCTATGCTGCTGCTTCCTGCTCTGCCTCCCCCATCACACACCTGCAGTCAGGTGATGCCAAGGGACCCTGATGACATTAGCCGCGACCTGGCAGTTCCCTTGCTGTTGCAGAGTGGTGCCATGGTCAGGGCCCACCGCAGAAACTGGCAGAACCATCATTTTTTTCAACAATAAATACATGTGCACGAATAAATTTACCAACATGATCCTGCTGTTCGAAATTCAGCCATTTCTGTCGTGTATTTTAATGGCGAGAGGACTAGGAGTGGGTGGCTGATAAAAACATGGTAGAAATGTCCTTTTTTCCTTTCAGTCACTGAGGAGGGGATTTCCTGTCACACAGCATTCTGCCATGCTTGAGTGTCTGTGGGAAGATGGGTTTCCCTCTCCATGTGAACAGCTGCTGAAGGGGCAAGGCAACTCCAAAGAGTAAATGACAGCCAGGCCAGGCCATTTGCTTTGAGTAACCACCACACACCAATCTAGAGGGCCAAATGCACCTCCCTGCTTCTTCTCACAGCGGCTCTCTGGGGGTAGCTGCCATTAAGACCCATTCCCAGGCCCCCAAACCAAGGCTTACATAATCCTCCCCCATCAACAGACCTAATTTCCTGGCTTGTCTTTGTTCTCTGGTTGCCTAAGATGAGCCTGTCTGCGTAGAGGTGTAAGAACCCATCAGCAGACAATCTCTCCCCAGGAATAACAGCCTTGGTTTGCTGCCGTCAAAAGGACTGCATGGATCTATTCTCATGTTAATATCAAACTGCCCATTCAAGAATAAAATTGAATTTGTTTGCAAAATCAAAACTAATTGGTTCTAAAGCAGGGATGGGAGATACCCAGATTGTTGACATGGTGGCTATTTTGAACTAGAGACAAAATAATGAGTGTTAATTGAAATGAAAACATGTTAACCATTGGAATAATCTGTCGCGTACAATGATGCTGGGATTTCTCGGTTGTTAGGGTTATTTCAGCCATTATCCCGTGTCATAAAATTATACAGGAGCAGCATAATGGCGTGTGTCATTTATGAAAGCTGTCCCAATGGAAGCGACAGGTTCCCACGTGACAGACTCCCCGTCCCAGCATGTGTGGGCTTGCGAGGCCCCGTTTCTGAGTGAAGAAGGTTCCAGATGTAGGATCCTGTGCAAACAAGTACAGTTTTATTAATGAGGCAGCAGGACTAGAGAAAAAGAGCAAGGCAGGACCAGAGGTACCAGATACTCAACGGCACAAAAGACCAGCTGTGTGGGGAAGCCGGAGATGTAAAAGGACAGGAATATGATGAGGACAGCTGCTAGATATTTGCCGAGGGCCTTATAACACACAGCTACTGCACGGCTATTGCTATGGGTAGGACCCTCCTCTGGTAATCAGTAGCCTGGCCTATGATGAGCTCCGGGGAGGCTGCAGCCATTGCTTTAGGCACTTTCCATGAACTTTCGCATTTGGTCCTCACAAAAGCTCCCAGAGGGAGAAAACTGTGGTTGAGCGTATGAAATCGGTTAGGGAGAAGGAGCCAGGGAGACTTCCTAGGCAAAGAAGACATGGGCAACGGGAAGGACCCAGCCCATCACCCTGAGCCTATCCAGCATTGAGGTAGGAAGCGTCCACTGGTCTGTCTGGAAGGTCTTATGTGGCTCCAGCCACATCCTGGTTCGTCTAGGTGAGGAAAAAGAGGTTGGCAAAGCATCCCAGATCAAGGCTTGGGTGGGACAAAAGGGACAAGCAGGGCCCAGCTCAAGCAGAGAACCACACTCCAAGGCAGCCCCGAGTAGCAGCCTCAAGTACCTAAGTACACTAAAAGAATAGAGTAGAATGAGGACCAGACAAAAGCCATGTGCCCGGGAGTCTACTATTCCAAAAGCAAGAACAGCTCTTTAAGGGTCACAGCCTGTATACTGTGACTCATTTCGACGTGTGACCCGCCCTTCACCTAGGCTTCAGGATGACCAAGGCAGCTGATGATGCAGCTACTCTCTGGAGAGGAGAGGAGTCAACAGCTTGGACTAGAAGTTCTGAAAACACCAGTCAAACTGCTTCCTTGAGCAAACTGAAAATGAACAGGCAGACACAATGAACTCAAAGCACACGCTCGACAAGACAGAAGAGGCTGGGCAGAGGGCATGCAATGTAGAAGCCATGCTTTGCAGCTCTCTGGATCTTTCTAGCTCCAGCTCCTACTACTGACCATATACTACTGGCTAAATTGGCTAAAGCTGAAGAGAAAGGCATCTAGAGGGTTCTCAAAGACGCATTCTCTAGAACTTCTGCCCAGAACAATTGTAAGTATCGGACATAGGACAAGTTAGGGCCTGTGAAGAGGATTTGCTCTGAAGAGGCGCCAAACTCTACAGGCACGTAGACCACTAGTTTTAAAACAATTTGTGTGTGTGTGTGTGTGTGTGTGTGTGTGTGTGTGTGTGTGTGGAGAGAGAGAGAGAGAGAGAGAGAGAGAGAGCGCTCACAAATGGCAGAAAGCAAGGGATGCCTGATGAGCCCCTTGGGGGAAGGAGTATGATATGGAGGTTCCATTGACTGCTGAGCAGGACACAGTCTCTCCTTCTCTGCATGTTCACCAGCTGGGGGTCTCTGTACTGATCACCAGTTACTACAAAAAGAAGCTTCTCTGATGAGGTTGAGAGACGCCCTAATCTAGGGGTACAGTAAGGACATGTACTTAGGGTGTAGTTTATTACTGTACTAGTTAGGGTTACCATTGCTGTGATGAATGGCACAGCCAAATGAGAGATGCCTAATTTAGGGGTGTAGTAAGGATACATGCTTAGGGTATACTTTATTACTGTTCTACTTAGGGTTACCATTTCTGCGATGAAATGCCTTGACCAGAGCAACTTGGGGAGGAAAGGGTTCATCTCACTTACACTTCCAGGTCACAGTCTGTCACTGAAGGAAGTCAGAACAGGAACTCAAACAGGGCAGGAACCTGGTGGCAAGAGCTGATGCAGAAGCCATAAAGGGGTGCTGTTCACCAACTTACTCTGCATGACTTGCTTAACCTCCTTTCTTAAAGAACCCAGGACCACCAGCCTAGGGATGGCATCACCCACAATGAGCTGGGCCCTCCCATATCAATCACTAATTAAGAAAATCATCTTATGGAGGCATTTTCTCAACTGAGGCTCCCTCTTCTCTGATGGCTCTACCTTATGTCAAGTTGACATAAACCTGCCAGCACAATTACCATGTCCATTTGAAGAGTACTGCTACTAGGTTCTCCCATAGGGCTGAGGACCTCCCAGTCCTGGGCTTGGGTTCCAGGTGTTACTTAAATGGGTTGAGGTGTAAAGGCAGGGTAGAGGAGGGAGACAGGGAAAGAGCACCAACACCGAAGACCTTTAAAAGCCTATATAGAAAACTAATACTGTAGAATCATCCTAAACTATGTACATGAAGAGGTTTAAATGCCATTATCCTATAAGAGGGGCCCAACCCCTCATCCAGACATCATAGGCCATCGAATAGAAAGACCAGTACCAGGTATGGGCTACCTCTTTTCAAGTTATTGGTCAGTGGGGTTCCATAGACTCCCCCAAAACACTGCAGGCTATTTCCATTGTTCTTGGTCACCCCCTAGAACTTGATGAGAAGACCCTACTATTGCTGAAGACACTGCCCCCTGAGGGAAAGAATGTGGAGAAAGCAAGCTGGTACTAACCCGGAAGCTTTGTCCCCACTGGCTGACGTTCATAGTGACGGAAGGTTCTGTACCAGGGAGGGAGCGTCATCAACAGTGGTACCCAGCTACGAACCCTGTGAGATTTAACAGTGACCGAAATGACAGGCTGTATTGTGGTATAAATGTTTTGTGAATAGCCAACCACTTTCTAATTGTATTTCAAGCCCACTCCACAAGACAGAACCCACATGTTTAAGGACAACCTAGTCTGCTTGTGACATGGTATTTGAGTAGCTCGGGCAGCTGCACACTATTACCCACAAACCATCACAACTGGGTCATTCTCCGAAAGGGCAGCAGGAAGGAAGAGCCTCCATTCATCTGTGCTGCGTGCCCCTGGATCTCAAAGCTGTCTTCTCAGTCGGTGCTAGCAGGAAAAAGATAAAGAAGCTCTGCGGTGTCTTCTTATCTCTGTGGGCCTCACTGGTAGAGAGCTCTGGCGGATGCTCTCTGAAACTAAACCTAGCTTCCTTGGCCTATACTTATCTTCTTTCAGAATCTCCCCATCCCTTCCTAGGGGGGGCAGCTCATGTGCCGTTCTTCTCAGAGACTGTCTCAGGTACCTCTGCATCACCAAGCCTGTTTGTATGTGAACACACACACACACACACACACATACACACACACATACACATGCATGTGAATACAGCGCACACATAGCTCTTTTCCCAGTTGTTCCACAAGGAGAGACAGGATGTTGAAGCCCATGTCAGCATGCTGTGCCTGTGTGCCACCATGCTGTTTGTCAGTAGAACCTGGACGAATGTGGACAAGTTACCAAGAAGACAATAATCTGTTAGCTCTGCTCGAGGAAAGTCAGCCAAAGGCATTCGTGCTGTCTTAAGATCATTGAGTGGGCAAAATTCTGCAAAATTCAGAGGTCACTTGAAGAGGGAATATTTTTATTTCTTCAAGGCTCCGATCAAGCGCACTGAGCATTCTTATATACAAATCTATAAGTTGATTTTCCTTCCATGAAAGGGATTGGAAAAGATGGGATTAAAAAGGTCAATTGGTCAGCAATGTACCAAGCTATATTCCAATAGTAGGGAGCACTAGTGTGGAAGAGAACTCAGGCATGACATGGTGGCACACTGTGCTTCTAACTAAGAGGCATGGTGCACCATGCTCCCGAGTATTCCCAAAAGTCAGAGCACTGAATTCTGGAGTGGTGTGAGTAGCCGGTTGCTGGCCTGCTCAAGAGTCTGCCCTCTCTATGCCTCCTTTCATGTGCTTTTCCTGCATAGAGACCGTGGTGCATGGGTGCTCGTGTCTGTCTATCTGCATAGAGACCGTGGTGCTGGGGTGCCTGCATCTATGTTAGACAATGCGCTAAGCGGTTGCAGTCAACAGGCTCCCAGTGGTTGCTCAGTGCAAAAAAGCTGATGCTGTTCTCTGAAACCTTCTCCAGAGCGGTTCTTCTTGGCGAATTTTATCAACCCACAGGCACTGCAGTCTTGTCAGGGGACAACTGCAACAGCGCCCTGGGTAGAGCCCTCCTCTGTTCCCCTACCCTCTGCTAGAGCAGTTTTTACCACCTACCACCTGAGAACCATTGATACAAGGTGTTTGCCTGTACCTCCAAAGGGCCACCAACGTCACCAAGGCCACCCCAGCAGCATGTCCACTTTCCCTTATAACACGAGGGGGGTGGATTGGTTTCTGAAGAAACTGGTGAAGTGGAGAGCAGGTGCAAAGACAATGAACCCAACCTTTTTCTGGCTTATTCCACTTGGTATGCAGGTATAGGTTGGGCTCACATGGGCAGAAAGTGGCAACCGCCATCCTAAAGCCCCTTGGAGAGGTGGGTGTCTCATTCGCCAGTCCTCTGTTTTCTAAGTCTTCTTCTCAGACAGAGTGAATGATGGAAATGGTGCTGACTACAGTCCCAGGCGTCCTGCTGGGGGTGGGGCGGGGTGACATGGCCTCAGGTAACGCTATCTACTCCTGTTCTTGGGAGCTAGAAAGGTGAACTGAGTTCCACAGGCCAATGAAGAGTCTGACCTTAGGAAGGAGTCTGTGGTCTACAAGCCTCCTGGTTGGAGCAGACCTTAGGAATGAAAGCCGGGCATTCAAGAGGGCTCAGGCATAGCCAGAACCATGCAGGGCCTGGCACAGGCAGCTGGACTGGAGGGCATCCAATGCTGGTCCCTTTCCACGCCTCCTTTCTTAAGGAGGTATAAAGGTCATTCTGCAGCACAGGAGGAACACAAACCAGCAGCTCTGTGAGACAAATGACATTCCATGCTCCAGAGGAGAGTTGACCTTTCTGTGTGTTCAGTCACTGTGCACAGGGACAGGGTGTTGGGCAAAGAGAAAAGAATCTAGAGAAGTAGGTTTCAGGTCAGACAAGGGCAGAGCTTTGGAATCCAGTTCATCACAGAGAACAAAATGAGACAGACATATGACATCCAGGGGCCCTGGAGACTTCTATGAACATCTTCTGAGCTGTTTCTGTGTGCCCATGAGTGGGGTGAGTTCTGTGCAGGAAACATAAGGGGATGCTCCTGGCCCCATGTCACAGTAACCCTCATTTCAAGCAGCATTTTGTAACTCAGTGACTATCTCAATCCCTAACTAAGCAAGTTCTCCTGGTCCCACGTCTCTAGCTTCTCCCTTAACTGACCTTTAACCTACAAAATATTTGGTGAGCACCTATCCTGTGTCAAGTCCTGAAGCAGGCGGAGGAGACATGAAGTGAGTGGACTGATGTCATCGTGAAGACTTATCACACACCTTGGCTCTGCTCCAGCGCTGTGTTCAGGAAGTGCCCGTTAATTCACAGACTCACAAAGCCAACAGTCACCCAAGGATGGACTGGAGTCTCACCTGCATTTTCTTTTGAGTGTGGAATTACACTTTAAAGTTGGCAGTGAAATGAGCTAAAGAAACTGCTAGGAAATCCAGAAGGACATGAACTGGGGAGATCCAGGGTTAGAATGGAGTACAGAGAAAGAATGCCTCTGTTCCCTCAACACTGAAGTTTATAGACTGAAACCAAGCTCCCCATGCTAAGATATTAGGAAGTAGGGTGCCTGGGAGGTGACTGGGTCTGGAAAGCAGGACTGGGACTGGTGGTTTTATTGTTTTTAGAATATTTTACTTAATGTGTAAGTGCTTTGCTGACATGTATATATGTGCACCATGTACAAGCCCCATGCCCGGAGATGCCAGATGATCCTCAGGCATTAGAGTTAGAGCTGGTCGGGAGCTGCCCAACATGGGTACTGAGAACTGAACCCAAGTCCTCTGTGAGAGCAGCAAGTGATCCTAACATATCTCTCCAGATTAGTGACTTCATAAACGAGCCTGGAGAGGTATCAGTGGTTCCTCCTGCCACATGGGGGGGGGGGAACAAAAGGAGAACCTCTAAAAACCAGGAGATAGTTCACACCAGGCAAGGTACCTGCCATTATTTCTCCAACTCTAGGATTCTGGGAAATAAAAATCTTTTGTTTAGAAGTCTACAAGAGCAGACTACATCGCTTATATCACAGAATCTAAACACACAGCATGGTTTCTAGAGAAAGGTATCCACATCTGTTTGTTGAATAAAGTCCTCATTACCAACTCCAATGTAGTAGCATATGGATTAATAACCTTGACCTTGCCATCACTAGTGCATATAGGCAGTGTTTTGAAGTGGACCCTAACTTCAAGCCCTTTTACCATCCCCATACTCAGTAATGGTACCTGCCAACAAAAGGGACCTTGTTCCAGAGGGGAAGGCAACCCCACCACCTTGTCTCCACTTTAGGGTTTCTCATGGCCACATTATGCTAAGCCATAGCTTCCCTTCCCATTGGGGCCAGCATTGCCCATTGGAGTTAGCCCCAAGGCGCATCCAAAGTGCCATGGTAATGAAAGCATCAAAGGCAAGCAAGGTAGGCTGGAAGTCTGCTTACCATCTGGTAATGGAGGCGGACCTGTGAGAAGCATCTCTGAAGAAAGAGCACGGGAAAGGAACCGAGGTCCCTAAACTAATTAACATAATCGCTTTTGTTCCTCTGTGCACAGAGAGCCTTGCCTCCACCCACCCTCTCCATGAATAATACTGAAGACAGCATTAGCTTGAGGATATTCTATGTAGAACACAAGTCCATCTAAAGATAGAAAGCTCATCTAAAGGAACCCATTTTCTGGTCCACGAATCTGAAAGGTCAGTGCCCAGAATGGGCTCTACTATAATGTCTGTGCTTATAAAGAACGTCTTTCGTGGTTCGCTGGTTGAATTCAACTAGTATGAGACACTGAAACTAAAAACCTACGAGTGGGGATCCTGATGAGTTTAGCAAAGCAATAGCAGACAAAGTAGATTCACGAAATATAGGACAATGAAAGAAACTAAAACAGAAAGGCACAAAAATGGGAAACTTCAATCTTATAACTTTTGTGCATGGAGGGCCCACATGTGTCAGGCCTATCTGATTGCTAATCTGCCCCATAACCCGAGTCCTCAGGATGGGCGATGAGCATTTTACAACTCCCGTGTGCTGCAGGGTACAAGCTTGTTCATTTCACCATGAGCAGAGACAGATGCGCTAGCGTGATCCACACCTGCGTGTCATCAGCAAGACATGATCCCGCAAGGAAGTCACACCAGTGATTATCTATTCAAAATGGCACACCCACCTCAGCCAATGTTTCCTCACACACTTCATTTTACAGCTACAGGTTTGCCACTGGGTACCCGACTTAATAAACAGACACACAGAAACACCGCCTAGAATCCCAACATTGGAGGCAGCATGCAGAGCTCTGAATGCCTTCATCAGACATGGAGGCAGGAAATGGGAGGGTGTCCTTAAGCAAACCTGTGCCCTGTAAAATACCCGTCATCTCAGAGCCACAGATGTGGGTCCTGTGAACATCTGGGCCCAGGCACATCCTAGGAAGTCAACCACAAAATAGTCTTCATTTCCTGGATACAGCAGTCAGCTCAAAAAAAAAAGCATCACAAATCGCAAGGAACCTATGCTGCAGAGTCAAAAGGAATCTCTGAAGCCACGTTTGAGGGCCTGGGAGCCTAGAAGAAGAATGGGGTAACAATGTGGTAGAGACCTGCCCCCCAAGGGCTACACCCAGAAAATGCCTCACCAAAGTATGAGACTTACCAAGGAGCCTGTGATAGTTAAGCCTATCCTACCCAGCCTGTTTCAGTAGCTTTGAAAGTAGGGGCTTTAAAGAAAAATACATACAAGGCAGGACAACACAAGGGTGCTATACCATACTAGAAAATTTGCATTTGTTCATTAAAAACATCTTTGTACATCTGGACACCTCTTTGTGCAGCAGACGGCAAGCGGTCAAATGCAGAAAGAAAACAAGTGAATGCAGGTGTCCAGCTGCAACTGATGCATCCACAATGCAGCCCCTTGTCCCGAGGCTCAGGGAAAAGCAAGAAGGAGGGAAAGACGATCAGAGTGAGGACCAGGGTCGGTGTGGGAAGACAGAACCCTCTGTATGTGACAGAGAAGTCGAACCATGAAGCCTCAACACTGTGATCACCTAAACAAGAGCTGTATGATGACAGCATCCATGACACAGTGGGGAAATTTACAAACCCTACCTTTGGCTGCCAAGAAAGGGAGAATCTATTTTCTCCAGAAAAGAGGTTCTGGTAGGTGACTCAGTCCTCCCAAAGTCATCCCTAAACACCAATGCATACATAGAACATGAAATTTAACTCGGTAGGCTGTGTGTGTGTGTGTGTGTGTGTGTGTGTGTGTGTGTGTGCATATGCGTGTATTGCATGACAATAACCCCTGAAGAAGTCATGAATTTGAGAAGGAAGCACAGGAGGAACTGAAGGGGGAGGGAGGGGAGAAATGATGTGAAGACAGCACTCCTGCATGACATTCTCAAGAAACAGAGAATTTAAATAGAAACAAGTGTATCTTTACAAATCTGCCCTGCAATGTAATGCATGCCTCACCATGCGGTGTCTGCCTTCGGTGCTGTCCCCTTGCTGTCCCCTGCTTCAAGGGACTGAAGATCCCATGCCATTGTTCACACTTCTAATATGAGTTGCTTTTTACTCTCCACTGCTCCTGTCATCCAGATCAGACCATCAGTGCCTTCAGTTTCATGAAGGAAAACAGAGGAAGGAGGACGGAGGCTTGTACTGCAAAACTGTACCCAGGGGAGACCCCAAGATCAGTCTCATCTGCATCCTAGGCACAGGTAGATGGTAGCCCTGTTTCCGTTTCTCTTAAAAGTCATACTTTCAATGTCACCTGAAGCTGGCTGGGTAGACCTCTGTCTGGGCTGTAAGACCTCAGGGTTTAAATTAATTCAGGTCTCTATGTATAAGTGACATGTGCTTCCAGGAATACATTTTGGAAAAAGTGCAAAGGAACAATTGGTGTGGGCACAGAAAGGAGGAAATCGGTGCAAAACCAGGTACCAGACCAATTGCTTGATAAAGTGCAAGAACTAAAGAAAGGGGTCCAGGGTTCTGTGTGATGGGAACTCAGGGGCCAGAAGAACAATGACTCCCCCTTGGAGATTGTCCCTAGGTGGCCTCACATCTCCAGCGGCTGCTGTGTGACCTAAGTACAGGCAAAGAATCTGCAGACAGATAAAAATCTGCCCCTTATTGGTCGGGCGCAATTGGGACAATTATTTATGTAACCCGAGTAGCGGCTTTAGTCACCAGGGGGGTACATGCAGAGAGCTATGAGAGGAAGACCTATCCATGTAAAGTTCTTCTGACACACAATAAGCAGTCAGCCACGCTGGTCTGAAACATCCACGCCCCTCTCCTCTTCTTCAGGGGTATATATTTGGCACAAGCTCCAAATACATAAAGTTGTATGCCTTTGCCAAAAACAGGTCATGGTGGAGTCCTCGTTTATCAAGTAAGTGACTGACTTGGAAGACAGTGAACCCAAACTTAGCTTCGATGGTTCCATGGTCAGCAGAGGAATATCACCAAGTTCTTGGACTTGAGCTCTAACCATGGTGATCTCTGAGTTTAAAATGAAACCCACGGCAGCCTGTGGTCCCTCACAGAAGGGACACAGCCACAGCACTGCAGATTCCTAGTAATGAAGGTGGTCTCCACGACCCGATGATAATTGGAAATGCCTTGATGGACCAAGCATCAGAAAGCCGGGCAAGCACCCGGAAGCCTGGCGCCTTCCACGTGCTCATGTGCCTCCCAATCCTCCACAGCTATGTATGTGTATAATCATCCGGTTCAAAGCCCCTGTAGCAAGAGGCAGTGCTTTGTTGTAAGACAAAACTGAGATGAAATAACCCCATCCTTTCAAATATCCTCTGAGAGTTTGGTATTTGAGGCACATCCTGTGATGTGTTTCTCTCTGACCTCAAACACTTTGATTCTTTTTTTCAAGTTCACATAAAAGAGAGAAAGCCCTGGGATGTGTCTACTGTACCAAGAGCCTCGACGGCATCTAAATTCTTGGTTGGCGCAGAGAATTAGTTGTTATTCCAGATAAGGAGGAAGCAGAGATGAAGGGCCATTACATGAGAGAGGCCCAGGCCTCTGGGAAGTTGGACCGTCTCACTCCTTACTTAAAAATAGATGAGTACCCACTGCTCCCCAAGGCTTTGAGGGTCCACTTAGACAGTACAAGTCCCATTCTGACACCGTCTCCCCATTCACAACACACTGTCAGAATCAGAGAGTGTGGCTTGTCTGGACGGCCCCAAACAAATGCTTCAATTTTCTATTCTCCAAATGAAAATCAATGGCAAGAGAGAGAGAATAAAAAATCAATGCTCAGCCCTCTGTGAGGAGACCCCACCTCCTCCAACTCCACAAGCATCTGATCAGAACCAGTGATCCCCAATAGCAGAGACACTGGCAGCAGAGCCCTCTGCAGGCTCCATCCCTTGGCAATATTCTCCTAAAAATATCTCAGAGAGGATTTAAAAAAAAAACTATGAATAATAAGACATTGTTTAAAACATCCCTTTCCATTGAGAGCAGACTCAGTTACAAATGGGGCTCTGGTTTCCCAGGATGGAGTCTGACATCTCTGTTTCCCAAATGATCTGCCTTGTGGCCATGAGTTATAGGATGCTCAGCCATTCACCTATACTATCATATTCTCCTCATCCCCAGGCAGCTGTGTGTTTCCTGTGACCCCAGACACGGAGTCTGTGTCCCTTATAACTGGTTTGGCCTCAGAAGGGAGGAAATGGAGATGGCATACTTCATATTTATTTGAGTCTGATCCTTTTTGGTATTCAATTATTTGTTGATTGTTTGGTATACTAATAGCTCACTTGTATTTGTTGCTGAGTAGTTTCAATTATTAATGGCTAGGACACAATTGGCTGATCAGCTCACCTTGCATTCTCGTGTGTGTGTGTGTGTATGTGGTGTGTGTGTGTGTGTGTGTGTGTGGTGTGATGCTAAATGAAGCTGATATAAACACACATGAGAGTATTTTACATGTACATATATGTAAAGCAAACCCTCTGAAATATTCCCTCCCAGAATGATTGGACTTTTTAAAAAAAAATGTAAGAGTATCTACTGAACATCAGACACCTTCAATTTGGGTAAAATCTCATTTGCTATGTCACAATTAGGAAGTCTTAATCAAACCCAAGGACAGAAATCTCATGTCATTTTCTTCTGAAAGTTTTGTAGACTTAGTGTGTGTGTTTACAAATGTGACCCATCTCTCAAGTGAAATTTTTATACAGCATGTTATGCAATCACTAAAATTTTAAGCTTGGTTTATAGTACCCTAAAGTGTTCATGTATAAATATCAACACTAAATTTTATATATTATATAGGCCACTTGCTAAATAAGTTTTGACATAAACAAGTCAATACGCAAAACAGAAGTCGAAGGGATGCTCAGACGCTAAGAGCACTGGCTGCTCCTCCACAAGACGGCTTTGTGCCCAGCACCCTCGTGGCAGCTTATACACACCTATGACTTCAGCCCCAAGAGATCCAATACCTTCTTCTGATCTCTGAGGATATCAGGCACACGTGTGCTATACACATGTACATGCAGGCAAAATAATATGCGTAAAATAAATAAATTTTAACAGAGACAAGAAAAGCTAGAAACTAGACAGAACTTACTGAAATACTTTAATTACTGCATTTAAACACTGTGGCCTTTACCTACTTCCTACTTATTTTTTTGTAATTTTAAAATATTTTCTATAATAAGCATCAACCATCATTCCAAAGGTAGAGCGAGAATTTTTAAGACATCAACAAGAGGCCGTTCTGACCACATCCTTCACTCTGCAGTTCACCAGGGATCCCATGGAGACCGTGAAGCAGGAGCATATGGCCGTGAGTCTACCTCCTCCCACACTGCCAGCACAGCCTAGCAGCAGGAAGGAGAGAGAATTTCCACAGGAGCTCTCTGAGAAGGATGTGAATGCAGCGGAAGCCTCCGGATGAAATCCCCACAAGCCTCCTCTTCAAAGAGCTGGAGGAAACACTGTGTCCACAGTCCTGTGTTCCCAGGAGCTGCTCTATCCACTTGAGGTCCCGTTCAGGCCACAGCCTTCCCTCGCTGGGGCATTCCCCAGCCTTGCCCCCAATCCACTTGCAAGTCAGTCTACGCTGGGGAGGGGGGGGGTGTTCTCATCAGCTGTGACCTCCCAACTCGCTCCTGGTCTGTCTGCAGCTTCTTAAAGTCTAGAGACAACATGTTCCCTTTGAGCTGCGAGAGGCCAGCTCGGCTGGCAGGATTCTCTATAGATATTTTACAGAATGAAAAAGCAGTTCTCAGATAGATGAAAAAATAGAGTTGTCAGTATGCTGTCTCTACTCTGGGGGACCCCTGAAGTTTAATGTAGAAGGGCAGATGCTTCATCCGGGAAGGCATCCAAGACCCTCCAAGGAGATACACACATGGCTACTATCGAGGGCTGAGCAATCCCACTTCTGAGAAGGATATTTGGGGATACAACCACAGCGACCACACCGCAGGTCTCCTTGGGCTTCTCCCTTCCTGCTATGGAAGAGGGTGTACCACCTTCACCAAAGCACATTCCTGAGCTATTTTTCTAGCAGTGAATAGACCCTATGGTCAGAAATGCGGTCGTTTTCTTTGTCTTCCCTGCTGCAAAGCACAAAGTGGCAGCAGAAATGTCACCATAACCCCTGAGATCCGGTCCAAAGGCTCGAAGGCAGCACACTCAGAGTGAGAAAGGGAAGCTGCTTCTTTCTCAGGAACATATGCAGCTGGGAGGGAGAGCTCTGGCTGAGCTTCCAGAATTACTCAGAGAATAACTAGTACGGCAATTGTTTCACTGAGGGTTAGACTAGCTGGCATTGTCGGACATTAAACCATCATTGTGTACCATCACCTATATTGAACTTTCACACAAAATACACTGTGTCTTCACATTAAATCCATTTAACAGATGAAGAAATACAAATTTAGACTCACAAACTTATTGATCAAATTTACATAGGCCCGGAGGAATTGAACCCACTTCTGTGTCCTTCCTAAATCCATGCCCAAAGCTATGATCAGTTTATGGCTATAGGATCTGGGGTCTGTTCTTGCCACATAAGCTGAGAATGAGGCTCCGAAGTGTGGTGTACCCAGGACAATGCCTGTATACCTGGGTGTGTATGAAAACCAAAGAGATGACTGCCTTGGTCTCAAACGCATTTGAATTTAAGACTAAAAATCTCTTACTTGGTATTTCATCAAAGTCTAGGGGAAAGGATGTCCTGGAACATACATTTACATGTGCACACACATATACATGAGACTGAGTGGTTGAACCACTTTGGAGATTATCCCTAATTGGGGGCATTCTCTTGCTTGCCAGTAATGAAGGCTCATTTCCTTCTCTCCTAAAGGCAGAAGTCATGTGATGGGAGGACTGGGGTGGTTTTCTTGGAGTGTGGGTTCCTGAAACGGGACTTCAAATGATAACGACGAAATTATTCTTACAGCCCACTCAGTAATGACTTGCATATGTCTATGGCTGGCAAAATCCCAGCACAGAGAAGAGGGGGTGGGCACAAGCCACTCCCCAAGCCAAGAAGCTATTTGTCATTGATAGCTGCTGGGAGAGAGAAGTCAGCTTTCTTCAATGGGGAGCTCACAGCGGCAAATCAACAACACTCCAGGGCAGGCTCCACACTCAGGAGTGGTTAGCCAACACAAAATAGACTCCAGACTTATTTTTTTGTCTGTGCTTTTTGTTGTTGTTGTTGCTTTGTGTCCTTTCTGTTGTTGTTGTTGTTTTAAAGGGTATGAAGTTGGGTGGGTAAGGAGGTGAGAGAGGATGTGGGAGGATTTGGGGTAGGTGAAAATATGATCAAAATATATGAAATTCTAAAATAAATATTACATTAACTGAAAGGCTTTTAAACATGTATATGCAAATTATCGATGCTTCTTACTGCTTCAGCTCTGCATTTGCAGAATAGAGACCAAAAAAATTTATCTGATTTAAAAACCGCCCAGAGGAACTGAAGGGCAATCGCTGAGCACCACCCTGGGGTCCAGGGCAGGACCCATCTGACTCCGGGGAAGAAGCGCCCGCCTAGAAAACAGCCAGGCACATCTCGGAGCTTTGCACTCGCAACAACACTGACTGCAATCCCTGGCCACGGATTCCAGTGGCCATGTCTGTGGCATCGGACCTCAGACTAGGGAAGACAGAGGCTGCGCATCGCTCCGATGAGAAGCTCTGTTTTGCTGCCAGGGGAGAGGTGCTACCCCCCACCCAGAAAAATCCAGAGGAGGCCACTCAGAAGGGAAAGGACCATCAATCACAGCATGTCCTAGGAGGATGAGCCAATGGCTACCATCAAGACCTGGAGAGAGAAAGAAAGCACCCATTCTGCAGACTCCAGGGTGGGTGTCACACTGGAGCTACTAAAGCCAGGGCAATGGGAGGGTCCAGTTCCTGAAAGGCTGCTCATCATGCTCAGACTGTCAGTGGCAACCAAAAAAAATGAAGGACCACTTCCTGCTTTCTAGACTGTAACCTTCCTGGGTACCAGGGTTACTCAAGGAAGAGGACGGCCCCCATGTTGATGAAAAGGGGCTTTTCTGTTCAGATGAGGGCTCAGAGTCAAAATTAAGAAATTCTTTTTAAGTTAAGGTTTCTATTCTTAGAGCTGGAGAGATGGTTTGTCATTTAAGAGCGTTGATTGCTCTTCCAAAGGACCTGGGTTCAATTCTCAGCACCTACATCTACAACTCCAGTTCTAAGGATATAATCAATACCTTCTTCTGACCTCTGTGGGCACCAGGAACACATGATATGCAGACAAAACACCCCCACAAACACTAAAACAACAACAACAACAACAATCATAATAATCATCATTTAAAAAAAGTTACTGGTTTTGGCAAACCTGTGCTTGCTGTCTGATCCCAGCACCTGAGTACAGGCACCCGATAGCATTTAAAGGCAAACACACTGCTCTCTTTTGTCCACCCTGCTCCCAGGCACAGCCTGAATGCTTCAGATCCCCCAGTCACAGAGCACCCCGAATTTCTAGTCACCTTCTTCCCCCCACTTACCTGGGCAGCAGGTGCTTGCGGCTGACGCACAGGGCTGTCTGGTAGTCTTGGGTCACACACACTTTGTGGGGGCTGCACTTCACCTTCAGGCAAGGGTCCTTGGATGGGTCCAGGGCTGAGATAAAAACAAGGAGAGCAGGGTTAGCACCTCCAGGGAAATTTAATTTCCGTCACCACTCACATAGACAAGTGGGAAATCGGCCAGTTGTGCTGATCTGCGCTGCGTGTCTTTTCCAAGGCTGGTGAGGACTGCAAGGGAATCCAAGCCAGGCAGAGCTCTGCATCTGTCACCCAGGGCTCTCAAGCACCCTGAGAGCAGCCCATTAGTGTACTGGGCCTTTTCCAGGGCCGTGATTTTTAAGCAGGAATTACTCTTTAAAAATATCCCTCATAATTGTACATAATCCAAGGACCAAGAGATACCAAGACTGTCCCTCTTTGGTTACTGTTGGCTTGTGTGACTTCTTCCATGCTTAATCTTAATTATTTCCTATTACACACACCCAAAATTCTTGCTGACATTGTTTGCTTCTGTTCAATAAATATGAACTTCATACATGAATAGTTTATTTTAATTTTTTTTGAAAACTTCAGAACGGGCAACACATTTGTACAACACCAAGTTCGGATGTAAGTGGGAGTGGGGAAAGTCTACACATAAATATTGATTGTGCAAGGCAGAATTAGATAAGGGCCGTGATGGGCATAGAGAATGATAACGGAGCTGGAGAGAAAAATAGAGATCAATTTCTAGGGCAAGGATTAGTGAAGCATTAATATTTGAATTGAATCTTGAAGGATGGGCAGGATTCTTGCAAAGCAAAGATGGAAAAGACAAGCCGGGCAGGAAGAGCGGCTTGAGCAAACGCGGGGCGGCATGTCTGGGCAATCACGAGACAGTCAATCTCTTCGCTGGAGCTGTGGGTCTGAATAATGAGGGAGGGGAAAAGTTGTTCCAAACACATAACTCCAGAAAGAATTCCCAAAGGCACAAGGTCATATTCAGCAGCATTTTCTAGACGAGGCTGAGCAGCAGGCCCCTGGCTAATCAGCACTCTGCTTGCTGAGGTACATGTGCTCATCATGGGTACAGAGGGGGCCCCAGGGGATTCTCTGCAAAACAAAAGCGATTGTGCCATCTCCCAGCTTCCAGGCTGAAAGCCTATTAGGCAGTAAATCTTTCATAACTGCTCTCCAAGCCAGGGGAGGGACGGTCCCCACACCACCCTCACACAAACATTTGTCTAAACAGATTGGCATTCCGAGCAGGAACTGCAAAACTGTCTACCCCACCAATGAGGCTCCGGCTACCACACAGAAAGTCACAGTTCTTCTCTGCCACCCAGGCCTGAAAATCACACATCACTTTCTTTAGGCTGCTGTTGGGAATTTCTCAAGGGTCCTGAACCCACAACCTTGGGAGGTGCAACTGCTGTGTATCTCAGGGTGGCTCCTCCCTGTGGCAGGGGTAGCAGCTGTGAACAAGCAGGGAGCGTTCTTTTATCAGTCACAGCAGCAGCAAGGCCCCGATTCCAACCCCAGTGGAGTCGCCTGGTAGAGTCTACTTCCCAGGGGTTATGTTCTGAGGCTTGGGCTTAACAGAGAAACAGGCTCCAACAGGCAAGCCAACAGGCGAGCAGTTGGTTTGAGCCCCAGAGACAGGGCTTGCTCCTGAGTCCTAAGCTGAGAGCAGCCTCTGGAGGCAAGTAGCAGAGAAGGCTAGGCCTGCCCACAGAGTCCTCCAGAGCTGAGCCTTCTAGAAATTTGCAGGCAGAGCTTCCGGGTCCTGTGTAGAAACAGCTGGTTTTCTGAAGATGACGTTGGAAGGTTGGAGTGATCTCTGTGCATCATACCTTGGAGTGTGGTGCAGCCAACTTCAACTGCTCTCTAAGATGCCTTTAGAACTAAGGCATCCAGTAAAGATTAGCATGTGACCACCCGTGAGGACAATACCAGGCCTTCCTTGTCTCTTCTCTCACCTTCGTTCACCACTTAGGATCTCAGGGAACCTGGAGACTACACCACCGGCAACCTTACCACAGTGGCCAGTTAGGGCATTTCCCTCAGTAGGTGCCAATGCTGCTGAGCCTTGAATTTCTGCCCCAGAGGCTTTCAGAGATGGCGAATCTCAGGCTGGCCTCCTTGATGGGTACGGGACTCTGCAACACTATCTGATGTGTGTGACAGACACTGGAGCAGAATTTGGACTCTTGCTTCTGTAGCTTACTTCCCGTGAACGTTTTCTGTCCACACTGCCATCCAGGTGGACAGAACAATGCAACTGTGCAAGGCAGGAAAGGGCACAGACCTCAGCTCCAGGGCTTCTGGGACTGCATTCTAGTTTGGCTGTTTTCCAACCAGTCTATGCCTCCATTTCTTCTTCTGTAAAATTGGGATACTAACAGCTCCTTTATGGATGGTTAGGGCTTGTTAGCTGCCATTGGTTAATACATTGCAGGTGTCTTTACATCTAGAATGGTAAGCACGTGCCATACATGTGTTGGGTTTGAAGGTTTGTGTTCTGTTCTCAGAGTGGGTAACAAGGCTTCATAATTACAGGAACAATCGCTGGCACTCAGTCGAGTATGTCTGACATGCAGGCGGTGCACTAAGCCCTCAAATTGGATTAGCTCATTACCCTAGTTTGTTTTCTGGTGCTGTAATAAAGAAGACCAAAAACAACTTAGGGAGGAGGAAAGGGCTTATTCAGCTTAAATCTCCCCAACTGCAGTCCACCGCTGCAGGAAGTTGGGGCAGGAACTCAAGCAGGAGCAGGGACAGGAAACAAAGAGGAGAGCCCTTTACTGGCTGGCTTCCAACAGCTTCATGTTCAACCACCACTCTTAAACAATGTGGGACCACCAGTGTGGGGTGGCACTGCCCACTGTGGGAGAGTCTCTCATGGATTCACCGAGCCGCACAGACAAGCCCACAAGTCAGTCTGATGGAGTCTCCATCGAGGGTTTCTTTTCCCAGGTGTCTCTGGTCAGCCTGCTCTCACTGGTTACCTCTCTCACTTAGCCCTCACAGCATCCAGAGATGGCCTCTGGACAAAATGCACGGCGCATTTAAATTGGTCTCGAAGAGAGTGGCAGGTGAGAAGCGTGGTGGAAATTTGCATACTGCTCTATCAACCCAAACTCTGTCCTGTTACTCGTTCTGCTAGGGCCGATCATCTAGACAGCTGATTGACAAGCCCAGACTCGAAGTGGGCAGCCCACCACACCATTCTCTAGACTTCTTCTGGGCTGTAAGGAGTAAAAGGTGAGTCCATGGGTCTGGTGCTGTGAGGCCACAACACACCCTGACAGTGTGTCCCTCAGGACCGAGTGACACAGTCACCAGTGCCAGAACTCAACCAGAAGGGGACACTGAGCTGCACGCTCTGCCTACTAGCTCTAGACATGGTGACACCCATCCCCACCCCCTAGCAGAGGCACTTGACCCATGCCCATTCAATTCCCTGTATTCACATAATCGCCATCCTACTATTAGGATAACTACAGTAGATAGTCCTTACCATCTGAAAAGCCAGACAAACTTAATAAGCAAAACATCCACCCCAAATGTGAATATTTTAACTAACAGTCAACCAGGCCTGAGGGTGCTACCTGAAACCCCAGCTACTTGAGAGAATGGTAAGTAGTTCAAGGCCTTCCTGGGTAACTTCTTATAACCCCACTTCTAAATAAAAAGGGAGTTGTGGGTAGAGCCTTACCTAGCAGTTGTGAGGTACTACGCTGCATCCTCAGTATCACGCGAGCAAAGGAGAGCCAGCCAGCCATCAGCTGTCTACTACTTAACTCCGTGCACATATTAACGATCTGCACAGAGACGTCCGATCAGCTCAATGGTAATTATGAGGGTCTGAGCACTTCAAACATGTCTGTAAATTGTTTGGAGTAGATGAACTTCACAGCACAGCGGAATGTTCACAAATCAAGGGGTCAGCCTCCGCTTCATCACCGGCACTCGCTTTGCTTTGAAATATAGCCGTGCTTGGTTTGACAGGGGATGAAAGGACACGGAGTCCAGGTCTACTGTGCTCTGAGCAGAAGCCACAAGGCTCCAGCCCTGACACAGCACAGGACTGCCTGGCTCCTCTTTCTAAAGAAATGACGGGTAGGAGATCAACCTAGAAGTGGCATTTCATCTAGGGGCAGGGCCTTGTGAGACTTTCCTCCTGCCACATAGCATGTTGACTGGTGTGGTCTCTGTAGGTCTCATGTAGGCAACCATGTTAGTGAGAGTTCAGCATGCTGACTGGTGTGGTCTCTGCAGGTCTCGGGCAGGCAGCCATGTTGGTGGGAGTTCTTGGAGGCAAAACATCCTATGCAGAAGAAACTATCTCACAGCGGTTGTCCTGGTCCTCGAGTTCTTACCATCTTTCTGCCCCTGCTCCCTCAATGTTTCCTGAGCCTATGTCTGGGGTTCTAGTGTAGATGTTCCATTTGGGGCTGGGCACCCCAGAGTTATTTGTTTTCTGCACTCTGATTAGTTGGAAAGTTTTCTCCAAAGAAAGAAACTTCTTTGGTAAGATGTCAGGGCTGTACGTGTCTCCAGGCTTAAGGAGGAATCTTTGTGGTTTTAGGAACATGCTGGTACTAGGTTTTCCTCTAGAGCCTATGATTTCTGTAGCCATGGGTTCTTGGTTGGGTTGATAGTACCAGGCCTGACTTCCCTCCTATTGAATGGCTTTTAGGTCTAATTGTATAGCTGTTGATTAACCCCAACCTACAAGTGTTACAATTGCATCATAACTGCTGAGATAGGGAGAAATAGTTTAGATTTATTTTGAGAGACAGGATCTCAGTTGTAAGGAATCAGACCTACACACATGTAGAAAAGGACAGCACTAATTGGACTCAGTCGGGGTGCTGTGTGTGTTGTGTTGTGTGCGCGTGTGTGTATGTGAGTGTGTAGTAAATATAGAAGAGGTCATGAGTTTGAGAGAGGGTAGTTGGAGGAACACAGGAGGAGTTGGAACAGAGAAGGAGTAGTGGAAAGAATGTATTTATAGCACACTCTTGTATGAAATCCCCAAATACAGTAATCAGGGAACAGAGAGATGGCTCAGCATTAAGAGCATTGGATGCTCTTCTAGAGAACCTGAGTTTGAGTTCCAGCACCCACAGGGCAGCTCACGGCTTTTTGTAACTCCAGTTCCAAGGGTTCTGATGCCCTTCTCTGGTCTCTGTGAGCACTGTATATACATGGTACATAGAGAGACAAGCAGGCAAAACCACCCATACACATAAAATAAAAACAAATAAACCTTTTAGAAAACAGTGATGTTTAAAACCAATAACTAGTATAGGAATCTTTTTCAAAAAGAATCAGTATTTGAGAATCCCTTCCACCAGGTGGGGGAGCTGCCCGTGAGGGGAGGGAAGGAGGAAGGACAGACAGCAGGGACAGCCCTGTGCAGGTGTGGAGCCTTGCTGTCAAGGCACTGGGGATTTCTTGGTGGCTCTCTCCAAGGTGCACTCTCTCTGTGTACATGCTTGGTGACAGAAAGCAGCCATCCTCCAGAGACAACAAAACTCAGTGTCCCTGCTACAGTGTCACAACACCTGCAGGACTCACCAGGAGCTAACCAGAAAATGTTGCCAGCGAGGGCACAGCAAGGGCACAGCGAGGGCACAGCGAGGGCACAGCGAGGGCACAGCGAGGGCACAGCGAGGGCACAGCAGGGACACAGCGAGGGCACAGCGAGGGCACAGCAAGGGCACAGCGAGGGCACAGCGAGGGCACAGCGAGGGCACAGCGAGGGCGCAGCGAGGACGCAGCAAGGGCGCAGCAGGGGCGCAGCGAGGGCGCAGCGAGGGCGCAGCGAGGGCGCAGCGAGGGCGCAGCGAGGGCGCAGCGAGGGCGCAGCGAGGGCGCAGCGAGGGCGCAGCGAGGGCGCAGCGAGGGCGCAGCGAGGGCGCAGCGAGGGCGCAGCGAGGGCGCAGCGAGGGCACCGCAGGGACTGTGAAGGTAATGCCATCTCTCCCACCCACCTTCCAGCAGAAACTAGCCCAGAGTCAACTGGTATAGAACACACATCCAATTAATTTTTCAAAATAACTTTTACAAATCTTTCTTCAAGGAAAAAATAAGAATGAATTAATTTATAGAGAGATTTGTTGAGCTGAAGCACATTGAATTCAAAAGCCAGTTAATTACAAGCTTCATGTAGGTTTGTTTTTTAATTAATGTTATTTTTTAAGCCCATTGCTTGGTCTCAATTAAGGTGGTGATATTTTAATTATCGTAATTGTTTCTGAACTTGTTTTTTAGTTCAGTGAGTTATTTTTTAATTAGCCACATTGATTTTAAAAATCAGGATTAAGCCTTATCACTGTCCTTGGGCACGTCCTACTGTCTTAACTGACAAAGGGTCAGGGTCAAAACACCTGTTATAGAAATTCTGCAGCTACTCCCTAGAGGGTGAGAGGAGAAGGGGTTATTTTGAAATTTGACACAGAAGATCCCCTGGTCACCTGGACAATCACTCATGCCTGTCTGTGTCTACTCAGCCAAATTCAGCAGTCTTTTATTCCACACGAAGTATCTTTTGGCAGGCCACAGACTCGCATCTCCCTGCTAGAAGCTCATAACTCAATAGAAGTCAAATGGGTCATATGAGCACCTTGCCTAGAGCTGGTGAACTCCCTTGGGGAGACTGGCACACATGGAAAAGTGGGTCTGAGTGAGGCACTAGGACAGGGAGAATGTTGCAGGAGAGGAGACTCTTCCCAGGGACAGGAGGAGTCTGGTCTGTTTGGGACATAGGATTGCAGCAGGTTGGGTAGGGGTGACAAGTGCTCCCTCATCCCGTAGAGAGGGTGATGACACAGTCATGGAGGGCCTTGGAAGCCATGGGGAGCCACAGCTCCAAGTCCCAGAACAACTGTAAACATAGTAGGTCTTGGTGACCCCTAAAATGCCCTTCTATGGTTAAGTGGGTACAGGAGCAGGAAGAGGGAGCCTGGTGCACACTTTGTGTGTGGAGTGGCACTAAGCAAGCACAGAGAGGCTTCACAGAAGTGAGAAGTTCTTCTCCATTAAGACAGAGGAGTGCCTATGGCTCTCGGAACATCCTTTCTTCCTTCACTGAACCGCCTTACTTCCTCTCCCCAGCTGCACAGGATTCTGGGAAGCAACGACGACCCTCTAAGACCAGAAAGCCAATGCGTTCTCGAAAAGCTGTGTGAACTGTGCCCCACTCTGCAGACTCACAGAATCTCACGCGTACAGAGGTCACTCAATTTACAAAATATGTACAAATTAGTGATGGCCCATGCTCTTGCCTTTGCTTTTAAGATTGGCCTCTGCCCAGCATCCCCATGGCCCATAGTCGACTGAAGAGCTGTCAGGCCCGGTGATTCATTAGGAGGGACTTCACAGATGATTGACAAAGAAATTACTCCAAACTGTGAAAACCTCCTCAAGCTAGGATCCTGGACATTTATTATAGCTTGTCTGTCCCCATGGTAACTGGTGTGTGCATCGCATCTCCCCTTCTCTGGAGGCACTTGCTTACTAGCTGACGACGGAGCCTCCTTGAATACAAATTGCACTCATTGGATCTCGCTGGAAGCTGGGAAGGAGGGCAGGCTGGAAGCCTCCTTCATTACTCTCGGCTTTCACACTCAAGGGCTTCCCAAGTTCTTTGAGGGCGAACAAAGGGACTTATTGGCCATGTGGCTAGGTAGCACACACAGTTAATTTCAGAGAGACAGGTTGAACCCGTGTGCCCAAGGACTGGGAAATGGCCACAGAGGAGGGCACGGGACAGATAATGACACAGAGGCAGAGGAGAAAAGATGTAACTGATCAAAGAGAGTCGTGCTCCTTCCTTTCCCCTGAGTCCAGGCTCTGAAGATTCCCAACTCCCTGCACCAAAGCGACAAGCACCTTTCTACTTACTAAGGGTGTGGACACAGGACTAGAGACAATTGCTTAAAGATAGCTGGAAGGATGTAGGGCATTTATTACTCTTGTCTTTATAATATGCATAAATTTAACAATAGAAGACATTTTAATTTAAAGGTTGAAAAAGAAATAGCTTATGATCCAGCAAATCAAAATTATGCAAAAAGAAAAAATGATCACGCCAATGGTTTATAACAAGGCAAAATTATAAACAATTTAAACCTTCACATGCATTGGTCTGTCTGGCTTACGTGATGACTAATCTCGGTTGTCAACTTGAGGCACCTGAGAAGAGGAACCCTCAATTAAAGATTTGCCTCCATCAGACTGAACTGTGGGCATGTCTGTGAGGGCATTTTCTTGATTGCTAATTGATGCAGGGGGATCCAGGCCTCTGTGTGTGGTATCTGTGGTACCATCCCTACGCGGGTGGGCCTGGATTGTAGAAGAAAGGTGGCTGAACATAGGCCTGGGACCAAATCGGACAGCACCATTCCTCCATGGCTCCTGTTTCGGTGCCCCCCACCCCACCAGACTGCTGCCGTGCCTTCTCTCCCAGATGAACCGTGACCCTGTAAGGTGAAATTCACTCTTTTCCTCCCCCAGCGGGTTTGGTCATGGAGTTTATCACAGCAACAGAAGCCAGACTAGAACAGGCTGCGTTGGCAAAAGCCCCCAGACTGTGTGCTCAAGCAATGCGTTTATTTTCTCTGGTTCTGCAGGATGGAGCCTTGATGATTTCCAGCATGGTGGTGTCTGTGAGAGTTTCTCCCACCGTGTAGAGAGCCAGCTTTTTTACTCTGTCCTCATGTGGCCTTCTTTTGGCTGCATGAACTTGGAGGGATACACAGCAAGTTCCCTGGTGTGTTCTGATAAGGAAGGACACCAATTCTATCGGAATAGTGCCCCACCCTATAAAGCTCATACACCTGATTTAACCTTAATCACTTCCTAGAAGCCTCACCTCCAAACATGGCCAACCTGTGTGTTGAGACTCTAGCATGCTAATTTGGAAGAGATGACACAACACTCGTCCGTTAATGTCATCTACAGGTAAATGATTTAACTAATTACACAGCATCTGTATAAACCAGCGTGTGGCTATGTTAAAGTACAGGCCTGTAGTTACTCACATAGGTGGATGTCTGTGGTGAATTAGGAAAAATCAATTTGAAATTTAAAAGATGGTCAGGAGGAAAGTAGCTACTTGGCACCAGAAAGCCCTCCCGGCCAAGACTAAGCCCCAGATTCGCTGTTTCTGAGGATGCATTGTTCTTCTATATCCAGCTTCTCCCGAAGCCTCACCTCCCTCCCTCCCGCACCAGGCCCAGCCTCCTTCTCATTCAGCTTCTCCTGGGTAGTTGCTTTAGATCCTGCGGCACCTCGGGGACATTCGGGACCAAACAACCACATACTGAAGGCTAACATGATTGGTGCCCATGACCACCTGCTCCAGGACCGCTGTCAGCATGCCTATCCCTTCAGTTTCCTGGAGACTCTTATTAGTAGCAGGGAGACAATAGAAGTTAAGATCACAAGCAAGGGCTGAAACAGGTTCTGGCCCATTCCTGAGAGAGTTTGCAGTTTGTCTCTGAGACAAAGGAGTTAAGAACCGTCCATGACTGTCTAGAAGTAATGAGAGACCCAGCAAGAGAATGGGCCCTCAGTTCACACACAGAACAAGACATGAGCAACCACCGCCAAGGCCAGCATGGTTGTTTACACATCCTGATCGTTAGAAGACAAAGCATTGAGAGAAACAGGCTTGAGCGGCTGCAGAAATGTGTGTCAGCCTGGCCAGCTAGTCTCCTTTCCAAGGCTCTCACATCAACCTCCCTCTTCTTCCTACATGATCCAGAAAAGGGAAGGGAGGAGCATCCCTCAGTGATTCTGACAAGAAACTGATTGCCCTTTAAGTGGGGTCACAGAAGGGCAGAGGGGGCCAGAACAAAATGAGGCAGCAGCACATTGGGTCTAAGTGGGGAGAAAGGGGAGGAGAATCCTTATAAGATCTCAGCTAGTCAGGAGGCTGGTGACATCAAAAGTGACATGGATGGACCTATAGGATAACATACTATCACACCCTGTAGCCCAGCAATGAGGAAACCCATGCAGACACCAGTTTATTCTTAACAGATCAACTGGTGATGGACACAGAGACATTGAGTAGCCTGTGTTCACATGGTCAGCGAAGCTGGCAGGCCTGGTGAGCATCACAGAGCCACTAGAACACCAGGAAAATGTCCCATGATGGGGACACATGGTAAACACAACACCAAGCAGCCACGTCCCGAGCCTGATGCTGAGCATGGCACTACCTACCTATGATGTCAGCACTGGGGAGAAGGTCCAGGAGCAGAGGTGACCCTTGCTACATAGCGAGTTCAAGGCTAGCCTGGGCTATATAAGCCCTTGTCACAACAAACAGGAACAGCTAAGCCAAGTTTTAGGGTGTTTGAATAATCTTGTGTTGCTGTTACAATCTTTTCTTTTTTAAATTGTGGGTTCTTTCCAGTGTGGTCATGCTGCCCAGTGAATGAGCTGGGGAGCCTCATTCACGCTGCTGCTGAACAGCCTTCAACCCACAGCACAGATGGAGAGAGACACCAAGCCTGGCAGCCACAGAGACAGGGCAGCATGAACAAGGGGACCTGAGAAAGGCTAGACCTCCATCCACAGAGAAGTCACCGCCTCACATCCCTCAAGATGGCCAGAATTTAATTAAAATGTTTTACTAGTAAAAACACTTGGTCCCTTTTCACTATAGTTGACTCTCTCTCTCTCTCTCTCTCTCTCTCTCTCTCTATATATATATATATATATATATATATATATATATATATATATATATAAATTATTCATAAGACATGAATGGAAAAAGGAGAGAGAGTTACTTAAAATACAAAAGAGCCAGTTCATAACCTAGAGGATCAGAGGAGATAATAAACACAAGAAAAAAATCAAATATTTGCAGGGAAAAAAAAGGGTACGCTTAAAAGATCACTGTTGCTCTGAGAGTCTGCCTTTTGCACCTGTGTGTCATTCGAATGCAATCAGAAACCCCGCAAAACATGGAGTCTTCCTAGGAGCAAAGACGTGCACAGAGCTAGTGATTCTCATGCTGCTCACCCCACCGTCACCAACATCCTTAGTCGTGGACCACACTAAGATCCACTCCCACCATTGTTTTGTACCAAGAAGGTACAGGCTTTGGAGTAGAGAGGATTGAGAGGGGGGTGTGCAGTGCCGCCTCACCTGCCTGCGTGGGATCTGGGGTCTTGGTGGTTCTTTGGCTTGTAAGAGCAGGTGCAGAGAAGCAGGACCCCTTCTCTGAGGTTGAGGGAGGGGGAGTTGAGAGGATACATGGAAGAGACCTGGCACAAGCTGATGCGGACTCAGCTGCCCATCCCAGTCAGTCTATTCTCACCACTTCCGGTCCACTTCCTCCCAAGGCACAGAGAGCAGCAGAGGGCAGGGAGCCTGGACTCTTCAGAGGCCCAAAGCCCTGGGGCGATTCTGTTTGGCCTTCCTAGTCTCCACTCTACACTCAAATTAAGACTCCTTTTTGAGCACCAAGTTCAAGTGTCCAAAGACCTTGTCCAGAAACCTTACGAAGTAACCAGAACCACAGCTGGTTGATGCCAGCTTGTGAAGCACATGGTTCCCACATCTCAGGAATAGGCAGTGCCTCCTCCCCAAAGAGGCTGAGAATTAAGAAAAAAATCATTTCTCTAAATTCTGTGCACTAGGATCATACAACAAAGCCATAGACAAGAAACTGTACTGCCACACCCCAAGTGGTGTGCGTTCTGCATTTGTACTTGAGAGCAGAGTTGTGAGCTTTGAAACATGTGTGCTAGAGAGAAGGGGAGTTGGAGAGTTGAGACATCCTCCAGGCTTACATCTAGGCACTGCTGGAAAATGGCGAAGAAAAAGAGCCTGGTTAAGGGAAGCAGAATCAGGTAAACACCATTAATTTAGGCAGACAAAGGCTTGACCTAAGGTGAGATTGTAAATGGGGCAGGTTGGGGACACTGGGATAGACAGCACACAGCAAGGCAAGCCGGGTTGGGATGTCATTGCTCTTGGGTCCTTGGTCAGAACGACCCGCCTGCCTTCCCGATGCTCCTGTCCTGCTCTGCTGAACTGGTCAGGGACAGGGAATGTGAGGCACCAGGAAAGTGAGGTGAGCCTGCCTAGAATGGAGGTAAGGGTGCTCCAAACGCCAACCCAGAGCTCCTCTGACGACATGTGACATCTTATGAAGCAGAAATTCAGTGCAGGGCTCTGCTAGGGCACAAGTAACCCATCCTCTGGTCACCTTCCCGAGGAAATCTCAAAAGCAGCTAAAGGAGGAGGAGTCCCATTCTGTATGCTGCTAGTGTCTCTTGCCTCATGCCTCCATTTCTTGTTTCCCACAATGCAGTCTAAGCCTGTCCCTCAGACTGCATGGCAGGACATGGAGAATGCAGACCTCTGGCAAATCTCCCTGTGGTGGGTAGCCCCAACTTCCTTTACAGAAACCACTGGTCTAGCATGTAAACCAACCAGGATTCATGCAAACTGACAGAGAAGACTCCAGGAATGCGCGGACAGCGTGTTCTCTGCACTGAGCCTTGGAGTAGGTCTTTGCACCTGCTGGTCCTGAGAGACTCTTTGGGAGGAAAGTTTGGAAAGTGCTGAAAGTGTTTACTGAGTTTAGAGGGTTCTGGAAAGAGGCCGAGAGCCCTCCAGGGTCTGCTGTGTAAGATGGAAAATCGATAGTGGGAAAAGAGCATACAGAGAACCCTCAGTAGCAAACTGCTCATTCTGTCTGATCAGAAAGCAACTCCCATTAAAGGCGATTAATCAATAACATCCCTCTAGCAAACTTCCAGGCCACCTCCTTCTAGAGACCTCAGTTCCATTAGTGAAAGAACCCAGGACTTTTCAGAGAGAGACTGAATAGCTTAAAGCATTCGGAGGGTAACTGTCTCCACGTGCTGAACACTGGGTGAGGTACATAAGCATTTGTGGCTCCCTCGGTACCAAACTTAATATCCTAATTAGAGTTGTTATTGCTTTTGTCCCCTCCCAATGTTAATCTTCCAGATACGCTTGGCCGTGGTTTTATAAATGGGCAATCAGAGACTATTCATTGCCAGGCTCTTTCTTTCCCCAATTAGGGTAGATTCATTTCTCTTTCTTTGGGAAGCTTCCCAAGGTCATTGAATTTCACTCCTGAACCGAGAGTGTTGAAGCAATCATCACAAAGTTAGTGCTGAGTGGAGCTAGGGTTTCTGGGGGCAGCTTCTAAGTGCTTAGAAACCATCTCAAGCTGAGAGAGTGGCTGCCTCTCCCACTGCAGGCATTGACAAGCACCGGACCATTTTAGTCTTGTGTGTTCTTGTTTCTCCCTCCATTGTTCCTTGTGCCCCGCACCATCCAATCACTGCTAATGTGTGTGCCTGCGCATCTGGTAAACCCATCAATTCCCACTCCAGAGCTGCCCGCCGCCAGCCCTCTGCCCTGCCTGCTACTCTACCAATGCGCTCCCTGCTGCTTCCCTCACAGGACTCTATGAGGGATCAACGTGACAAAAAGCATAGGTCAGGTCTTACTGTGCATGGAAGACACACAAAAATAAATAACTAGCATTTCCACTTGGCCACCAAAGAAATAAAACCACAGCTTGCCCCAAATCACCAACTAAGCCATCACTCCATTGCACAGCTTCGAGTCTGCTTGGAAGTCTGTCGAAGTCCATGGAAGGAGTTTTCCGAGACTAGGGATAGCGCTTTGCCTTTTAACTAGTGCCTGCTCCTGTCACCAGTGTCTACAGTATCAAAGAGGTTCAGGGAAGTGGTGGTACCCAGGTATTACCAGGACTTTTCTAGTGCTCTAGTCTGCTTTGAGAAGTCAGGGGTCAGGCTCATGTACCATTTTTGAACTCCAGGTGATCTGATGTGTCTGTCTCAAAGGATGCTCTCAGCTAAAGCTAGTTAAAGCCGCTGTGCACCTGACATTGAAGAACCTACGGAGGTCACAAAGCCCCAGAGCTGGGACAGTCTCTCTGGCTTCCCCAGACCAATGTCTTCTTTGACATCACAGGGAAGGTTTCAACCCTCAAATCGCCATGCAATTCATGAAACCCATTTTGTGTGTCACGTACTGCTATGGGACTAGGCCTTGAGAGGCTGCTAAGACAAAGGCCCTGCTCTCCGGGAGCTTGTAGACTAGCAGAGATGAAATGGGGGAGAAGTGGGGAGGAAGGAGAGAGCAGGGAAAACGGAGCCTGCATAGAGGTGAGGAAGAGACATTAGATCTCGATAAATGTGGCGGGCGAGGAAGACAGGAGGTCTTGGTGATGAGATGAGGAAAGAGCCCCTTGCCCAGGATCCAGGTGAAGACACTCCTGACACCAGAGAAGCAAGGACTGTGGCACGTTCCTTCTTTCTCCGCTGCAAACTACAGTCCTCTTGGACTCTGTTCAAGAGACTCCATTTTCATTGAAAGGGCAGGTGTGAAACTCTTTGGTTTACCTTATCGGTTTGTAATCCCATCAAAGGCACCCCGGAGACACCTTAGACCCTAACTTTCCAAAAGAGACAAAAAGGGGGATGGTTTCCTAGCAAACTTTTGAGCTATAATTTGAGGGTCCAGATGATATATATAGCTGATGCGAGGACCCTGGGACTCTCCCCCTGGGCTCAAACATGAAAGTCTCTTTTAGAGAAGCCCGCATCCCTGCCCTTGGCTGTGCTTTTATTATTTTCTCTAGTGCCTTTCTTTACCTTAAAGTATCTTTAACACAATCCCCACTGCTGTGTCTCACTGCTTAGTCCGCAATTCTTTTCTGCATTGAAGTCACATATCTTGCTTGGGCCTGAGCCAAGATCCCTAAAAGATTAGGGGTTCTGTTTTACCCTGGGCTGCTGAGGGTAAAGGTGTGGAGCTGTGCGTCTGCCCCTCCCCCACCGCGGACAGTAAAGACTTATCTCAGGACAGCCTGCTCTCAGATGTGAATCTGTGGAGCAGGGAGGCTTCAGACAGCTGATTAGCAGGCTGATGTCTAAGGGGGTTGCACTGCAGGCCCTGCTCTAGATCCTGGCTCATCTTCACGACCCGTGCCAGCAAAGTCATGCATGGTAAAGGAAGAGTAGGATTTGAGTTGTCTGGAAAAGTCGGCAGTCAGGAGCCCTGGGGTGAAGCCCAGTTCTGTCCTTAGCAAGCTCTCCATGAAGGGTCACTCCACCTCTTCCCCACACGATGCCGCTGAATCATCCATCCCTTCCACCTGCAGCAGCCCGAGGGAGGGCTCTTTCTTCTCTGGGTTAGCTTCAGGCCAAAGCACCTCCCCAGAATCACCTTACCTCCCAGGAGAGCCATAAACAGCCTCCACATCAGTGAGAACCTGGCTATCCAATGAGTCCCCTTGAAGGGGCCTGGCTCCGCCTGTCCTGCATTGGAAGACTGATCAACCAGTGGTACCACTGTTCGGGTGTCCAGTGGGAGAAAGGTGACCTGGTGGGTCTGTGCTTCTATTCAGTGGTGTCCGAATGCTAAACCCTAAACCGATACCTGACACTCAAAGAACACAAGGAAAAGATTAAAGGGGAAGAAATAATGGAATAATGGAGCCGCTTTTCCCCCAAACACTCCTTCCCCTTGCAAATGTATAACAGACATTCCTGGCACCAGATCTCACTGGCTGGGACTAACCCAGCCATCAGGCCTTTTGTGATCCTGAACACGCTAATGAGGGTATGTGATTCTGTGTAATCCAAACAGTATCTGTTTCGTGCCCAATCGTTTTTTAAATGGGCAACAAATCTCCCTGGTGTGTTCTTTTCACCGACAAACAAAAGCTCTGTCTGGGCTCTTTGTGGGCTCTGTCCAATCAACAAGAGCAAGAGGCCCCAAGGATGCTAATTCCAAGTCCTCATCACAATGGCGGAGCCTCTGGACCCAGGCTCCAACCTAACAAGATTCCCACATAAGAAGCCCTGACCAAGGCTAGAATGGTGAAAATGGACTGATGATGTACACCGCTGTTTTTAACTAATTCCTAAAGAACATGTTGACAGCTTCACCATCTCAGGGAGTCTCATTCATGGATACAGCACAACAAAGCCTCACCAGGTCATTAAATAGGGTAGAAAATCCAGACACCACAAAGTAAGTGGCCTCCGGAATATATTCCTGGGTCCTTGGACACTGGCAGAGCAGAAGGGCCTTTTTGTGCTGCGAGGCGGGCCTGTGGCCGACTCTCACCTGGTTGTGGTAGGCAACGCTGAAGGGACCCCTCGGGTGTGCCTTCTGGAGCCACCTAAAATTCCTCTGTGGAACCCCACTGACTCCTCAGTCCAACAATAATCAAAAGCAACACGAGAGTCGGGTGTCTCTGTCTGTACTTTGTCCCCTTTAGCTTCCTTCTGCCCAGGGGCATGTCAATCACTCAAGCCGTACACCTAGAAACCAGCACAATGCTCAGAGTAACTGAGGCATCTCACGGTCCACTGCACACACAGTTCTCTTCCAGACCCGGTGCCTAATTGTTTCCAGTTCTCCTAAACCTGCACTCACTTTGGATCCAAGAACAGCGAAGCCTGGAGGAACAAAACACCCCCAAGTGGAAGGCAGTTCTCTATCCCTGGCGAGCTACACCTGGAGCAGGAGTAATGATATCCCGGGAGGCCTTGTCTTCTCAGCCAACAGAAACTTCTTCACCAGAATGTGATAAAAGATGGATCAGAGCACACGGTGACCAGGACTGCCCAATTTACATAAAACCTCTTGCTTCCCGGCCTGGGTGTTTCTCTGTTTAAACCTGAAGTTCATACTTTGGTTAGGACCCCTTTATCTGTTCCAGTGTAAACGGAATAAACCTCTTCTCTCTGCTTTGACCACTGATCATCTCTTTAACTGGAACACTAGGGTGAATACAGCTTTTCCTGTGAGGGCCACTGGATACTGGGCATTTGCCCTAAAACTCCGATTTCAGCCTTATGTGTGACTATCCTCTCCACAGAGCTAGCCCTATGTAGCTTAGCTTGCAAGGCTTGCAGATTCAGCCTGCAGCATAGTTCCCATGGCAACCCATCCCTTTGACTTCAATAGGGGCATCAACAAGGGAATTGGGTTCACTCTGAAGTAGTGTGATACCCAGTAGCCATTATCGCCTAAGCACAGATGTTTACTGAGCACCTACTTCATGCAGTTTCTTCTCCTGGTGCTGAGGGAGGCTGATCTCTGTGCTTGTGGCATACACCAGCCCAGGAAAGTCAAGGGCATCCAGCATATTTGATTTTATAGACTCCTGCCAAGAAACCTCTGGAACAGGGCTCACCTCCATCCCCATGTCACAGATAAGCTAACAGAGATACAGAATTTATTCAAGTGTGTGCTGATCTTGAAGGGTCCAAGGAAGAATTCCATCACAAGTAGGCACAGAGACACCTACGCCGGAGGCCACAGGGAGCAGAGTTCACAGGAGCGCTCTGCCCAACTCCCATGGTGCATTTCAAGTCGCCAACAGTGAGACGTGGGATGTCTACAGGCTGTGGTGTGCCCCACCAAGGTGGCCTCCTCCGCCTCCTCTCCCTCCTTCCCCTGTTGCTGTTGTTGTTGCTGCCGCTCACGCTGCCAGCCTCCTTCCTCCATCGGTTCATTAATTGCCTGTCTGGTCCCAAAGGCACCAGAGTGTGTACACCGAGACTCCATAAAAACACATCTTCTCTTCATGAGATAAACAAGCCACTGCTTTTCCCTGTGGAGCGCCCAGGATGGCTGGGCTAGCCTATCCTGGAAGGATTAGTCCTGGCAGCTTAAGAGGTCATTCCCTAGCTTCTGCACCTCACTGTTCAGCAACATAACAACTTCTTTCTTAGCTCTACCTATTTATCCAACTAATTTCGAGGAATCGCTTTAGTGATCCTCCACCCAGGAGTCCTTTCTCCCAATGCTTCACACTGCTTTCCTGCCCATCCCTCTTTTGTGCAGCCCTAACCGCCAGGTCCCAGAGGTGACTCTACAGTAGGGGAACAGCCCAAGGACCTTTAGTTTCTGATTCTGGTCCTGGGTTGAACTCTTTACACCAGGGAGCCCCAGCCAGAAACAAGGGCATTGTCTCTGGCGGAGGGGGTCTCTCCTGTGGATTTTTCTGCTAATTTCTTGATCTCTACACATTTCCTGGGCTCTAACCCCTAAAACATGGATGCATGGAACTCCTATCACATAAGAGACAGTTTTAGTCAAGGATCAATTTTTGCAGACCTAAAATCTATGCATAAAAATTCACAGGCATGTCTACGATGGAAGTGACCCGAAGTAGATGCTGAGTTTTAGACTTAAGATTGTCGATTGTCCCACCCACAGCCCACTGGGCAGATGTGGCCCCAGGATCCTTACAAGTCCTGGCCAATGTAAGACTGCAACCTTCCTTAAAACATAAGAATTTCTTATAGTTTCCTTTTTCTAACTCAATCACACAGTTCTCAGACATGAACTTCGTAGATGATGACACCACGTTTCAATCCACTTCCCCTTACAGAGGTCGTGAGGGACTGTCTTAGTTGTCTTAGTTACTTTTCTATTGCTGTTTTAAGACATGATGACCAAGGCAACTTGTAGAATAAAGAGTTTATCTGGGGCTTACAGTTTAAAAGCACGAGTCCATAGCCATCACGGCGGGGGACATGGCAGCAGGCAGGAATGGCACTGCAGAAGTAATTGAGAGTCCATCTATTGCTCCACAAGGACTAGGAAGAGAGAGCTAACTGGGAATGACAGGTTTCTGAAACCTCAAAACCCAGCCCAGTGACACGCCTCCTCCAACAAGGCCAAATCCTTCCCAAACAGTTCTAGCACCAGCTATTCAAATATCTGAGCCTATGTGGGACTTTCTCATTTAAACCACCACAGAGACTGTGGTTTCAAATGCCAATACACACCAAGGAGATGGGAAATCACAGTTCTAGGACATGAAACCTTCCACGAAGCAGAGCCAGACCTGAGCTCGTCACTGTGATGGATCTTACTTGGTAGAAAGGCTTAGGGTGGTGCGTTCAGTAGATCTTTCCAGTACCACAGTTTACAGGATGCTGTCTGGAAAGTGCTACCCCAATCATCAAGGCGAGTGAGTGAGCTTTGGGTAGAACACTTCCACGCGTGTCAGCCAGGGACAGGTGGTGGCTGTACCACAGATGGAAAGAAGCCCAAGAGCCATTGTGATGGGGTGGGGAGATTGAGAACATGGACTAGGGTGTAGGAAGAGCCCAGGCATGACATGCTAACATCATAGGGTGACCCTGTGGTGTCTGATTCTAGACGGAAGCACCAAAGCTCCTCAGAGATGGCTACCTACTAATAGTACATGCAGTTTTTCCAGGCTTCATGGAGGGTGGGGATGGGGCTGCCCTGGCCCAGTTATATAGACAGCCCTGGTCACATGAGGAGAACAACAAGCTCTCAGTCCTAAATCAAATTACCCAGTATACCAGATTAGTCAGGTTGAAATCTGGAGTTCACTTTGACCCAATCTGTGATAGCCTGGAACCAAGAGTTGGCTAGAGTCGAGAGAGCAAACATGGCTACCAGAGTCCCACCTGTGTGAGTTTGGTTTGCATTCTATAACAAAGTGTCTGAAGCAGGCTTATTTCATAAAGAAAATAGGGTTTTGTTAGCTCAGAGTTTCAAAGGTTGGAGACTCAGTTGGATGAACTCTGGTGAGGGCTCTACAGATGACAGGAACATGTGAGGGAGATGAGATCACATCATTAAACAGGAAGCAGGGATGCTAAGGTCCCACATTCTGAGTCCATGCCTCCAATTACCTATAGACCTCCTGCTATGCTCCACCTCCTGCAAGTTCCACACTGACTCTACACTGCCAGCCTGAGCACCAGCCATCCTCATAACACATGAACCTACGCTTAGGAGATCAGTCCTATCTGGACCATATTGCCATCCAATCTTCCTCTTCTCTTATTTGATGACAGGCAATATCCTAGGGAGTAGGCAGCTTGGGGTTGAGAAAACACTCCAAACACTGTCAACCTCCAGAAGCGTTGAAGACACAACACTCAAGACCTCTTGCCTTAGAATCACATCTAATTGTACTAATTTAAGTCAAAGGGTTAAATAGCCCCAAATTAAAGTACTTAGAACTATGAGGAGCCTGATGCCTTAGCCCTGTGCTGTCCCCCCTCCATGTAAGCCCTTCCTCTCCACCTGAGCTGGGTTTCCGTTTCTTTGTGACATACACCACTGTGTGTGTCACAGAGCCTGCCTTGTTCTAGTTTGCAGTGTTAGTCACGATTCATATTTGATTCACGATTTTGCTAGCTTTTGTCTGTCACCTGCCAAATTGTGAGCTCCTGTCTTGTGTCTTCTTACTTCTCTCAAAGAAGCCAGTCCGCTACGTACTTTTGTTGACAAAATATGATCAGCAAGTTTGTAATGAATGCCTTGTTTGTGATATCCTGACACCAACAAAAATGCGTCCGCAAGATTTGCTCACATCTAAGATGTGGTGTGATGGAGGCTTTCTTAAACCTACCTCTTTTTTTATCAATTATTCAGAACCACACTCCCCAATTTCCACAATATAAGAATAAAACCCAAATAGCTGTCATGGTTCGGGTAAGATCTGAGAGCTGTCACCCCCTTCTCATCTCTGGTGATGTACTGAACGTGGGATTATCTCAGCGTGAATCCAGGTTCCCAGCAAAATGTATGGGAATAGTTTCATATTTTCACTTTCAAGCTGGTAAGAAGTTGTTTTCTTTTTTCTTTCTTTTTTTTTTTTAAATCTCACTTTCCCTAGGGGAAAAGAAGCCTCTGATCAATGTACTGTTCCCACCTGCTCTAGGCACCTAAGCACACCCCTGTGATGTTCCCACCTGCTCTGCACTTAAGCACACCCCCTGTGATGTTCGCTGCAAGCAGACCATGGAGGGAGTTCTCCATCCATCAGTGATGCTGTGATCCCAGAGGGCGTTTGGCAACATCTGGAGAGCTCTCTAATGGCCATGGCTGGTGGCGCCTGGGTGAGGGTGAGGCCACTGGCATTTAATAGGAATGGGCAAGGGAAGGTATAAACCCCACAGTGTGAGGCACTCTGTAGCAAAGAACTCTCCAGGCAAGCGTCAACAGTGTTGAGTTTAGGGATCCTGAGAAAACTTTGTGGGGTCAGATACCTCAGGGGGAAGGTAGGTAATGACACACGGTGACACATGGTCCTAAATGGAGCTAACGACATAGGAAGGAGGGCCTAGCCAGAAAGTCCCTTAAGAACACCCAGAGACCATCCATGATCCATTCAGCCGGGGAAGGGGCTTCCCTACTTCCTCCTGTGCACAGAATGTTGAGGAGCAGAGATGTCTGACCCTGTCCAGCCTAGTACTTCCCCTGCTTACTCCACCACACTGATTCCGGTGAACACCTCTGAAGAGATCATTGGCCTCCTGGGATGGGAGACCACAGGAGACAGTTCTGGCTAGAAGAGAAACCATACCCACACATAGCCAATGGGGATATTAAACAACAGATACAGTTTTAACACCTACTCTACACCAAGAGCAAATTTATCAGCCGGAAATGCAGCTGCGGATGGGAAGGAAAATGCTCCGCTGTCCTGGGACTTGCTGTCCAGTCTAGTGACACATGCAAGGTGACTGAGTGCCAATAGCCCCCATGGAAAAGGCAGTCAGAGGTAAGACTGGTAGCCTGAATTATCTTCCACACCACAAGAAGCCCCTGTCTATAAAAGCATTCAAGGGTATCCTTTACAAAGGGTATTCTAGGGTGACCCAGGTTCTAATTCTATAAATCACTAACTACTATATCATTGGGCAAGGAACAGCAGAAATAGCAGCAATGATGTTGTCCAGCATCCCCAGGCATAGAAAGGCACACACGGTCACTACGCCTCACAGCCGAAGCACACCAGCTCACTGTGCTGCTGATAGCATTGCACTGACTGTTGGGTGCACAGACTTGGCTTCCATTACATAAAATAACTAATCCCACATCACCTAACCGGAGGAACACACCCTCAGGTCAGGCCTGCTGTTGCATGGGCTGTGTTTTCGGCAGTAGGCTGGATAGCATTACGTCTCTTGGTGCTCAGCCTATCAGCACGGTGGCTGCTCTTCTGCCATAGCCCCGTCTGCACGCCAGGCACGGCTGAACAGAGTTGTTTTCTTGCTGTGCTAATGCAGGGCCTTTCTCATGCCAAATGATATATCACACTTCTAAGTGGCTGCTAAGAAAATTCAGGTGACTCTCAGGTGACGTATTTAAAAACACGCACATCTCACACTGAGCACAAAAAGATAGCTGCACAAGGGCCACACTGTTTGAAATGGAAATGACCATATGCTGTGGAAGGCTGAAAAGCTGGGAAGTTCTACCAAGTCCTCATGTACGCCTCCGAACACCAGGCGAGACAGATTGTTGCAGCCCCATAAATCCTCACCACTAGATTAAATTCTGTTAATGGGACCAACAAAATTCAAAAATAAGCCTTTTTTTTTCTATGTGAACATTTGATCTAAGTCATTACTCCTCTACCAAATGGAGTTTCTCTTTATTATTTTTCAGTTCTCGTCACAAGTGTCATGTAGTGAGAGTATCTTATCCTGGCCCTCACTTGCTGGGAGCCTGGGAGTCCACATGAAGGTGGACAGGGACGGGGCAACCTGGAAGCCAGGACAGGTCTTAGCCGTATTCCACAGATCAAAGCAGAAAGGTTTCACCAGGGTAATGTTCACGGGACGGTTGCTTGCCCTGAGCACAGGGCATCTTCGCTCATCTCAGACAACCTGAGAAGGAAGAGTGGAGGACCAATCTCGGTTAGATGAAAGAAAGAGAGCAGAGCCTCATGGCCAGACTGTCTTCATAAAGAGGCCAGACACCGTGTGCATTTCCAGTCCCTTGTGTTCCCCCACGGTCCTCCTTCCTCCCTTCACAGAGGAAAGGTCATGAAGAAGGCAGCCATCTGCAAGCCAGGGGCAGCCCTCATCATGACTACCCATGCTCCTGTTGTTAAGACACCCAGAGGATTACATGTTGTTAATGTACCTCAGTCTGTAAGAAAAGCATTTACTCTGAGAAAAAGGAAAGTAAAGTTCAGAGCCATTTAAAGTCTCTGTCGCCTAAGTGCACAGCCACAAACGGACCCAGAGCCTCACACGAGTGACTGCCAAGCCTTTATGTTATCCTTGTTCACCACATCCTTGTGACATAGACTGTCACCACAGCCAGGATGTAAATGCATGTATTCTAGGGGCGGGTCCTGTGAAGCCTCAACAAAACTCAATTCAGGAGCCTTTTGTAGACAGCAAGCCACAAGCAACTACCACACAGCTCAGTGTGGCTATGACCTGGCTGTGGCCTGGTACAGACACACCCACTTCTAAACTAAGTCTTAGGTCTGGATGCAACTTAGGGTCCATAAGCCATCCCACGGAAGGGTAAGCCATGTGGGATTAGCTTTTCCGTTTTTGCTTAACTTCCTCCCTAGTTGTGAGCTACTCAAGGGAACATAATAGACCTTATTTGTCCTTACACAGACTGGCACTGGGCCTGAATCTGGACATAACAGTCAACATTTGCTGAGGGGAGTTCCATCTAGAAGCCCTCGTGTAAAACAGTGAACTGTCAGTGTGAAGAAGGGTCAGGATCCAGCGCATAACAGGTGTTCCATAAATGATGGTTGAAAGAAGGGGCATCGACTCGTGGGATCTAAGTGATAAAGAACTAGCTGTATTTATACCCAGACAGCTTCAACTTATTTTCAGCCCTAAACATTTGTTAGAAAAAGACTACAAATGACCAAATCTAAGGAAAATGGAGGCAAGAGAGGAAAACCTCATGGGGACACACAGTAGGCATTCAATTAGTGTTCCCTGACCTCCGAAGCCACCGGCTAACAACTGTACAAAGCAAAGCTTACAGCGGCCTTTGAATCACCATCCACATCCGAGAGGCAGCGTGGCTCCCACTGTGCTTTTTCTGATAAACATGCGTCATCTATGGGCCTCCAATTATAAAGGTCACTGTGACTTACAATGCCATGAAGAGTACCAGGTCCATGGCTCATATCCTGCCCGTCTTATAGAGGAAAAAGCCATGAAGAAATTGCTTTGCTGGCCACTGAATGCCCTGCCACCTGGCTTGCAGGCTTCCATACTTCAGTTATATAGAAAAACCACTCTCTCAAGGAATCCGACAGCCATCGTGGTGAGACACCAACAAAAAGGAGGGCAAACCACAACATTCCTAAATCTTCCAGGCAGGTAAAAAAACAGACACTCCACCAATTGTCGAAAAGATGTTCAGAGCGGGCCCCTCACCTTCAATCCACATGAAGTACCTGATTTTGTAAGCTGATTCAATGAACACACTACGCCTTGCTGCGGCCTTCCATTCACTCTGATGCTTCAGTGATGGCAGGGTAATAAGGGTGTAGAAAAACAGAGAACACTGGGGCTCATCTCTCCTCGCATAGACAGGGCTTGATGTGGCGCTGGGAAATGGTAGTACTATTTCCAAGCCATCTCCACTGCCACGTAGAAAAACCAATTATACAAAGGCCCCTCTCCCCTGCAGGAGGGCGAGCTCCCAGCCCATCAATATTTCATGTGTTGTCATCTGTGTATTATTTAATAAAGCAATTGAGGGGTGAGTTTATTTTCCTTTTCAGCTTTTCCACCGGAGACCCCAGGCCTAACGTAGACAAGAAGTCAGATGGTAATCAGGGAGACATCGCTGCTCAGTTTCTGAAGCCCTGGGCTATTCTAGTCTTAACCACACACTCACGGATTCTAATATACAGGCCTTCTCTGGAGACACCCTAACTGCCTCTTGTTTGTGCTGACGGAGGTAAACTCACTTCAGAATTCAATAAGCGGTGATGGAATTGATCACCAGTCGCTCACTGAGCGCCACATTGGGGGATACAGGGCTTATAAGGCAGGAGTCCTGCCCTGTGGAATGCAGAGACAAGAGGAAAATGCAAGGGCAAATAAGCCATGTAAACTAGACCCCAGCTACCCGTGTGACTAATGACCACTCAAATGATGCATGGGGCCTGCAAGATAAAGAATGTACTGGTTCCATCCTCCCTCACCTCCATCCAGTGACTGACATCTGGTGTGTGGTATTCGTGGGAATGAAGGTGCTACGTGAAGAGACAAGACACTCCTTTTTCCTAAGTCATGGCATAGCTTTAGGCAGGCTTTCCAAGATGGCTAAGTCTTCAGGGAGTGCTTCAAAGAAAACCCAAACATCAGATACACAGCCAAGATGGTAGCAGCTGGGACTGACCCATGTGCAACATACTGTCTTCAGCAGGGCCCTTGGTTTCTGCCCTCTGTCTAAACTCCACAGGTAGTTCAGAGGGTCCCCGTCATCTGAAGAAGTCTCTGGATTCATTTCCAGTGACAAAGATACTGACTGATGGAGCACGTAAGAGCTGCTCACTGAAGGCAAGATGAAGCTTGGTCCACTGCCCCTCCATTTCTCTGTCAGCAACTAAGGATGGGATTAGGGTACCAAAAATATTTTTCCAAGGTACTTTGAAAACAATACTGACCCAATACCAAGCCATGGGTCAGGATCACGGTAACAACAGACACGAGTCTCTTCTGCACTTAGTCTAGTTTATATTTAGAACTGAGCATGAGATCAGAACCAGGGGATCTTAACATTTCCACCCCACTCTGCTCAGTAAGCAAATGTGCGTGTATTCCATTTCTTCAACCAGGGTACCCTTTCCTTCAGGATAAAGGAGATGTTTCTTAAATATTTAACTACAAAACATCTAGGATCTTCTCTGTGTCAAAATGCTACAAGGTTGATGAATATCTGTTGTGGATGCCCTGGGAACCAAAGGAAAAACAATGTACATCCCAGATGATTGAGCTTCTAGTCAAGCACTCTTTCCAGAGAGGGAAACCTGCTGGACCTGGTCAAGCATTCCCCCAACAGCTTGCCTGAAGGGAACATGTGTATATCTCAGACCCCTCCCTCTCTAAGCTTGACCACACTTCTCCACTCTGCGCTAACTCGCTGGTCAGCTGGCTTTCCCCATGCTTCAAGACAACTGCAAGGTCCCCCTGCGGGCTACTTTACCTGAGGCTGCGACTCCTAAGTATTTTTCATAAATGCTTTAATTCCCAGTTCCATAATCAAGTCTGCTGCTTTCCTTCAAGCCATTTCCCAGCTGTCCTCTACAGTCCTGGGCCTGGTCTCAAGCATCTTTTCATGCCTGACATAGGCATTTTGGTATGAGGGTAGGACAGGAATTAAAAAAAAAAATTCTAGAATGTAGGGCACAGTCATGATTCATATAGTAAGCATGTCTGGATCAGAGGTGCTTTTTTAGCACTGGTGCATGGTCACCAACAATGTGTTGGTCAGTTAAGGAATCGCAGTTTAGCATCCTAGATGCCAAACTTGGTGCTCTTTCAGGAGTTACCACTGCAAAGAGTAAGAGGGCCAGGTGTGATGATCTGTGATTCTCATAAACTGAAGGCAGAAGGGTTAGTTCAAGGACACCCTGAACTACATAGCAAACTTTGCCTTAAAAACATTTAACATTGGGGATGGAAAATGGATCAGGGGTTAAGAGTACTTGTTTCTTGAGAGGACCTAGGTATGATTCCCAGCACCCACGCAGTAGCTCGCCGCAATCCGCAGTCGTAATTCCAGGGCTCCAGTGCCCTCTTCTGGCCTATGTAGACCACAGGCATCCATGTGATGTAAAGACAAACATGAAGACCGAGTGCCCACACATAAATTAAATTACAAAATACTTTGTTTTGTTAAACAACAACAAAACACAAGACAAAAGAAATGGGGAATGGATGCTCTACTTCCAGGGTCCAAGGCCACGGACTTTCATATTTAATCTACCCAGCATTCCAGAGTCCCCACCTATGGAGGCCCACCCCTGCCACGGGCTCTTGCAGGGCTAATTTCTACTTTCTAGTCATGCTTCCCAACTCTACCATTTAGTCTAGCCCTCAAGGAGCTTAGAAGCCAAGCCAGAAGAATGCGCCAGCTATCACAGGAGAAGGATGGCAAACTAGAAATGTGAGCTGGGGAGAAGAAATGGTTGCCCACACCAGGCACAAGGACCTCGACAGAGTGCTGGGGGCTGGGAGCGGAAACACTGAAATATCCCCCCAAAAGCAAAGCACGAGGCATGCAGAAGTTGTAGGCAGGGAGTCATGTGACCAGGGACCATAATGGAAGTGTTGGTATGTTGTATTGGGAAGGGAAAAAGTGAAGATTTCTAGTAAAATTATATGGCTAGAGCTATACGGGATGCTACCTTTTATAGATGCAAATATTCTGTCTCTATAGTAGGCTGTTTATGGACAGAGTGAGTAACTGTGTTAATGTATCAGTCAGCTGTGATGAAATGTCTAATAGCTCAGGGGTGGGGAATTCTTCTAGCCTACTGAGCCAGCTGGATCCAATGCATTGAGACCAAGGTGAGGCAGACAGCCATGACCATCAGAGTGTGTGGCAGAGGCTGACAACAGCCAGGAAGTAGAAAGACAGATAGATGAAGTCTCAGGACAGACACAGCCCTGGTGACTGCTTCCTCCAATTGGTCTCCACTTCCAAAAGTTTCCATCTCTTCTTAATAATGCCATTAAATGATGAATCCACCCATGAATAAATCACAATGAAGGCAGAACCTTCATGGCAGAGCCTTCATGGCCTAGTCACTCCCCCAAACCCCCCAACTCTGAACGCCATTCAAGACCAAGCCTTCAAATCCAGGAGTCTCCAGGGAGAAACCTCACTTTCAGAACTAACAGCAGGGAATGGTGTGGTCAAAAAGCAGTTAGTGTTTGTTTTGACCTGGCCTTCTGGCTACTGAGAGCTGTCAGATTGCTCTCTTCAGTGTTACAGTTAGTCAAGCAGTGAAGAGGCCGGGCTTGGTTCTAATCCTAGTTTCACCAGTTGGCAGCAGTGGGATTCCAGGTAGGTTCCTTAACTCTCCACAACCGGCTTTTCATCTCTGAGTTAGAAAAGTCAGTCTAGCTATTTGACTAGGTTGGCAGGTAACACGACTGGCAATCTACATAGAGTGCTTTGCAGAAAGGGTCAAGACCTCCCCTCAGCTCACCAGCTCCTCCCCTCAGCTCACCAGGCTCCTCTACCCTCCTGAATTCAGATGAACATTAGAGGTATGTATGTGGATACACCAACACACATACACAGAGAGAGACAGAGACAGAAACAAAGATATGAGAGAGAGAGAGAGAGAGAGAGAGAGAGAGAGAGAGAAAGATCACTCAACACTGACTCATTTGGGAAAGTTTATAGTTTGTTCAAAGTTTGTAATAAAATTAAACTCTCACAGCAATAATAAAGACAGGAGAATTTTACTGTTCCATGTCAGTGTGTGTGTGTGTGTGTGTGTGTCTGTCTGTCTGTCTGTCTGTCTCTCTGTCTATCTCTCTGTGTACATATGTGTAGACTGGTATTTTATTTGTGTTTTAATAAATAAACCTTGCCTGAAGAACAGAAAGCAAAGCAGCCACACTAGTCAGCCATACAGGCCAGGGAGTGGCAGCACATACCTCTAATCCCAGGATTTGGGAGATAGTGGCAGAGAATCTCTGTGAGTTCAAGGTGACCCTGGGCTACACAAGATTGAATCTGTCTAAAAGAAAAACAGCGCTCACACAAAGGTGATCCCAGTACTTGGAGGTGGAGACAGGAGCAATATGGCTGGGTGGAGAGAGGAATATAAATGGGAAGAGATGGAAACTGTTTGGGGTGTGGGGTATAGAGTCTTCAGGATTCATGGAGACAGGATCTCACCCATTTTCAGTCTGAGGTAGAGGTAAGACCAGTGGCTGGCTGCTTTGCTTTTCTGATCTTCTGGTTGAAACCCGATTATCTGTCTCTGGGTTTTCATTATCCGTGCTATATGTGTGTGTGTACCTGTCTGTCTCTCTGTATCTGTGTCTGTGAATCTGTATGTGTATTTTGTACATATGTGTCTGTCTGTGTATCTGTATGTATTGTATGTATCTCTGTGTGTATGTGTGTTTATGGTGCTGGGATTAAACTCAGGACCTCACACATACTAGGCAAGTACTCTAACATTGAGTTACTTCCAGGCCCCATATATCAATTTTCAACTATGTTTATGTTCACTTTAATACTATAGAAATGTCCAGATTTGGGTATCAAACACAGGGGAATGATAACTGTAAAGCCTCCACCATCTTCCTAAGGCCTGAATGAATCTAAGGCAATAGTCATTAACCCCACCAACCCTCTTGCTTATAAAAGCCTCTCAAATGAACAGCCTCCAGGAGGTCCCATGGCAGGTCCCGTGTATCGTCAACAAGGAAGATCCTGCTACTTAATCACACAAATGACTAGTACGTCCTCAGTTCTCTCCAATGTCTGCCATCAAGGTCACTTGGCCAGGCACTGAAACAGGTGTCCACGAAACAGCCAAAGGAAGAACACCTGCTCTCCTCTAGGCAGCGAACACAGGACAAATGGGAAGGGAAATAATTACCATATCTCCTACCTAGAGGCTGGGAAAAGCGAAGAGAACCATGATGCCTGTGTAGATCCAGGCAAAGTAAACATGAAAGGCTTAGAATTTTGACACGCCGTAGTGATTGCAAAATCTACCCCACCGTCCCCTGAATATGTATGCATGTATATACATATTCAAGTGTTTGCTTATCAGAAAGGCACATATTCATCAATAAATAATGTCCACAAGCAGTCACTGCCTCCAGAACCTCATTAGAAATATCAATCCTAATTAGAAAAGGTAACAACCCAATACAATACTCTTGTCGATGTCTGTCGGCTACCAGGAGAGGTCAGAGTGCAAGCAGCCCGGACCAAAGGCAAGTCTGATGCATGAAAGCTGCACATGCAGCTAATCGATGGCTGAGTTCATGAAGCCAGCAACTGATGCAGTCTCAAACACTAATGATCTTCCTCCTTCTTACGATATTCTTCAAAGGGACATTGATGATGGCCAAAGATATGGTGTCCATGTCTGTTAACCAAAGAGCACACTCCCACTTCTACCCTCTCTCCCTCGCCCCTTCTTTTTCAGAACACGTCCTTTCTACCAGGAACTTTTGGCCAGCACCCAAAGGCCGAGGTGAACTTATAAAGAAGTAACTTACAAAAGAATAAAGTCCAAGAGACTAGAAGATGGAATTAATTGACAGAGGGCTGGATGCAGAGTGCCCGGGAGCAGAGATGAACCCGTGCCTCTCGAAGCCGCACCTGCCCTTAAGTAATTGAATGCTGGCTGTGCCTCAGACCCTGCAGAGGCTTCTCCTGGACAAAAATCCACCGTGTGCTGTTAAAGATGGCATTTGTTTTCTTTGAAATCAGGGCAGTTTCAGCCAGTGGGCAAATGACCATCCCGTGCTCCAGGTCTGCTGGGGGCATTCCACACTATCAAAGGCATCTTCAAAGAGGTCTGGGTGGGAGGAGGCCAGAGGCTGCCGGTACCCAGCAAATAGCTCCTGGCTGCAGCTGAGTTAAGGAGTCCAAATGCCCAGTGTGGGCGGAAAGAAACAGAGAGTGAGAACTAGGGGAGGGAGGAACAGCCAGGAGGCCTGGAAAGTCCAGAGGGGCTTGAGGAAGGAGAAAACAAGCAAGGAAGGCTTAGGTGGGCACTGGCTCAAGAAGGACAGAAAGCAGAAATAGGACTGGGGTTTGGGGGACAGGGGGCATCTAACATAGTGTATGTATTTGAAATTAACACATTAAAAATAACCCCCATTGAAATGAACACACATTAAACAAACAAATCTTGCACAGAAATGGTGGATTCAGAGCTAAGATGAAGACTGACCTCCAGCATTGACTCAGGAGGGCCTTAGAGGAACCCTGCTAACCTGGTCCCAGCAGTACAGGAAAATAGCACGCTTCAAGCCTACTTGGGCTAAGGAGGAAGTTCAAGTTCAGCCAAATAACTTAAATGAGATCTTGTCTCAGAATAAAAAGTAAAAAGAAGGCTGTGATGTAGTCCAATGTGCATAAACCCTTGGGAACAATCTGTAGCTCCTCAAAAAAAGAGAAGAGGAGAGAAGAGGAGAGGAGGGAAGGGGAGGGGAAAGGAGGAGGAGGAGGAGGAGGAGGAGGAGGAGGAGGAGGAGAGAAACACTGCTGTAGTGTCCTGGCAGCAAGAGAGGCGAAACAGGAAGTCAAGACCTCCGACAGAGTACCCTCCCAGAATTTCCCCCACAACCTGGCACAGAGGCCGAGAGGCGTCAGCCTGCAAGAGACTTTCCTGCCTTAGCTTCCTCTCTGCTCCCTCAGTGCAAGTGTGTGCTTGCTCTGAGGGGCCCCTACCAGCACACAGCTTCTTCACAAAGCTGCCCCAAGACCAGGGTTTGTTACAATGGACCAGCAGGGTCTAAGTGTAAAACCACACAACAAACTGACCCTCTGTTCATGGAAGTGTTGGGAACCCCTCCCTCACGCCACTTCTGCACACTCTAGGGATGAAAGGGAAAAGAGAATTTGTTCCGCCCTGCCCCGCCTCTGCCCTGGCTGACATGTTTCCTTGATTCTGGTTTTCTCCCAGTGTGGAACACACCACACAGGACACTGATCTTGTCTCTGAGCCCACCATGATGGGTGCTGAGTATGACTTCAGCCAGCTTCTGCCGGCTTCTCCACTTCTCCAGGTATGAGCACAGTGCCCAGCTCCAAAGAGCAGTTCCACAGAAAATAATAATGAGTCAGGTAGTGGGTAGGGACATCTGTTTCTGAATTGGCTGTTTCTAAGGTTGTTTGGACCACTTAAACTCCAGCACTATTTTCCTCCTATATTAAAATAGTCTTTTTATTATAAAAATGGGACTATGCAAAAAGGCAGGATCCAGCCCCAATCGTCTCAAAAACAAATCCATGGTGGGCTCCGAAGAAAGGAAGGGATCAGCTGTTAGCCACGTGCCGCCCCAAACCTTCCTCCCTTCCTGTTTGATCTAAAAATAAAGACAGCGTTCTGCATTGCTCGGAGGGAACCTGATTTACACTCTGATTGTGGGGCAGAGTAGGCACAGACTTTGCTAGGCCCTGGGCGGTGCCATTTCCTTAACGGGCACAGCTGCCCCACACACTGATTTCCAGCCTTGCTGGGCTTTCTGACCTGCGGGAGTCATTCCGTACCCTCCACCTCATCAGAGCATCCCGCACTCCTGGGTCCCATCACGCTCTCATGACAACTATTTCTCTAAGCACTGAACAGATGCCACCCCTGGGGCGCAGTCTAAACCAGGCAGTCACAGCCCAGATGACGGCTTGCCTTGCTCCACCCCTGCCTGGCAGAGACTGAAGTTTATTCCCAAGATCCAGTAGCAAGAGTTTGAAGCCCACTTCAAGTCACTAGCTTGCCAGCTCTGAGACTGGGGGCAGGCCCTGACTTTCCCAATAAGGAGGGATTACTAGGGGCTCTACTCACTTCATGGGGCTTTTGTGAGGACCGATCATAGGCAGGGCTACCTCACCCTTGGGCCAAGTGCTCCTTGAAGACCAAGCCCCACTTTTGTCCTACTGTGTCATTCCTGGGTATTTCTCGTGCCCTTGCTAGTCTGAGGCAACAGAGCATCCCAGAACCATCGCTTTCACACTCTGAATTATGCTACAAAGCAGCCGCCCCTACCTCAATTGTACAATTGAGAATCAAGACCAGGAAATGTCAAGTCAAGTGACTGAGCAGTGACCTGTTAGATATGACAGAGGCGAGAGGCCAGCTCCAAGTCAGTCCCTTATTTGTTTCTGTACCCTCCCACAAGTTTTGATTGATGGGCCCATTGGGCAAACAGAACATGATAATGCCTGCCAAGCTGAATGCAGCATACTGAATATGACAAAGAGAAAGATGGAGGCTTAAGATGACATCATTGGTTAATAGTACTCTTTTCAATAGTTAATGTTTGTGTCTTTCCTCAGCCACTTTAAATAAGGGGATGGTGATGGGTATATAGAAAAAAGGAATTTTTACCCTCTAAACTAACAGGCTTATTACCTTGATACCTCAATTATCTCATCCTCAGTGGCTATGAGGTATATGATATTACCATCATCATATAACGAAAGAGACCTAATTCACTGGCATCTCCAAACTTAAAACATTGAGTTTTGTTTCCCAATGACCCTGCTACCAGGACTCCCCAAGTTTATAGTTACAGCTCTGAGGGGATTCCCTGGCACAGTTTCCCCTTGCCACACCTCCAGTGACAGCCAAGATGCCCACACTTCTCTTGGCTGAAAGAAAACCAGGTAAGTCATCAGTTCCAGAGTATTCATGTCAGAGCTGAAGGGGAGCCTTCTTCCTCCTCCTGAGCTGTCCTCCCCACCACGATCTGATGAGCTCAGGGTTCAGGGACCAGGATGATGGAAAATGCAGAAGAGCCAGCAAGGAGCTGTTCATTTTTTTGGCCTCACAGTGCAAAAGTGCAGAACACAAGATCAGTTGGATGCTCACATGATCAAGTAGATGGTAACATGATCAGATGGATGGTCCCACAGGATTGACTTGGAATTGAATCCAATCTTGTGTACCTACTCTATATAAGGCCTTATGCTTGGCACAAAGGAAAGTCGAGAGATAGAGGTGATTAAAAAAAATCACAAGTTCAATGTTCCATGTTAGCATACCCACCACACATGACTCCAATTAGTCCCAGGGTGGGGACTCTAGGAGGTCAACTGTCAGAAGCAAAGACTAAATAAAGGATGAGGATTGTGTTGGGCCCATACCGCTGAATAACAAAGGGGAAAGTTCTCCAGCAGGTTGAAGGGAAGCATTCTGGGAAGAAGTGATAGCACAAGCTTACATATAGCAAAAGGGAAGTAGAGGCTATAGGCTAGAAATCTGGTAAGTACAGACTGTCCTACAACAGAGCAGGAGGGCTCACAAGCACCGTGCTAGTGAGTGTGCATATGACTCCACAGTCGGTGACAGTCATTGCCAGTCTTTGAGGATGGGTGTGTGTAAAGAACTTTCTTTAATGCCCTTCATTCTGTCAGCTAGTAGCAAGCAGGTAGACCGGATGCACCAGTCCACGGGGAGCTGTAGAAGGTCTCCCATGGCTCACAGGTTTGAAAACTTGGTCATTGGCTGGTGGTGCTGTTTGCAAAGGCTGTGAAACCTTTAGGAGGGAGAGCCTAACTGGAAGAAACAGGTCACAGGATATGGGGCTGACAAGAGGTGTTATAGCCCAACTCTGTCTCCTCTCTACTTTCTGGATCCCAACAACAAACACAATGTAACAAGTTTCCCTCACTCTCCTACTCCTGTGCCTTCCCTTCCAGGATGGACTCTATACTGAAAATCTGAATGAATGAATTCGGAAGTAATGAACCAATTTGTTGGGCAGAGAACATTTTAAGAAAGATAGCATTCAGGCTGTGGCATTGTTACTGCTCAATGTTATTCCCAGGTTTATAGCAAGAGCGAAACAAGCATAGTGGAAAGTTGGAAAACACTACAAATTAGTGACGGAAAGAACAGAAGCAAGTTAAAAAAGTGCAGACAAAAAAGTTAAAAAAGGTCAGGAAGTGGCTGTAACTGCTAAGGAGAGCAATACCACTAAGAGAAACAGGTACTCTCTACTGGGAAGGCAGGGAGATTTCTGGGGATAAGACCCTACCTATCAATGTCTTTAGCTGGTGGAAATTCGCTTTAAAAGAAAGACCCTGAAATAAGAATGTCACGGGAAGGACCCTCTGCTCAAAAGCAACTGTCTGGGTAAAATGTTTTCTCAGACCAACTGTAAAGGTGCACAAGCCCTGTGTTAACTGTGGATGAAGGGGCCAGGGAGCATCTTAAACTGTCGAAAGAACACAGCAGTGCCTTTCTCAAGGTACTGATGTTGTAGCATGAAAGATCCAAGGCAAAGGGAGTCTTGGAAGCTTTAGCCAAGGTTCCTGAAAGGCAGGCAACGTGTGACAAGCCTAGAGTCCCAGCAAGGAGGCCCTGAGATGTCACCGTATGAAGCTATGAAGTGCAGCCTCTGCTGCAGTAGAAACATGAGGATGTTATCAACAACGGGTAGTGTCCTAACCCAGGAGAAAATGTTGAATGTGCTGTGGGCAACAGAGCTGGAGGGGCGAGGCTGCCCAAGGTGGATATCAGACAATTCTATCAGTGGCCCTAAATGGTAGACCTGGAACTGTTGGGTTGAGATTTTCCCTGATGGATTTTGATCTTACCTGGGTCTGTTTTTTTCTTACTTTGCTCCCATCCTTCCATATCAAATGGGATGCTCATTTTGTGTTCATATTGGAAGGATGCAAGTTGTTTTTTACTTATATGGGGCCACAGTATAAAATTATTTTGAGTCTCATGAGACTGAATCTTTGGTCAGTGTTGAGACTGTTAAAGACTGTGGAGACACTGGAAGGTAGAATGAGTTGATTTTGCATGGTGGATGGACATGAGTCTATGACAGGGGAGGGGAGGTCCAGTGGCAGGGTGTGGTTAAAGTATGAAGCATCCCCTATAGCCGTGGTTCTCAACCTTCCTCATGCTGCGGCCCTTTAATACAGTTCCTCATATTGTGGTGACCCCAACCATGAAATTATTTATGTTGCTACTTCATAACTACAATTTTGTTACTGTTATGAATCATGATATAAATATCTGATATGTAGAATATCTGATATGTGGCCCCTGGGAAAAGGGTCCTTTGACCCTTAAAAGGTCACAACCCACTGTGGTTGAGAAACACTGCTCTATAGACTCATGATTGTACACTCGGTCCCAGGCTGGGAATGCTAATTTGGAAGACCGTGAAATCTCTAGGAGGAAGACCTTCATTGGAGGAACTGAGCCACTGGGGGTAGGACTTGAGGTCTGATAGCCTGCCCCATTTCCTTCTCTCTGCATCCTGACTGTGAACACAGTGTGGCCAGCCGACTACTACCTGTGCATGTACTCAAGTCCTGAGTCCACTGAGCCTTTTCTTTCTTAAGGTGCTTTGTCATAGCAATGAAAAAAAAAAAAGACTCAAGCATCCCCTAAGCAGGGCTCTCTCAAGTTCCCACCTTAGGATTTAAAATGTGGGGTTCCATTCAGAGAGTGATGGAAAACTGGGAAGGGTCCCAGGGGCATGTCCCTAATCCTCAAAGTTTCTGGCTTTCCTTCAGCTTTGCACCCCTGTTTCACTGCATTTGAATAAAACATTGAGCAGAGTTTGAAGCCTGGTCCCCACGGGGACTGGGAACTTTGGAGCATTAGCTGACAAACAGGCCCGCTGCTGCTGTGTAAACTCCCAGGGCAAATGCAAAGTGTGCGCTAATCTTGCTACCATCACAAGTTCTCTGAGCTGAGGATAATGTATGATAATCTAAACCGGGCTGGGCAGATGCCTGCCTGGGAAATCTGATTAGGATTTGCTTGGTGGTTCCCTTTTATCCCTCAGGAGACCCCAGGGTATGGCAGACAGGACCTGGCCGTGAAGTTGACATGCCCCCCCCCCAAGTTGTCTAGGCCCCAAGGCACTCATTTGCTGAACCATCTTTAGTGCTGAGCCCTCCACTGGTGAGGACAATAATCTGCAAATAATAATGTTTCAGCATTGGACTCGGGCAGACAGATCCTAGCTTCTTCAATGTACACATGGTACGAGCAGACCCTCTCTGTGTATAAGGAATACATACAAAGCCCAGGCTCACTGGTGCCTCGTCTGTGTTTAACATCCTTCAGAGGACACCAGCAACTGTGGTGTGAGGTTTAACTCTCCAGTCCTCACCACTTGCAGCTCTGTATCACCTAACAGTCCATGCCCCATAATGAAGGAGCCACCAGGATCTTTGCACACACACCACACTCCCAGGACTCTGTTCTTGCCCTGGGTTCTGTCGCAATCACCCTCTTCCAGCTGAATCCTATTTGCTCTTACAAACACAAGCGAGTCTCCTTCTCTGGGAAGCTTCTCCTTGACAAAATCTCAGCTGTCAGTTACTCAATCAAGCTTGATCAGTGCTTCCAGTCCCCACTGCTTCTCTTGAGTCAGGACACACTAAGTGCCATTGCCGCCCCTGACGAAAGAGCCCTGATAGCTCTGCTTGATGAAGACTGCATAAGCATGACAATATTGATCCTCCTTGCCCTCTGGCTTTCAGAAACCTTGTCCCGATGACCTTCTCCCACACACCTGCCTCTTCTGCTTCTGTTTCGTCACGACATCTAGATTAGGAGGTCCCGGACGGTTGGACCCAGCTCTCTGACCAATGAGGGATTTTTCTTGATGGTCCCCTTTTGTCCCCCAGGAGATACTTCAGTCCTCTGCTGTAGGGCTCTACTGGTCGGTAGAGGTGACCACGACACCATTGGGATAAGTGGATAAATGGAATCCATCTTCCTCATCGGAACACCCTCCTCCATCATTCCCCACCACTAACCATGGGAACCTGGTGGAGGATGCGTGTGGATTCGTGGAGAGCCACTCGTGGTTTGAATAACAACTCTTAGTGCATGGAATAAGGTGCAGGAAGCCCGCATTTTGTTCTCTGTCTCTGTGGCTGGAAGTCAGGTATAAGGTGCCATGGAAATCTCTTGAGGCTCCCCCAGTAAAGAACAGATAACTCCTTATGTAAGCACATTGACACTTTGTCACCCAGATCATTTTAGACGTTGTTCTCAAGGACCCTAGCTGCAGACTCAGTGTGTGTGGGCCACAGACCATGCACAAAAAGATGAAAATGTTTGTCCTCACTGAGTGTTGAGGGGTGACTAAGCACTGAGGGATAATAATGTTCATTCTCGTGTAGCTGAGTCACATGACTGGACTGAGTTTCAGTCCGTTTATTTCCAGCTGGGGATTGCCCCAGCTGTACCTCAGCTTTCCTCCTGTAAAGCAAGGGACCATGAGTATTACTTACTTCCTAAGAGTCAGCCTGGCTGACCCAACGAGATGGTGGCTGATGCCTGGTGACGTTTCACTTCTCCTGTGATTGATGCAGATTGCCACTGGCTAGTGGTGTGGCCCCAGTGACTACCAGGAGCAACGAGCCCCAGAACAAGAACAGATGCTGCCAATTTAAAACCACAGTTTTGTTTTCCTTAATTATTACATAAAGAAGGCAATCTCCATTGAACGTCTGGGCGTTGGCTTGCTCCCAAGGGCACACAGCTGTGTGGAACGCAAGCCAAATAAGCCCATGGAAGATAGGCATCTCGCTGGGAAGGCAGGCAGGCAGCACCGCCTGGTGCAGGAGTGTTTCAATAGCCCTCACGAACAAACCAAACACCTGGCACAGAATGCCCTGCTTTGCCCCGCTTCACAGAAATCCAGCTAGGTTGACCCTTCTCCTATCAACCCCTGGCACATGCTCATCAGTAGGAGAGAAAGTAAAGAACTCTCTTTCCAAGCTGCTGGGGAAGCCATAAAGGTTCTCGCTGAGGGCCTTGGGGTTTTCCAAAAAAATCAACACCTTGGTCCATGAGTAGATGACCCCGAATAAGATGTCTTTCTTGCCAAGCAAGTGCTAAGACCAGTGGGGCAGCCAGGATAAAATCCAGTTCTGGGAGGTGCCTTGAAAGTACAGACCCCTGACACAACCTGTTGGCTCTTGTCTTCTTTCTCTCTTTAAAAATGTGCATGGGTATTTTACCTGCCTGTATGGCTGTATACCACGTGGGTGCCTGCTGCCCGTGAGACTAGTAGAGAGCATTGGATAGATACCTGGCTACTGGAGTTACAGACCATTGTGAACTCCTATGTGGATGCTGGGGATTGGATCCAGGTTCTCTGTGAGAGTAGTACTCTTAGCCACTGAGCATCTCTCCAGCTCCAACCTGCTTATCTTGAGAATCAAAAGATCCCCCTGATGTGGGATGTCCTTCTGTATATGTGCTGCTTTTATTGAATAATATATAAAGCTGTTTAGGCCAATGGCTTAGCAGAGTAAAGCCAGTCAGAAAATATGAACAGTGATATATAGAAAAAGTAGGCGGATTCAGAGGAAACGCTATGTAGCTGCCAAAGGAGACAGACACCGGAACCTTACCAGTAAACCACAAGCTTCATAGTAAAATACAAAATAATAAAAATGGGTTAATTTAAGATCCAAGAGTTAGTTAACAAGAAGCCTGAGCTAATAAACCAAGCAGCACTGTAACTAATATAGTTTCTGTGTAATTAATTTGGGTCTGGGTAGCCAGGAAATGAACAAGCAGCTTTTACCTACAAAATGGCATGCCAACATGAGGCACATCAACATAAAACCTGAAAGAACTTAGAAAGGAATTCTAGACACACACACACAACAAAACAAAACAAAACAAAACAAAACAAAAATAGAGTTAAGCATGGCTTTATGGTAGCAGCATTTTCTTGGGTGGGCTCTGTTTCCTAGAAGCAAGCAGAGGCACGGTTCAAGAGAAGGCTTCTTGACTCAGGGGTAAAATTATGCATCTCCTTTAAGCCTTTAAGAAGGCTTCCTGGTTCATGCTAGTTGCATGAAGAGCTCTGGCTCTTTCAGGAGGCCAAGCACTTGAATGGGGTTTGTGGGCAGTATGTTGCAAGTTATTTGGTGGCAGCATGGACCACCTGCTTACCAGAGCCGAGGTGGTAAGCATGGCTCCTACCAAGTGGTCCCAGACCTAGCGGTAAAGGTACCTCCACCATATTGAAAGGCTGAGAGAGGCAGAGCCAGCATCCACGGCCACTGTGACCAAGCTGCTTATCATTTTAAAAGCACTCCTGGTCAGAAAATGATTACAGATATGTAATAAAGACAGATTCAGACAGAAAAAAAATCTCTGAATGGATCACAATGTGTTTTTAAAAAATGTATGTAGGCTTGAGAGAGACAAGAAAAAGAGTATAGACAGTTATAAAAAGAAGCAAAGTCTTTAAAGAGATAGTAAAAGTAATATAAAAGAATCAGGCAGTCATAGATTAAAGGAGTAAAGAAAAATAAGTCACATAAAGATGGAAAATACACAGAGAGTCTGGATTATGTATATTATTGTGTTTTCTTTGAATTTTTGACTGTGAATGAGCTAAGTACAGAGAGACATTTCATTTTATAGGCTGCTAAGCTAAACCAATATTATATATATTGACTTCAAAATTTGGATCTAAGGATACACTGCTTTGGAAAAGAGGTTCTGCTTTTTTCCACAAAGAATATAAAGCTGTGGATTCCTTACTGGCTAATGTAGTTTGATCAAACAAGAGCCCCTGAAGCAATGGCCCAGGTGGTCCAACATCCGTGACAGCTTCAGGACTGCTGGCTGAGATGGACCTACCACACAGGGTACTCCATGAAAGACCTGATTAACAGTGCCCCCAATCAGCAGGAAGCTGTCTAGAGGACAAGAACCTTATTGGTAAACCACGAGCTTCATGGTAAAATACAAAATAAAAGAAATGGATTAATTTAAAATGTAAGAGTTAGCTAACAAGAAGCCTGAGCTAATAGACCAAGCAGTGTTGCAATTGATATAGTTTCTGTGTGATTGTTTCAGGTCTGGGCAGCCAGGAAATGAATGAGCAACTTCCTCCTACATTCTTACCTGTGCATCTGCCTTGCTTTTACAGCCTCCTCATCTCCACTCTCAGTGCCTCCTGTACTACCTAGAGACTCAAGTTCTCAGGAGGCTTGGAACTGGGACACTCTGAGCTCTGCCCCTAATTAACTTGCCTGGCTCCTTCTCATACCTCAGGATTCATCTTATAAGTCACTCTCCAAGTCACCAATCCCTGTGCCACCTTCCCTTTCTATCATGAAAACTGGCTTGCTCCCTTCTAGAGTATAGTCATGCGGCCTGTGTCATTATCTTGTGTCTTGTGGACCATCACATCTCAGCATCCAACACAGCAGACAGTATGAGAAGAATGAAGGAGGGACAAACACAGGAGGGTCAGTGGTAAAACTCTTGTCAGAAGGAGGAATGAATGGACTCACTCTGCTGAGAGAGGGAGCAAGGACAGACAGGGCAAAACAAGAACATTTGTCCTTGAGCCCTGGGTGGTCAGGGACATTTTTATTTTCTGTTTTCTTTGGCTTGCAGATCTTTGAAACCACGACTCTATCGCTTTCAACTTGGCTTGCTCCAGGACAGGGACTGCCTTATCAGGGACTAAGCTTCCTCATGGCAGTTACAAGTCCTCAGTCCCACTGCCTCGGGGAGACCCTTGGGCCAGTGTGCCAAGGCAGGGCCTGGAATTCCTCCTCATTGATGGCTTTGGCTCTGGCAGACAAGGAGTCTCAGTGATTATTTTAATTGTCAAGTTTCTCTTTTTAACTCAGGAAACAGAGCAGACAAATTAGCCTGCACGGCTTTAGTAACTGCATAGCTTTGTAGCAATCACTGCTCTGTCTAGAGGCCTCTGAGGACCCTACGTCTTAATAAAATACAGAAATAAAGAAAGTCCTCCAGAGCTGTAGCTGACCACAGTGGGGGTCACTGTGTGATTAGGTGATGGGATATAATGATACTGAACTGACCAGAGGAGGCCAGTGCACTGAGGGGCAGGAAATAGATGGGCTAGGCCAGCACCCAAGGGAGTCCTGCAAGAAGATAGAGTAATACCTCACAGGGGAGGTGCAAGCTGTGTCTTTGCTAGATAAGGCCTTTCAATGTGCAGCCCCGTAATTGAAAACAAAACGAATGTGGTATTGTGACAAGATAGGAGGCAAAAAATATACAGTGCTTCAAACTGATAAGTCACGAGGGACAGAGTCTTCTAAAGAGGCACATGTGGGGACGGCAGCGTGTGGAAGCAACTCCACAGACAGCCCAAATCTATCTGCACCATGGCATGAAGGCGATTACTGGGAATTACTGGGAATCTACTGTCTTCGCCAGTACAAACCCATCCTCAGAGCAGATCTGCACACAGCTGACGGGCCTGGACCACCTCATCTTTAGTGAGGCAACTGTGGGTCTCTCCTCACCCTCATTGCCTCTAGCTCCTCTTCTCCCTCATCACCAACCTTCTCACTGAGGCCTACATACAGCTGCAGAACACTCTTATCATGAGCGCATCCTCCAGGGTGTTTAGAGGGACTGCTCCCATGCTGGACAGGGACTCCGTGGCTGGACAGCCATTCTGTGACTAGCGCCACTGTTGCCAAGCATCTGTTTTAGGAGGCACCTGCTGCCAACAGCACCATATTGGAAAGACTCATGACATCATCTTCAAAACACTGGACCAAATTGGACCAGGTCATACAGGTAGCATCCCTCTAGCTCTATACAATAAGGATGGAAAGGCAGAGGCTTGGTGTAGGGGTTGAGAATGACTATGAAATCTCATTGGCTACATTGGGAGTTGACTATATTGCTCCTTCCTGGAGGGGATCACCTAGTCCTTAATAGATTAGACATTTGCTCTGGAAATATACTTGGCCTCTCTGCATGTGATGTGCTTGCTAAAGCTATTGGTGGACTTAAGGAGTGTCTCATCCATCATCACGATGATTCTGCACAGCATTGCTTCTTATTGAAGAACCTAACTTCACAGATTCAGTGGGCCCATGCTCTCGGGAATCACCGGCCACATGTTCCTTATTCTCCTGAAGCAACCGGCTTGACAACATTGTGGAATGGTCTATTGAAGATGCAGTTGCAGGACTGTGTTGCTGTGAGAGACAGCACGACCACAGCAAATCTTCTAAAGGAAAACAATTAACTGGGACTGTCCTACAGGTCTAGCCCATTATTTTCATGGCAGGAAGCAGGGCAGCAAGCAGGCAGATGTAGTGCTGGGAAGGAGGCAATAGTTCTACATCTGGGTCAGCAGACAGTAGGAAGATAGAGACACTGGACCTGGCTTAAGCATCTGAAACCTCAAAGTCCATCACTAGTGGCAGGCACACTTCCTCTAACAAGGCCATACCTATTCCAACAAGGCCATACCTCCTAATAGTGCCACTTCCTATGAGCCTATGGGGGCCATTTTCATTCAAACCACCACAAGGACCAACTACATGACAACATTAACTTGCAAAACTTGGCTGATTCTTTAGTAGGCCATGGAAGTCCTGGATTGATGTGTCCTATATGACTGTTTCTTGAACAATTAGGATTCATGATCCAGATATCCAGGGGGAGAAAGCAGGTGATATTGCTCTCCAACACCCCTAGTGCTTCCCAGTCCTGTAACCTGCTTCTCTGCTGGCCCAGAGTTCTTGGCTCCAAAAGTAGAGATGCTTCTACCAGGAGGCACAACCATTCCAAGGGGCTGCAAACTAGACTTCTTTCTCTCTCATGTCCCCGAGTAACACTCAAGAATAGAATCATGATAATGGCCAAGAGCTACACTACCATGGTGAAACTGGACTGGTAACTTATAATGAAAGTAACGAGAAGTGTCTGGAAGATCTCCAAGGGCATCTCAATATCACAATGCCTCGTGATTAAGGCTAGTGGAGAACTACAACCCAGGTAAGAATTACTAAATGAAGACTACAAGTGCCCCCCCACACACACACACACAATGCAACACTTGTTTTATTTCCCCTTTGCATTACTTTTCTGTGATAAAATACCACGACTAGAAGCAACTCATAGGAAAAAGTTCATTTTGGATTACAGCTCAAGAGAGCAAGGTGCCCGTAATGGTGGGGAAAGCATGGTGGCGGGCAGCTAAAATAAAAACTGGAAAATCATATCTCAGCCACACAAAGGAAGCCAAGAGTAAACTGGAAGTGGGGTAAGGCTATAAACTCCTAAGTGCCCTCAGTGGGCATTGCCCAGAGAATGGAATTCTGGACAAGACAGGAAACAGAAGGAGTTCTTCCTTCCAGAGAAGGCTCTCCTAACCTTAGGCATGAGACTCCAGCTTCCTCAGCACTTTGGGTTCTGGGACTCTACCCCAGCAGTCAGCTGAGATGCATGCTGCCCGTTTCTCGGGCTCTTCAGTTTACATCCAGGAGATGATATAACATTTCTGCTTTTGGATTTACCTCTCTTTGTCTCTGTCTCTGTATCTGTCTCTCTCTCTCTCTCTCTCTCTCTCTCTCTCTCTCTCTCTCTCTACACACACACACACACACACGTCCTTCTGTTTTTCTGGAGAGCACTGACTAATACAGTAATTACCTTTTCAAATGTTACAGCAAGCATCAGGCTGTCTGGGAATGACATCTCTCTTGCCAGCTATAATGTAAAATGGAACAGTGTGATCTTACAAGGACAAAATTAGAATAGGAAAGTCCACAGAGTATCCCAGGTCATAGAAGCTATAGCTTGAGGGCTATAGGCCTCTTAGATACGTTAATATTACTCTGTCCTATATCAAAACAGTGAGAATTGTCCTGGTTAATTTTTTGTCAATTTGACACATGCTAGAGCCACTTTGAATCCTCAGTTGAGAAAAATGCCTCCATTGGATTGGCCTTTAAGCAAATCTGTGGGACATTTTCTTGATGAGAGACAGATGTTAGAGGACCCAGTTTATCGGTAGTGGTGCTACCCCTGGGTAGGTGGTTCTTGGTAGTGTAAGAAAGCGAGCAGAGGAGAGCCAGCCAGTATGCAGCACCTCACCATGGTCTCTGTTTCAGTTCCTGCCTCCAGGTTCCTGCCCTGCCTTGGTGTCTTTCAGTGACAAATTGCAATGGAACATACATGTAAGACAAATGACCTTGTCCTCCCTGCATTGCTTGTGGTCATGTTTTATCACAGCAATAGAAAGCAAGCCAGAACAAGGCTCTGTCCTGCATTTGTTCATATTGTACACAGCTTAGCTGGTCCTTTTCCAGCCACACCTGACCACCATTTTATATATATATAAAAATTGGGTGCATGGGGGTGGGGGGAGAAAAGGAAAGTGGAAGGGGAGGAGGAAGGGAGAAGAGGAGGGGGAGGAGAACTTGAGGGAACAGGATGGTTGAGATGGGAGGACAGATATCTTGATTGATAGAGCCATTATGGGGCTATCACGAAAACCAGCACTAAAGAAATTCCCAGAAATCCACAAGGATGACCCCAGCTAAGACCCTAAGCAACAGTGGAGAGGGTGCCCAAACTGGCCTTGCCCTGTAGTCAGATTGATGACTATCTTAACCTACATTCAACAGCTGAAGGAAGCAGATGCAGAGATCAACAGTGGAGCACTGAGCTGAGCTCCCAAAGTCCAGTTGAAGAGAGGGAGGAGTGAGAATATGAGCAAAGTGGTCAAGACCATGATGAAGACACCCACTGAACCAGCTGACCCGAGCTAATGGAAGCCCAACAACTCCGGCCTGACAGCGGAGGAACCAGCATAAGGCCAAACTAGGCCCTCTGAATGTGGGTGACAGTTGTATGACTGGGGCAGACTGTGCGGCCCCTGGCAGTGAGACCAGGGATTTTTTTCCCTACTGCTTGTTCTGACATTTTAGAACCTATTCTCTTTGAAGCAATATCTTGCTCAGCCTAGATATAGTGGGGAGGGCGTTGGCCCTGCTTCAAAGTGATGTGGTAGGCTTTGTTGACTCTCCATGAGAAACCCTCCCCTCCCCGAGGAGTGGATGAGGGTAGGATGGGGGTTGGGGTGGGAGGGAAGGTGGAGGGAGTGGGAGGAGGGAAGGGAATGGAAACTAGATTTGCCATGTAAAATGAGAAAAGATAGTTATTTTTTAAATAAATTAAAATTTAAAAAAGAAAAAATATTGACTTAGATAAAAGGGGGTTAAGAAAATAATTTTTTTTGGAGACAGTTCATGGAGGCAGACTCAGTCCAGCCTTAGAAGTGATCCCAGACCATGGCTGTGGTAGGAGCTTACGAGCTGATGGGAAGGAGGCAGCACTTAGGCAAGCAGTTTCCCAGCTCCAGTCACTGGGTGGTGGAGCTTGTGAGCAGGCCCAAGGCAGTAGACGGAAGCATCCCACTCCAGGGATGGATCGAGAACCAAGCACCGTTCTGTAACAAATGAAGCAAGGCCGAGGCATCCCCAGACCATAATGGTCTGTCGCTGTAGAGTATCCTGGGGATTCTTTTGTAAGTCACGCCCATTGCCTTGCTTTGATGAAATGACCCAATTAAAGAAGTGGGAGGAATGGGGTAGAGATGAAGCCCCGAGTAGTCAGGCAGCCCATGCCTAATACCGCCCTCAAACCTCTGGGTAGAGTCAGCAGAGGAAAAAAGTGAGGTCTACATAGTGCCATGAATACTTGATGGCTCAATGTAGCTTTGGGGGTGCAAAAGACTATGAAATATGAACAGTGCCTGGCTGCCCCCGAGAAGTTACATTAGTGGTAATAATACAGAGGGCCATAGGTACAGGGTGCAAGTAATTTATTTCCCCTTTAAAGATATGTTAAGAAAAGGAGGTTAATAGTGTGGAAATCAGACAGGGTGAGAGAGACGGCGTCACAACCTGTGGCTAACCCATCAGGCTCCTCTAGTCCCCAAAGAAGCTCCAGCTCCCAGTCCTATATCCACTCTCTTCCCCTGAAGACAGCACCGAGGGCCCCATACAGTCTCTCCCCGTCATCATAAAAGCACACAGCTCACTTTTGGGCTGAAGGGAAAGTATTTAATTGCTCCTTTAATTCACGACATGTCAGGGTTTTGGCTTTTTGTGTGCCTGATACACCGACTGGCCTGCTTTAGACCATGTCTTCCCAGGAAGTAGGTAAAGTATCTGGGCCAGCCACTCAGCAGAGCATCAGCACAAATGGGGACCACAGCCACAGACGCAGCGTCTCTTCCTGCCTGCATCAAGGAGACCTCCATCAGTGCCATTTGCTAACGATGCATTATATCAGCAACCGTGCCAGGGCGTCGGTTAAACAAGGGGAGTGGGAGTGTCGCTTGTACGAGAGGCAGGAGACAGAGGCTGTGTGGAAGTCAGTGGTCCAGCAGTAGTCAGTGGTCCAGCAGTAAGCCAAGAACAGCTGGTCTAAGAGCAGAGAGCCGAGGGCAGGGTGTTAATGACTTTCTCTGAACTAAGTGTGGAGGGCTGAGGGGAGGGTGTTGATGGCTTTCTGTGTGCTCAGCCCTAACTGCCTCATGCTTGGCACAGAGACATAAGAAGCAACAGAGCAGAGCCAAGTACTCCCTCTCCCTTTCAGAATCTCACCCCAGCACCCGACTCCAGCCCCATGGGACGCTCCCAGTGCCCCACTCCAGGCCCATGTAACACTCCCAGTGCCCCACTCCAGGCCCATGTAACACTCCCATCTCCCCATTCCAGGCCCGTATGACACTCCCAGCTCCCCACTCCAGGCGCATGGGACACTCCCAGCACCCCACTCCAGGCCCATGTAACACTCCCAGTGCCCCACTCCAGGCCCATGTAACACTCCCATCTCCCCATTCCAGGCCCATATGACACTCCCAGCTCCCCATTCCAGGCCCATGGGACACTCCCAGCACCCCACTCCAGGCCCATGGGATGCCCCCATCTCCCCACTCCAGGCCCAGGACAAAACCAGCACTTTGCAAAAGATCTCATAAGATCCTTCCACACACAGCATCCCCTGGGACTGCAGCCCCCACCTGCCCCTATTTTCGGACAAACCCAGTCAACACAGGATTCTAATTCACTAGACACCACAGGGAAGCTATGCCTTTTCGGATCGGCCTCCACGAGTTAGACAAAGAAATCCCAACTCCACTTGGACTGGCTCCATATCTAACATATGAATGAGAGAGACAGAAGAGCCAGCCACAAAGCCAAGGGGCCATCCATCAGTTCTACCATTTACTTCTCAATCTAACCATGCAAAATGACCCTGTTGAGCCAAGCTAAACAGGCTGCTGCGGCCTGTCCTCCTGTGCCCCTTCAGGGACAGCACAGGCACCCCTGTACAGGCTTCAATATGTCCTGTTTTCTCTGTCCTTTCGTCACCTTTCAGGATCACCAGCCTGCCTGGCAGCCAGCGCCAGCTTGGGCTTGGGAATGCCCATACGATTGCTTTTAGTACAGGCACCGGGTGATTTACCAGGCTCTCAACAGATGTGGGGGAAGAGGTCACTTTGTAGGACTGGTTCTTCCATAGTATTACGTGTTAAAGGATATTTTGGGTCTCAGGTATAGCTTAGCAGTAGAGCCTATGCCCGGCATAGGTCAGACCTTAGTTCAATCCCTAGCACCATGGAAAAAGGAAGAAAGAGAACTATAAAGTCTCTTTCCCTCTGATTACCACACTTGAAAGGTAATATGGAACAGGAGGTAAGCACCGACCTGGCTCTGTCCAGGTGCATCCCTCACAGCTCCGGGATCTCAGGTAAATCACCCAGTCCCCAAAGGTCTGTCTCTACCCGGCATAGCCATAAACCCGGGAGACAACTGGCCAGCCTGGCTGAGGAATTTCAGTGAGCTCATCTCAGTGAAGGGCTTCACAGGGCCTGGTATGGAGGAGACGGCAAACACAACCCAACCACTGAGAGCACAGAGAGAGACAGATAAAGCCGCCCGTGGACCCAGATGTGAACATCTGAGCTGCTCTCACATCCACACTGACATTTTTCATGTACAAAATTGGGGTTCACACCATATAAGCCATCATACTGACTTCTTGAGTTTTCTTACAACATTAAAAAATGCACAGAGTAAAAGGTTCCTTAATATCCCATTATCTTGTAATAACAAGATTAATCCACCATAATAGTCCACCGACAAAATTTTGATTTCATGTTTTATAAATTATGTTGACAGGTGTATGGTTCTATGTATGTCCCTACTCTAATTTCAGGTTATTTGTTTAGAACAAAGCCCTGAAGAATAAATTACATTTATCAGAGATTCGCATTTGTTGACTGTTTAGTGAGCAGGAAGTATTCTCCAGGATTCATGTGCCCCCTGCACCTGACACCACACTTGCCATACTGAGAGCATGATCACGTGACATCAGAGGCAGCAAGGGGATGACATCACTGCTGTCCACACTGCTGCATTAAAGACGCTGATGAGTAACAGAACATTCTCTGAAAGTTGGCAAAGCAGAATGGCATTTCCTGCAGTCTATTCTATTCTAAGGGTTTTGTCATCACCTTTAGCTTTAGTGACTGTATTATCCCTACATATGGCTGCTGTCACTTTGACTGACTTGTGACATTACTTTGAGATGAATTACTTGTGAGGTTATTTCTTCCCCTAAATTTCTTTATGAAACTTTATGTTTTGTGTATTCAGATTATGTAGTTTACTGATGCGCTGTTCTTCGTGGTAGTTGTTTGTTGCGTGTTCAGTGCTGATGTGTAATTCTGAATACTCCGTGATTGGATGCATGCGTTTGGGTGGCTGGCACAAGTTGCTATCCCCCTTGAAGCATTTAGCCATCTTCCAGCACCCTCTAGAAAGCCTTCTTTCTCAGATGCTGCCACAGGGATGTGCCCAAGACCCACCAGTGATGCCCAGGGTTTACCTCTAATGTGGGGATCTAGCCATCACTCCCCCAGTGACTTCTCATCATTCATCCGCAGCCTCTAAGGAGAATCACACTTTCCTCCAAGCTTCAGTTAGCAGATCCTGTGGCCCTGGCAGGAGGAGATGGAGACTGCCCACCTTCCTGCATGTAACAGAGGCCTGCCACAGGCACATTAGTGCAAACAGCTTCAGGAGCCCATACGGTGCCATTCATGGCCCTCAGACCAGTGACTCCCCTCATCCCCCTGTGGACTTTCTTCTTTGACTTGGCTTTCAGTGTGTGTGTGTGTGTGTGTGTGTGTGTGTGTGTGTGTGTGTGCCAGCTTTCTTATACAGCCCCACTTGCCTAGATACAGTATGACCCAAAGTAGGTAGTACCCTCTCAGGTCAATCATCCCTCAGGACAGTCTCTCTCAGACATGCCCTCAGGCCAGTCTGCTCCAGACAACCCCTCGGTTGGTACTCCCTCAGGAGACTTTCTCAGATCGTCACACCGAGCGAAGGCTAACTAGGACTGAGGCTCAGCTGAGACTTTTCTCTGCTCACCATTGGGTCTGGACCTTTAATATCCTAAAATAAGCCAAAAGCCTCTCCCTCCTGGCCGGCTTCTGTGTCCAACCCCATCAGAGTTCCTCAGGGACATACAGACGAAGCCGCCCTCCCAGTGCCCCTCAGGGCCCTCACTGTCGGCAGTTGCTGACCTAGGCTACATGAAGTCTCTCACGGTCTGGACTGTCACTCTGCTTCTTTCTTTTGTTTTCTTTTAGACTATTCCTAGAAGCAGGCAGGGTGATCAGCCTGTGTGTCAGACCTGTGGCCTCTGTTTTCATAACTGGGCACTCTCCTCACTCCTCCACTTCTTCTAGATGCTCCAGAAATTACGCACGCGCGCGCACACACACACACACACACACACACACACACACACACACGTGACTCTTTCTACCCAGTTAGGCCCTGCACTGGCTAGTTATGTCAACTTGACACAAGCTAGAGCCATCTAAGAACAGACAACCTGAATGTCTCCATAAGATCCAGCTGTAGACGCACCTGTATGGCATTTTCATAATTAGTGACTGGCCCATTGTGGATCATGCCATCTCTGGGTGGCTCTAGGTTCTAAAAGATAACAGGGTGAGCAAGCCTTGAGGAGCAAGCCAGTAAGCAGCACCCCTCCATGGCCTCTGCATCAGCTCCCGCCTCCAGGTTTCTGACCAGCTTGAGTACCTGTCCTGACTTCTTCCAGTGATGAACAGTGATATGGAAGTGTAGACTAAATAAACCCTTCCCACCCCCCCAAGTTGCTTTTGGTCAATGTATTTCATCACAGCCATAGTAACCGTAACTAAGACAGGCTCCTTTTGTCCCTGTTGGTCTTTGCACATTGTCACCTTCTCAGTGAGACTTTCCCTGGCCCAATCTAAAACGCCACCACCAAATAAAAACAAAACAGAACTTTACTTCCTGACTTTCCTCCTCTCCGCTCACCTCCCAGGCACCGAAACTGACACCTGTACATTTACTCTGTTGTTTTCACCTTGACTACTAACTTGTTCCCATCAGATGCACAGGGCAGGCATTCACTCTGTTTGCTGCACATCTGTAGAGCTGTCCCAGGGCTCAGGATTGCTGGGATGTTGCAGACCCAGAGACAAATTGTCCTGGGCTACTGTTGGCCCCTTAGTGGTTACCCGATGCCCGCCGCTGTGACACAGATCACTACTAGACTTTCCTCCAACTCAGCAACTGAGAGCATCATTAAACAGCATGAGAAAACTGCAGCAGAGGTCTCCCCTTTTCGACACCCTGCCCCCAAGTCCCTGCCAATGTGTTTGAGAAGTGTGCTGATGTATGAGTTCCTTGTGTCCTATGGCCAATGGAAGTGTGCTGATGTATGAGTTCCTTGTGTCCTATGGCCAATGGAAGTGTGCTGATGTATGAGTTCCTTGTGTCCTATGGCCAATGGAAGTGTGCTGATGTATGAGTTCCTTGTGTCCTATGGCCAATGGAAGTGTGCTGATGTATGAGTTCCTTGTGTCCTATGGCCAATGGAAGTCCGTACCGTGTAGTCACTGTCACCGTGGAGCAGGTCATCCAGAGCAGCCTGAACCCAAGTGCCCAGGCCATGGTGGTTCACAGTCAGCTCAGAATAAACACTTGTTCTGTTTGGAACAAGAGCTGGGCCTTGCACCTAACCGTAGTCGCTGAGTACATAAGTAGGTGGATAGATGGACAAACGGCTCCTTCGCCAATGAGGAATTAAGGGCTTTCAGAGGTTAGAATGCCTCCCCGAGGTTAGAACACCTCCCCAAGGTCTGACATATACCAGAAATGGTGCTGTACCTCTGCCTTTGTGCAGAACACTGAATGGAGGCCCCAGGCTGGGGACACTGCCTTAGAAACTGGATGGACTTTGCAAGCCCAGCTCTGCTTCACAATGTAAAATTGTCCACTGGTGTCTTTAGGGTGTTGTTTTGTGTGGAGAGAAAAACAAGATAAATTTCAAAGCAGCTGCCCAATTTGAGTTGGCCCAGGAAGGGAAAAAGCCACCAGCAAGACAATGGCCAACACTGAGTGACATGAGCTAGGCTCTGACTGACAGGAAAGGGGTATTCAAAAGCAAGCAGAAGGGCCGCCCCAGCACGGAGGCATGGTGCGTGTCTAGGGCCCCCCTGGACGGAGTGGAGATTACAAAACAAAACAGTCCTAATAAGATTACAGCTGATAATGAATCCGCTACAGAACTCTGCGATGATGTTAGGGTTTTAATAAGCATTCCCCAAAGAGTACTCAGTCAATTTCACAAATGCCCATTCTCATCATTAAATCCTAAAGGGGAGGAAGGACCGTTCTACCTAGCGGTTTCTAAATTAACAGCATGCTTCACCCAGCTAGGACTCGGGAGCAAAGCCACTATATCATCCGGAGCTGTTTGGGGGGAGATTTTAATATTCTCCCAATAATATAAACATAACCTTATTAACTATGTCCTAGAGATACCATATTTGGGATGTGATCCAGACCCTGGTGCCAAATCCAGAGTTAACTCTTAAATATGCTTCGTAGGCACAGCTCATGCAAAAAGTAAGGCAAAGGACCTTTCTGCTAGAAAAATGGAAAGAGAAGCCAAACGATGCTGGGTACCTATTGAGAAAGGTGGCTTAATCCCGACTTGGACAAGGTGAACTAGATGGGATGTTTTGCCTCTTCCAGGCCACGTAAGCAGCCTCACTCTTCCTCAGACCCAAATAATCTCCCAGAAAATACAACCAGCTCCATTCCACAGAGGGGCGATGAAATGAGAAGACAATGCACGTAGCAAGTACCTCACAGCAGGGCACACGGAAATCGGTACCACAGAGTGTGTGTGGCAGCAGAGTGGACTGACCCTCCAGCCCTTTGAACTCGCTGCTACCCAGGGACATGTCAGGGTGACGCAGAACAAGCCACTGCCAACCTTCCGGGAAGAGCATGGGCTCTGAGCCCCTGCATGTAATCATTTTCAGGAGACACTGTTCCTAGTCTT